>NC_142139.1:26383473-27008473 GCF_024610735.1 Ursus americanus
TGCATGATACATTAAAAGTATACTTAATCTAGGGCTTGGCTCCTCAGATCTTATGACTCATTTGTTCCACACAATTTCCTTCTCCAAATAGGCTAAAAAAATAAATAACATTATGGTCTTATTCTTTTTAAAATACAATTTAAGAAAACCTTAAAGAAGTTCTTATTACATTTTAAAATAAGATGTAAATACTTTATCATGGTCTTTTAAAAAGAATTTTCTAGATTCCCAAGCTCAGAGTTTTTGCACGTTACTCTATCTGTAACTCCTCTTTCCTCTCTCTTTCCATGAACCACAAATTTCCATCATTCAGATCTAAATTTAAAAAGCACTTCTGAAGAATGTACCTCTCAGGATCTATGTCTACCACCATGTCTCCGTATTTCATATTATTGCCTGACACATAGATATTAATTAAATGCTTTTGAATAATTTCATTTAGGTGCATGTACTTGCCTACCAAGAGTTGAATGACGGGAGCTATTTCCCCAAGTGCAGACAGTAAGTGGGTACAGAATCTGTAGATCATTTTAAAATAATAGTAAAACCAACTAAGTGTTTATCTGCTTTTTATTATCACATTATGCTAGCAATCCTAAACAAATTGATGACAGGATTCTCCTCCCTATGAAATTTTTCTAACGATTTAAGGTTTAAGTAATCGCTGTGGTTAATGTTGAGTTTTAGTAATATACATGTAACCTCAAATTAATAATGTTTATTACTTTTTAATACATTTTGCATTCTGGAAGGAAGTTAATTTGCAGAATTCTCATTTATGTAGCCATCCTCAATATATCGAGAATCAGCTACAGGCATTTATTTAAAGAGTGCATAATAATTTAGCATAATTCAAGTTCACTTTGAGTATACATCATGTCTCCAGTCCTATGGTACTTCAGTAGTCTTGAAATACACACAGGGATTGTGAGCATGAAGCAAAGGAATTTAAGATGCTTCAGTTCTATGTGACAATTTGAAATTTTTGTTAATATTTAATATCTGACTACATGAATGCCATATCACTAAATGAGTTTAAGTTTGGAGCTCTTAGCCCTTTTCACATCAGTCAGCACACCAGTATTCTTGTACTCGTACACACTCACCTCCCGTGAATGGAGAAGACACATAGAATCTATTGATGGTAACATGTAAATATTAAATAGTTTTATTCTGGGAGATTATATGATTCATTGAATTGAAAATCTGGATGCAGAATATTACGTTGTTTAAGACATGTGCTGTCTCATCTTATCAACAAACCTGAGTCTGATTCACCTTCTGCCTTTTCACCTAGTAGCTTTGCAACAGAGAGATTTTAGCAAACCACTTTTTATTTCTATTTTTTAATTTGTTTCAGAGAGATGTAAATTAAACTTACCTATACAGTTGTTTTGATGATTAAATAAGCTCAGACATATTGACATAAAATGACAATTCAGAAATGGTTCATATGATTTTAATTTCCAGCAACTGTTATGAATTTCAACATAATTAACAAAATGAAATATTTAAGTTGGTATATTACAGGGCAATATAGATCCCCAAACCAGCATATATTAATGCAAAGAAGAATGAATTAATCTGAATCATTAGTATGATTTTTAACCTATAGTGAAGTTTCAACTTGAAAGAAACTTGAAGAAAAAGCATACACTGAATCACAATTTCATTCTATTCTAGTGTTATCATTAAACAACTGTGAATATAAGATTGTAAGTTAAGTGTCTATCTAAAGGAGTTATATGCACATAAGCATACATTTATAGGTATGAAAAGGCTTTAAATTGAGAATATATATTTCAGCAATTGCTTTTTGGTAATTAATAATATAGAATGCTTTTATTTTATGAGTAACCAAGATAAGCTGACGTGGAGTATATAAGTCTGTAACCTTTGTTTTCAGAATACGGGAGAAATCTATAGTTTATTCAGAGATTATATTACATTACTTTTTAGCTTAGTGTAGTGTTATGGGGCATAAAACAAACACTGGCTTCTACAAGATAGGTCTGTAAAATTAGTTTGGGGCTTCTTGTAAATTTTGGAAGTATGTACAGAGAATCAAAAAGGCTGTATTCAATTTCTAGACTTAAATATATAAGCTTTGTGGAAATCGGTGTTTGACTTTATAAAATGAAAACAGTCATTTCTTCCAATTTCCTAGAGAGGCCATAAGCAAATAAAATATTTTAATACATTTAAAAGTGGAACAGAACCCTAGTTTTACTATTACCAAGCAAGACAGAAATAAAGAAATTTGAACAGCTCTAAATGTATAAACGAAGCATCCCCCTTTTTTCTTCTGAATTCCTTACTCACATTACCATATAGTTAATCCAGAGAGGAATGATACATACCGTCTGCAATTTTTAAATAGCAAAACTAGCTTTCGCCTGTCATGTTTGTTTATTTTTTATGAGTAGTGGTCCTGAAGATGGATATTGCTATAACAATAGGCTAAATTATAAAACTTGGTATATTTCATGCATTTGTTGATAACTGATTAATTTATCTCACCTGGCTCTTGATCTACTCCTTCTAAAAAAATAATGTACTTTGCTTTGCAATAGGGACAACCACATAAAGATACTATAGATATCATAGCAGCATCTGGGGCTGAGTCAGGGAGCAGAATCAGGGAGCAGAAATAAAAGCTTTGATAGCAAACTTAGTAGAAGCCAGCATTTTGTATTTAGCAACGATAGATGATAATGAAAGAAAAGAAGTAAAAATTATATTTCTTATTATTATTGGTTGTTACTCATAACCTCTCAGGATTGCATGTGTGGATGTGGGTCATGGAATTCCGGGTCTCTTTGCTGTACTTGGCAAAGTGAATTATTAAAATCTCTGAGTACTTAAATCTCTACTAGATGCACAGAGACACCTAAAAAAGGGAGAAAGTTTTTTTAGGATAATGCAGTTGAGATCACGTACAGATTATAAACAGAAATAAAAACCTTTACTCTTTTAAGCTTTCTGTGAAAGGTATGCTAGACCAGCTAAAACATTTTATTGTTTGTATTAGTAATCCAGACCCACTGGACACTTTTGCTAAAACAATAATGCATATTTGAGATTAAAAAGTAATTACATGGTGAGATGAACTTAATGGAATGAATTATTTCAAAATATAATTTAGTAACACTATTTAGATATATTTAACCTAATGTTTAAGACTATGCATGTTTGCATCTGAAATGTCTAGCTTATCATTTTTAAAAGTGTTAATGTGATAGTTATGAAGAGCCTTCTTCATCCTTGAAGATAAATTGCTTCCTTTTCAGGCAGGGTCAGTTATTCTTTTACATGCATTCAGTTTTATTCTCTGGTTGCAGAAGATGAATCTTTATTCTCATGGATTTGACATGTGTTTTCTTTTCACTCCCTTTATGCCAGAAATGTACTTACTTTGAAATCAAGCTTTAGCATTTAGTGATTTCTTAGCACATTTGTTTAGTAACTGGACACAGAAAAAGTGTTTGTGTGTTCATTGGTCACTAATAGAAAGAAGTCTGAGTTTAGCTGCTGCCCAGGAAGATTGTATTTAAAAGAAGATATATATACACAATAATATTCAAATGTCAAATCTGTGTAGATATATGATATATGAAATGAAACAATATTTGCTCCATTGTGTAGTAGAAATCAGTATAATGTGCTTTACTTTGGGAAGCTTATATTACTTCACCATTCAAATATCTGAGCCATATCTCCCAATGATTGCTCTTGAAAAATCGAGGCAGATTCAGCAAAATGTGTCTCAAAATGCTCCCTCTTCATCTGCTGTTGAAGGATCCAAAGATATTCAATATGCGAAAGAAGTTCTTACATTTCTTCTATGGAAAGATCCTTGTGCCGCCATAGAAGGAAGAACCTACAGATGTCCTCCTGACTGAGAATTCCCCGCAGTGAGATGGCATTGGACATGTACTTACCCCACAGGCTGTCACATGGTGAATCTATGGGGGCAGAGGTCTCATTATGAGAGTCTCCTAATAGTGCTAAAGCAGCAGTGCCACACAATAAAACCTGCTGTCATGGACACGAGCGAAGTATTGTTTGGATTCCCAGTGCCTAATTTGAAAAGATAGGTCTCTTTCTATATTTCGTATGGAAATGTCTCACTCATTATTTTATCACCTCATCATATTTTCCTCCCATCAGAGAACCTTATATGTCTACATAACTGACTTCATCTCCGTGGGAGGCTGAAAGGAAGACTTGAAGTTGATGGAATTGGATAATTACAAGGAATATTAAAAAACGAAACAAAACAAATAAATTCTATTATGGACAATACTAACATTCAAATTCGAATTTCTTTAGCAAATACATTACATCCCATAATTAATTTTCATTATATGAAAATGCCAATTCCATCATCCTTCCTCCTGTATTTATTTCTCTGTCTTTACTTTCCTACTGTTAAATCCCTTTGCATGGACTTGGCACAGAGATTACAACTGAAAGATCATGATGAAGCCTGTGAAACATAAGGAAATCAAAAACTTTCAAAGCTCAGTGTTCAATAGCTCAGCATACACAGTTTTTCAATCAGTACTTAAGTGCTTTACACAACGGTATTACTTATTTTATGCATACTCTAAAACAAATTGTGTTGGAATCATGAAATCGAAAATTATAGTTTCATATTTTTGTTAATCTCACTTGCCATTTATCATCGTGGCTTTTTTTTTAACAATAATTTGCTTTCTTTTTCTTAAGTTTGTTTTTGTTTCGTTTTGTTTTGTTTTTTAAGCAATCTCTACATCTAATGTGGGACTTGAACTCATAACCCTGGGATTGAGGCTCATGCCAGCCAAGTGCCCTACCATGGTTTGTTTTCTAATTGCAATAGTTATAGAGATATATTTGAATAGTAATCATCATTTTTTTTTCATTTCTACAAGAAATGTATTCTTTTCTATTTTTTGGAACAAGTAGCCTTTTCAGTTTACCTTAGGTTTTTCACTCATTTAAAGATACAATGTGGGAAGCCGTGGCCTGGTCTGATATTCAATTAACAAAAACACAAAACAACAACAACAACAAAACCTCAGAGATATTGCAGCATGGCTAGAAATTTCCTTTTTTGAATATAGGTATTAAGTTATAGGCATCAGTTATAAACCCTAGCCCCATTCCCCCACTGGTCTGCAACTTTATAAAAGACATATAAAAAAACTTGCAGAATCTACCCTTGTCAGCTATTTTGAATATTTGCCATTTTTGAAGGTATATCTATAGTGACCAATGGACTCAAAGCAGGGATAGCCACCTAAGTTGCTGTTACTCATAGTTGTAGAAGACTAAAAGCCCATTATATACTTTAAAGAGTCCAATAAGCTCTACATTCCACTCTCCAAGAAAGGTTCATTTCTATACCCCCTTGACTGTTTCTGTAAAAGTACTATTTATTTTGTTATAAAATTTAAAGAAAACTCTAAGTACTATAAATTAAGCTAAGCTCTGTCTATATGATACATGCTAGATGAAGAAGACTGCGTTAATGATGGGCTAGTGATTGTCCCTTCAGTCTTGAATATTATTTTAATTCCAACTACTGTAAAATGATAAGGATAGAGATAGAAGAGGTAATTTCTAAGTCTCATTCCATCTATAAACCTCTTTAACTCCATGAAAACATCCCTGAAAATTAGTTTTTGTAACAGAAGTAGAAAAGAGAGCATGAAAGCACCTCACAATGTGGTAGGTAGAGATGGGGCAAATAATTTACCTTAAGAAATCCCAAAACCAAATCTGAGTTATGTCTTAATCAGATTCCGTACCTTATCAGTGTTCTTTTCTGGCTCTCTGAAGTGGGGAAGAGGATAGTCTTGTTCTTGATGAGATGATGTCTTTGTCTGTCTCCAGCAGCCAATCTGATGACATTGATTTTTATTTGGCAAATAACAAAGAAAAGTTAATTTTGTAATAAATCATTCAGACCAAATGACATGTCTGATTTTTTTTATTAGAAACCGATGTAATATAAGAATAACGTTTTATATAATTGAATATATGTTCCCAAGGAGAATATCAGTAACTTAATTTTTTAAACTGCTAAAACCTAGATACATTTTTCCCCTCTGTGACTAAAAGGAAATTCGCTATAAAATGGGATGAAACTACATGCTTTGGAAACTTGGATTTAACGAGGAGTGCTAAAATTCAACCTTGCATTAGTCATTATAATTTTTTGACACTGTCTTAATGTGTGAAGGAAGAATTGAACTCTAGAGCTAGAAAGGGCATCGTTAAAAGACAAGATTGCCTTTCTGTATGACAGATATTAATATTAGATCATTTGCTTGGCTAGGAGCAGAGCTTATGAGGTGTATGGAGACTACGCAAATTTAGTTGAGATTGAAAACCTTTCTTGCTATATTTCTTCCTCCTTCCTCTATACTTTACCGATGAGTTAAAAGAAATATGACTGAGTATTAATTGGTTTTGCTGCTGTATTCCATATTTGTTACAAAGAAAGGTATTCCATTGAAATGCGCGATTCAAGTAAGTGCATTCTGCCTTATCCTGGAGGCTTTGAAGACAAAATAGTTTGTTTTATGTTTTCAGAAAATCCAACTTTCATAGAACTTGAGAAATTTCCTTTTTTACACCGTCTCCATTCCACACATAAATACACTAGCCACACATAACTCAAACAGCCAGTCATTTTCCCTCAAGATAAAAGAAGACAGTTTCTGATTTTGTGTATTATTTTCACCATCAAAACATAAATTTAATTAAATCAGGAATTGAAATGAGGCAGCTCAGAAAAATATACATATTTTCTTTTCCAAGTACAGTTAAGAAAAAGAGGAAGAAGAAAAGAAAATAAGAGGGGGAGGGAGTGATTTTAAGCAAATATTTATTCACTAGCTTGCCACAGTCCCTGCTATGTAGACACAGGAGGATCACAGTTAAGACCAGTGAAGCTGGAGCCCACTGCCTGGGTTCGAAATCTGGCTCAACTACTTATTAGATATGTGACCCAGTACAAGTTACTAACCCTCTCTGGCTTCCATTTCCTCTTCTGTTAGAATAATAATAGTTTCTCCCTCCTAGACTTACTTGAAAATGAGCTGATATTTCTATAGCACACAACACTCCATAACTTTTTAAATATGCTTCCTGTTGTGCCACACACAGGTTGATTCATGTTTTGTTGTTGTTGTTGTTGTTGTTGCTAACTTTCCTAGCTTCTGAAGGCATTGACTTTGTAATTTCTGATTTAAGTGCTGACTTGAAGTGCTGACGCCGGTATCAAATAAAGAAACTTTCCGATACTGCTGGTACCTGTTGGGAGATAATTCTGCATTTTGCCATTTCTGTATCTCTGTCAGCAGAGAGAGCAACGTCCTTTTGTACTAGTCTGTTCCTCTAAGGATATTCAAAAGGAAGAAAGAATAAACTTGCTTCCCACCTATTATAAAAGATTTAGGTTCCTAAGTTCAGGGCTCCTATTCTGTATTGCAGTGTGCAACTGCATGTGCAACCATCTGAGTCCATCCACGTTGCCAAATGGGACTTGGGCAAAATGGGAACTGATACTAACATGCAGATGTTCATGGCACTTGTGTCTAGAAAAATAAAGTTCTTTATCTCTGACCCAGGACTCTGCTTCCTATGTCCAAGAAACTGTGGCAGCCTATCTTGTTAGCTCGCAAGCAGAGTAAATGGTCAGACCCTTCACCGTTCTTGACAGAACCTTCCAGAAATCATGTTGTAATACTGTTACGTGTGTATTGGCATACTTCTCCATTGTGTATAAACAACTGAATAAAACAGTGAATCCAAATATAAATGAACTTTGAAAGCTATACTTGATTGAGATAATTTGATTAATGAAGATCTGTTTACAAACAATGGAAAAGACAACTTAGACTTGATAATGTCCTCACCTGCAGTTTCCTGTTTTGTGGCTTATGTGGATGTCAACCTGGCTGCCGCGGCATAGCTGACGTGTGTACTGTGGCTCACAGATGGCATGAATAGATCTCTGTCTAAACATATTGATTTCTTATGCTTTGGACACTAGCTAAGGCCAGGGGCCATCTTAACCTCTCGTCAGTACTCCTAGCAGGAGCAACTTCCTCAGCTTACCCCACTGTGGCATACTTAATTGTTCATTTTCTATGTGTGTATGATTAAAAAAAAACAAACTGAGAAACACAACTCTGTCAAAAAATGGAGAACCAAAACAGAATCTTCGAGTCATATAAAGATGAGCTGAAATTAATTCTAATGCTATTGAATAAAAAACCTGAATACCAAATTTCCTGATTTTTAAATGGCAAATCATGAACTTTGACATAATGAAAATGCCTTGAAAAAGCCATTACGTTTATTTGATTTAACATGCTCTGTTTACCTAGATTTGTAACCATTTAAACATTAGATCTTTACCATCTGCAGATACTCCACAGTGCTAATTACTTAGTAACTTAATACTTCTTTTGTTTCTTTTTATAAATACATGTCATGTGGCTATTCTATTTAATACCTATGGGGAAAGCAACTCTCTTATTCAAACATAGAATATGGCTAATTTTCAGCTCCTGTAGATAAGTATACCCAGAGAATGGGAGAAGAATCATTTATTTTACCTTGCTGTTGCATCCTCTTAGTATAACAGGATTCCTTCCAATAACTGCATTTCATTCTGTAATAGGTACTATGGGAAATGCTTTAAATATAAGCTACTAAATTTTTGCTAACCTTGCAAGTTAAATATTATTATCACCATCGATTATGTGACAAAAATGAGACTTAAGAAATTAGGCAGTGTGTTTGAGACACAAGACTTAGAGATGCGGTGTGTTTGACGCAGGGCAGAGATTTAAAATCAGACAACTCTGACATCAAATCTAGAAGCAATAGCGGTTAAGAGGCCCTGACCTCAGTTCTATCTCACAGAAAAATATCAAAGAACGTGCAAATATTTGATATTGTCTGTGTACTCGATATTATGAAGCACACATTTATTACTGAATTCTCTCTCCTCCTGGCTAGATATTCACTTCCCAGCCAAAATGGTAGACAGTGATTTTAACATTTAGTTGTCGTTGACTCGGAGCACAATAAACAGGGGTCGTGCACATTTCTGAATGACCGATAACCAAGGATTTTGTTCCTATCTCCTAGTTTCTTACAACTGATTCACTTTATCTTACTTGTTGGAAAGGAGGCTTTAAAATTTTCTGCAAAAAGGGCAAACTTTAAGGTTATGAATAAACGGGGAAGCCATTTTGATGCAGATGAGTAGTGCTGGGCCACAAACAAATTTAGCAGACACTAGAAATGCAGAAGGGAAAATAACAAGCTGCTGAGAGGCTGTGGGGCCCAGGGTGCTCTGCTAAACGCTTCCCATGTGTTACATGTTGGGTGAGTTAGGCTCCAGTTTCTTATCTTAGAAATGATGGTAATAATGACACCTAATTCATGCGATTGTTCGGTGGATTGTGTAAAATCATACATGCAAGGCATTCAATGTGTGCCTGACTCCAAAGTTTACATATAGCAAGTTAGCAATAGCTATTATTTCATTATTAACTATGTATAAAATCACTATTAACAAAGATAATGTATTTTTTCAGTTTGCAAAGAACAAATTTCAGACTTAAAAATAGTAAAGTAACTCGCCTAAAGTTGAACAGCTGGTATGTGGTGGAGCTGAGATTCAAAGAAAGGCAGCTCATAGAGACTGTAGCATGTAATCCTCCTAGAAAGCTTGCAAGTGCCTTGGAGTGTGAGGCTGTGATGCTTTCCAAAAATGTGTTGCTTGGTAATTACGCTGCAACCCAAAAGTATATTCTACAAACTTTAGACTACCTTCAATTCGTTGTCATTTTATTGTTATATAAGCAACATATGTTAAATCAGTTCTGACATCTTCCCTTGATATTTTCAGAAAATGTAAGAAGTAATTTATGAGAAGGGGTCATTTTTCTCCATATTTATCTGTGTCATGGTATGATCATTGCATCATTGTGTAACAATTGTAGGAACTATATAATTAAATATTAATTTGAAATTCCATGTGGATATAATTCAGTAATTATGACAAACCACAAGTCCCTAGCGTAAACCTGCGCACGTCAAAATTTTGCCACAGGAAGTTACGATTAATCAGTAATGATTTCCTTTAAAATCAATTGTAATGGCTATTTATTTGGGTTTTGGATTATAACCGCTGATCTATGATGGTGTATTGCACATACGTAAGTGATAGAAGTTAAGATGCAAAAATGCAGATAAGTCAAACCTCTAAAGTCTTCTTAAAAATTAACGGCCTGAGGACACACTGTTATGTATGCCTAAAGGCACATCATTTTAATAAACTCTGTCCTTACCTTTTCCATAATCATTGAGCTTCCTGTTCTTTTCAATTTGTGAACCAATTTTTTCACACATACCTCCCAAATTCAAGACACAAATCAAATTGCACCTTCTCTGTGTGCAAAGGTGGCTTTCTTATATCACAGACAATCAGGAAAAAACAAAAACATTGTAGGTGAGGGAATGTTTTTTTGCTACTGTGATTACAAATATGTTTAAAATTCCAAAGTGTCAGTACTGTTTAGTCAGTATATGTAATATGAATGTTTGTATCATATAAAACACCTATGGGGGCGCCTGGGTGGCACAGCGGTTAAGCGTCTGCCTTTGGCTCAGGGCGTGATCCCGGCGTTGTGGGATCGAGCCCCACATCGGGCTCCTCCGCTATGAGCCTGCTTCTTCCTCTCCCACTCCCCCTGCTTGTGTTCCCTTTCTCGCTGGCTGTCTCTCTCTCTGTCACATAAATAAATAAAATCTTAAAAAAAAAAAAAAACACCTACGAACTAGTCAATTGATCAAGTTTTCCCTTCAATATGCTTTATATATATATATATATATATATATATATATATATATATGTATATATATATATATATACACACATATATATGAATGAAATGAGGATTTTGCAGATAATTGAAAATTAAAAATAATTCCAAATTAACTGAGATTTCATATTGTAATGCCTTGGAGGATTTTAGCGACTCTAATTATTTTTCCTGTAAGCTATGGTCTTTACTAGACTTAGGAACCAAGGCACTGATTACTTCTGGATAAGTTTTCCATTTGTGCCTGTCTGAATGGAAAATTGTTTGCCAGATTTACTTATGTACTTTACTAATGATTTTCTGCTTCAGTTATATCAAATCAATTTGAATTCCTGCATACATTAGAAGTTTCATTAGGAGTTTTACAAAGGGGAGAGCAAGGAAAGGCGAACTAGCGAAAACAACTCAAACATATATATCAAATATAAATGTCTCATTTCATTAATATAAGAAAAAGCTGATAGTCCTTAGTAGGCTTAGTAGGCTATATGATGCATCATAGGCGCTTTATAAATGATAACGAAAAAAAAGATCATTGCTCCAAGTACAGATGCTAAGAATTATTCTTTTGTGTTAGCCGGCATTCTGTTCTTCTCAAAATGATGAATACATTTTGATTGGTGCTAGTCTTGAAAACTACTACTAAACAATACTCACCACAGTACATCTATTAGTTATTGTGTGCTTCCTATGTGCTCATGCACTGACCTAACCTCGAATATCATCTCATTAAGTTAAATCTTCACATTATGTGCTATGACGATCCCGATTCAAGATACAACGGAATGAAGACAAATGGAGGTTCAATAGTGTTTCCGAAGTCAACTAAATAATGAAAGTGATGCTGGCATGAAAATCCAAGGGTTAGGACCCCACTACCAGTCACCACTAGGAATTCCCCTCCTCATTACATTACACTACCCCTATTCAGTAATGCAAAGAGGAATTTCATTACATGAATTTGGACTGAATTCCTGGGAGATAGCTATGATGCAGAATAAGGGCCATTGAGTGACTTTTGCTTTCTGCAAACCATGCAACCTTTGGCAATTCACAAGAATTTGGAAATCTGGGAACTTCAGTTGACTCTTGAGTAAAATGGCGATATTATCCTACAAATTTGTGAGGCTTAATAATAAGGAGTTGTAAACTTTAACAACGAAAAGAAATGTTTAAGTGTTTTTATATGTTGAAGGGATAATTATTTCCTCAAATATTTCCTCACTTATTACCTCAATCATTTCTTCAATTTTATCTTAATTACCTTTAGTTCCTTGCCAGTAAAACTTTGCAGCGAAAACATACTGACTCATACAAAGATTGACAGTATCTGCTAAAATTTATGATCACCACCTTCTCATGGTTCTTAAACATTTTCTGACAACCCGACTAAGTTCCTTACTTCAACTCACTTCCATAATTTGTATGACTTTTTAAAAGCACTTTCCCTTCTGAAATGTTCAACCCTTCACACATAGCTGACAATCGTGCCTCCTGCTTTGGAGAGAAAATTGAAGCCATCTACTGAAAGTATCTTCCAGGATTAAAGATACAAACCTCCCTGTATCTCCATCTATTTTTGCTTCCTTCCTTCTTGATAAGCCAGAGAAGCTCTGCCTCCTTTTACCTAAATGTCACGCCCCTAAACCTTCCCACGTTCTCTGAAATGTTGAAAAAATAACAACTCTCTTTCTTTCTCTCTCTCTCTCTCTCTCTCTCTCTCTCTCTCTCTCTCGTATTTAGCCACAGTTGATTCATTTGTACTGGCTTTGAAACTATTGACTGACCATTATGTTTGGAGGCTCAAAGTGAACTGTGTCTCTGAAAGGCACACCCAGGTGTAGTCCTCTTTCCCCATCAACAAGGGACTTGTTTTGCTCAATGATAGTAAGCATGAGACAAGCAGAGGCTTGATAGGCACTTGCACGTTAGGGCTGCTTCTTCTTCCCCTAAACTGTAAGAAAACCAAAGCTAAACCCTCAGGGGAGATACGGGTCATGAGGAGGAATATTGAGGCCCCAGGCACAGGAGGTAAGGTCTTCTTGGACCTTCCAGGTAGGCACAGCGAGCAGCTGAGGATAGCTACGAATGACCCCACTGATTTGCCACATGGAGTGCATAAATAACTCATCAGAGACCTGCCCAGATTAAAGACTCATAGAACCATGAAAAAATATTCGCTGTTTTAAACTACTTCATTTTGAGGTGGCTGGTTATGCAGCAATAAATAACTAAAGGAAGTGTGCTCAAAAATTTCCTCTTTAGGGGCGCCTGGGTGGCTCAGTTGGTTAAGCTACTGCCTGGCATCCCAGGATCGAGTCCAGCCTCAGGCTCCCTGCTCAGCTTCTCCCTCTCACTCTCCCCCCTCTCTCTCTCTCAAATAAATAAAATCTTAAAAAAAAATTTCTCTTACAAGAACGATATAAGCATATAACAGAAAAACAAATATTGGTCCATAAAACTTGATTTAATCTCACATCTTCTTTTAGTTACCACGCATATAACCCAATACCAAAAAAAAAAGTTTTCAAAGCTGTTTTCATCCCTCACTATGTGATTTCATAACCACAGATTCAATCTCTAATCCCCATAGATGTGTCTACTGTCCCATCTCTCTAAGAACACAGTCCCATTGCAAGAGAATAGTGGCTATCTTCTGCTAAATCTTATATTTCTATTCTCATTTTAAATGCTCTTTTAAAAGTATTCAACTCTTTTGCAAAATCCCTCCTTAAAACCCTTCCTTCCCTTTGGCTTCATTTCCTGCATTTTCCTCTTCCCTCTCTGGTAGGTTTAGGAGTGTTTTCTGAAAACTCATTGTCCCTTATCCGGCAATTAAATGTAAGAATTTCTAGAAGGCTCCATCCTGGGTCCTCCCATCTTTTCCTTTCTGTCTCATTATCTAGGATCTATGTTCTTGCCTGGCATTTAGTTTACCACTTATACTGAAATGACTCACAAGTATATTCAGTGTTTCCTATTTAAATGAAAATTAACACCATTCACTCAATTATGCAAACTGAAATCCATTCTTCGCATCTGTCTCAAACCTCATATCAAATAAGTCCAAAATTCCTTTTGATTTTACTTCTGAAATATTTTATAAGCGCCAACTTTACCTGTAACCACAACCCAAAGTGATTATATATATATTATATTTATAATTGTATATAATTATATATATATGTATTATATATAATAAATACATATAAAATACACATATTATTTTAAAATAATAACTGGTATACTACTGGTGCTCACTTGTGCCCATTTTGTTTGATCAATTAAACATAAGATTAATTTTAAGCATTCAAAATAAAAACAAGAAGAAGTAAGTGATAAAGTGTGTACTTCAGATATTGTATAAGATGTTTGATCCCTCAGAGAAGACAAAGATAAGACCCTCCCTCAAACAAGTGTTTTAGAGCCTAGCATATATTTTAGCATGTCAAATAATAGATTGCCAATTTTGATCTCACCATCTGAGAAGTTGGATGGCTATCGCTTCATAAACTTTTCCTTCACATCCATCATATGATAAACTTGCTAATAATAGAATCAAGGCCCAATCTTCTGAAGTGGTAGGAACCATTTCCTCAAAATTGAGAATTCAGAAAAAGGAAAAAAAAAAATGATTCTTCCCTTTTGATATGAACCTGCATTATTGGCAATCTATCTACATACAACATGAAAAATCAGGCTTCCCAAATAATTGATACTTTTTTCTTGTAGCTACAATAGAAGTTTACATAATCACAAGCCCTATTCCTCTCCTTGTCTGACTTGTTCTCTCACAACGTGTGTGTTTCTAGCTTTGGAATAACTTTTAAACTATCTGATCATAAAGCAATTCATTGTTGACAGATAGTTATTTGGCCATCCATTTTTGCAAGTAGTCAGAGATACCAAATGCAAAATATGGTTTTAAAATTGCCCTTTCCTAAGCTTGGCAGCTATATGAATTCTCATTAAATTTGTTTGTAATATTTATGACAGAATGCATGCATGAAAAATCTTTTGTTAATGCCACATATATAGTGAGGCCTAAAAGAAAACCTGCTTCTTTGGATATAAATATAGCCAAGAATACTAGAAAAAAAAAGTAAGAAAGAAAGCGCTATGACAATAAATCTATTTTGAGGCTGTAGAACTCTGAATTACATAAAACCTGACACACTTATTCTTGACATACTCATCAGATCATGATTAATATGTAAACATTGCACTTTTCATCATGTGAGGAAAAGATGGGATTATGGTTTGTCCCCAGTTCCTGTTTTGTACGTTAGTTGCAAAGCAGAAATAAGGATAGAAAAACTCAGAGTTTTTATTAATGCATATTCTTCAAGATGGACCATAAGTTATTCATGGTTAACAGAAATCACTGAAGAAATAGGACAACTAAAAGTTAATTGCAAGAAAAATTATTTTTTCCATAAATAAATCCTCAACAGAGAATAAATTCTCAACATGTTTTTCAGAGAAAGACTCCCACTCTTGTTTAAAGGTTCTATTGGACTCCTAACTCTAGAAATACTCTATGATTTTTTTCATAGTCCCAGACATCAAGCTTTTAAAAAATTTTGAAAATGTTTATTTAGCAGTGGCAACATTTTTAAAGACTTTAGATACTGTCTCTACCTTTCCACTGTTTGCTATTAAAAAGTATGTCTCACAGGACTTAAAAGAAATGATTTTTCTATTGTTCTCAAGATAAATATCCTGATGCATAACCTTAGTGTGTGTATACACATGCACTTTCATAAAAATGTGTATATTATATTTCCCCATTTAACAATTTGTCAATGCCTGTGAAAGAACAGCAACATATTAAATTTCAGTTGAATTGATTAAAAGAAAAGACAGAGCAAAAAAAATTGCAAAAGTAGGCGAAATTTCCATGAAGTAGAAAAGCTTGACAATGTACGTTGTAGATTTTACATGGAAAATTATATCCATAGATACATGTACACACTCACACTTACTGCAAAATCTGGGTCTCACCACAGAGGCAATAGTATACTTATCAGGAATTTTAACAAGCTGGAATTTAGTTGTTGAATTCACTGATAGTATAAATGTCTCCAGGCTCAGAAATCTGATTAGGCAGCCTACAAATATTGGATCTTTCTTTTTGGAATATTATCCTCATAGATATACAAATAATGATATTTTACTGATTTTTAGCATGTACTACAGTGCTAAAGATATTCAAAGCCAAATTCTCTAGAGAGTGAATGATTTCTCTATAGCTAAATTAAAGAAGAGGAAATCAAATTATAATAGTAAGTTTATAAACATGGACTCGAGACATGGGAGTTTTATTTTTGCCAAAACTTACTCTGACCTGAAACTAAGGTCGACTTTTGAGAATGTTTTAACTGGTTTTAATCTGATCTAATTTGATGATTGGTTTGCATAGTTTAATTTTCAGGAGATAGAATCATTTCTAAATTCATGGTGGAGAGGGAGAATTTAATGAAATTCTAACACGCCTATTTCCTCATTGTCTACACCTGACACATAATTGGAAAATATTATATTTTGTATTAAATGATTGAATAGACAATGGTTTTCTCATCTAAATATTTTTCTTCTGAAAATATCTTAGTTCTTTAATTTGCCTGATGACTAAAATGCTCCAGTGCAAATCCTTCTGCCTTAACTTCAAAGTTGATTCATATGGTTATTTACCAGCTTGATCATCACTTTTTTTATAAAAAAGCATAGATGCATATATAAATTTAAGGTTATCAGTCATTCTAATACTATGGAAGTATTAGGTTCCCTGAAAAGCAAGTGCCCCAAAAGCCCAACTGGGAATTTTGTACAATTTGACATTATAATTAATTAAATGCAGGTTGTTTTGCAAATATATAAGCACAGATAGAAATGAGAAGTATTACAATCAGAAATTACCTGTAACTAAATGTAGATCTCCTTCCATTCAAAAGTCAAAACTATAAAAAGCTTTTATACAATATTCTTACATGAGCTAATTTTTATCAAGGTTTTATCATGTGATCATCACAAAAACTCTGTGAAGTAAGTTTTATTTTTATTTCAATTTTTCAGATGTAGAAAATGATCAAGTGACTTGATTTCCATAATAGCAGATGGAACTCATTAGAAGAAATTTCCAAAAGGCCAAGACCTCTCCTAGTTATTAATTTTGGTGAGGATATATTCAGCAAATTGCGGAATCCATTCCCTTTCTTTCTCAGTTCCTTCCTGTCTATATACAGGTGCAAACACACACGTTTGCACACAGGACTGTCCAAATGTAAGGGCCTGTGCCTAAATTCTACCCCATCTCTCCTTCAGCTCCCTGAAATTTTACTTATTAAAAAATAACCCTAATAATAGTCCTTAACAAACACCTGGATAGGGCAGATTCTATTTGGCCATTATAGGCAATGTTCTACTGCTCCTAACAGAAAGCCACAGTACAAATTACAAATTATGTAATGGCTCACCTCATTTTTAGTGTTCTATACACTATAGAAGCAAATAGTGACTTAACAGAAAGTAAAGCTGAAGACAAGTTTAATTATCTATGCAGTTTGTTTTCTTTAGTTTTCTCTCTCCAACTTAATAAATGAATATAAAACCACTATGTAGAAAGTAGGGTCAATTGTGAGATCTTTAATCACTAACACAGTAAAATGGGTGCTCTGCTGTAAAAATACATCTTAAAACAGTACATATGTTTGCCATAAACTATCTGCATAATGAGTAGATTGCAGAGTGTAGAAAGTCTTATTCTAGAACATATTCTTATATATATTATGAAGATCCTTTAGAAATACACTTCTGTCATCATTTCTCTCATTCTAGAGTAAACAAGTTTCCTTACAATTTCAAAGAGCTAATTCTTTGTTCATTGTTACACTGAAAGAAGAAAGAAAAGTTTTAATACATCAAAACTAGTCATTTCACTATTCAGTTTTTCAGTTAATTTAATGTCCCAAGAATTCACGCGGGGGTTTTGGCAATGGTTGTGGCATTAAACTGCATTTTAAGTGCCTATATAAGATGCAACAACATCATTACCTTGAATTAAAGTGCAAGAGGAACACTCTACTGGGAGCATTATAGTATCCTACATGAAGAAAATAATTCATGAGTACTCTTCGTAAAATTAGCTTTATTTCTCCATTCTAGAATAAATGGTAGAACATTCTAAAGAATATGTCCTAAATCAGTAGCAAGCTGCCCCTCCTAAATCTCAATAACTGTCTAGGGTAATCTTCGACAGCTGGGTGCTATTAGGATTTGTTCTAATGGTGACAATGTGGAATACGCTAACACAGGGCTTATTGCCACTTATCCAGCAGGGGCATGAAATGAGGTGACATGGTAATGAGTTGATACAAATGACTTTTGTAACTTTCACACTGCTACCAGGCTGAGGCAGGCAATCAGAGAGAAACTATTGTCTGCCTTTCGTGATGGTTTTAATGTGTTCCATTTGATTTAATACTGCTGGTAGGCAAAACGTGAAAGGAAAGTAGGTCAGTGCCTCTTTGCTTTGCTCAGATAACAGGGCAGTACTTACCTGGTTTATCCTAAGAGTTATATTTACTTTTGCTGATGACAAAGAGATATATTTTGAGCTAGGACTTATGCTATTCATTGTAAATACAGTTATCATGTAGTGCCAAGAATAATTACTGGAGTGATAATAAAAAATGTCATTTAGAAGTGATAAAGGTTTATTTATGTAAGGTTGAATTTAGCTAGTTCCATACTCATTGAGAATAAAAGACTCTCATATAGGTAATCAGCATTACAACTTCGGAGTTTCTTAAGTTAGGAGTCTGATATAGTTTGGAACATGTGTAACTGTAAGCTTTTTTTAAGTGCCCCATTATCACAGTTAAACTTCTAAATCAGAAAGCATGGTAAGTTGGAACAAAGCGTTTGTTAAAATTTTAGCTACATAAAATCAAAAGGGTATTTTTTGAACAGTCCTCTATTTTCTTTTAATTGTCCTTTTAATAAAAACTTAGCTTAGAATAATTAAGGTGGCAAATGTATAAAATGCTGACCTCATTAGTAAAATATGTCACATTTGTTGGCCTAGTTCTCTTTCTGCTTGCGGAGCTTTTATTGACTTTTGTTATAAATGTCATTTTATATTCAAGTAAGTAAAGAATTAAAAATCAATATGTTGGTTTAGAAGTTTCTATATAGGCAAATAATACATTATGAAAAGGGAACACTTTCATTTTGCAACAGTTTCATGTATGTGAGGTTTTTTTTAATTATTATAGCAACTTGATAAATTTTAGGAAAATGGCTAAAATATAGCTTTCACAATATTGGTAATTTTTAATGCATTCAATCTTAATTAATATAACATGTATCAGTTAAATGATTTGTTTACCTTTTCTCCCCCTCTTCCTAGCACAGGAAAGACAGGTCTGTGTGAGATTAATTAGAAAGACGCTGAAAGCTACCTGCTCATTTGTGGAGGGAAAACCAGTTCCTGCCATTTACGTTAGACATTACAGGGATGCTACAAGCTGGCCTCAGAATCTGTGCCCTTGCAGGAGGCAGAGAGTCAAAGGGAGCACAACCTGGAACAAAATTGGGGGCAGAGCTGCTGCTGCCCAGTATCTTCACGGTCTCCTTGTTCTCCTGGGGAGAAATTATCTTTTTGTTAAAAAAAAAAAAAAAAAAAAAAGAGCTTTAGCTATTTACCCTCCATTGGCAGCTTCTCAGTCAGAGACCGCCAGGCTTTAAGCATTCATCATAATGAGAAAGACTTTTGTTTGATGTAACAGCCTGGCTGGAGACAGGAGAGAGAGAATAGAGGTAGGAAGAGTTCAATCCCCTTCACTTTTGTATGAAGGACAATTGAAGCACCTTTTTTTTTTCTTTTTTTAGGATGAAAAAGGTAATTTTCTCTATAGTAAAATTTAGGAAGAGAATTCATTTCCAGTGTGAGGAGTTTCTACAGAACACGTATGTAAAAAGCAATATTTAAAATAATGGAGATGTTAGAATGACTTATGCAAACAAAGTTCTGAAGTTAAACGTCACAAGGTAAAAGAAAACCTTATTCCAAAAAAAAAAAATCTCTCAAGAATTTCAAATTAACTTCGTGGCTTTACAGGAGTTTCAGCACTATATGAAAATTGTTGGAGGGATTTTCTCCCAGACTTGAGGGTATGATAGAGTTGATTTGATTCAGAATACAGGCAACGTGGTATACTAAATTTTCACTTAAAAAGTGAGGGTAGTTTTGAGTGCTATGCCAGACAGGATGGCATCCTCCAGGACAAAGCTGTTACAAAATGCCAGATGCATCCTGTTAGTGATTGGTGAATTCTGCTTAATCATTCACAACTAACAATTGCAAAAATAAAATAGGATAAAAAGAAAAGAATATTACAGAATACAAGATAAATGGGATTAATAATACAATACATATAATATACATAATAATATAAAAGAAAAAATCGAAGTGCACCAGAGATACTAAAATTAATTTTATTTCCCGAGCCTTTGCTTCAATTGTGTGTGCGCGTGCGCACGTGCGTCCGAGCTTGTGCCCTGTGCATGCGTGATGTTTGTCATCATTACAACACTTTTTTTTCCTGGGAACTATGGTCAAAAAAAGTTTGAAAATCTTTGCTCCAGAGTCGCAGAAAGTGGAGCGTAACAAGTAACTGATTACCAGGATCCGTGTGTATGTGTTACAATGACAAGGATGGAGAAAACTAATCCTGGTTTAAATGTGGGTCTGAAACTGAAGGTCAGAGGTATTCTGAATAGGCAGGCTTGACCAACAATCCAGCTGTTGCTTCAACAGAAGGTCCACTCAGTGTGCCGCGTAATAAGTAGCTATAGATATTCACTTATTTTACAATAAATAATTATTGCCCTGGGTAATACACTGGAAACTAGCAAGGATGAAATACAGTTTTGTTTTGTTTTTTTCTTTCTTTTTTCCGCCATACAATGTATATTAACGGAACACTACTCTAGGCTCCAGGCTTGAGTTGTACACAAATAGTAAATATTACCTATTAATCATTTTTCAGTACCTTAAGAATGGACAATATGTAAGGGGGATATTTATTAAACACTAGAATTTAAAAACTATATATTAAGATATGTCCATACCTTTGGAGAGGTCCTAATGTAGAGGTAAATATAAAACAACTAATAATATAGAAACGATAATACAATGTGTTAAGTATAAATATACCACTTGAAAAAGCAAGTAGGAGGAACAAATCAGAAAGCATTATAAATAACATTTGAAATAAATATGAGAAAATTACTAGCATTTGATAACTTAAAATAGAAAATGTAAGAACTAGGAATGGTAAAGTATTGAAATATGATATATTATGGGAGCTTAGAAAGTCTTTCAGCTCAACTGATAATCGCATATTTGACTATATGAACATTATATTATACCGTATGTTCTATATTATCAATTATTTTACATTATGTACTATAAAATGTTGTACTTAAACACCAATAAAACCTTTCCAAAATGATGCTGATTTTCAATCATTTTGTTTAGGAATTTTTTTTATCATGTGTCAGGTGTTGTCCAGAATGCTTTACAAATAATAATCCTCAACAATATTATCCCCATTTTACAGATGAGAAAACCGGGACCAGAGCATGTAAATAGTCTGCCCAAAGCCAGCCAACTAGTAAGATGGAAATCTACCTCTGAATATGTAATTTAATTCAGTTTGCTATTTTGCCCTTTCTTGTGATCAGGTACATTTATCTTATCATATATTTTCTATTCTTTAATTTTGCACATAAATACACTTGTAATTAATTATATACATTTAGACAATACATTAGTAACATGTATTTCCATCATTTTCAAAAACAGGTATGTGTCCAAAGAGCAATTCAAATCCATGAAATTCTGAATAAGCCTAATTTGCAAGCCTACATTTTCCACAATGAAACATTGAATGCAGACTAAATTTGATTGTGCACCAGACAAGCACCTACAGCATTTTAAAGACTGTGAAACAGTTTAATAACCAATTCATATACTGAACTTTCCAAAAGGTAGAGTTGTAATTTAATTTCATTCATAGCTGTCAAGTACCAAAGGCCACAAATAAAATAATAAATTCAAAAGAATATTAAAAATTAGAGCTCAGAGTACCAGGCAGATGTTTGCAAGATTAATAACAAGTTATTAAATTTCTGTGGAACAGTACAATAGAAAAGCAATGGTTCTAAATATAACAGTATTTGGTTAGTATTCATTTATGAACCATTTTGTGGGCATTTTGATATAAGTGATTGAGCTCATAATCTTTATTCTAATGCTTCTGATTTCTTCTGTTTCTCTTCAGTACTTAACTTTTTCTGACCTCCTCCCTTTTTTCCTATTTACACTACTGCTTTCTCTCTTTTTTTCTCTTTTTTCTTTCCTTGATCCTTATTATGAATGCATTCACTACTTTTTTTGTCCCTTGTAAAAATCTAATTCAACCAAATTTGTATATCATAAATATACTCATTATGTCATTTACAACTTGTTACAAGTTTCAATTTTTCCCAGTTCTTACCTTCTTTTACACACAGTAAGGATAGAGCATCTTCCTTTATGTTCATGTTCTCCTGCCCATTATGCAGAAACTAACAATGCTATGGAGAAATCACACTCATTTTTAACTGAGCATGCACACTTCCATGCACAATCAGTGTCTATGATGACAGACCTTTCAAACCATTTCTGTAGAAACTTTTCAGCTGTTTCCTGAAATTATATATTTTTGTTTATCTGTGCTATGATTTTTCTCATTTGTATGGACAACAAAAATGCCATGATGATATTTTTATTAATTAATAGATCAGAAGACAGCAAGTATGGCAGCAGATCCTAAAAATATCCGGAATATTACCAGAAAGCAGCATCAGTTTTTTAAGATTGTGTCACAACATAGGACTTTTTAATTTACAAGTTTTAAGTACAAGGTCTTGAACTTTCTATAATAAGTTCTGTCACTTTGCCAACAAAGGGACCAGAATAGATGGGATATAGTTAAAGGTTAATGTTTGCATGCCACCCAGGTTACAAATAAATGTTTTATTTCTTTGGGAATCCCAACTTTCATGGCAATAAATAATTAATTGCAAGCCGTAGATGATAGTTGCTAAAGGTCATAATGAAAACAGGGTTTTAGTAGTCCTGTTGGTAGAATTGTGCAGAGGACTTAGGAATAGAGAATCTACCCAAGGATTAGTTCTGTTCCAACAATTAAACTGAAGAGGGATGAGGAAAGAAAGCTTTTTGTTTGTTCTTTGTTGACATAATGGAAGCCCAGAACTAACACTTCATAAGGAGTTTCTTTTTTTGTTGTTGTTTAATGCTTGTGGCTTTTGTTCAATGACTACTTGTATTGTGTGTTCATTGTTCCTTTTGCCCCTTACGTTTTGAAGTCCCATTCCCACACCCATGGGGCTTCTGTTGGCCTCATGGCCAAACACTGAAATACCATAGGCTCAAGGACTTCATTGCTACTGTTCCCCAAAACTCTAC
Source organism: Ursus americanus (assembly GCF_024610735.1). Classification (NCBI taxonomy): domain Eukaryota; kingdom Metazoa; phylum Chordata; class Mammalia; order Carnivora; family Ursidae; genus Ursus; species Ursus americanus. The sequence goes on from NC_142139.1 coordinate 26,406,907, forward strand.
CCCACCTCCCCCACCTCCAGAAGTTAATTTAACATTAAAATGTCCACAGTAAGAGAGGATTACAAGAAAAATTTTTTTTTATTTGTTCTTTCCAACTAAAGCATAGAATGATGTAAATTATAATTGCATTGTAGAAGGAAATTATTTATTTTGCTTCCAGTTCAATGGGGAGATAGGAATTTATAATTTTAAGCTGACCATGAAAGGCTTAACTATTTAGTTAGGGAACTGTTTTAGATTAGGGAACTGTACAAGATAGTACAGTAATAACTGTGAAAGCTCACAAATGTCAACATGTAGGTATGATTGACAATTATTTCTCATTTGTGAGTTTCAAACTGTTGTCCTATTTATAGATTTTGTACTTAGGTAGTGGAATTTTAAGGAAGGAAGCCAATACAACTACATATATTAGTATTTTTCTAGGAAAATTTAAAATTACTTATAGTGATTTTTTTACTATAACGACATATTACTCTTAGTCTCCTCCCTGTTTCTAGTTGAACAGTTAACATCTAAATGTCTCTAATTTACCTCTAAGTGTCTCCAATGCTAATATGTATAATACAGTCATCTGTAATTTTATTCTGCCTCTCATGGGTAAATATGTTATCACCAATCTTTACTGATTAACCAGCATATTATGGTGATTTTTTTTCTTAAAATTGCTTCTTGCTTAGTTAGCACTTTCTCTTTAGTTTCAGTCTAAGTTACACATACGTTTTTCTCTCAGTCATGGTCCAGGTATAGTGAGCTCCCTTAGATACTACTATAGGAAACAGCTTTATTTTACAATCACTCTTCAGTGAAGCTAGTGTGCCTGTCTAGCTTGGGAGACACTTTTCCCAATCAGTTAAAGATATTATTCCAACCACTACTCATCTATTATTGCTGATAAGAATTCTGTTACTTATTGCCATTTCTTTCTAAGGAAACTTTTGTTCATTCCTGTTATGTTTAATTTTTTTTGTCTTTGAGTTTTTGATATGTGTGATTAGTATGTGTTAAAGCAAATATATCTATATATGTTATGTGGACATATAAATTTTGCTAGGGACCTTTTCTTCAGTTTGAGAACCCACGCTTTTCTTCAAATATGGAAACCCTTAGTCATTAGTCCTTTAAGTATTGATTCCCTCATTTCTCTATCTTCTCCTTTTAACTTGGATATTCATTTTTCCTCATTTCCTTTTTATACAATCTATCTAGATATTTCTCTGTGCTCTCTTATAAAGTATTTCCTTTTAATTTGTTTTCCCATTCATCAATTTTCTCTTCTGTTCTGTCATGCTTATTGTATAACCCATTTATTACTAATTTCAGTGACCATAATTTTTATTTGTAAGCTAATGAATATTTTATTCCCCATGGAGCATATTTCAAAATGTTTTATTGAAAGGTTACACGGATATCAAAGGCATACCCATGATAATTGAGTAGTTTGATAACTTTAAAACATACTCTCAAGACCAGCAGTTCAGATAACTAGAAGACTTTAACCTTACTCACAATTTTGGTTATGTGTGTGTGTGTGTGTGTGTGTGTGTGTGTGTGTGCGCGCGTGTGTATATGCTTTCTGATGCCTGATAATTTCCATTTCTTGTTCTTAAGCTTTATTATTATTTTTTAATATAACATTATATTCAGTATTTCTCTCTCTCTCTCTGTGTGTGTGTGTGTGTGTGTGTGTGTGTGTGTGTGTGTGTAAGGATAAGGCTTATTACCACCTCTGTTAAACCCACTACATTGGCCAAAAATCCCCCGCACTCTCACACACTGGAAGTTTTTTTTTTACTGAATGTAAGAAAACAGGGTTCAATTTCCAACTATAATTATCTGTATCTGGCCCAAAATATTTGCAAAAATTGCAGTTTTAATGCAGTTAACTTTCTGATGAAACTTTGGAGCTTCCTGTTCCATTGATTTTGAAATCCCCTTCAACAGCACCATCCCTGTAGCCTGAGTCTCTTCTCAACTATCTGTAGCCATGGGAGGAAAAGAGGTCTATGAACTCATCTGTTACGCCTTTATCTTCCCCCAAAAGAGACACTATATAATTCCTCTTAAATTTGGATAATACTGACACATCCGGCACGGAATGGATAAGACTGAAAAAGTTGCTGAATACAATCAGATTCTCTTATCTTGTTCTCTCATATTCTACATGTATGCATCTTCTCTGAATTATCACTGATTTCCTTCATTTCATTTTCATTTTCAAAAATAATCTGGAGGTTGAACCCTGAAGACATTACATCACAATTTTGCTTTTAAGTTTTATTTCCTTAAATTCTTCACATCATTATAAGTGAAAAATGGAACTATTGACAAAAATATGGTAATTTTTTGTACAAAGTTAATATAATAGTTTGATTTAGCTTGAAACTAATAAGTTTAGTTTGTATTTTGTTATATGTATTCTATTCCTCCCTTAGAAATCATTTTCTTTAAAGATTACGTTAGTGAATATCAGAACCATTAATTTGATAATACACTTCTGGTTCATCATAATTAAGACACCATTGAAAATGTTTACCCACATTTTGCCAACAGATTTTAACCTTTTTGCTTATTTCTAAAGCTGGAAGACATTAAATTATATTTTTTCTGATTACAAAAAATATTGTAATGTTAAATAGCTGTTAGGTAAGCATTAGTAAACCAATTATATAATTTATCAAAGTGGTTCTCAAATCTGGAGAGACATTATAATCACTGGAGTATCCTTTTAAATATACCAATATCAACACCATAGAATTTCTGGCAGTGAGGTCTAGATGCCAGTTTTTATGTTTTTAAAAATCTTCAGGTGATTCTCGGGGCGCCTGGGTAGCGCAGTCGTTAAGCGTCTGCCTTCGGCTCAGGGCGTGATCCCGGCGTTCCGGGATCGAGTCCCACATCGGGCTCCTCCGCTGGGAGCCTGATTCTTCCTCTCCCACTCCCCCTGCTTGTGTTCCCTCTCTCGCTGGCTGTCTCTATCTCTGTCAAATGAATAAAAAATATATATATATATTCAGGTGATTCTAACAGTTAGCTAAGGTTCAAAACCACCCATTGACTATTACATTATATTGTGGTACATAAGCTATAATGAATTAGAGATTCCTAAAAAGGAAATGTACACTAATGTTTTGGATACAGAGTACTACAAATTATTAGAAAGAAAGGGGACTTATGAGGAAACACAATAAACTATAAATATTTATCACAAAATCTAAGGAATCCTACTTTAACACTGAAAAGCACTGAAAGATGTACAAGAACAATAATTTTCAGGGAAAATTAGTATCAGTTGAAGAATTCCCACAACAGCTATTACTACCTCTTTTTACATGATTTGTACATTTCCAATGAGTAAGTTTGTAGACATATTCTTATTTGGAGACATGATAGCTATGGTCAGGATTTTTAATGACATCGAGGCAATAATTTTCCCATAAAATTAACATCAGAAACTTCACGCAGGCTCACAGTGTTTCTTGGCTTGATATTTAGCAATTAATTAACCCTTCTCTTTTGTTAACAAATGTTTATTTTCAATATGATTCATAATGTTTTTTAAATGTTTACAATTATAAATCCTAGGCTGCATCCCTGTAATTTACTTAGGTTAAACTATAAGGTATAGAATAGCAGACTAGATGGGCAATAAACAGTTTTAACATTCTTAAGTACTCTGATGAAATTGATATTTAGAATATTGTTACTTAAATTACAAGTAAGCTTGATTATTTCTTTAAAATTGTACATTTTGTTTATAATTAAGTGACTGGGAAGAGATGGTAACTGAAATATTCTTTTTGGTTTTGGAATTGAGGTAAAGTGGGAAAAAATTCTATCTTCTAGATTCTAAACTTTTGAATTAGGTCCCAACTCAACTACCATTTGTGTGAGCTTACACCAAATTAATTCAATTTTCTAAGCCTCAATTCCTACATATACGAAATTGGAAAATAATACTCTATATCTCATTCAGTTTCTGTGGTTCTTGGTTCTTAATTTTCAGAATTTCTTTTATATGAACAATCATATTATCTGCAAATAATTGCACTTGCGCCTTTGTTCTAGTATTGATTTCACTCTATATTTTTATTGGTTGTTGTACTGGCTCATCCAACCACTGGCAATCGTGTTCTCTTTCTTCAAAATCCATTCTCCATTAAACTCTCCCTCTTCTGCATATTAGGTACCATCCCCCGAACCCACTACTCTGCCCTTCCTGGAGTGTCACAGTGGTCTATTTACAGGTCTTCACTGCAATTCTTGCACCCCTAGAGTGTATTTTTCCCACAAAGACCAAAGTTTTAACTTTTATGTCAGTTGCTTTCTCAAAGTCATGTAATAAATGTAATATTTATTAATGTCCTATAATTTTATGTTGCTTGCTTTCTCAAAACCTTGTAAAGACTTCCCAATACATTTAGAGTAAGTCCACATTTCTGTGTGAATTTGGCTACAGACCACCCACGAAGATAGCCGACAAATCCCTACATTATCTGGCTGTGACCTTTTCTCTATATACTCTTCCTCTGGCTCACTCTGCTGCAGCCATGTCGATATCCTTCTTTATTCTTAAATATTCTCTCTTCCCTTTGCCTGTAATGTTTTACTCCAAATATTAAAGTGACTTGCTTTCTGCTTTTTCCTTTGCCTTTTCTGAAATGTCACAGCCACAGAGATGACTCTTTTCAACACCCGATTTAAAATAACATCACCCTGTCACTTTCTCTCTACTTACCTTTATTTTTTTCTTATAACACTTACCATTGCTGGACGGTATACCTTTTCTGTCTCTGCCTCTAACATATAACTTCAATGGGGGCAGGAATTTTTTTTTTTTTTTATGTTCACTCATGTATCCCCTGCAGTGCCTAAAACTATGTGTAGCATATGGTAGGCATGTAGTAAACATTTGCTGAATGGTTAAACTAATGCATAAATGAATTGATGAAAACTTAACTGAACAACACTGAATAATACTAGTGATACCTCGCGTTTCAGTTATGTATTGCTGCATAACCAAACCCTAGTGGCTCAAAAAGCATCACAAATCAAGAATTTGGGCAGGTCCCGGCAGGCTCAACACTGATTCACCTGGTATCAGCTGAGACAGTTTGAAGTCTGGAGACTGGAATAATTCAAAGGCTTACTCACATCTCTGGAGGTTGATGCTGACTGTAAGCTTGAACATCAGCTGGGATTGGGGCAGAACACCTGCAAGGAGCCGTTCCATGTGGCTATTTGGCTTCCTTACACTATGATAAATGGATTCCAAATAAAATGATCACAATAGACAGAAGAAAGAGACAGGTAAAGGACGTGGCTTTTTACCATGTCGTCTCTCAGAAGCCAAGCAATGTCACTCTGTCCCATTATGTTCATCAAGAAGAGTGACTAAAGCTGGCCCATATTCAAGGAGTGGGGGAGGGATATTAGACTCTAGTTTTTAATGGAATGAGTGTCAAATACTTTGCTGACATATTTTTTTTTAAGATTTTATTTTTTTTGTTTATTTGACAGAGATAGAGACAGCCAGCGAGAGAGGGAACACAAGCAGGGGGAGTGGGAGAGGAAGAAGCAGGCTCATAGTGGAGGAGCCTGATGTGGGGCTCGATCCCCTAACGTCGGGATCATACCCTGAGCCGAAGGCAGACACTTAACGACTGTGCCACCCAGGCGCCCCTTGGCTGACATATTTTAAAACTATTATAGTGTGCATTGTCATTTTAGTCCCCATTTTAATGGAACTGCCTCTAGGGTTTTCCTGTTATATATATTTCTTGCTCAATAATAGCAATGAATAATGGGGTGCCTGAGTGGCTCAGTGGGTTAAGCATATATCTTTGGCTCAGGTCATGATCCCAAGGTCCTGGGATCCAGTGCCCCCTCAGGCTCTCTGCTCAGCGGGGAACCTGCTTCTCCTGCTCCCTCTGCCTACAGCTCCCCCTGCTTGTGCTCCTTCTCTCTCTCTCTCCCTCAAATAAATAAATAAAATCTAAAACAAAACAAAGATAAATAGGCCAGCGTATTGCAAAAGAATTCATGAATATGACAATTTTATATACATGTAAGTCTTATTTGTATGTATCATCAAAGAAAAATTACATCTAAGTCACTGTCGATGCATATTAAATTAGTAAAACTATTCAGTAAAATATTTTAAAATACAATAACACAAGCAACTTATCTAATGAAATGTACTAAGTATAATCTGCCCTTACTGGCTCACTACACGTATGCATTCCCTTCTCCCCTACATGGGCTTCTCTTCATCTGCCATGTTTATCGTCCACTTGACAGCATCTTATGAATTTATTGCACATTATCAAGACTAGGAATGTTTCAGGACTAGGAATGTTTTCAGCGATGGCAAAATTTATACCTGGAAAAATTTATCAGGCTATTACTAGGTGTTCCTTTTCAAAAAGCCAACCTTCTCTCAGCAAAGTAAATCTGTACAAAATGAAAGGTATTGGTATTTCAGGAGTAAAAATAAATAAGATTTTCTACTTCTATCACTGATTTTGGGTAATTCACATAAACTACTTGGATAACAATATTAATTATCATGCAAAGTCTCTTCTTCTAGTGGTGACTTACTTTTTTTTTTTTTAAGATTTTTTATTTATTTATTCGACAGAGATAGAGACAGCCAGCAAGAGAGGGAACACAAGCAGGGGGAGTGGGAGAGGAAGAAGCAGGCTCATAGCGGAGGAGCCTGATGTGGGGCTCGATCCCATAACGCCGGGATCACGCCCTGAGCCAAAGGCAGACGCTTAACCGCTGTGCCACCAAGGCGCCCCATGCCACCAAGGCGCCCCAACTTTTAACATCCGCTACTGTCTTTTTTCATTTAGTCCTGCAATGCTGATGTGTTTAGGTTTTTGCATAAGAGGGCCTACCTGTGTGACTATACATACATATCGTCAATAAAAATAAAGCTTGGAAGTATCACTTCTCTTTAGGGATAAGCAGACTCATTAAATAATAAATATGATTAGATTCAATAGTATATCTCCTCATTAATACAGCAAAAATAGTCTCTAAAAATGAAAACAGGGGCACCTGGGTGGTTCAGTCGGTTAAGCATCCAACTTTTGGTTTCAGCTCCGGTCATGATCTTAGGGTTGTGGGATCGAGCTGCATGTAGGGCTCTGCTCTGGATGTGAAGCCTGCTTGAGATTTTTTCTCTCTCCCTCTTCCTCTGCTCCACTCATGCACTCTCTCTCTCTCTTTCTCTAAAAGAAAAAATGAAAATGAAAATATAATTACAAAATAAGACCTAGTGAACAATTAATCAAAGCACGATCAACAGTCTTACCACAAATTCGAGACTAAAATTATTTCAAACTGTGGAGAAAATGGCAATGTGAATATCTTAATAGTTTTAAATATATTTATATTTTTAGTATGTATAACAAATGGTTAAAAAGAATACTACAGTATCTTTCATGATACTTCCTTATTACATTCCCCAAAAACAAAGGAAAATTTAGGATATTGAAAGATGGATTTGATTCTCACAGGAGATTGAGGAACACTTGTCTTCCTTTTGGGTAGTTAGAAGTAAACTTCCCTTATAAAAGAGAGATTTCTATCATTAAATTTTTAACAGACAAAGGATGTGTACAGCTTCAAAAATCCAATGTGATTTTAGCTTCAAATTCTTTTTCCTCCTCAAATATTAAAGGTATTTGCAGATCCTTAGACCTGTTTGTCTACTTAGCCAAGTTAAATTAAAATGCAAGATGATAATCTATTGTTAGATTATTTTTTCCAATATTGACAATCAGTTCCCTTTCATAATGAACTTTTCTCTGTGCTAGCTACTTCAAATCTTTTTATCCTGTACCCATAGGATTGAACATGATTATGAAAGATAAACCTTAGTAATAAAAGATGAAAAGAGGTTATGACATTCTTATTAAACAGAAAAGGCAACTTCTTTTGATTCTAATCTTATAGTTACCAGCATTATTAGAACGTTATTAGAAGTACAGGAAATAGGCATATTTATTCATAAGTCCTACTCTCATAAATTATGCTTTGTAAAGAGTAGAACTTTTATAAAACTAGTGTGTCATGACTCTTCTTTCTGTCTTATAAAATGCATAATGTAAATTCTAGTTTTCAATAGGGGAAATGTTAAAAATATGAATGTCTGCTCAGAAGTAAACTAAAATATTAATGGAAGTCACTAATATATTTAAGAGGGCAAAGCAATGGAAAAGAAAATTAATATTTCTTAAGATTATGTATTCTAGATAATTTACATGTTGTTTTTATTTTATTTTTTAACAAGCCAAAGAAAAAGTCATGATACGTACTTGTAGACAGCAGAATCTAAGTAGCTAGTTTAAGTAGAAAGGGATTTATTAAATGGTAGACGTAGCTCACCAAATCACTGGGAGAGATGAAGAGACTCTGGGCTTAGTTTCTAAGATTGCAGAAATGGACCATAATAAGATCCATTGTCAGGAACCTGCAAACTCAGAAAGCTAATGGTGCTACAAACTCCAGATGAATCCCTTTCTGTGACAAACTCAAAACTACCCAATTAAAAAGTCTTCTGAAAAATCAGGAAATCATCGCTGCAATCACTAGTCTAGAGCCACACTGTTCTGATTATATTACTTACATCCTAAATAACCCCACCATGAGTGAATCACAACTGGTCTCCTAGCTACAAGTAATACAGCAAACGCAGTTGGAGCCCAGACTCCATATGCTGAAAGGGCATTGGAGTGGGTACTGGAAAATGGGCCATCTCTATCCACCAAGACCCTTCCTCCATTTATTTGGTCACTAAGCACTGATAAATATTTTTTTCCAACTGCTATGGTAGAGAAATAAATTATCTCGAAGCTTAGCATTTTCACACATCATTTTATTTTTCTCATAGTTCTTTTTTTTAAAGATTTTATTTATTTATTGGAGAGAGAGAGAGACAGAGATAGTGAGAGAGAGCAGGAGCAGGGAGGAGAGGGAGAAGCAGTGTCCCCGCTGAGTGGGGAGCGCGACAGCAGACTGGATCCCAGGACCCTGGGATCATGACCCGAGCTGAAGGTAGACGCTTAACCAACTGAGCCACCCAGGCGCCCCTCTCACAGTTCTTTTTTGAGTCCGTATGAAGTGGTCAACAGACACTGGTTAGGGCTGTAGTCATCTGAGTACTCAAGTGGGCTGAATATCCAGGATAGCCTACTCACATGGAAGGCATTTTTGGACCTGTGCTGTAGACTAAAACCTGTAAAGTGGCCTGTCCCTGTGGTCTGGGCTTTCTCATATCGTAAAGGTTTAGGATTCAGAATATGTGTGTTATAATGTGTATGGAAGATGCTTGATGGCTTTTTATAACATTGTCTCAGAAATCACATATTACCACTTCTGACGTATTCTATTAATCTCAATGGCCTACACATATATTCACATATATTATATATACATGTTGTATATATATGTATATATATCATGTATACATATATATGTATAAATAACTGAGAAGAGGAAAAATAAGATAACTACAGAAGACTTGGTTGGCATATATAATATTAATTTTTCATTACCCATTCCAAGTTCCTTTTACTCATTCTGAGCTCTTCACCTTGTCAATGTTCTTTATTTGAAGATGGAGGGGGCAGTTACTGAAATTTTCATTTTAGATAGTTCAGGTGTCTGGGTTATTGTGCCAGTTTAGATATTTCTGGTCTACCAAAGTACATGGCAGGCCTGAGAAGTACTTAGGATGATTCATTGAGTTTGAGAAATACTACTGCCTCTCCTGTTTTGTTGCAACATATTAAACCTTGACTTAAAAAAGCGAACACCAAAGCAACAGAATAATGCCATCTTTTTAGATATTGTTCAGGTGGCATGAGGTTTACAAAACTGCATGGTGGAAGTTTTAGTTTTCGGTTTAATAACCTCATTCTTAAGGCCCTATGGAAGCATGACATTTTGGGTACCAAATTATTAAAATATGATACCAAAGTTGAGAAGATAGGAAGTTAATTTTTCTATTTAATTATTTATTATTTCATGGATGGACATAGAGGGTATTATGCTAAGTGAATATTAAGTCAGGCAAAGAAAGACAAGTACTGTATGATTTCAATTATATGTAGAATCTAAAAACTAAAAGAACAAACAAAACAAAACAGAATCATAGATGCAAAGAAGAATCTGGTGGTTACTGGGGAAGGGGCTGGGGCAAAAGAGGGAAAGGGGGTTAAAAGGTACAAACTTCCAATTATAAATAAATATGACAGGAGGCAACAATGTGCAGCAAAGGGAATATGGTTAATCATATGTAGCAACTTTGTATGGTGACAGATGGTAGCTAGATTTATCCTGGTGATCATTTTGCTATGTATATAGGTGTTGAATCACTATACTGCACACTTGAACTAGTATAATATTGTATGTCAACTACACTTCAGTAAATAAATCAATCCTTAAAATTATATAACTGCATATATAACTGCATATATAAAATTATATATTTTAGTGGGACCAGTATTAAGTGCATCCCTTAGTATCATAACACATAAACGCTGGATGTAGACAATAACACCCTATAACACAAGCCTTCAAAGGTACCAGGTTTTTAGGGGGTTTTTTCCCACCTATTTGAAACTAGTTGACTTTTCAGTAGTACATTCTCCCATTCTCTAAGAGCAGCAATTTTTGGTCTATCAGTGAATCCTGTACATAGCTAGTTGCCTTATTCATTTTGTGGCAATATGAATTCCTTGCTTAGAATAAATGTATGTGAAAACCTGATGGTGAATAAAGTATTTAGTAAGTCAATTGAAAGTGTGTTTACAACAGCTTGGTGGACAGAAAAGGCATAATAATTATTATTATCTTTTTTTTTAGAGAGAGAGGGAGAGAGAGAGCGTGCACACGTGCACACGCACGCGTGCTCGGTTGGGGGAGGGGCAGAGGGAGAGGCAGAGAGAGAATCCTAAACAGGTTCCACGCCCAGCTCAGAGTCTGACATGGGGCTTCATCTCAGGACCCTGATATCATGACCTGAGTTGAAATCAAGAGTCTGACACAATCGACTGAGCCACCCAGGTGCCCCAAGGCATAATTATTTATTACAGTCACGAAAATTACTGAATTCTCTCCATATATATATATATATATATATATATATATATATATATATACACACACACATAAATGATATAATTATCATGCTACTAAGTGGCTGGCTGGCTCCCACAGGATATGTTGACATACTGGCAGTTTTTTGTGATTTTCAGATTAAGGAATTAGCAATGGCAGTATTAGATAGGCCAAATTGTGAGGTAGTCCATGCTGTTGAGGCCATGCATAACCTCTGTCCCTAATACTATGGCCACATTCTATATTCTCATTGAGCAAGAGCTGGAATGGATGTGGAAAGAATCTGATTGCCAGCTTTATGTCAGTCATAAATATTCTCACTTTCTGGGCCTATTTAGTTAGGTCTACCCACATTCCACTTCCACAAACTGCCTTGTAATCAATCCTCCAATCTTGTTCTTTCCAAATTTCTCATCATCTAGACAAATCATTAGTTATTGCCCACATATTTGTGTTTCCGTCAATCTATAATTCTAGGCCAAATGGAAAACAACATATAGATCTTGAAGTTTTTCTTGCTTCCAAGATTTTCTTTTCCCACTCTGTTCCCAGCTATCCTGTACAACTGTAGCATTCTTCTTTTAGCTCAAAATCTTTTTCCTCACTTAACTGCCATACGGAAATCCTAATAAGACTAAAAATGTGGGTTCAGAGAGGTGACAGGAGTCAAGACACAGGGAAATTAAAACCTGCTCAAACTGAGTCTTGAATATACCACATCCAATTGTAAGAAGGTCCTTCTGGGTAAGATTGGCTTTATGGTTGTTGGAACAAACACCATGTTTATAAGTTCAAGACTTATAGTTCGGTATCTACCATGGTATAATAACAAGCTAAGACTTATCTCAAGTCACCTCAAAGAGAGCCTGGATTTGCTTCAAAACCTAAGCAACCTTTGTTCTGCCTTGACTATCCAAGGCAATGACAGGCTTCATGAATCATCCTGATCAGTCTGTCATTTAAAGTACCATCACGTTGAGAGGCTAATAAGGGCTAGGTGGAAACAGCCCTTGAGTAGATCAAGTCTGAGCCAGCTGGAGAGCCTTTTCTTGTTTGGTCTGACTCAAAACTGGAATTCTGATGGACTGTTTACTAAATATGTCACAGCAGTATAATTAAATGTTCCACCAACCATTATTCCTCTTTCTGAGTGCTTGAGAAAGTAATTTGAAACAACTTGTCCTTTCTTCTGGAGGATGTATCCTAACTTGTCTAGATCTATAGATGCCAGAAACTATCAGATGCCTCTACTGTTGTAGCACATCAGTCCCATATTCTGGCATCCATCAACTTCTACTTCCCATTCAATAGGTACTATTGGCAGGTAAGATACAATAAGATAGTTAAGATCTCTGCAGACTAAATTATGACCAAAAAGAACATTGTTGTATAGCGTTAAGTGATCAATGAAGATTTACTGTTTTTCTTGTTGGAGGAAAGCATAATGCTTCTTTTCTTCTGTTCTTTTGATTATTGGGATACAGAAGAAAACATGACATTTAACAGATCAATCTGCATAACAGGTGTCAGGGGCCATGTTAATTTGTTGCAATAAAAATAATAAAAATTGAATATAGATAGTTATTACCTAATTAAGTTTGCAATAAACTTTTTATTTTCTAAGATTCATTTTTCTTCTGCACAGGTCAAAAGGTAAGATAAATAAGAGTGTGACTGAGGCCATTTCTACTCTCTCTTTGATGTCTTTGATAATGATCCTACATTTTGTAAAGCCTCCAGGGATTCATTATTGCTTTTGATTTACTATTCTGGTAAGGACAGGGAGCTCCAAAGGCCTCCAATTAGCTTACCAACCAATAGCCCTCACTCTACAGGGAAGTACTGTGGGGATTTTACAAGTGTCTGAGTATTTATATTCTAACCACACACTCAGGAACTGGGGAAATAACCATGGTGTGAGTTCATAAACCAAGTAAATTCTATTTATCATCTGACCCTCATAAGCCCTCAATGAAACACTATTGTATTCTAGACGCAAGAGAATAGAATTAGTTGAGGCTTAGTTTTGAATTACTCCAGAGAAGAATATATATACTTCTTTTTTCCAGTGCAAGTTGTTCCAGTAAATCCAAATAAATCTCTTAGGGGATGACTGGGAAGTAGATGTACTATGTATACTTAAAATGTCTTTGTTAGAATTCTTTAACCAGGTGTGTGGCTTTCCCTTCATTAAGAGGACTCTATTTTTCAGAGCGATCAATCTATGAGAATTTGACAAGATACAATAAAGTTCCATCTGATGATTCAATTCAGAAGTCTCTCTTCACTATGCATAGAAGAGTTTTTTTGGTTAAGTAAAGCAAGTACAATCTTAATAGGCATACACATTTTTTTGGAGAACATGTGATCTACTAGCAACTGACAAAATCTCTACTAATCAGATGATTCTGATTATGTAATTTTTTCTCTGCTACCTGGTTTCAGTAATAACTTCCTCCATGGTTAATTGATGATAAGTGGCATATTTTTGCCTGTGCCACCATGTGAACTCTATAATTACTAATGAACAGGGAATTAATATCAATGGAAGCATCTCCCACTTATATCCTCTGCCCATAGAAAGCAGCCATTTATAGTACATTTCAAATATGCTGATACTCCCTTTATCAATGACATTCGTGGTGGCTTTGTAAAGAAGTTTCCTCTTGAAAAAGATCTGAGGATCTTATGTGTAACATGATGACTTAGATGATAACACTGGATTTGATAAAAGTCCCATGCCTTACATTAATGAAAGCATATTAAACTTACACATGAAAAGGCCAGGACAATTAAAGAAAAAGCTGAATGACTATCATCACTCTGTATAATTGGCTCTGTGTGCAAGAATTCTTATATTGCATAAAGATGCCAAATAAGATGGCTAATGGCTGTAGGATAATGTCAATTTCACCTCAATTAGATATTATCAGTCTCTTGTTTACTTCATGGGGAAAGTAGTTTGGATATAACTTTGTCCATAAACTTTCCTTAGTATTTATATTTCTTAAAGAACTCTAAGATCCTAATCATCAGGATACCCAGAGGAAGGTTGCTGTTGAGAGACAAATAAAACATGACTAGAGAGGAAAACAAATGATCTATGACCTGTGCATTGAATACACATGTTTTGACAGCTATCATGTCAATAGTTAAAAATCCTACATAAATGTAAAGGTCCAGCACAATGCTTTTCACTCCAAGGAAACTTCTCTATGACTTCGAATTAACTTTAATCACTCCCTCCCCATTAGCCACACACACACAACTTAGTCATTTCATTTTGTTCACACTTCTTTTGTAATGCTTTACATCCTGAACTCCTTCAATTTGAGATGCGAAGCAACTTTAAGGCCTGTTAACTAACTTCATACTCTGATTGCATATTGTAGATGTTTTAGTCTATTATTAACTTCTACTTCTATTATTGCTATCTTTGTATTAGATTATATTTTAGGAAATGCATAAACGATTATTTATTCTTATCATGGAGAAAACAGGACTCCCCTTCAGCACCTTTGTAGTCTCCACTATAGGTTGTCCGAACACTGATTGGTTTATACCTGAATTTCAGAATAAAGATGATGTCTGGTCCCTGGCACGGTGTCTTTTCCTCTCCTAGACTTTATTTGGATAGCAGAGGAAAAGAATCTTTAATTAAAAAAAAAAAAATTCTTAAGAATTGGGTATAAGCAGGGTATCAGAGGACGTACCCAGATGTTTTGACTTGAGATAATGATGTGAATTTCTCTTTATTTTTTCTTTTTCATCTCTTTTTTTTTTTAGCTTGATGTGTTATTTTCCCTTCCATCTGAAATCTGCTTAGAAAAACATTGGAAGGTAGCAACATATGCCAAAAAAGTTGTCATCAAAGTTATGCCTGCTGGTTTTTTACATCCCTATGCTGTTTATCCTCATCTATAATTCATTTTCTGAAAAAAATAAGAAGAAACAAAACAAAGAATAAATGGTGACATAGTGTCAAAGATCCCTTGAGAGGCCGACATTGGAACACAGTTCATTTTGCATCTTATGATCATCTTGTCACGTAAACACACATTCTCAGGGCTTCCTTCTTCATTTAAAAAAAATCTAAAAAATTGGATTACTTTTTTTTTTTTTAGTAGAGGAGAGCAAAAACATTATTTTTACTTGTGTCCTCATTAAAAAAAAAAAAAGATCCAAACTCCATCATAATTTTATGTATGACTTATATAAAGCTGGTTTAATTTTTAAAATTTTGAATAATACATGTTGAATTATATAAAGGTAATCAAAAAACATGTATTTTTAAAAATGGATGTTGTTGTAGGTGGGAAAGCTGAATCAGAAAGTAAAATACTTAGCTACAGTTTCTTTGTCCTATAAGAATCCAGCATTCCTGATCTGAAGCCAGACAAATGTCTACTAAATGTGGAAATATATAAGAAAAGGATTTCCTGTTAATTTTCATAAGATAACTTACAAAGTGATGACAGACCACAGGAATGATGGGACAGCTAACAGTTAGCAGAACATATCAATCTTTTTTCTATTTATACAAGTCTCCTTGCCAGGACACATGGCCAGAGTAGGAAATGGGTTGTTTGGATTTTTCTCTATTTCACGGACACGTTTTCAAAAATCTACAGGCATGAGCAAATAGATGAGTAAAACATTAGTATTCCCAGTTTACACGAAAGAAAGTCACATAAAAATTTTGCAACTTTTCAAAGACCACAAAACTGGGTAGTGACAGACACTCCATCCACTGTGAGGGCTTTTATGATCAAGACTTGAAGAGTCTGGAGAAAAACTTCCTCGATTTTATTCCAAATCTTCAATCAAACTGATGTGTAACCTCGATTGAATTAAACTGCTCTGTGCCTTAGTTTCCTCATTTACAATGGGCAACTTATCATATCTACCCACCTGTTGGGGTCAATAAGATTTAATGAGTATAAATATTTAGAACACTGCCAGACATATATTAAACGCACATACTGTAAATCTTGGCTCTTTCTTTACTATCGTTCTAATTTAAGGTCTAATTATGCATAAAGCCTGACAAATTGAAAGTTGTTGACACCATACCAAACACTAACCCAAAGATTCCACATGAAAATGGGGGAGAAGGGAGGATAAACTTCTTAAACTTACATATTTAAAAGATTTTTCTAAGTAAGATAATGAAAAGATACCAGAGGCTTCTAGGTGTTTATACGAAAAGATCTCATTTGTGATTCAGCCTTTGACATTGTTTCATTTCCCTTCATGTGAATTCTTTCTGTAAGAGTGCTATGTAATCTTCAAATCTTCACATTCTTTCTCGTAAGAGAAAGAAGAATCCACCATTATTTCATCATCGTAGTCCCAAAAGCAAACTGCAAGTGACAGAGGAGAACCAAGAGTGTTTTCTCTGAAAAGAATAAATACGAGAAGCTATGCGTATTTTAGCGATGTGAAAGAAAAAAAAAAGCGATTATTTGAACATATTAGAAAAGAAAGTGATTTCACAAATGATTGCTAGCTATAATGCTTTAAGCGAGGTCTGAGGTTTTATTTCCTTTAAATACCTAATTATTTAAATTTTGCAATGCTGATATTTGTTAAAGTTGCACTATTTAAGATGACTTTATGTTTTTATTTGTTTAAATGTCTGCTTAAATGAGCCTTAAGCCTTAATGATAAGCCTTTAAGGTAAATCCAAAAGAAAGGCAGCTGAATCAAATATGTTATAATTCATTTTAAATCTTGAATTAGTATGGAGGGTCTTGTAAAACAGGTACAGAAACACCAATATTAAATTGGCCTCCAGGGAATTTGACTGAATAACTGCTTCAGTTTCAATCTAATCTGATCATTGTTATATAAACTCAGTGTAAGTAGTCACTAGATTAAATTAGAGGGAAGAAAGATCCCTTTTCAATGGATAAAAGGTCAATAATTTAGCACCATTTGACATCAAGAAAACAAAACTGAACAGTTAGTACAGCAAAATTAAATTATTAAAACTTAAAGAGCTAAATTTCCCAATTTAATAATTTTTATAACTCTCTCGAGGAGAAAGCAAATGACTGTCTAAATATGCAATAAAAAATTCATGGAATATTTTGTATGATTGAAAACCTAAAAATAAATCAAGATCTATTTGTGAGGATAAATAGTTTTAATTCTACTTCAGTGACTGTTAAGCACATGCAAGGAAACTTATTGAGATTTTTGGAAATAGTGACGATCTGGAAAATAGTATATTCTGAAATATATGGAATTCATCCTATAGTTATGTCAATGTAACTTCCAATTGAGTAGTAAGTGAAATACATTGTATGAATAACATTTCTCATTCATTCAGATAGATATAAAAAGGTGAGAGTTTTAATTTTATTCAATCTTAATAGATTAATGAATAAGTAGTGTTTTATTAAATTAGTTAAAAATGAAATGCTGTCATGTTTCAATTTTTCAAGATAATAAATTAGTGGAACTTCAGCTTTATTTTAACTGTTAAATTTGTTCTTTTTAAAATTTATTATTAAAAATATGAAGCAAGCATAATTTTTTGAAAAGATTTTATTTATTTATTTGACAGAGAGAAAGCAAGAGAGTACAAGCAGGGGGAGCAACAGAGGGAGTCCTTAAGGAGAAGAAGAGGGAGAAGCAGGATCCCTGCTGAGCAGGGAGCTGGAAGCTGAGCTCTATCCCAGGACCCTGGGATCATGACCTGAACCTAAGGCAGACACTTAACTGACTGAGCCACCCCGTGCCCCTGCAGCAAGCATAATAACTTAGAAATAATAGTATTTTGAATCTAAAAATTAGAGTTTTTAAAAAATATGTTCTTATTTTATTGTATTTGAAAATAAGAACAGATAGAGTTTCCAGAAATCAGCATGAAAATTTTTATGTGGGATATTTGAAAATAATGGCACAAATGAAAGAGCAAACTAATTAAGAAAAGTCTAAAAACGTTAATTAATTTTAATGTTGATCTAAAATCAAACATTATAATTTACTACATATTAAAATATAATATTTAAGAAAATTGTGAGCTGGAAAAATCTTAAAGGATTCTTCAATGTATTTAAATTAGATGTTAACTGAAAATTGTAGAAGGAAGTAAGAAGTCATTACAAGGGAGATTAATAAAGTTTATTCTTAGGTAGGACTGGTAGTTATTTGCATTATTTTAGGAGTTTGTGTATTTATCTCCCAAATTTTCTCCATCTTTAATGTATTTTTGTAATTTATTTTAAAAATACAAGAAAATGAGTTTTTACTGTATTTTGATTATATTAAAAGATTTTCATGTTTCTGGACTCTAATAGAACCTGAATGACTCATGAGTCACAGTGCGATTTTGTGGGTAAGACATGAGTTAAATATAACTAGATAAATGGTGTCAAAGAGGTGTGTGATCCATAGAGAAATGGAAATTATACAATTTGGATCAGGCTTGAGAAGATTAATGAAGCAGTAAAAAATGGCATTCCCTGGTATCCCAGGCCATCATGGCACTTCCCTCTGTTAAGCACATGCCTCTTTTCAAATAACATATATGACCTAATGAAAGATTCACTATAACCAACTGGATGGGAAGGAAAGAAGTTGAACGTGCTTCACAAAGTGCTAGCTCTTTATGTGGCACTAGCTAAAAATGGATCGTTTCCACATTACAGCTTCACTTAACAGCAGTCCTAAATAACAGTTATGAAAAACTCTCCTAGTAGGAGAGTTTTGAGCAGTATATTTGGTCATTCAGGTTGTAAAGAAAGATGAGTTAAATGGAT
This sequence comes from Ursus americanus, assembly GCF_024610735.1. Lineage (NCBI taxonomy): Eukaryota > Metazoa > Chordata > Mammalia > Carnivora > Ursidae > Ursus > Ursus americanus. The sequence continues at coordinate 26,425,809 of NC_142139.1, forward strand.
TCTTGGGCAGTGGCAAATGCACATGAGCTGTAAATCAGTCCCCAGAAAGAATAAGAATGGTGGATCCCAGGGCGGGACATCTGGAGCAGTGATACATGGATAGACTGAGGAGTGTGTGTGAGAATGTATGGATCCTTATGTGGCAGGGTACTGCTTGTCAGACACGGTCAGCTGCAGAGATGGCTCTCCATAACCAGCTTTACCGGATGACTCCTTTTCTATATCACCTCTGTCCTCTGTTATCTCAGTGTTTGCACAATGGGCTCATGAATACAATAACCCTGGTGGCCGAGTGCCTGGGTGGCTCAGTGAGTTAAGCATCTGCCTTCAGCTCAGGTCATGATCCTGGGGAGTCCTGGGATTGAGCCCTATGTCAGGCTCTCTGTTTAGCAGGGAGCCTGATTCTCTTTCCCCCGCCCCTGCTCATGATTTCTCTCTCTCAAATAAATAAATAAAATCTTAAAATAAATAACCCTAGTGGCTGGAATATAGGATATGGATGGGCCCAGAAACATGGGCTCTCTTTCACCAAGACTGATCTATCTACATTCACTGCAGAATATACAATCTGCCAAGAGCAGAGACTGACATTGAGTTCTTAATATTGCTCCATCCCTCAAGGTGACACATTCAGCCAGTTGCTGGCAGGTGTATTATATTAGACTCCTTTCCCCTATTGGGGAGTGATTTATTCCAATAATAATCCATACTTGTGGCAGATACGGTATCAGAAATGTTTGATCTAATCCCAAAATATCCCACACATTGTCTCCAGGCAAAAGATGCATTTTACAATAAAGTTCATATGACAACATGTACATGACAATGGAATCCAATTTTCTTAGGTAGACCTTACGCAGCCAACAAAATAACAGGGGAGAATGGTCTGTTAAAAACTCAATCAAGGTGCCAGCTTGGAGACAGCATCCTGTGGGGCACAGCGTTGTTCCCAAGGGCATAGTATATGCTTAAGCAGATGCTGATGAGAGCCTGAGGATATTTTCCTTGAGCCTTATGACTCCTGTGCTCTCTAGCAGTACTTCTGTCAGTATCTACATCTTGTTACCTAAAGTCTTTCTCCAAAGTTATGTGCAAGGCAGACTCTTACTTCCTGGAAATTACCACCTCCTAACCAGAGATAGTCCTTAATCATTAGCAGAAGGACTTGGTATATTAATATCCCAATTACTTGTCCCTTATGTGGCATGTTTCCAACTATTTCCTTAATTCCTGGGAATTAAGTTTCAGTATCCTATGGTTGATGATTTGATAATGTACCCTTTTTTGCCGGCCTTCTTTTCCCTAACTCAAGTCATCACTCCCAGACCAATATTTCCTTCATTTCTCAGATAGCACATGGACACAAATTACCTCAAGCTAAGACCTGGAAAAAAAATCTATGTCATGTGGAGACCAAGGACGGTATTCTTCTAGGGAGATCTTGGCTCCTATGAGATAACTCTTCTCTCAGGAAAAATATTTAGATGCTAAATTATCACCTGGTCTCTTTGTCTCTCCCCCCCCCCCCCGCCAATGGCACAATAAGCAAAGAAAGAAGATAATATCCTGGTGGGGTATCATCCATGAAGAGATACACAATGGGGAATAGGGGAAATATGACTGGATCTCATGGTATTTATTAAGGCATTTCTTTTTGGCTCATCACATAATGATAATGGCAATGGGAAAATTGAATCATTCACAACTTAATAAGGACAAGTCAATTAAAGCCTTATGGCTATTGGTTCTAAAAGTTCAGGGCACTCTACCAGGCCAGTGAATAAGCTGTTAATTGTTTATTAACACCCTGACCTAAATCATTTGAAGAATTTGAAGGATCCAGTGTTACTAGTTGGATTTGTAAATATCTTCATAAGAAAAATGAGAGGCTCTCTTGTTTTCAGATTTTTGGTGGTCCCACAATGCACCATAAAATGGAGAACACAAGCAATGTAAGATGTACACATTATCACACTACCTCATATACACACTGAAACTTCCACCTCACATCTTGACCGGTTTTTTTGGATGCTATGTCATGAGCTACTACAGGCTTCACCCCTTGCTTATATATGCATAACTTAGAAATGCAAAAAAGCTAATTCACTATAAGGAGACCTTTCACAAAGTGGAGATGTAAATTGGTAGAAAACCTTTTCTCCCGGGACAATTTGTCCTAAGATGCTGTCTCTCAAAGACGGTAAAATCAAATAGTCAGGATCAGCTGATACTAAATAGTGGCCAGGTTGTCAGCCTGTCATGGTGTTCCTCCTTCCTGCCTCATTTCCTTTTCTTTCATTCTGGCTTCCCTGGGATTGCACTTTTTAAAAAAGTAAAGTTGCCCAAAAACTTTTGCCTCAGAATCGGTTTTCTGGGTAACTTAGACTAAGACAGAAAGCATCTCATCCACTATTATTTTTCTAATACTTTAGTGGACAATAAGTGATTGAATAAATTTAAATAGACTTATTATTAATAAGAATCTTCCTTTTAACCTATTTCTTTTCTAAAATAACACAGTTGTGTACAAAATAAAAATTTAAACAAAAAAACGGAGACACTTCAAGTCATTAATGATTTAATTATAACAAGGATTATTATACTATGATAAATAATACATTATGTGTATTATATAGTATAAATGTATATATATAATATGTGATATGTATTCTATATTATACAGGTATGTAATATTTAATATGTGTATTACATTTTACTATATTAGTAATAACATCACTAATTTAATAATGCAATCTAAAATTTGAAAAAATATTATTAGTGAGAAACTTTAAGTCATTTATAAGTTTTTAAATTTTAATTGTATTATGTTTATCTATGACAAAAGATCAGAGAAAAGATCAGAGAAGTGAGTGATCATTGACATCTTAAGGAATGGAAAAAGGAGTAAAAAGGAAGGAATTTCAGGTAAACATGATTTTGAGAAGAGCTGATGTCAATCTTGATAAATTTTTAGCTACTTTAATATTCATACTCATCCTCAGGTTACTAAAAAACAAAAATTTACGCCATCTATGTCTACACGTATATATCTATACTTACATCTTCTATATCTTTAATTTCTTAATGATATCAAAATAAATGTATATCAACATGGGAAAGCTAGAGACATATGCCCTACTATTTGATAATTTTATTACATTGGTGGAAAGATCATAAGTGAGTTAAATTTATTTATTAATCTCTAAGTATTCTATAATATGTATGCATAATATTTATAATTTAAAATCAGTATCAATGTAATATGGAATTATTAAAACTTAGAGCACAATACCAGATCCTGCACAGTACTTATTATGTAGGTTATCTTAAGTAAGTTATTGAAACTATGATATTCAGAGTCCTCATTTGCAGAATGGTAAGAAAAATAATTAAGGTTTAAAGTTATAGTGACATCATTATTTTATATATATATATATATATATATGATTTATATTAAATCACCTAGGACAATGTTTGGTACAGATAAGATAATTATTTCTTTCTGCTACTTTATCAGCCACTGTTTTCTTATGTGTTACCAACACTTTTAACCATCGATTCCCTTTTACTGCCACGACTACTAAACCTTTATCTATCAACACAAGTCACATTTGAAATGACATTCTAACATCATCTTTACACCTCTAAGAAAGTGATATTATTGTTAAGCTTTTCTTTTCATAAATCTATTATTAAATATGAGCTTATGTCAAAACACACATTGCTAATTATTCATATTTACAATTTTTTATAGAATTTCTCTTATGTATTCACATTTATGGAATATCAGTTATGAGGTAGAATTCTATGACTTATCTACAAGTCATTTTTGGTTTTAATTTTTAATGCTAACTACTAATCTATTTTCTCTTCCTTTATCTCTATGTGTTTCATAACCTCTGCCATCCCTTAAAACACATTGAAAAAAATACATAAAATGTAACAAAAATTTTACAGTCTATATACAGGTCACAAGTAAAAAAGGAAAATCTCCAGGGACCAGCAATGAAGAAGAAACTCAGATACAGAGTATTTAACAGTTATTAAATTCAAACAGTGCAGGTATTAGAATCATTCCTAAAGACTGAGATTCTTACACCAATACCATGCTAGTGTGAAGGTGAAAATGAACTCCCCACAAAAAGGCATCAGTTCTGAAGGACTGACGGACTCAGAACTGGAGCAGGCTGACTCCCTCTTGGGCTATGGATAGGAAAAGAGTCACTCAGAATAATTTGGAACCACAGGATAGTGCTTTCTACAATGAGTGATCTGAATTCACACCACTCAAATTGTGTGGGAACCTGTGGCTGGAAAATTAACAAAAATCTCAGAAAACCCTGGAACCCAAATAAATGTGAAATTTCCCCCATGGGGACCTTCCAAATACATGTGAATATGGAACTGTCACAGATAAAAAAAAATTTTTTCTGACCATTTGGTCTCAGTTTAATGTTTAAAACATGTCAAGAAGGAGCTGTCCTAGAGACACAACTAAAGCATAAAGACATTGTAAATTTGAAAACAAATTTTTGGAAAATTATATCCAAGATAAAATTGACCAAATGAAAACTGGCATAATAATATTTCTGTCAGACAAAACAGATTTTTAGACAGAAAGTATTATTTTTTAGAAAAGGTTATTACTTAATTAAAAAGGAAAAGTTCTAAAGAAAATATAAAATATAATTTTGAATCTTCTCTGTACTTAAAAATATGGTCTCAGAATCCATAAAAAAAAGACCACCAATAGAATTACAAAGCCAAGTCCAAAAATCTATAATCTTGGTTCAACTTTCTAATAGTACATTTGCAGAAACTGACAGAAAATCATACACTTTAATACAAAGAATATATGAGCTATACAATTAAGAAAACGGTTATAAAGGCAATTTGTGTGTAATTTGACAATTTCATTTTTAACTCACATGACTGAAGAAAACCTTGAGCATGTGTTAGTGAAACACAGATAAGTTGTTTATTAAATCATTGTTTAAAATTACAAAAAAACTATCCTTAAGTAAAGGAATGAGTATAAATCATAGTGTATTCATATAGTAGAAAGTGTATAGAATTTAAAATGAATAAATTAGTTCTATATTTTAAGATCTGATTCTTAAAATCAGAATCTCTAAAACATAAGATAAGGTTTAAAAATGTACATTTAATTACACCTAAAAAGCTGAATTTATAAGAGGTTATGTTATTTATAGTTATAAACATACATATATACTCATAAAAGCATGGAGAGCATAGGAATTCCTCAACTTGAATGTATTGCTGTGGAGAGGAAGAGAGGCGAATGGAATCCAGCAGGACTTCAAGAGTCCAATATTATTATTACTTTTTTAATTCTAAGTAAGTCAAGATGTTAACATTTGTTAAATCTGGATACTGAGTATCTGTTATTTTCTCTAAGTTTAAAATATTTCAAAATTTTTCAAAATGAGATAATAAACAAAAAATGCAACTTCAAAGCACATTTGCAGTATACCTTTGTCTGCTTTGCTGAATGTACCAACTATAAAGAGTGATTAGTTTTAATCATTCATTTACTCATTGCTTCATTCAGTGAGCACAGACTGTGGTGTCAGGCACCATACTGAATGCTGGCTCAAAGATCAGTACGTAAAAAGAAAGCGGGTTCCTTTCTCCGTAAGTTTCTCTTTCTAATGGAGAAAGCAGATGAGTGATTGCAAAAGTACAATGAAGTGAGATGATCATTAAATGGAAAATACTAGGTTCAATGAGAATGCAGACAAATGTATCTCCCAGGAAAAGAGAATTTTAAGCTGGGACGTAAACAACAGGTAAGATTTAGGCAAAAAAAAAGTTGAGAGCTTAGTCGTGTGATAGAAAACAAGGATAACTGTTGCAGACACAAGGAGGACCCTAAAACAGGTGAATCTAGCCCGCTGATGCTGAAGCTAGTCTGGCACGACTGAAGCAAACCTGAATTTGAACAGAACAATGGCATAAGATCAGATCACATCGGCAGTTTCAGAGATCTTGGAAAGTCTTACAGGAGTGGTAAGAGTCCACTTTGGAGCTTGCAAAGGAAGAAGTTTATAGTATTAGATTTCAGGTTTTGAAAGAGTGTGAATGTTTAATATGGGAGAAGAATAGATTTGAAACATTGACTATTATTCTAGAAAAAAAAAATGTTTATCATCTCAACCAGGACAGAAAGAGTCAGAAAGAATGAGAGAATTACTGCACATAGAGAGATACTGTGAGGATTTGACAATTGAACAACGATGTGGTTATGGAGAATGATGTATTCATGATGCTACATTTATGATTGGGGAACTGGGTGCCTTACATCAGGATAGGAAACAGTGCAGAAAAATAGTTTGGTGATAAAGAGTGACATTCAGTAAGGGACATTCTGAGTTTAGTTTTGTACAAATCATTGAGGTGGAACTGTTTACGGGAAGTCAGAGCTGAGTCTGGTGTTCAGGAGAGAATTTGGCTGCTGGATGGTCAGCTTACGGGAGGCTTCACTTTATTGTTGCCGTCATGTGCGTGAATGGGATCGCCCGAGAAGACGGTATAGTTTGCTAATAAATAAGGGCACAGTAATGAGCACTAAGTAATCAATATTTAAGATGTCTTGGCAGAAATCAGTTTTTATGGAATCTTGGGTAAGGAAACCACAGCGCATCAGGTTAATGAAAGTAGAAGGTACAGAAGAGATGGCTAAAATTCTTTAAGAAGTTTGTGATAGTATGAAGAAAACCTGGGTAGTAACTACAGTGTGCATGAAACAAAACAAGTCTGAGCTACTTATATCTGTTTAAATCTTGCGGCAAAAACCCACTCATTTTTTTGTTTTGTTTTTGTTTTTTCTTTTCCCCCTCTCTTTTTCAAACTATCTCTGCAAGAGTTATGCCTTCTACACAGAACGTTCTTCTACCAGCTTGCCCTGGCAGGGGCTTTTCCCCATTCTGATCTTAGCTTAAACAATACCTTTTTACAGAGGCTTTTCCTAAATCTCAAACTTAGTACTCTGTCCTCTCCCACTGAAGCCCTGTTCACATCCTCACATCTGAACACATCACCCTATTACATTTTAATCAATGTCATTTATCATTATCTTATAACTTTGTGTAGTTACCACATGGCTTTAATTTTTTTTTCAAGTAGTGATAAATGAGTTGACTTTCAAATGCCATTTAATCTTTGCTTTCCCAGAGTAAATGTAAAATTATTACATGTGCACTGCTTAATTTTGTTTGCTAATATTCTTTGAGTATATATTCTTGAAAAAAAATCCTGCTCCAATTCCATTTATAAAATCTTTGTCAGGTTTTGATACCAAGGTTTGTGTGGTTTTTATGAAAAGTTGAAAAGTATTTATTGATACATTCTCTGGATTAGTTTCAGGGCGTGGGTGGTATTGAGTTTTTAAGTGTTGGGAAGCTATCATTGGTGAAACTATCTGGTGTTTTCTTTGTGGATCTTGTTTAAGTAGTACTGAATGTCTTTAGTACATAGAGGACAAATCAAATTTTCCTGTTCTTTTCTTAGTTTGGCAGCTTCCGTTTATTATTATAAGCTTTTTTAAAACCATTTGTTATCTTTTTGATACCTAGGTTAGGGAGTCACCACCGGTTTTCTTTCTGATATTGAATACTCAGCCTTCATTGTGCTTTGCCTCAGCTTTTCCAGGTGTTTTAAAATTTTATTAGATTTTTCAAATACCAAATTTGCCTTTGAGAATTCACTCTATTGTACTATTTTGCTCTACCACTCGTTTGTGCTTTTATCTTTATTATTCTTGAGTATAGATAAAATATTGATAATATGTTCCAATTTCTGTAGTTGGATACTTAGTTTATTCATTTGTATCTTCTTTCCTGTTATATACAACTAAAGCTAAATATTTCTCCTTTAGATAAACTTGAACTACATCCCACAAATTTCAGTATGCTATGTTTTCATTATCATTTGATTCAAAATATTTTCTAATTTCTATTATAAATTCATAATTTAATTTTCAAATATTTAAAATTTTTCAGTTTTTTTTTTCTTATTGACTTCTAGTTTTAGTCTCCCTGGAGCCAGAAGACATAACGTCTATGATTTTTGTCATTTAATATTTGTTGATTTTTTAGGGTCGCAATTTTCCCTGCCTTAAGTAAGAGTAGAATGGAAAAAATGTGTTCTCTAACAAAGGATTGGGTTTCCCCCTGCTACAGCACACAGCTTTGGAATAGGAACAAAGTAACAAGACCTATTTTATGGGAGCATTATAATTACATTATCAGTCCAGGGACCAGTAGCTTAGGCATAATAAAGTAACTAGCTGTGTAGAAAAGCAGAGCAGAGAACTGTGACTCTCTGCATAGCTGTTTCTTCTTGGTGATTGCTATGAACGAGGATGACCACTCTGGGAGCATCAGTCCCCAGATATATTCATCTCTGCCTGCAGTTATGCCCAGCCTGGGAGCTGATTTCAACAAGGCCTACACAGTGTTTGTTGTTATTTCCAATCTTCTTTCTACTTGTTTTTCTTGTTTATTCAAAGAATTCCCACACCCTGAATTAGTAAGAAGAATAAGGTTTAGAATGAAAAAGAATGTGTTTCTTTCCAATTTTAGCTAACCCATCAGAGAACAATTAAATCTAATATTCTTGATATTGGGTTTTTTAAAAGGAAAATAGGGCTATATATGTGAGTGCAGAAATTAAAAAGTGGGTAAAGTCACCAAATGTCATGCACCTAAACCTGGTCCCAGTGAAGAATGTGCTTATTTTTTCTGATGTCTTTGCCATCGTGGAGGTAGCTGATGACACATGCAACTGAAACGATGCCTCTTAGACCTCTCAGATCAGAGCCTGGCTGCTGCTTAATTGATCTTTCACCGATTTTTCTCAAGTAGGAGTCCATGAGCTGTCTATTTTCAAAGTCGGACCCTGCATCAGCCTTCTCCAAACTCCATATAATTACTATCTGTACATTCTTGAAAGTTTTAAGATTGATAGAAGTGGCCTCTGGATTACCAATACAAGATCTCATATTTTATTAATAAAAAGTGGGAACGTATACTCCTATTGCTTTAATTTTATTTTATCTTATTTTATTTTTATTTTATTTTTTTTATTTAAGGCTTGTTAGAAATGATGCCAGAAAAAGAGAGAGGGGGAGAGAAAGAGAGAGAGAGAAATAAATGATACCTGTTTTTTAATGTATCAACTACTTTATCCTGCTTAAGGAAACCAAATTAAAGTCACTGGGAAAAAGTACCTCATGCAGCCAAATGTTACTGCTTAGTAAAAAGAAAACTCTTCTATTTCCTTATTATTGCTTATTAATTTTATGTAAAATTGGTTACCAGTCCCTTTATTTCACAAGTTGACAATCACAGACTTATCCTTCAAAACCTTTATACATGGCAAGACCATGTAAATTACCATTTACAGTAAGCCACTTTTGAGAGTAGAATGGAGCAATAAAATAATTTAAAATATGTAATATTTAAAATATTGATTTATTGATCTATAAATTTATTGACTTGTATTCTTTGACCTAAAATATATTTTTATGTAAAGCCTATTTTCAAAATTAGAATTATCTCTTATATACATGATATATAAGAATATATATATTCTTATATATTCTTATATATTCTTATATACATGATATACAAGAATATATCATAAATATATATATTTAAACATACACATGGACATGCACACATGGGTGTATTGTACATTAAAGCAAAATCAAAGTTAAAAACCCAGTTTATAGCAATTTTCCAATATTAAGACATGTTATAAGCGGAATTATTATCTTCACATGTAGTCTTATGGCTTAATTAGTCTCATCTATATTTGTCTACACTACACTGTCACTGGTATTTTTCTGAAGATCATATTTTTATAAATAATTTCTTTTTTAAAAGGAAATTGTCTGAAATAGTCTTCAAAGTTGCATTTTATTGTTAGTTTGGAATTGTGGAATCATCAGTTGACCCTTCTCTGTCTGACCATACTTTTGATTGAGGAACCAATTTCATCATAGGTACCGAGGTAAGTTCAGGGCAAAATCTGCTAAATATTGTTAGATTGATGTTATCAATTCTTTTTTTTTCTTTTGGTATTGAAATATATAAATATTTTAGCCCAAATATTTTTAAGGGTATTGCCTTTTTCATTCAGCAAAACTTCTAAAACAAATTTTTATAATGAAAAACTCATTACAACTCTTGTCTATATTTAAAATTTTTTGAGTGTTTGCCAAACTTAAAAGCCACAGACATTCTCAATTTAATTCCATTCTGACACAGGCTATAAATATATCCAATGAAAATAGGTGCTGCATCCAAATATTTTCCCCACAAGTTAGATACTAATAAAAATATATAATTTAAACAGAAAATCTTGTATATGATTGCAGATTTTCTCATTTTGTTTTGTATAAATAAATGTTAATGTATTCTCGTTTGCAAACTTTGTTTCAACATAATTCTCTAAAGCTGAAAAGCTAAAAAACAAATTTGGTGCTATATCCATTAACTATTTCGCTAAAATTTTCCAACTCATTTTGAATAAGAATTCTAAATTTGGAAGACAGAAAACTATCATTGTGGCATGTATGTAAGTTTATTGAACAAATAGTTTATTCAAAGGCTCAAACATTTCTAAAGTCCAATTAATGGCAGCAAAAAGAAAAACTACTTTTTTAAAAATTAAACTTCAGCTTTGTCCCCAAATTTTATAATGCAGTTATTCTGTCTTCTTATAAATTATGTGTATATTTTGACAAGTGCAGCTGCAATATTGATTGTTAGAATGTTGTGTCTTATTCAGATGTACATTTCTGTGTGTATGACAAACAATTCCAAGTGTCTGTCTGTTCCATAGGTTTCTTAATTTAGTAGCAAGAGGGTTTTTTCCATAATGCTGTGCTCTACCTATATTTGTTTTCTGAATTATCATCTCAAAGACAAGTACTTTGTCTTCAGTGTTAAACCTTTGAACTGCACTTGCAATAGTATCTACAATAATAGCAAATGCTTCACCTTTGAAGAATGAACTTTCAAAAGCTTTATAAGGACTCCATAGTAATATCAAACCATTATTAAATTAACTGATTTTGTATTTGAAGCATCTGTTAAATAATATGTTATAAAACTGGCAACATTTAGCTGTTCTGCTAATGAGGCCAAGATGTTAAGAGCTGTTATTTCACATTTCATATGTGCACAAGAAAAACTGGAATAAAAAAAGAGCAAAATTAATTGTGGCAGTCATGGAGATGTGCCATTTTGATCTGCCTTCCAGAAAAGAAAAAGAAAAGAAAAGAAAAGAAAAAAAAAAGATGTACCTTTTTTTTCTGAGAGAAATGTAGTTAGGTAACAGTCTCCAGCCACACTGCGTATTTGAGATCTCCAGCATTTGAGCTGAGGCTCTGCTCTTTTAGGAAAGCCACAGCCAGTGACCAAACATAATTGCAACACAAGGGTTCGGTGATTGGAGCACAACTTGAGACTTGTCTATAGGGCAATCTTTATTCTGGATAATTGGTTTTAACTGAGACTTTGTCAGATCTATATTGCAATCTGAGTCACTCTGCCAATTCTCTTCTTGATCTGTTATGGACTTCACAATGTGTCCCCCTAATCCATATGTCAAAGCCCTAAGCCCCCATACCTCAGAATGTGACTCTATTTGGAAATAGGGCTTTTAAAGAGGTCATTAAGTGAAAATGTGGCCCAATATGAGTAGTGTCACTATAAGAAGAGGAGAGACATCAGGGTGCACATGCATAGGGAGATGATCATGTGAATGGGGCAGCAAGAGGGAAGCCATCTGCAAGCCAAAGAGGGGGACCTAATGGGGAACCAGCCCAACCAGCGTCTTGATCTTAAACTTCCAGGCTCCAGAACTGTGAGAACAGGAAAAAAAAAAAAAAAAATTGCTGTCACCAAAAAATTTAAGTCACCAAATCTGGAGTATTTTGTTGTGACAGCCCCAGCAAATTAATTTACGCTCTTTTGTCACTGTATCATATATGCATTGCAGTCTAAAGGCTTTCCCCATCCGATCTTTTCTTCACAGTTCCCTATTGCTTCTGCAACAGATCACCACAAACTTTGTGGTTTAGCACAACACCAATTTGTTGTCTTAGAGTTCTGGAGGTCAGAAGTGCACAATGGGTTTCATTAGGCTAAAATCAATTGGTCCGTGTTGGTAGGATTGCATTCCTTCTGGAGATTCTAGCAGAGAATCCATTACCTTCCCTCCTCTGTCTGCTAGAAGCTGCCTGCATTCCTTTACTTACGGCCTCTTTCCCCATCTTTAAAGCCAGAAACATAGCATTTTAAAGTCTTTCTAACTCTGATCCTCCTGCTTCCCTCTTTCACCTATAAGGATCTTAAAATACTTGATCACATCTGCACATCTTGCCTGATAAAGTAGCATGTTCAAAGGTTATGAGGATTAGGATTAGTAGTACATAATCACTTGGGGGGACAGTACTATTCTGTTTACCTCATAGGCATTACAACTCCCCTCTTCAAATAAACCATTTATACTCCTAACTCTCTTTTTGTGGAAAAAAAAATCTCGATTTATCCATGAAGAGACACATGACAAAAGCAATCTTATTTTAATGAAAAAAGTATGTCTTACAAAGTCATAGGTCAAAGCATCTCCAGCAGTTGTACACTTTGCATAGTCATTTCTAAATATAATCTTATTAAAATAGTAAGAACTTTTGAGGTAGATAATGATACATCTTCAAACATTTACATAATCAATGATGTTATTGGAGCCCCTATGGTAGATTACAAATACCAATTAAAAAGTTATGTGCAAACTATATGTTGACATCAACTTTCTTAAGAAACAGAAGTTTAGTAATTAATTATGCACTTCCTACTTTTTAACTAACTGCTGGCCAAAGAGTCCTTTAGCAGAATAAAATAGTGCTGCCAAACAGTAAGGTAAATTTTAAAAAGCTTGATTTATCCATAGAACGAGAGATTAAAAACAAACAAAAAATCCAGGAACATGAAGTCTAGACTTTCTTACCTTTTTCTACCTCTGTTTCTTGCACATATTTCACAGTCACCAGAAACTATTATTTTTAACATTTTCATTGATTCCTCCACCAGATTACCAGGGGCTTTGGACATCACAGAAAAACACTGCTCCATCAAAAAACCGGCAGGGGTGGGGCACCTGGGTGGCTCAGTCATTAAGTGTCTGCTTTCAGATCAGATCCTGATCCCAGGGTCCTGAGGTGGAGTCCCGTCCTGGCCCCCTGCTCCGCGGGAAGCCTGCTTCTCCTTCTGCCACTCCCCCTGCTTGTGTTCCCTCTCTCGCTGTCTCTCTCTCTCTGTCAAACAAATAAATAAAATCTTAAAAAAAAAAAAAAGAACTGGCAGGGGCCTCATTAACTGGTTCTACCACCAACCCTCCCTAGTGGCCTGTGTTTACCAGTGAACGTCCTGAATGGAATGCTATTAGCTATATCAAAGCCAGAAAGCAAAAATTTATCACTAATTTTTTCTTTAAAATTAATTCCATATGAAAGTGAGAAATTGATTCACTATAAAAAACCCCTCCTATATTCCTAGTTCTAACCTTGCAACAATTAGGAGTCTACTAAATTCATACTAGCTTATTTTATTGTAATTACTAATAAACATATCTGGGATAAATTTAAACTGGACAGGAGGCCAGGACAAAGGAACCTAACCCTTCTATCCTATGACCCTTCTTAAACTCACCTCTCCCAGCACAAACTCTGCTGGAGCAACTCTCCGGGGATTCTGTTCTTTCTAAATATTTGATACCTCACAGAATTGAGAGTCAGTATGTTGCCCATCCGCACCTCACGTACATCAGTATTTGCCATTAAGGATTAAAACCAAGTCTTTTATATTTTTAGCTTATGGATGGTTTTCCTCCTAATGATAAGCTGTATCCTTTCGAGTGTATCTGCAGTCAAAGGAAGGGTTAGACAACTGTCTTCCTTTTGTTATCTTATAGTTGTCTTTTTAATGGAAAATTATTAATTTCTACCCATCTTGTCATTAACTGAATGAATTTATCATTGCTCTGGAAGATTTCCAGATTCCCTATCATAAAAGCAGTGTGCAAAAATTTTTACCCGTTATGTAATTCTCATCTGGCTGCCATTTTATATACTGTTCAACAACTTCATGACTCACATTGCTTCTGTGAGAATATCCAGGACATTCATATATCTTCCTGTTGAATAAATATCTTTTATATTCTTCGATATTATTCCATAATATTATTATATTCTTAAATACTGAAAATTGCTAGAGAAGATCCTATTTTACAGAGTTTTCCCCCTTTTGGGCAGATTTTATCTCAAAATTGTGAAAATATAAAAGTTATCAAGAAACATTGTACTCCAATTCCTCTTCCTACTTATTTGATAAAGAAAAATAAACCTATACGATAAATTTTTTCACATAATTTATTTACATACTGTATTTTAACTCTCTAAAGAGCCTTTGTACATGTGTAAATGCACCTATTTTAGACATAGACAAAATGGGTTTCAGAGATTTTATTGAATTTCCTTAGACCGGTATCTCTAGGTAAAAAGACTTACGAGCAAATTTAGGATTTCAGAAGTCACATACATGTGATCTCTGTCACAGGAAGGAGACAACACTTTTAGAGTGTTACATTAAAGTTACATATAGGTATAAAAGAATGAAAAACCTCTAAATGAGTGTTAAGAAATAATAGTGATAAAAAAAAGCACTGAAAACTTTTATCTTTTTAAAATATTTTTTATTCAAATTCAATTAGTCAACATATAGCATATCATTAGTTTCAGATGTAGTGTTATCTTTGACAAGAAATCGATATCACTGGTTGAAACGGGTAGAAATAAACAGCCTATATAACGGTTAAGAAGCTTCCTTATGTTCGTGCTCCTCAGGACATCCAGAGACAAAGCTTAACAGCAGCAACAGCAACAACGAGAACAGAACCACTAATGTATTGTAAATCATGGTATAATCTCTTAACTCATTGGGAAATTAGATGACAGTTTCCAAGAAATAAGGTCAAAATTTGAAAAGACAAAAACCACATGAAGCTAATGTGCAAATGTCTTGCTCTTCAGAAATGTTTAACCAAGAAATGACAGAGAGCCTGCCAAGACTTCTCAAACCTTCCAACCCCTACTCCCTCCTGACTGGTGCAGGAACAAATGATATTGCTAAAATAAACCCGCAGTTTTATCTAGTAAATTGAATTTATTTGAAGGGGGACACAGATGGTGTTTTTATCTCATTTTCCCATTGAATAGTATGACTTCGAAAGAGAAAAGAGTCTATGAAAAATGAAGTGTTGGCTGGGTGGATGGTGCTGAAGAAATAAATTTGGTTTGGGAGATTTGACAGGGATTGGACTGAAGAATGGATCTGGCAGGAATTCAGTGATCTGATTAAAAGCACTTTCACACTAACCTGTAGCAAGAAGGGAAAAAAGTGTAAAACTAAACATGAAATTATTCCTTGGTTAAGAATTAAAAGAACCATGTTCAAATTGCCCATTAATTTGTTTAAAAAATTATTCTGAAAATGTTATGGACTGATAATTGTGATTTCACATGTGTATAAACAAAGCAGAATATTAGGAATCACTAATAATATATAAAATGTTCTCAGTCAGTTAAGATAATTTAATTAAAATATGTACTAATGTTTTACACACCAGTTATCCACATACATATATGGAAGAAGCAAAACAATTAACAAATTAAATAAACATATATGTTTAAATATATACATAGATTTTTTTTTGTTTCCATTATTGAAAAATGTGCTATTTTCACATTGAATAAATGGTTTTGTTAATAAAGTTAGTATGCATTACATTTAAACATTGTACTTTTTTTTTTAAGATTTTATTTATTTATTTGATAGAGAGAGATAGCCAGAGAGAGAGGGAACACAAGCAGGGGGAGTGGGAGAGGAAGAAGCAGGCTCCCAGCGGAGGAGCCTGATGTGGGGCTCAATCCCAGAACGCTGGGATCACGCCCTGACCCGAAGGCAGACACCCAAGGACTGCGCCACCCAGGCGCCCCTAAACATTGTACTTTTTTTATCTCAATATCATCTTCCTACATATTCTGTGTAGGGTGTTTTAACTCCACCTCTGTTAAAATATATCCATATTTACATAATATAAATTATGTAAATCATACATATAAGTTATGTAAATATGGATATATTTCTTATCAAAGAAAAGGGGTTACAAACAAATTTTAACTCCAAGCTTACTGAGGGTCCTTGTAAAAGTTCTTCAAATATATGAGTCATTGTATTTTCTGTCAAGTTTCAATATAGTTCACATAAAGGGAAACAACAGCTAATATTTATTGAGTGTTTACTATACAGTAAACCCTATGTTATATGCTTTCTGTTTAGTTCTTTAAACAAATTTATGATATAGACATAGTATTAAATACTTACTAAAGATAAAAACACTAATTTTTAGAAATTAAATGGAAATCACACAATTAATTAAAAGCAGAGGCAAGGTTGGAATTCAGGCTTGACTTGAACATTTTTATTTTTAAAGATTACATTATTCTGCATGCAAATATTACTGTTTCATTTTCTTGACATAGGTTTTCTATTTGTGAAGAAATTTAACATGTTTACCAAGGTTTTGATTGAATTCAATCTTACTAGAATTTCCAGTTGACTGCACTGTATGTCAAATCAGCTATCACATTTCTTGATGCCTAGAAGGCATGTAAGCAATAGTAGCTCCCATTGAATCACTCTACCAGCAAAAGTGTTTTGATCCTCTGTTCAGTTTTTTTCTAGGTAGAGAAATTTGTCTGTTTCTCTGTATATCTGTTACTTCATCTGTTAACATGGGGATTTCACCACAAATCTGTTACTTCATCTGTTAATATGGGGATTTCACCACAAATTTTTTATAATGGGTCAATTAAAATATGTTTGCATATGTAAAATTAGTAAAATTAGAGACATTCAGTAAGTTTATTTTTTCTAAACACTGAAAGTAACACAGATAATGGAATACATTTGGGGGAAACATGCATCCATCTTGAAGGCATGAAAAATTAGTAGTATTCAAACTAATAACTACAGCCTCTAGGATTTCAGATTTGTGCCTATGCTTAAAGGTGCCATGTTACCTCCTACTTTGGTTCAGTGTCCTAAGAATGAATCTTGTAAACCCAAACCTAACTGTAAGCCTAGCAGTAGCCAAAAAATTATAGCAAATTTTGGCCAGGTTCCTCTCCATTAATTATCTCTTTCACTTTGCTGGAGTATAAAAAAATAAGTGTATTTGGAACACTAAAAACAAAAGAAAGGAAAGAAAAAGAAAGAAAGAAAGAAAGAAGGAAAAAAGAAAGAAAGAAAGAAAGAAAGAAAGAAAGAAAGAAAGAAAGAAAGAAAGAAAGAAGGAAAAGAAAACTGACAGGTTATGGTGGAGGGTGAATGGGTGGAGAGAGAGAGAATAAATGAATTGAAAGAAATAGGCTACAAACTTATAAAAGTAAAATGTGATTTTGTATAGATTTGGAAACAAGCAGAAAATAATAAATTAAGCATGAGAAAAATATGAAAATTATTACAAGAAAAGAAAATGCACCAAAAATCTTTAGAAGTAGAGATTGAGGTATGATGTTCCAAGAGTCCTTTCAACTGAAATTAGGGGCCTTCTTGGATAAACCTCAAGGACATTTTTACCTTTAATTCCCCAGCACTGTTCCAGCTCTGTCTTGCATTTTGTCAGCTGTCATAACTAATTAACAGATGAAACAGTGAGTCAGGGGTTGTATTAAAAAAAACACAATATTTAGTGAGATTAAACTAACTGGTTTCCTTATTAAAAGGTAAAGAAAATGCCTTTACTAAAATAATAAATGCTTTATGATAAATTAAGTTGATGATTTTAGAGTTTTTCTTAAAATTGAGCCTGACAGATGTAATATTTGGCAACTGTTAGGATTCACTATTGGTGGTGAGCACAGAAAGAAAAACAGCAGAAGTAATAACAATTAAAAGTTGCAACTAAAAACTAAAAGAGTTGAACACTTTATTCCACTTCCTTATCATTATTTTCAGTGTCCTGAAATTGAAAAGTTATTTTCTCTATTCCGTAAACATATTGAAACATACTTATTTACTCATGCATTTTATTCATTCAGGACTCTTTTTTTCCCTAATACTTGTGCAATACTTGACTGCTAGAGCAATTATAACTACAAACAAGCATTATACTATTTTTTCTTTTGTAATTCAAGCAGCCAAATAGTTTACTTAATTAATTATTCATTTCAATAAAATTGAGCGTGCAAGTGAAGCTAAAAATAAATGTGAATAAAACTGTAATGTTAACTAACTCAGGAGCAAAATGTCCAGGCCTTGCCAAATCATACTCTATACAGTAAATTAATTCTCAGTCAGTAAACGTCTTCAAATGGAAAGGATAATTATAAATTGCTTTAAGCATGTACATAAGCGTGGGGACTTCCAATAAAATATCTTGGCCCAATAAACTTAAAAAACCTGCTGATCTCAATTGAGTGGAAAGCCTGCCAAATTTCAGATTCATTCACAAGGTGAAGATAGCTTAAGGGATTTGTGAGACAGCATCAAATTACCTAACATTTGCATTAAAAGGCTCCCATGAGAAGAGAGAGAAAAAAAAGGAAAAAAAAATATTTGAAGAATAATGGTAAAAACTTGCCTAATCTGAGTAAAGAAACAGTCATCCAGATCTAGAAAGCCTGGAGAGTTCCAAACAAGAGACACTCAAAGCCACCCAATACCAACAACAGTATCGTGGGTATAGCATAACATGTAGACTTGTTGAATCACTATGTCGTACACCTGAAACTGGCATAACAATGTGTGTCAACTATACTTCAATTAAAAAAAAGGCATAGAGTGGCTGAATGGATTAAAAAAATAAGACCTTTCTATATGCTGCTTACAAGGAATGACCTAGATATAAGGACACACAGACTCAAAACGAAGAGATGGAAAAAAAAATATTGCATGCAAATGGAAATCGAAAGAAAGCTGGCAAAGCTATACTTCTCTCAGACAAAATAAACTTTAAGATGAAGACTATAATAAGAGAAAAAAGTTATTATATAATGATAAAAAGGTCAATACAACAAGAGGATACAACATTTGTAGCTATTTATACACCCATGTAGGAGCACCAAAATATATAAAGCAAACATTAATGCCCTAGGGACAAATAAAGAGCAATACAGTAATAGTAGGAGTCTTTAATACTCCACTTACAACAATGGATAGATCGTCCAGACAGAAAATCAATAAGGAAACATCAGCCTTAAAAGACAGGTAACACCAGATGAAATTAATAGATATTTACAGAACATTCCATCACAAAGCAACAAAATATACACTTTTCTCAAGTGCACATGCATTGTTTTCTGAGGTAGATCATGCATTACACCACAAAATAAGTTTTAATAAATTTAAGAGAATTGAAATCATATCAAGCATCTTTTCTAACTACAACTGTTTGACACTAGAAATTAATTTCATGAGCAACACTGGAAAATTCACTAATATGTGGAGATTAAACAACATGTTATTAAACAACCAGTAGGCCAAATAAGAAATCAAAAGAGAAACAAAAATATCTCGAGACAAATAAAAATGGAAATTTTGCAAATTAAAATTTATGGGATGCAGCAAAAGCAGTTCTAAGAGGGAAGTTTATAGTGATAAAAAAAACAACGTAACTTTAGACCTCAAGAAACTATAAAAAGAAGAACAAAACCCAAAATTAGTAGAAGTAAGGAAATAAGATTAGAGCAGAAAAAAATGATATAGAGACTAAAAAGACAGTAGACAAGACCAATTAAACTAAGAGCTAGTTCTTCAAAAACATAAACAAAATTGACCAAATTTTAGGTATACTCACCAGAGAGAAGACTCAAATAAATAAAATTTAAAAATGAAAGAGAAGATGTTACAACAAATACTACAGAAATACAAAGGGTCATTATAAACTACTATGAACAGGAACATGCCAACAAATTGGACAACATGGAATGAATACATTCCTAGGATGAAGCTGGACCACTACGTTACACCATACACTACAAAATGAACTCAAAGCAGAGCAAAGACTTGAAACTAAAACCTGAAAACATAGAACTCCTAGAAGAAAACATAGGTAATAAGCTCCTTGACATAGGTCTTGGTGATAATTTAATGAATCTGACACAAAATCAAAAACAACAACAACAACAAAAATGTAACAAGGTAGGACTACATCAAACTAAAAAGCTTCTGCACGGCAGAAGAAATCATTAACAAAATGAAAAGGCAACCAACTGAATGGTAGAAAATACTTGTAAATCATGTATCTGATAAGGGGTTAATATCCAAACATACAAGTAAGTTATATAACTCGATAGCAAAAAGCAAGCAATCCAATTGCAGAACGGGCAGAAGAGCTAGATAGGTATTTCCCTACGGAAGATATACAGATGGCCAAAATGTACATGAAAAGATGCTCTGCATCACTACCCATCAAGGAAATGCAAATCAAAACCACAATGAGATATCACCTCACACCTGTTAGAATTACTATCATCAAAAAGACAAGAAATAACAAGCGTTGGTGTGGATGTGGAGAAAGGGAACCCCATGCACTGTTGGTAGGAAAGTTAATTGGTGCAGCCACTATGGGAAACAGCATGGAGGTTACTCCAACAATTAAAAATAGAGTTACCATACAATCTAGCAGTTCCACTTTGGGGTATTTATCTGAAGAAAATGAAAACTCTTAACTCAAAAAGATTTCTGCACCCACATGTTTATTGCAGCATTATTTATAACAGCCAGGATAGGGAAACAACTTAAGTGCCTACACACAGTGGAACGTTTTTTAGCCATAGAAAATAATGACATCACCATTTGTGACAACATGGATGGAGGGCATTACATTAAGTGAGGTAAGTCAGATGAAGAAAGATAAATACTGTATAATTTTTCGTATACCTGGAATTTAAAAAAAATTAAAAACAAGTTCATAAAAAATTATTCACAAGGGGATTGAGTCTCATTTCTCTTACAGACTCATGATAGAAAAACTCTATTTTCATGTGTATTGGAGGAAATACTTATTCTGTATACTTACTCATAGAACAAGTACAGTAAATTCCAAAAGAATCAGAAACACTTAAAGACATCTAATTAAAGATCATTTTCAACTTAGGAGGAAGACTGCTTTCTAGATTTATATGACACCATAATAACTTAAAAGTAATAAATTACTTTTTTTGATTTATAAAATGGAAAAATAGTACAGTATAAAATTTGGACAATCTTACATAACTAAGAACTAATTTTTAATTACATTTTAATATTGGACATAAGCTTTTATTTATATTAAATAGAAACTGAAGAACTGAAATTATTACTGTTTTCATAAACTCTAAATACCTTCAAGCAAACATATATATTTGAGATAACTTCGTAAGGCAGAAAGTCTTTTACAATCTACACAGTACTAACCAGGAAAACTATAAACACTTATAGTACTAATAGTTTTTCAATTAACCATAGCAAAACTCATTTGAAACTGTATGAAAGCACCCTTATTAAATTTTCTTAATCCTTTGTGGGTTTTTATTATGACTCTATTAAAGTCCTGTTTTTCATGCAGATATATAATATTTGCAGGCCTAAATAAACTAATTGCAATTAGGATTACTTGACCAAATTGACAATTAGGCAACTCTCCAAATTTTATTTCATTTTAGTATTTGAAATATCTCTCAAAAACTTGCATCAAAGTAATTCAAGTTTAAGTATAAACGTTGCAGTCTCTCTTGTTTCTTCAAATTCTTAGGCCAGTTCCTTTTTTTTTTTTTGTTGCTGTTTTTTGTTTTGTTTTGTTTTTCTTGTTTGTTTGTTTAAGGGAGAGAAAATATACACACTTGTATATTTTGGTTCCTATGAAGACAGTACCAATCTACCAGTCTGCTGGCTCCTTCCCTCAAAATCAATAATGAAGAGAATCTAAAAGCAAAAAGGAAAATAACATGAATTCCAGGAACTCTGGCTGCATCTAAAAACTTGAAAAATCTCTGGGGATATTAGGGAGTGTTTTGAATTAATAGATTTGTGAAAATTGAGTTGCTATAATGCAGATAGGAGAGATTTCAGAGGTAGATGTAACTGAGTAAATTGGAGGAAAACTTATTTTTTATTTTTATTTGTTTTACCCCTCTGTATTCCCTTTGACAAGCATTGCTAGTTTCCTCCAGGTAATATTAGTGCAGCACAAAATCTGTGCTTGGATGACAAGTTGAAGACAGCATTTAATGACCAGGTGCCCTCAGGCATTCCCTGTCACTGCTCTGGACTCTTAGAAGACACACTATGGAGGCCACCTCCTCCCATTGCTCCTTCTCCCTAAGTGTTTAAAGTTTAATCCAACCTGAGGATATTGCCCTCACCCACACGGTCCATGATACTTCTATCCTTATTCCTGTTCCCAACAACAGAAAGCGAGAGAGGGAGGAAGAAGGCTCATCTCCCACGAGAACACATTACAGATACTGTACTTCTCAAAAGTTACTTCACATTCCGCAAGATAGAATTCAGCCACACTGCATATGGCCACTCACGCGTCCAAGAGAAGCTGAGGAATGTAGCATATACATATTTTTCTAGGTAAACATATGCCCTATAAAACATTTGAGGGCTTAATTACTAAAGAAAAATGGAACATGTTTATTGGGGTATAGCTAAAAGCTTCTTCCGTAGTCCAATCCATTCCCTTCCAAGTATTTCTGCACAGCCATCTCATCTTCTCAAAGAGTATAAAATCTCCCCTCCCTGTATGAAACAATATAGACCTCTTTTATTTACTACATCCAGCTCAAAGTTCAGGATTTGGGAGTTATGTGTGAATTTCATCAGATTATCTACCCACAATGTATTACATATACAATTATGCATTAGTTACCATGGTAAAATTTCCTTTAGAAATGGGAAGAAGAAAACATCTCACAGTTACTGATCCAATTCTTATGGAACAGCAGAGACTTTCTTGAGTCAAGAGGAAGAGTATACATACACTTTGGTTCACTCATCTGGCTATAGCTAGTCCTATTTCCTGGGAGGTTCTTCTTGTTCCTTTCCCTCCATGGTCACATCTGTGCCAGCATTGGAGAGCATGGACATCTGGGCTTTGCATGGCTTTTACAGCCTGCTTGCTGCTGATACTAGTTTGACGATCTAAAATTGGTAAATGCTACAAATGAGGTCTGGGTAACATGTTAATAACACAGGTTAAACTTAAGACTTGGTTATATCTTCAATCATTACTTTGTGAGTGGCCCACAAATTTTTGAGGAGACATCTTTCCAATACTTGAAAACTATAATCTTTTTCAACCAAGAAATCACACACGCGGTCAATGTAAAGAGAATATCAACTTTGATGTCAAAATTATACTTGTTCAAGCTTGGCTTGTTTACAAACACAAGAGGTTGACCAAAATCAACAACAGTAATCTGTAAGAATTGATTTACTATTTGGAATTTTCAATGTGCTTTTTATATTTTATTATCATTTATAAATTATGTGCTACACACCCTTAATATCAATAACATTTGTATTCTATCATCTATGTGTCATCTATCATCTATCAATCAAACTATCTATCTATCAATCATTTATCTAATCTATGTGAAGAGCTGGTTGTTAAACATTTATTAACACATCATTGGTCACCAGGTGGGTATATAAAATAGTTTGTACATTTTCATTTATGAATTACACGAAGTTAATATTGATGAAAAGAATATATGCAATGTGATACTACTCATATAAATATATATAAATATCCAAAGGCATTATACATGTGTGCATGTATATGTACCTTTATTTGTAAATATATGAAGTTAATAATGCATATGAATTATTCACTACATATACATAGTTATCATATGTATATGTATCATGCATATACACAATTAGCTACGATTCATGATAGTTTGTGTTTAGCTGGTCTTTTGAGAATAAAATTAAGGTATGTTAAAAAAGGCCTCAATCATGCTTTTGAAATTTGACTTATTCAGATAAGTAGTAGGTACCTGAGTATGCACTATATTGTTCCTCATAGTTTATTGTAGGTTCACATTATCTTGTAATATTAAAAACTTAAGAATGAACCTGGGTCCTCAGTATGTTGGAGTTCTTTAAAAAATGGAGATAATATTAGTAATTGTTTTTTATATTAAGTAAAAATGCTAATATTTCATTTAGAAAAGGTGAGTAGAAAAGATGAAATAAAGTAACAATATAATATACATACTACCACTATTCCTGAAAAAATGCTAAAAGTAATACCATATAAATTCTAACTCTTTCTACTCACATGGCTCTAATATGTCATTATTTCTTGGTTGGGCCCGTAGTTGCCAACTGATGGTCTCTTGTTCGTTCATTTTTTTTTTAAGATTTCTTTATTTATTTTACAGAGAGAGAGAGTACAAACAGGAGGGGCAGAGGGAGAGGGAGAGAGACTCTCAAGCCAACTGCATGTGAAGCTTGGAGCCTGATGTGGGGCTCGATACCACAACCCTGAGATCAAAACCTGAACGGAAACATAGAGTTGGACCCCTACCCAGCTATGCGGCCCAGGTGCCCCTTCTTCGTTCTTGTGCTTCCCTCATATATAGAGTCGGCAGAGCAAGCTCTCTTAAGGGTAAATAAAATAATGACATGTCTCTGCTTAAAACATTACAAATGCCTCCTATTATTCTTAGCGATAGGCCCAAAATTTCTCATTTTTTATAAGGCCTTTCTGGTCTAGCTGCCATGCATTGCTGTGATGTCATCTCCCCCCTCTCAATCCCTGCTCCCTACACTACAGCCAGTCAGGTCTTTATTTCCTTTTCATGCGCCAAACTCAGTTCTTTTGCACTCCCTGACCTTTTTGTCTAGAAAGCTATTCCAGATCTGTGCATGATTCCCGCCACCTCAATATTCATGACTGAACCCAATGTGATTTCCTCAGAAAGTCCCTCTTCACCTGCCTTAAAAAAATCAGCCCTTCAGTCATTTTCTGATACATATTCCTCTTTTTTCCCCATTGCATTTAATAATAAATATGATACTGTGTAATTTGTTTGTCCACATATAATAATTTTTACGTATTTATAAGGATAAGGACATATTAAATATATACACATTTGCATATGTTTATATGCACATACATTTATATACACATATTCATATATATTTATATATACTTTTTGTGGGGGCGATAACGTATGTTAGTATATATTATTGTTCATATAGAATTTGGTCTGATGTAATTTTTTAACTAATTTTTTCCTTCAGAGGGTAAGCTCCCTTAAAATTGAAACAGACTCATCCTGTCTGCCTGGTTCATTGCTATATCTGCAGATCCCGGACACATCATAGGCCTTAGTGGGTGTTCAATTTAGGAGATCCACAATTTTATTCTGAGTAACAACACAGCCAGCTAAGAAAAATATTTCCCCACCTTCCTGAGAGTTATGCGACCATGTCACTAAGGTCTTGCCAGTGATATATGAAGAGAGGTGTTCTGTAGAGCATCTGTGCAGGCTGCCCAAAGACAGTCTTCACGGTCAGATGCGGCGCCTTGTTGGTTGTTGTTTTCATCCTCTCCTTCGTTTCATTCAATAAAATGTGTATGTGATTACACTGAAATCATCTTGGGTACGATTGGCTTGATAAGGGAAACCACATGCTAGGATGCTGACCGAGGAGGACTAGGTTCTTGATGATTGTGAAGTCCGTTGTGTCACACAGGATTACTCACCTCAGAATATTTTTTTTTTTCTCTAAAAGAGGAATAATTGGAGGCACCTGGGTGGCTCAGTCTGTTAAGTGTGTGCCTTCTGCTCGGATCAGGATCCCAGGGTCTTTTTTTTTTTTTTTTTTTAAGATTTTATTTATTTATTTGACAGAGACAGCCAGCGAGAGAGGGAGCACAAGCGGGGGGAGTGGGAGAGGAAGAAGCAGGCTCCCAGCAGAGGAGCCTGATGTGGGGTTCGATCCCAGAACGCCAGGATCATGCCCTGAGCCGAAGGCAGACGCTTAAGGACTGCACACTACCCAGGCGCCCCAGGATCCCAGGGTCTTGGGATCAAGCAGCATCTGGCTTCCTGCTCAGCAGGGAACCTGCTTCTCCCTCTGCCTGCTGCTCCCCGTTCTTGTGCTTTCTCCCTCCCTCTCTCTCTGACAAATAAGTAAATCTTTAAAAAAAAAAAGAAGAGAGGAATAATTGTTTTTCTTAAGACACTTATTTTGTTATTCATTGTTGGATAAAGTTCCTAATTATATATGAGATAATTATTATAACAGAATAAAAATCTAAGATGAGAAAAGATAAAGGAGATAGAAAACAGTAGTAGTTCCAATACACGTTTTCTTAACTAATAGACTTCATTTTTTAGAGCAGTTTTGGGTTTTAAAAAATTGAGGACAAGTAGGGAGTCTCCGTATGCCTTCTCTCCCCACCCCTCCCGTTTCCCCTTCTATTACTGTAGTATATTTGTTAAAGTTGATAAACCAGTATTGATACATTATTAACTGAATCCATAATTTACATTAAGGTTCACTCTTTATATTGTATATTCAATGGGTTTTAATAAATGTATAATGACATGATAAGTACACTTTGATAGGTTGAGTTAAATGAAATTAGATAAAAATATTAGTGAGATTAAGTAAGTGTTACATTTATTTGATTATGTGTTTGCCGTATGTCTCTTCCTGCTAGAATATAAGCCCCTTAGGAATAGATTCTTTGTATGTTTTGTTTACTGTCGTATTTGTAATGCCTACAGCAATTTTTTACATGAAATAGATTCTCAGTAAATATTTGTTGAATATACAAATGTGAATTTAAATGTAATTGTTGAATATTCTTGAAAGAGTTGATATTCTCTAATGCAAAATAAGAGACCAGAACAAAGAAATTTATTTGTTTGTTTGTTTATTTATTTTTAAAGATTTTATTCATTTATTTGACAGAGAACGAGAGCACAAGCTGGGGGAGTAGCAGGCAGAGGGAGAGGGAGAAGAAGGCTCCCCACTGAGCAGAGACCGCCAACATGGGGCTTGATCCCAGGACCCTGGGATCATGACCTGAGCCGAAGGCACACACCCAACCAACTGCTCCACCCAGGTGCCCCCAGAAAAAAGAAATTTAAACTATGTTTGATAATTTCGGAAATTTTGGATAGGTGGGGAGGAAAAGAGGGAAAGGAAATATTTTGAGGGCAAAGTATTTACAAAGGTTTGGGGAAGAGTTTTAAAAAAGAAGCAAGGAATAATGCAGTACCAAGGTATAGTAACAATAGGGAGCTATTTCCACCACTAATACTTAATGGACTAGGAGAGGAAAAACAGAAAGAGGGAGAGGGAGAGAAAGCAAAGGAGGGGACGGGAGAGGGGAAGAGCAAAAGAAGGGGAGAGGGATGGAGAGAGCCTCCAGAGAAGAACTCAGTCAGCACTAAGGGATCTGACATAAAAGGAGTTAGAGAACCAAATACATCTAACTCTATTCCCATTCTGTAGCTCTCCTACCAGTATCTTTTGTTGTTGAAACTGAGTCATCAACTGAGGAGTAAGGTTCTATCCTTATGGCTAGTAACAGCCAACCTCTCAGTTTTAGAACAAGGTGCTACAGAACAGCAGAGGAAAGAGAATATATTAGAGAATATAGAATATAGAAGAACGCATAGAACAATAGAGCATTACTTTATAGTGGCAAACAAAATATCCTTTTCAGTTCTGTTTTTTTATCTGACCAAAAACATTCTTCGGTTGAAAATTTTTTATCTGAACACAGAGGATACAAAAAAACCCGTTAGCTACCATATCCCGTGGGGTGTTGTCAATTCTCAAGTGAAACCAAACATTATTCACCATTGATGTTCTTCATATCAAGTAGTAAATAAAAAAGATAAATGAATAAAGTAATATAAAACATGGCCACTGTAACTGATTTTGAAGCTTTAATTGATATTCATGCCTTTTCTACTAAACATTCTGTTTCCTTTACCCTCTATCAGCACCTAGGGTATACCTGGCTTTTTACCTGCCTAAGGACTCATACTACTTGAAGACCTGAGTCCTCATTACTATTGTCTTTGCGTAGTCTCAGTACATTTTCATTGGCAAAGACTACTGGGCAAGAGACTGTAAGAAGTGCCTTAGTGAAGCCTCAGGGTCCCATCCATCATTAGCTTGGTACAAGTATACAGCGGAGCAACTCGTTTTCTACTTAGGAATCAGGACCAATCAGCCAACACCCAATTTAATAATCCTCTTCTATATTCACTGGTTCAGTGACATAAGGGAACCTATCATAGCCAGAGAAATGTCTCAGCTTCTAGATGAGTGAAATCATTGTCATATTCCATAGTACTGAAGAAACTGAAGCATTTCTCCTTTACATAATAGAACTTTCAATCCCATGGAGTCTAGTGGGTTATTTGATTTGATACCGTAGTAAAAAGGCCATTTCCACCCTGCATCCCTTTGTGGATCTATGTTTCTGGCTATGGAAGAAACAGCACCATATATGGTTACTGATTATGTTATAAACTGAATTATTTAGGAAAGCACTTCAATCCTGTAGGGAGTTGTCTGCCAGCTGGCATTGAAACTGAGCATTCTGTGGGTTATAACATAATTCTGTCAAACCAGCTGCTTTTGGATTGCTGAGCACATGGTAAAAATATTCTGTGGGTGTGACTCTTTGTGCTCTTTGTCGGACAATCTGTCCCTTCGTCAGAGATGATGTTTAACAGGAAATTATGACAATGGATGAGACCTTTTGGCAAAAGCCATGTGGACAGGGCTTGAAATATTTTTATATGAGACATCTTTCTCCTAAGGTGGGGTGGGGGGGAGGATCATTGCCTTCTTGCAAAAGAAGGTGCTCTTTATAGTACATATATTATGGGGTGGGGGGATGGGGAGGACTTGCCTTCTCTGTGATAGAAAGCGCTCTTTCTAATATATATAGCTATTTCTTTTTTTCCTTTTGAATGCATACCCAGGTAAATAGTCACAGATTAGTCCAGGGAGATGTATTATGCAGCAGGGGTCAAATTGCTGGCCTGTACTTCAAAGAGAACCAGCACCATCAGAATATATCTTTGTAAACAACTTGGTTTTGGGAAGTGAGTATGTGGTGAGTTAGGTTTCTGCTAACCAGACTTGGATATTTCCCCCATATTTGTTTAGCACCACTTTATCAGGATATCCATCTGTTACATTTTTAGAGACCTCATCCTCAGTTAGTGATTAACATTAATAAAGCTCAGGCCAAAGACCAAAAAAGAACACAACTAAAGTCAATCACAATTTATTTTGCTGCAGGAATAAAAGGCACATTGGAGGAATCACAAGATATCTCTGTTGGAAGAGGGAATTATAGGATGTGAGTTAATGGGCGGGGTATACAATTTTGTTATTCCCTTTTTTTTTTTTTTTTTAAAGAGGGAGAATGAGCACGTGGGAGCTGGTTGGGGGAGCAGAGAGATAAAGAGTCTTAAGCAGTCTCCACACCCAGTGAAGAGCACCATGTGGGTCTCAATCTCAGGACCCTGAGATCATGTTCTCAGCTGAAATCGAATGTAAGCTCAACCGACTGAGCCACCCAGATGCTCCCGCCGCCCTCCTTTTTTTTTTTTTTTTTTTTTTTTTAAATCAGCAGGCCTGCTGGCCAGGGCTGGAGCCTGGTCTGGGCCAATGGAGTGTGGGGTTTCCCAGAAAGGAAAAAGGGGCACAGCTAGAGCCCACAGGGTGCAATACGTGGCTTGGGGTATATGAGGGTAGCAAGTGCAGGTCCTGAAAGAGGCAGAAGAGTATGGGCTGAATGGCCTGTGTCAGGGGCATCTCAGAGAACATGCAATTAGGCTGAGGCAGTGCCGCCACCACACTATCCTCAAAGGAAGCCGGATCTTGAAGCCAGGTCTCGTGGGATCTGAGGAGTTCTGTGAGAGCCAATAGGAGAATCCTGGGATAAGAGTCACCTGGCTGTGAAGCACCGGAGGTCCCTCTTCCCAAACTTCTCCTTAAGGAGACTGGCTCATGCCACCTGTTAAGCAACGCATAATCCTTTTCTGTCCCTACGCTGCACTCAGAGTCAAAATGCCACCAGAGGCCCCAGCCATGGTGCAGGAAACTTCTGACCTAAAGGTTCTGCAGGGGCAGGACCTCTTGAGACCCCACTGGGGAAGTGAACTGCACATACTTAATGTGCCCCTTTTCAGGAGACTGCAGACCTTGGGGCAATGATGTTGGCTTCTGGCGTGAAACGTTGGTACCCTAGTCTGATGTCTGCCACCATCCAAGGCCACCCCATTTATGGTATGTATATGGTATATGGTAACCTACTAATATAGATAATATCCTAGTGGGTACAGACAGAATTGGGATATGGTATTTATTACTATGAGAGCAAGTCAGTTTCTGGTGTCTGAAAGCAGGGTTACTTTCCAAGTATATATAAATAAGTAGCATTCACAAAGCAGGCTAGAAAGTCTCTGAAGAGAGCAAACTGGCTACAGTAGGAAGGATAGCCCTAACATTTGTTTCCCCTGGTGAGCTTTTCTCTGTTGACAATTCAAATATTATTTCAGTGAAAATACTTTTTTTTTTTTTTGACTGGGAGTGGAGGTGAAAAACGGTATTTATAAGACTGAAGGTTGACGTTGATAATGATAGGACAATTTATATATCACAAGAAACATGTTGAGAATATACCTTCAGAGTGGTGAAAGGAATAGCTATTAAGTTCGTGTTATCAGAATCACATGGAAAATGACAGATTTGGGCATCAATTAGATTTAGAGCAGAAACGACAGTCTGAGAAAAAGACGAGTTTGCTTTTTCTTAGGTGACACAAGAAAGCCAGATGAGATGAAGAAAATATGGTGAAGATATGTCAGAGGCCAAATGATCACAAAGAGGTACCAAAATACAATAATAACCATAATACATAGTAAATCAAAAGGAAGTAACAAATTGACTTAGAAAACTATGTTTTATCATTTTGTGTGGAAACTGTCTGCTTTGTCCCACATCTTCTTGATCTAAGAATCTTTTTTTCCCAGCTTTATTGAGATAATATTGACATAAAATTGTGTAAATCTAAGAGGTACAACGTGATGATTTGATGTGTTTGTGTATTGTGAAATGTTTACAACAGTAAGGTTATTTAATACCTCTTTTGTGTCACATAATTACCATTTGTTGTTGTTTCTGTGATGACAACATTTAAGATTTACTTTCTTAGCAACTTTCAAATATACAATATAGTATTGTTAATATGGTCACTTAGAAGTTATTCCTTTTATAAGTTTAAACCCTTTGACCAACATCTCTCCCCACCCCCTGGTAACAATAACCAATCTACTCTGTTTCTATATAGTTTAGCTTTTTAGATTCTATGTATAAATGACACCATACAGTATTTGTCTTTCTCACTTTGACTTTCCTTGTCATAATGTCCTTAAGTTCCAACCTTGTTGTTGCAAATGGCAGGATTTTTTTTAATGGGTGAAAAATACTACTCTGTGTGTATGTATCACATTTTCCTTATCCATTCATCCATTGATGGACATTTATGTTGTTTCCATGTGTTTCATATTGTAAATAACATATCGTGTAATGAACATGGAGGTGCAGATGTTTCTATGAGATAGTGGTTTCATTTCCTTCAGATAGATGCCAAATTGTGTTTGCTGGGTCAATGGTAGTTTTATTTTTAATTTTTTTGAGAAAACTCCACAAGTATTTTCCATGATGGAAAGACACCAATAGTGTATAAGCGTTCCCTTTCCCCACATCCTCACCAGGATTTGTCATCTCTTCTTTTTTGATAATAGCCATTTTGACAGATGTGTAGTGATATCTCATTATGCTTTTATATTTCTCTGATGATTAATGGCATTGGGCACCTTTTCATATACTTGTTTCTTTTGAAAAATGTCTATTCAGGTTCTTTGCCCATTTTAAAATCAGATTATATGTTTTATTTACTATTGATTTGTGTAAATTGTCTATATATTTTGGATATTTACCTCTTATCAGATATACGATTTGCAAATATTTTCTCACATTCTGTAGGTTGCCTTTTAATTTGTTGATGGTTTCTTTTGTTATGCAGAAGTTTTTTAATGGTGTAGTTCTATTTATTTTTGCTTTGGTTGCTTGTGCTTTTGGTGACATATTTAAAAACTCATTGTCAAGACCAATGTCAAGGAGGTTTTTCCCTTTGTTTTTAGTCTGTTTGTTATCCTTAGGAGTTTTACAGTTTTAGGTGTTACCTATTGGTCCCTAATCTATTTCAAGTTAATTTTTATGAGTAGTATAAGATGGGGTCAAATTTCTTTCCTTTGCCTGTGAGTATCCAGTTTTGTGAACACCATTATTGAAGAGATTATTCTTTCCCCATTGAGTTTTCTTAGATCCCTTGTCATACATTATTTGATCAGATATGCATGGGTTAATTTCTAGGCTCTCAGTTTCATTGGTCTTTGTGTCAGTTTTTGTGCTGATATCATATTGTTTTGATTACTATCTTTGCAGTAAAGTTTGATATTAGGAAGTGTGATGTCTCCAGCTTTCTTTCTTAAGATTGCTTCGGCTATTTGTGGTCTGTTGTGGTTCCATTTGAATTTTATTATTTTTTTTCTGTGAAAACTACTCTTGGAATTTTGATAGGGATTGCGTTGAATGTATAGATGAATCTAGTTATTATATGACATATATATGATATACAATATATATGATATGGTACATGATAGCATTTGCATTCCAGAGGGAGTAAACCACTAATTCTAACAATGTCAGTAATGTACATCCTGGGAAAAAAGAAACTTAGTTTTTGCTCTAAGTTCTAAATAATCGCTATTGTCTTGGTGAAGATATATATTTCTAGATACAGATATATGTTATATAAGATGTAATTTATACATGTAAACATATATTTATATGTTTAGTTATAAATATATGTGGGTATACATACAAATATGTGTCTTTATATGTGTATATTTAAAACTATATTATAAATATATATATTCTATATGAAGAGCTCAAATTAGTTAACCTTATTACTTCCAATTAATCAGATCGTATTCTACATAAAAGTTAATTCAAATAATTCCAACCCATATAGTACTTCATATTCTTGTTTTACATGGTAGATACAAGTTGAGTAATAATAGCATATTCATTATTTTGTGGAGTTCAGTTTTTTTAAGTTTTCTTCTTTTGTGATTTAACTTTGGGAAGGAAAAATTATACTTCTCAGTTTTACCTTATCAATGAAAAATGATGCAGAATATAGGAATACCTGTGAAAATATTTTGCTAGATAAAATGCAAAGCTTAGTATAAAGCTATGTTCATGATAAAGATATGTTTTGAAAACTCAACATTAGAAGTATCATCTGACATATTTTAAAATGCAAATATGAGAGGATTAGCTCCAATTGCAGTCCCTGAAAATGCAATTTTTCACTTCTGAGATATTTTTCTGACATGAAATTTTAGATGAGGTGACTCAGACACAAATAATTTTCAATAGTCAGACTTAATCTTGAACAATGCCCAGTGAAACACAAACCTTAAATAGTACATTGAACATTGATGTGTAGAAATTGCCTGAAGTACCATTAGCTATATAACAATAGCATGTAGGGAAAGGACAATTTACTTAAACAAAATCCGGAATCAATGGACTTATATTTTCAGAAAAAAATCAACTGTCAGTATTTGAAGGCTTCATTACTTACGTTAAGCACTGGATGCTTGTTCTAAAGCAATTAATCAAATGAATGTCAAAGTTCACTCTAATCCAGCCATTTAATCTTATTTTTATAAATAAAAAAATTTTTGGAAGTTTTTAACCTAATAAATATACATTTATGATAAATTTTCTGGTGAACCTATATTAGTAGAAAATTTTCCACTTAGAAGGTACTTGAAAACTGTTAGAAGTAGCCTTAAAGAAACATAAACATGGAGAATATTACCATTTTAGGAATTTATTGCGAAATGAAGTTTTTAGAAACACAAACTTATTCTTGTGTTTGAGACTTTTCCTAACTATTTTTGTACCTGTTGCTTTATGTGAAAGATATCTTTGAGAAAGAAAATTTATGAAACCAGTTTGTCAATCAATTATGAGAAAAGATAGATTGATTACTCTAGTTATACTGTCTATGGAACGTGGATATGCAAATAAAACTAATTCTGAAAATTCCATGACCAAATTTGCAGAGGTTAAGTTATAAAAATGAAAAACCAACCAACTGTAATGTTGCTATCCATTACTGCAACAGACCATTGTATAGGTATGTTTTTCACCCTTTCCAAAAAAGAATAATGTAATTATGACCATTTTCCTTGTAACTATAATTTTCCTTTTGTCCATATTTATGTTTTCATCATCTTTACTATCATTATTATGTATACAAATTTATATATAAGAAGATTATCACTATCTATATTTTTTCTGTGCGTTATCATAAGTATCATTTCATACTTATTGCTAAAGATAATTTTGTTTTAGAGGTTAGGGCTGTCCGCCCCTGCCAGCCATTTAGGCATCAAATATATTACATATGCCACTGGTTGTAGGGCATTCTTTAGATAACAAAAGGCTTGCTCATGATTATTTTCCTAGAGTTGAGGTTCATGAACAGGAAATTTGATTAGATTATATAAAGATGATGTGACCTCAGAAAAAATTTAGCACTCAGAATCTGCACAGCTCAACAAGTCTTAGACATCTACAAAATTAATTTTTGACCTAGGAAAATTGGGAATAGATTGTAATCTCTTAGGAGTCTGTGTTATTATATTTCTTCTTAGAATATCCTATGCTTCAAATAATGAATTTTTTTCTTGAAGAATTTCAGTTTCTCTTTTGAGTCTTCCCTTCCTTTCTGAGGTAAAGCATTTAACAAAAGAAACAGTTACAGAACTTGTTTGCTTTTTTAAGAATGGCAAGAGACTATTTGTACATTGTATTAAAGAGGAGTAGAAGAGAATATTAAATTCTTATATCTTCATTAAGGATTTGATAGAATAAAGTGGGGGAGCTTCAGGAAATGCTATGGACATTGCAGTCCAAGAACAGTGTTGATTCTCCTATGAGAAAGTGAGCAGATGCTGACTGTGTGGATCTAAGTGAAAACCCAAGGCAAAACAAAAGTTAACAGGTCACCAAAAGTAGGTGGCCACAAGAACTACTAAGGACAGAGCTGTATTGTCTTAGGCTCACCGGAAAGTGAAAGCTCTCAAGCTTGTTTATAGCCCAGAAACCTGCAAAGATCTTGACAGGCCATATAGGAGTATTAAAGATCTAATAGAAAAATTATGTTTCTTTAATCTTCTACAATAGGTCCAGTCCTTTGTGTTTGGGTCTAGTTGACATACAAATGATTCATGTATGGAAGAGTCCCTATGTATTTCTAGAAAAAACCTGTGAAGAGCTTTGACTTCACTGTCCTATTTCCATATAAGTTTTTGTCCTATTAAGTTTTCTGGAGTGGTGTCACAGAGAAGGAACATATGTTAGCTAGTGAGAGAGCCAAGAGTCACAATTATAGGTTCTTTAAGGGTTTTTTTAAGTGCCATTTAGTCACAATTATAGGTTTTTAAAGTGCCGTATAGGCACTTTAAATCTCTACCACCTGAAGTATTCTTATGACTCAAGGAAATGGTACAAAGAATGGTAGGAAAATCACTCCTTATTTCAGGAAAATCAATGGACGTTAGGTACTACAGTCCTGCTTAGAATGCACTCACGTTCCCTCAGCATTAGGTGCTTCTATTACTTTTTTCTATCCAGCAAAGACACATCAAATAAATTTTCACTGGCCATTTTACCAAGAATGTCAGCAAGTTTTCCCGTGGAAAAAAATACCGCTATTTTTGTTACCGTTGCCTCGTAAGGGAGGGGCAGATTTATTAAGCTGCTTAATTTTTAAGGCCATTATTTTATTTTGAGCTGTATTTAAAAACATTTTTTTTTAAATCTAAAGTCTCTTAATACTGTTTAGACAAATGCTGAGATGCATGTAGTGAAGCAGTCTGCCAGCGGATCATTTGTTTACATCCCAGCACTGCAATTTCTGTTATTAAGCCATTGACAAGAGTGGAAAGAGCTCTGAAAACATCCACATCACAGGCCTCCCTAAAGACTGTCTGAAGATTATGATTAATTCTACTGATTTGCCCTTTTGCCCTTTGTAAGACTGGATTACTATCCAATCTATTTTAACAGGAAAAACATGCAGTACAGTTCCTTAAAGTTCTTCTATCTAATATGCTCAAAGATATACTAATTCAGTAAAATTTGCTTAATTATCTTCAAGTAGTATCAGTTGTTCACTCTTGTTAGGTTGAGGGACCTTGTTGGCCATGCTATGTATGTCAGCTGAATCCTGTTGGAAACACTGCCTGATAAGGTCCCGGGACCCAAGACCACCAGGATCGTGTCTATAACTACATAAATTTGAATTATCACCTCACTGCAGTAAAGGAGAATGAACCAGAGGAAATGTGGAACATCTTGGTAAGAATAGATTGGGGGCAGGACAATTGGTTGAGTGGTTATCTTAGTCATTTTTGTCTAGGGAGAGGAAGAGCCAAAGCAGAATAAATGTTTTCATTGGACAAGAAGCAGTAGTCAGTTATGTTAGATGAAAGAGGGGGTTGAAGGTGTCCGCGTTCGGATATGATGGAGGCATGGTCTCATGTTTGTCTTGCTTTAGCATGGTAATGGTAATGAAGTGATCTCGTGTGATATTATTGATATTCTTAAAATTTATTTTCGCATCAGTAGAGGTTGTAACTGTTAGCTTAACTGTCAGCTGAATGGAATTTTTTTTTTTTTTTAATCTCACCACAGATCCCTGCTGGTCAAAACACTTTGCTTATTCCATCTTTTTTAGGTTATTGTGCCCACTTTCTCTCTGATTATTAATAATTACCCCTGTCCACTGTCACTTTGGACTTGCAATATTCTCACTGATATCATGGAACTGAATCCCATTTTAGTATCCCCCACACTGATATCTTTCCTAAATTGTAAACCCTCTTCACAGTTTGTCAAAATGTAGATGCTTACTCATTCACTCAACAATTAATTTATTAATGATTTGATAAGGGTGTGTTTTACAGTCCTTCCCAAAACATTTGGTTAGGAGTGACCTATCAGACTGAGTATAAGTC
Organism: Ursus americanus; assembly: GCF_024610735.1. Taxonomy (NCBI): domain Eukaryota; kingdom Metazoa; phylum Chordata; class Mammalia; order Carnivora; family Ursidae; genus Ursus; species Ursus americanus. The sequence continues at coordinate 26,463,115 of NC_142139.1, forward strand.
TTATTGAAGCATTCCTGCATTCCTGAGTCTCAACTCTAATACAGCATAAGCCAGGATGTTTCATTGTTTCTAGGTCACTTTTGAGTCCAGATAATCATCAGCCAAACTAGCAGATTATCTACCAATCTCTTGTGTATGAGTCAGTATGTTAAATATAGAATCCCATGCCAGGGGCCTGGGTGGCTCAGTTGGTGAAGCATCAGCCTTTTGCTCAGGTCATGATCCCAGGGTCCTGGGATCCAGCCCCACATTGGGCTCTCTGCTCAGCAGGTAGCCGGCTTCTCTCTCTCCCTCTGCCTGCTGCTCTCCCTACTTGTGCTTTCCCTCTCTCTGTGTCAAATAAATAAATAAAATCTTAAAAAAAAAAAAGAATCCCATGTCAGTATATGTATCCCAACTCAAGATTATGTTTTGTCCTTATTTGTCTAATACTCTTAGAATTCATTTCCACACAGGCTCCTCAGACTCCCCATTGATACATATTAATAAATTAGTAAGTATTTCCATGTAGAGGCTATTTACTTTCAGTGTTGGCCTTGTATCTGTTTTATGTTGTGATCTTCTGCTCTATTTCGAGAGTTTGTTACGAGGTTAGGAACAAAGTCAATGATAGATCTGGATCTTTATGAGTCTGAATCCCTTGAGAAGGAACTGCCCTTGGGAAAGTATCATAAAATGCCACTGGAAAATAGGAAGGTAATAATTTGATGTCATTAATACTCATTTGTTAAGACAATACAAATTGCCTGGATCCCAGGCGTGTTTTAAATCATTTAGCAAAGTAAGTCTATGGTTCCTACCAAATAACCATGTCATTTAAAACAAAATATAGTGGGCATAACTGTAAGGTCTCATCTGAAATTGAACTGCTTAATAATATAAATATTTTTATAAATAAAATTTGAATCTAGCAAAAAATACATAGTTTATCATTTGTTATTATTTAAGATTTAGGTCTGGTTCTGTAACAACAAAAAAATTACAAACAAAAAATAATAGAAGATAGTAATTTCATTTTCCTTTCTCTCCGAAGTAACATGAGCAGTAATAGGGAGTTCATGGGGATAAAGAAGCTTTTTCTAATTTGTAGCTCTACCTTCTCTAAAGTGCTCCTCAGAGTCACGTGGTCACTGATGATTTCAAAGTGAAAGGGGGGTATGGAGGATGATGAGTTTATGGTCTTTGCCATGACAACAAAGGAAATTGCATGCAACCCCCCCCCTTACATCCCATTGGCAGAATGTGGTCACAGGGATTAGTTATAACATAGCTGCATGAGAAGCTGAAAAATGTAGCCTGCAGCTGGAGTTTCAGGCACCTAGCTACTTTTCAGGGTCTTTATTAAGGAAAATAATGGTAGTAGGGATATTAGGTATAATGTAGGTTTCCAGAGCTTCTCGTAAAAACAAAAACAAAACCAAAAACACACAGAAAAAAACTGTTTCACATTGCATAAGAGGAAGAATTATGGTATTACTGGGATTATAACAAGTATGTTAAATTACTAGACTTCCTAGAAAATACAATTAGAATAGCTGTCAAAGTAGAAGTCAGTAATATGGATAAAATATACATAAAAATAAGCTCCTGCTTGCTCTTTCCCTTCTAGTTATTTCTTTGTCTTCTCTGTTTCCCAACTCTTTTAATCTAAAATTTTCAATTAGGGTTCTGCTGAGATAAATAGACAAACTACACTATTATAGGAAAGATAGATTTGTTTTGTTAGTGTACCAGGAAACGAAACAAAACAAAACAAAACCTAGGCCTTTTATTGTTCCTTTCTCTTTTTAATCTCAAGGGAACCTACCTTTATAGATAAATACTCCAATTTAGAAAATAACTCTTCTTTATAATCTACTTATCCTGAAAAGAGTTCTACATGACTTTTGCCTTCTATGTATCCGTTTCTATGTCTGATGTTCATATAAATATTCAAAGTAATGACTTTAAGGAAAATATCTCTTACTCTACAAACAAGTATCATTTTCTAATAAACATCTACCTTTAGTTTTCATGAGGCTTCACTGCCTGTAATTTGCAGGAAAACCAAATCCCATTGATTATTATCAAAGAAGTAGTTGAAATAAGCAAAGAAACAAATTTTATTGTTATTGAGTAGAATGTTCCATAAATGGAGATTAGGTCAAATGGGATGTTAGGTTTCTTCAATATTTGTATCTCCTTATTTATTTCCATTTAATTGTTCTATAAACTACTATGAGAGGAGTGTTAAAGCCACCATTCATAATACAGGTATCCCTGCTTTTCAAAGCTTTGCCTTATGACACTTTGCATTTATAAAAGACTTACATTAGTACCTGTTTTTGATAACTGGAAGAAATCCTAAGATGATTTTTGCTTTTATGAAAAAAGCTGAAATAGCGTTCAGTGTTTGTTTTGTAGTAAGCTGTTGTAGAGGCAACACGCACTCTGAGCAGTGAGAGTGGCATTGCCAAGTTTCCGCCCTGGGACCCACACTCAGCATCTCAGCATCCAGCCACCATACCTTTGAACATTGTCTGTGAACATCTGTGCTTTATCATGATTTATTTTGTGGGTCTGTTAACAAGCTGTGTCTTAAGGTATCAGAAAAGCCTAAAAGACATTAATTTTTGGGTCTGGGAATGCTGAAAATTTTTCCGTATAAATTAACAGTAATTGCTTCTTTCATTTCAACTTACAAAATTTCCATAGGAGCGCTATACTTTCAAATAGCAGGGGAAACCTATATTGGATTTCTCCTCTGGGTTTTGTCCATTTTTGTTTTATGTGATTTGAGTCTTTGTTATCAGGTACATAAACACTTAAGACTATCATATCGGCTTCTTCTTCTTCTTCTTTTTTTTCTTTTCAAATTTCTATCTAAATTCTAGTTAGGTACCATACAGTGCAATACTGGTTTCAGGAGTAGAATTCAAAGATTGTCATATCTTCTTAATGAATTGCCCCTTTTATTATCATATATGTCCCTGTTTGTAACTATTAATACAATTGGTTCATATTATTTATTTATTTCATAAATGCAAAACACTAACTAAAATTTGGTTTATAACCCCAAAATCAATAGTCAGGGGCTTTCTCAGTCATTGGCAGATGTGTGCAGAACTACAAAAGAATTGAGTTGCCCATCACCCACATTTCCAGCTGAAATTGGCCATCTTGCTTCAGCCTTCCTGCAGAGATGACCAGAGGATGGACGTGGCAGGGAGCAGGGTGGTGAGGGGGAAGAAGCCACAGCTCTGGGGCCTGTTGGACAGGCTTGAGCCCCAACCCTGCTATCTGTTAGTGGACAACCTCAAGCAAGTTTCTTAACATTTCTAAACCTTCTTTTCTGTTTTGTAAAATTAAAAAAAAAAACAACTGAACCTTAAAATAGTTCATTTTTGGAATTTAACATTATGATTTATGTGAGATGACTGCATGTTTACAAACATGTGTTTCCCTTAGGGGCCATGGTTCATTATTCAATAATTCAGTGTTTGTAGTAGCTTTATAGAGCATAATTACTGCAATAATGAAATTACCTGTACTTCTTTTTCTAATGTCTACTTATTGTGATACAAATGTAGCCACTCCAGCTTTCTATTACTAGTGTTCGCATGATATATATTTTTGGAGCTTTTTCTTTCTATATTCTTATCTCCCTGCTTGGAAATTTGGCCTCCTCTCTTCCTTCTCCCTTTTTCTTCCTCCCCGTTTCTTCTTGCTCCTTCTTCAATCTAATGTGGCTATCTTTATTTTTTTTGATTAATCATTTTTTTAGAAGTTTTTATTTTAATTCCAGTGAGTTAACATACAGTGCTATATTAGTTTCAGGTGCATGATGTAATGATTTAACACTTCCATACAACACCTATTGCTCATCACAATAAGTGTGCTCCTTAATCCCCATCAACTATTTTACCCATCAGCCCAGCCCCCTCCCCTCTGGTAACCATCAGTTTGTTCCCTATAGTTAGGAGTCTGTTTCTTGGTTTGTCTCTCTCTCTCTCTTTTTTTCCTTTGCTCACTTGTTTTGTTTCTTAAATTCCACATATAAGTGAAATCATATGGTATTTGTCTTTCTCTGACTTATTTCACTTAGCATTATAATATTTTATTTTTTTAAGATTTGATTTATTTATTTAACAGAAAGAGAGAAAGTATAAGCAGGTGGAGTGGCAGGCAGAGGGAGAAGCAGGCTCCCCACTGAGCAAAGAGCCTGACAAGGGACTCAATCCCAAGACCCCAGGATCATGACTTGAGCCGAAGGCAGACGCTTACCCCACTGAGCTACCCAGGAGCTCCTTCACTTAGCATTATAGTTTCTACCTCTATCCATGTTGTTGCAAATGGCAAGATTTCATTCTTTTTTATGGCTGAGTAATATTCCATGTTTTTATGGAATTCCATTATATATATATATATGATGTATTATATATTGTATATAATGTATATATTTATAATGCATATGTGCGCACGCACCCACACACACATCACTTCTTTATCCATTCATCAATTCATGGATACTTGGGCTCCTTCCATATCTTGGGTATTGTAAATAATGCTGTTATAAACATAGGGGTGCATGTATCCTTTTGAATTAGTGTTTCTGTATTTGGGGGGGGTTAAATATCCATTAGCGTGATTCCTGGATCATAGGGTAGTTCTATTTTTAACTTTTTGGGGAAACTCCATACTGTTTTCCATGGTGAAAGCACAGTTTGCTTTCCTACCAACAGTTCCAAAGGGTTCTTTCTTTCTCCACAGCCTCACCAACAGCTGTTGTTTCTTATGTTGTTGATTTTATCCATCCTGACCCGTCTGAGGAATTATCTCATTGTAGTTTTTATTTGCATTTCCCTGATGACCAGTGGTGTTAAGCATCTTTTCATGTATCTCTTGGCCCTCCGTATGTCTTCTTTGGAGAAATGTCTGTTCATGTCTTCTCCCCATTTTTAAATCGGATTATTTGTTTATTGGATCTCAAGTTATGTGCAAAGTTTTTTACATATTTTGGATACTAACTCTTTATGAGATATGTCATTGGCAAATATCTTCTCCCATTCCATGCACTGCCTTTTAGTTTGTTGATTGTTTCCTTCATTGTGCAAGAGCTTTTTATTTTGATATAGTCCCCATAGCTTACTTTTGCTTTTGTTTCCCTTGCCCCAGGGGACCTATCTAGAAAAAGTTGTTACAGCCAATGTCAGAGAAGTTACTGCTAATAACTTCTAGGATTTTATGGTTTCAGGTCTCATATTTAGGTTTTTAATCCATTTTTAATTTATCTTTGTGTATGGTGTAAGAAAGTGGTCCAGTTTCATTCTTCTGCAGGTTGCTGTCCAGTTTTCCCAACACCATTTGTTGAAAAGACCATCTTTTTCCCATTAGATATTCTTTCCTGCTTTGCCAAAAATTAATTGACCATATAGTTTTGGGTTCATATCTGGGTTTTCTGTTCCATTCTATTGATCTATGTGTTTATTTTTGTGCCAATACCATACTGTTTTGATCACTACAGCTCTGTAATATAACTTGAAGTCCAGAATTGTGATGCCTCCAGCTTTGCTTCTCCTTTTCAAGATAACTTTGGCTATTCAGGGTCTTTTGTGGTTCCATACATATTTTAGGATTGTTTGTTGTAGCTCTGTGAAAAATACTGGTATTTTGATAGGGATCACATTAAATGTATAGATTTTTGGAGTAGTATAGACATTTTACATTTGTTCTTCCAACCCTTCAATTTCTTTCATTAGTGTTTTATAGTTTTTCAGAGTACAGGCCTTTCACCTCTTTGGTTAGGTTTGCTCGAAGGTATCCCATGATTTTTGGTGTAATTGTGAATGGGATTTATTCCTTAATTTCTCTTTCTGCTGCTTCATTATTTGTATAGAAATACAACAGATTTCTGTACATTGATTTTGTATCCTGTGACTTTATTGAATTCATTTATCAGTTCTAGCAGTTTTTGGTGGAGTCTTTTGGGTTTTCTGCATAGAATATCATGTCTTCTGAAAATAGTGAAAGTTTTACTTCTTCCTTGCTGATTCAGATGCCTTTTATTTCTTTTTGTTGAAAGATTGCTGTAGCTAGGACTTCCAGTACTATGTTGAATAAAAGTGGTGAGAGTAGACATCCTTGTCTTGTTCCCGACCATAGAGGAAAAGCTCTCAGTTTTTCCCCATTAAGGATGATGTCAGCTTTGACTTTTTCATATGTGACCACATATACGAAACAGTTATTATATTGAGGAATGTTCCCTCTAAACCTCTTTAGTTGAGGGTTTTTATCATGAATGGACATTGCACTTTGCCTAATGCTTTTTCTGTGTCTGGTGAAATGATCATATGGTTCCCATCCTTTCTCTTGTTGATATGATGTATCGTGTTGATTGTGAATATTGCACCACCCTTGCATCCCAGGAATAAATCTCACTTGATCATGGTGAATGATTTTTTTCATATATTGTTGGAGTCCGTTAGCTAGTGTTTTAGTGAGGGCTTTTGCATCTGTGATCATCAGAGATATTGGCCTGTTCTCTTTGTTGTGGTGTCTTTAATTGCATTTGGTATTAGGTTAATGCTGGACTCATAAAATGAATTTGAAAGTTTTCCTTCCTTATCTATTTTTTGGAATAGTTTGAGAGAATGGATAATAACTCTTCTTTAAATGTTTGGTAGAATTCACCTGTGAAGCCAACTTGTCCCAGACTTTTATTTGTTGGGAGTTTTTGATTAGTGATTCAATTTCCTTGCTGGTAGTCAGTTTCTATTTCTTCTTGTTTCAGTTTTGGTAGTTTATATGTTTCTAGGACTTTATTTCCTCTAGATTGTCCAATATGTTAGCATATAGCTTTTCACAATATTCTCTTATAATTGTTTATAATTCTGTGGTGTTATTTCTTTTCTCTTGTTTGTAATTTTATTTATTTTAGTTCTTTCTCTTTTTTCTTGATGAGTCTGACTAGAAATGTTTCAATTTAATTGATTTTTCAAAGAACCAGCTCCTTGTTTCATTGATCTGTTCTATTTTTTTGTTTTGCTTTATTTTTTTTTTTAATTTCCATCAGACTGGCTGATTTAAGTGTGCTTAAATAGTTTATGTTTAATTCAGTTACTGATATGGTTGACTTTTGCTGTTTGCTTTCGTTTGTCCCACTTCTTGTTTCTTTTTCTCCCCTATCTCCATATGTATTTTAAAGTTTTGAAAATATCATTTCCTTTCCGTTCTTGGCTTACTAGCTATGTTTCATTGTTCTATTTTTTTATGGGTCACTCCAAGGCTGACAATATTTATATTTAACATAAGAACATACCTTCCTTATACAAGTATTTTTTGGCTCTTACTTTTGTACTGTTGTTTAATAATTGTAGTTCTGAACGTGTTTTAAATAATACAATACCTTGCATTATTTCTACTTTAAAGAATTATCCTTTGAAGAAATCTTATTAAAAAGTCATATTTATTCACATGTTTACTAATTCTGTTAATCTTTTTGGTGTGGAGTCCTGAGTTTCCACATAGTATCATTTAGTTCATTCTTTAAAAACTTTGTTTAGCATTTTTATATTCTAAGTTAGTTGATGATAAGTTGCCTAAATGTTTTGTTTGAAATGGTATTTAATTTTCTTCACTTTAGGCAAATTATGTTTGCTGGTTCTATAATTCTAAATTATAGAAATGCCCCATCCGCCCTTCCCTAGCACTACACAAATAATTAAGCATGTTACTTCCTGGTAGTGCTTTTCTCAGTCTGTTAGGGTTTTACCTTATGCATATACAAATTAATGTTCAGCAGCATCCTACTGGAGCTCTTCTTCCAACCACAAATTGAACTCTGAACCTGCAAATGCCAACTTTCCCCTTTATAAATTATACCCTTTGTCTTCTCAACTCAGACCCCTGCACATACTCTCTAGATTTCTCTTTTTTGTACTACAATCCTGAGGTAGAGAGGAAGCACTATTTTGGGGCTCACATCATTTAATTATAAAATCAGTTCCATTTTTTCCCCCTACTTTTTGAGAGAAAACTCTCTAGAACTTAGAAATGAAGAAAATATGAATCTAAGATTATATCATTTTTAAAAATACAGACTTTACCGACTTTTAAATAATTCAGTGTTAGAAAAATATAGTGAAGGCACTTGTGCATACCAAAAGAAAAGGAAAGAAAAAAAAGAAAAACTATTATGGAAACATATTAGGCAGGTAATACAAATATTAAGTTACTTTCTGGATTTTATGTTTGCAGAATTGTCAAACTTTTTAAAACTTAAAATTTGTTATGAATTATTTTCCCATATTAATTAAATATTTATTTTGTTTCTAACGTTATAGCCATGATATTGTATTATTTTGCTTAAAAGAATGCCATTATATTATATAAAGTTCAATCCCATAAACCTGGATTTACACCGGAGTGGGATCTGTACTGTTACATGAGGGAAAGGTACCAGGGAGTAACCTTGCTGGCAATGAGGCCAGGTAAAGCCGACAGCAAATACTCTGAACATATGTCACAAGTTACAACAATGTTAAATTTCAAGTTAATGTGTCTATAAAAATCTGATTGAGATTTCTATCTTTCTTTTAGTGAAATAAATTTTAAGCTCACTTATGTTTTAGATATTAGTCTTATTTCTCACAATAATTATTTGTTCTACGTATAAATAAATTGAATTATTTGATACATGAGTTTACAATTTGAAAAGTTTTTATAGTACTCATTTGAACATAAAAACACAAAAGTTCTCAATTAACTTAAAAAAAACTAACTGTGATTTAACCGATTTCTCTTTCTCTTTTCTCATTTATCTAGTTCTCTTGTAATAAATACATAAATAAAATAAATTCAGTTTTCTTTTTACTCTGCCTCAAGGAATATGGTAACGCAAATGAGACAATAAATGTGAAAACAACAATAATCTCCAGTGTAAGCAAGACTAGTGGGAAGTAGTGAGGACTACTTTTGAGCAGCAAAACTCCAACGCGGGAAGTTGTTCCAGTCAGTTGTCACCATAGGAGAATAAGGGTCAGCTTTCGAAATAGAAGCCAGAGAGCTAGATTTTTATGTGACATGTCTTAACTTTTAAATGTTAATGTATTGAACATTATTTGCTATAAAACCATTTTCTTTAGCTCATTTATTCTAAGAGCCTCCAGATTGTGACTTTGCTGTTCATGGGTCCATATCTGTATGTATTTCTGTTGGCATCATTTTCTTAAATTGATGTTGCTTAGTTTAAAGAATATAATTGAAAAGGGGCAGCTGGGTGGCTCAGTCAATTAAGCATCCATCTCTTGATTTTGGCTTATGATCTCAGGGTAGTGGATTGAGCCCCACATTGGGCTCTGCACTCAGTGGGGAGTCTGCTTGAGATTCTCTATCTCCCTTTCCCTCTAACCCTCCCCCATGCTCCTTTGTGCTTTCTCTCCTCTCTAAAATAAATAAATCTTTAAAAAAAAAAAAAGAATATAATTGAAGAGAGATGCTATGCTCTAAATGATAAATAGCTGTGTAACATAGTTCCAGAAATTTGCAAACTCTTTTCCCCACATTTGTTATTCAATTTATGCTAATATCATTGCTATTTCAATAGCTGATAAGGTTTAAGTAGCATGAAATGGTTGTCAAAATCTGAACTCAGTTACTGTTGACAGATCAAAATGATCAGTAGTGTTTCATATTGGAACATAACTTCCTTTTGACTGTTTCCTAATCTCAACCTGTTCCTATTGCCAACTAGCAGCCAACGTATCCCATCAAGATATAAAAAGAAAGTTCTGTTAATTATGCAGCAACAGTGTTGCTGTATGTCACTGACCTTTTCACAATTTTTTGTCAGTGTTTCATAAAGCACTTCTGCAGATGTAAAAAATAAACAACAAAAGGTCATTGTTTTAGGCTGTTTTTCATACATGATTAAGGGAAAGGAAAAACTATCTTATTTTTGCAATATTTGACAAATTATATTTTTTAGTTGAACTTTTTTGGAAATTTTGTATTAAGTGGAAAAGCTAATTAAATATGTGGAGTAACAATGGCTCAGTTCTAAAGCCCTTTGGATCAGCCACTAGGATAACATAAACCTTTGATGGATTTGCATGCTAAAATATCTGCTGTTTCTTTTTGATGTGAGGACTAGATTTTTCAGAACAGACTTTTATACTTTCTCTTAGTGGTTTAGCAGAATGTGGGTGAGTGATTTTTATGGAAGTTTATAAAAACAAAGTGTTTTGTTAATTTTACAGATTAATCATAAAATATGTGTTTCATTTCATATACATGTAAACACATATTTCTATGTAAAACCCTTGATTCAATAAATTTTTATTGAATGTCTGTGAACTAGTTGACACTGTACTTGGCACTGGAGATACTGTATGGGGGGGGGAGACAAAAATCACGCTGTAATGAGAATCCATTCCAGTGTTGGAGACAAAATTTATAAATATGTATATGTAATTTAAAATATATAAAGGCCCAAAGGTTTAGGGAAAAGAAATTTCAGACAGAGTAAACAGCAATCACAAATGTTCTGAGGTGAAGAGCAACATACCTGGAGTGTTCCAGAAACAGCAAGGAGACTGATACAGTTACAGAGTGACAGAAATAATAGGGACCAAATTATATAGAACCAAGTAATTCACAGAAAGAACTATGACATCTATTCTGATATTCTGATTTGATTTACAGCTTAACAAAATCACTTGAATTGCTGTGTCAAAAGTACATGAAAGGCAGTCAAGGGTAGAATCACTATAATAATGAGGAGACTATTACATAACACAGAAGTGTGATGAAAATGTGGCATTCCCCAGTATAGTGACAGATGGTCAAATTCTGGATATATGTACAAGGATAAGGCTGCCGGATTTAAATTAAGACATAAGAAACATGAAATAGCTTGCTGTGTAGATATCTGGGGAAAGAGTATTCTAAACAGACAGGATTTCACCTGTCAGTGCCTTGAGGTGGGGAGGTAGGGAGTACAGGAACAGCAGAGAAGCAGCCTGGCAGAAACAGAGTGAAAGACTGAATGTTGGAAGCTTAGGAGATGAGGTCAGAGAAATAACAAGGGCCAGGGTAAGTAAGACAAAGTCTGGTGCAGGAGAGAAAGAGAGGCATCAAGGATGACAACAAGGGCCTCAGTAACCAAAAGAATTGAGTAGGTAAAATTGACATGAGTAAGGCTAGAGGTGGTTGGTGTCAGTTTGGAGGAGAATATCAGCTTCGGTTAGTGCAGGCTAAGTGTGAAATGTGGAAGTTTCAAGTATGCTGTTCGATATTCTAGTATAAAGGTTTCATATGTCAGACAATATAAATATGTGAGTTATCAACATTTAGATGAGATCACATAGAGAGTAACATAGAAAGAGAATTGGTCTCCAGGCTGAACCCTGGGCTTTCCATTATTTAGAGAATGAGGAGATGAAGAGGAGCCAGGAAAAGAAGCTGATTAGAGCTCAAATTAAGTGAAGCCAGTAATTCCAGATCACTCCCTTTTCCTAATGCTTTGATCAATTTTTAAGTGATATCCTAGCCATTTTATGTGTCTTGATGTGCGGCTTTCTGAATGATTTCACAGTGCTTTAAGACATATAAAAATAATATTTTAAAATAAATTTGTTCCAGTATTTTCCTGAAGTTTGAATGAGAAAGTAATTCTAAAAATGTTGCCTGCAGATTTGGGGGAAAGTAGGGAGGAAGTGCGGATTGGTGCGGGACTTATGAGCGAATACCTTTTTATATTCTTTTTGAATTTTGAAAAGACAAATATGTTACCCATTCAAAAATAAAACAAAACATTTAGAGCCATGTTTATGTTCTTAATGTTAACATTAGCTGATCTTCCAAGACATGTGTTGCTGGCAGTTTTATACTAGAAATAAAGCCTGATTCTATTCAAAACACATTATGAATTTAAGAGATAATCTACATAAAGTAGTGCAAACTGATTTCAAGTTTAAATGATTTCTCACAATTTCCTAAACTATATATTTAACACTTAAAGATGATATGTTTAGAGATGTTTTAGCAAACTGTTTTCATTCTCGACAAAGAAAGGTCCAATTATCTTTTCCAGTCATGTATTTTCTATTAATTTTGACTTCTTTAAAGGGTAGTAAAAACGCATTTTTAAATGCTTGGCCTGTTCTGTGTGAGGTGTTTTTAAAGGTAACAGACTTACTGTTTCTATTTTGCATGCTTTCCACATTTATAAGCTTACTGCTAACTATTTTGTTGTTTAAATGAAAGACTGTACTGACAATTACAGGGAGGCTCATGCATGCTTCACCGCCAGATCTTACTATCATTTGATGTGAGAGGAAGCAGAATGCTGAAATTACTGGTTAGCCTGCATCTGCATGGCCTGATTATGCCTACCAAGGTGAAAATGTCGACTCTAAAGAATGTAATTATATAATTTAAACTGCCGTAGTGGCAAGGTTACATCCTTGCTTTACTGATCTTAGAAGGAACAATAACTTCTAGGTCTGGAAGTGCCTTTTGTATATGAATTTGACCTCCCACTTATCCCCTCTGCTAAGTTTCTCTTGGATAAGGTTTTCAGCACAGGTGTTAATTCAATATAGATTTTTAATTTTTTTTTTCTCTTTCACTCTGTTTAATACCTACTGTTTCCAACAACCAGCAAGCATGTAACATATTTATACATTTGACTTCTGCCATTCCAGGAGATAAGCATAGAATACATTTGATGATGTTTGACGTTAAGCAACCCAGGTTATTTGCCAATGATTTTAATTTTTCCATGTAAGTTAGAACCTAGGTTAATAGATATTTTTGAAAAAAGATGGCTATATACTAAATAAATGTCTTTAGTTGACATTTAATTATCTATTGAACATTCAATTATGCTAATAAGTTCTTTCACTTAGGGTCTTTTTCTAGTAATTTGAAAACTCTAAAAATTTCATTATTATACCCTACTTGATTTTGTCACTGTAGCATTAGAAATAATAATTTGCAGTTAAATGCAAATTTAGGATATTGGAAATAATTCATACCCCTATAAATATATAATAAACATTCTGACTTTCACACATGTATCTTAAAAAACTTAAATATTTATTAAATATAACAAATATTTAGTACATGTTCTTTGCCTGACACTGTGGAAGATATGAAGCCAATAGCTCCATTCAGATGTTATTACTTAAATAATGGGAGTAGAATTTAAATATACTGCAAAGCCATGCAGACAAAGAAGCATATGAATAATGTAAAGCCCAGTAAAGAACTCAAGGAAGGAAGAGTGAACTTCTAGCCAGGAGGATCCTTGAATGGTTATTAGATTAAGTGTCAGTTAAAACTGGTGTTGCTCAATAGGTCGTTCTGGATGTAGGAAATGGGAACAACCAAGGTAGAGTGGTGAGAAAGTACATGTGAGACTTTTTTGTTGTATCTCTAGTCCTAGCATAAGGAAACATTTGCAAGAAAATGTTTGACCACAGTACATTTTTAAAAACAAACATGTAGATAGTATACCCTCGGGATATATAAATGACGATGAGAAATGGATTTCTGGAACTAGCCAAAATATGGTCTAACAGATGTATTCATTGTTACAAAAAATGAATAATTGATTTATGTCTTTATTTACCCTGATATGGAACACATTTTTAAGAACTATTTGATTTAAAAAATAAAGATAAAATGCAACTTCTTTAATTTTGTGATTTATTTTTGAATGATATGCATATTTACTAAAAAGATAAATATCTTAGATATATTTGTATATATTTGCATAATTTTATGTTGTATCCATATTCAATTAGAAATACCCTCAGCCTTAGAGAGAATTGAAATGCAGAGAGAAAAACAATGAATATAAAACTTTCAATTTCAAAAATAGGAATTTGAAGTGAAACCATTTCTGAGCCAGTATTATAGGTCAAGTTTTGTTAAACAGAAATTGAGAAGTTTTCTTAATACATCCATACCCATTCCTATTACTAGAACTGTGCCTATATCTATGTCATCTGTAGATCATTTACACTACAGGATATGATATAAAGGAGTATCTATCAGTTTAGAGAAAGCCAGAAAAATTATTCCAACTGGTGAATGGAGAGAATGATTTAGAGGGAAAAGAAATGGAGGCAGATGCTACCTGGGTCCCTCATATAATGGAACCTGTATGTTCATAAACCTAGACGTGAGCTTGTGTATGTGTTGGTGAGGGGGTGGGGATCAGGAAAAAGATTAAAATCTGAATTCCATTGGTTAGAGAGAACCTGCAAACAGAAAGGGTTTCTGTGCTGTTTCCTGTTAAGTGGTGTGCTTATCATTTCTGTTTGCTCTTAGACCATTCCCCTTCCTTCTTGGCCTTTCATTAGGAAAATTTAAAGTGTAATTCTTCCCCGAACCCCATGAATCCCACCTGCACCACCATCAACAGAATATAATGAAGGAACTTACTTTTTTTTTTTTTTTTTGCACTTCTAATTAAAATACAGGCATACCTTGGAGACAAAGCTAGTATCACAATAAAGTAAGTCAAATTAATTTTTTGGTTTCCCAGTGCATATAAAAGTTGCATTTATACCATAATGTAGTCTATTAAGTGTGTGATAGCATTATGTCTAAACAACAGTGTACATACCTTAATTTAAAAATGCTCTATTGTTGGGGTACCTGTATGGCTCAGTCGGTTAAGCATCTGACCCTTGATTTTGGTTCAGGTCATGATCTCAGAGTGGTAGGATTGAGCCCCGTATCAGGCTCTGCACCAGGCATGGAGCTTACTTAAGATTCTCTCTCTCCCTCTCTCTCTGCCCCCCCCCTCTAAAAAATACTTTATTGTTAAAAAATACTATCTGAGCCATCAGCAAATCATAATCTTTTAGCCAATGGAGGGTCTTGCCTTGATGTTGATGGCTGCTGACTAATCAAGGTGGTAGTTACTAAAGGTTGGGGTGGCTATGGCAATTTCCTAAAACAAGAAACAGTGAAGTTTGCTGTGTTGATTCACCCTTGCTTTCACGGACAGTTTCTCTGGACCATGCAATACTGTTGGATAGCATTTTACCCACAGTACAACTTCTTTCAAAATTGGAGTCAATCCTCTCAAACCCTGCATATGCTTTATCAGCTCAATTTATGTGTATTCTAAATTCTTGTTGTCATTTCAATGATCTTCACAGCATCTTCACTAGTAGATTCTGTCTCAAGAAACTGCTTGCTTTTACCATTTCCACAAGATGCAACTCCTTTTCCATTAAAGATTTATCATGACATTGCAGCCATCAGTTACATTTTCAGACTCCACTTCTAGTTCTAGTTCTCTTACTATTTTCACCACATCTATAATTGGGAAGAAGGCTGGGATCAGCTTCTTCCAAACACATATTAATGTTGATATTTTGGCCTCTTTCCATGAATCATGAGTGTTTTGCATGGCATCTGGAATGGTGAATCCTTTCCAGAATGTCTTCAATTGATTTTGGCCAGATCCATCAGAGGAATCACTATCTGTGGCAACCTTACAAAATGTATTTCTTCAATAAGAAGACTTGAAAGTTGAAATGACCTCTTGATCCATGGGCTGCAGAATGCATGTTGTGTTAGCATGCATGAAAATAACATTAATCTTGCTGTACATCTCCATCAGAACTCTTGGGTGGGACCCAATTCAATACATAACATCCTTTTATGTCCATGTACAGGACTATCTCTAGTATAATTGCCCTTGAACTTGTGTCCACAACTTAGTCATATTTCCCCAAAAAGGAGGAATGCGATACCTGCCTGGTGAGCAATAGACTTGGACCCATGTCTCTCTTCAGGTCTCTTCTATTCAAAAGCCAAACATCTTGTGATTTTATTTATTTTTTATTTCTTCTTACCCTTGGGGTAGTAGAAAGGAATTGCAGGTCCCAACTTCTCAGCAGATGGGATCTTCCAAGTCTGCTCAGGCAGGGAATAACAAGCAGAGCATACTAACAGGCCCATTAGCCCCTCCTGAGTTATTGTCTTTAAATAATTTTATAAAAATAGCAGTTGTATTTGGCTTTCCTATGCCTGACATGTATCTATTTATTAATTAGGATCACATTTCTGCAGAGAAAAATGTTGCTGTTCATCAGGCCCTGAAGTTTAATTCATTCTGACATTTCTTTTGAAAATACAGTTTAAGATCCAAATGTTTGTCTCACTCATTTGCAACTCCCCTTCTTTTATTCATAGATTCATGAAATATTGGTCTGCATGCTATATATGATCTGTATACAATAATATTGACTATCATAAAAATAGATTCTGAGTTTATAATACAAGAGGCATTATATATCAGTAATAACAATTATATGCAGCTATAGCATGGTTAATAAAAATGCATTAATGCATATATTAATATTTATTAATCCTAATTGATTTATTTTATACTTCTTGTTTTCTGCTTCTGTATGCCTTTAATAAAAATATAAAATGTTTTTATTATTTTTCACATGTACAGATTACAATGCAATTTAGGGCAGAAGTTTCACCAATATTTATTTATTCAAAACTGATATTCATATTTCACAGAACATATATTTGATAATATATGATATATTTGATATATATATATTTACATATACTGTGATATATATATATACATCAACAATAGAGAATTCCTTAGAGTACTTAATGTGGGTTAAATACAAAACCTTCTGTAAATTGAGAGTTAGTTGAAAGTTTATAAAATCCCTTGGTGTTATACTGTCCAGTAACATAGCCAATAGCTATATGTGATTATTTAAATTAAAATTAATTTTGAAATATAAAAAATTTAGTTCCCTAGTCATTCTAGTTGTTTAGTGTCCATCCATGAACAGAGTAGATTTTAAGACAGTTCATTATCACAGGAAGCTCTATTGGGCAGTACTTCCTTAGACTCTAAATAGTCTATGGATTTAATTGAATATTGATTCTTTAAATGATTTCTAACCAATAGGTTACTCATAAATGTCAGAGTTATTTCACCATCCTTTTCTTATAATACCACCCCTAATGGAAATCACACTCTAGTGAGTGTTGTCATCTTAGAAGGCATATATTAGTTCTGAGATAATGAGGCATGGTAACAATCATGTGGTGCTGCTCTGAAGGTGTGTAAAATGTAACACGTTGTACAAGTTTTCTCAGCGTATCGCAGCATAATGAATTTGTTTTCAGCTTATGTCCTAAAATACAAATGGCCATTCTTTTCCATGAAACAGGATAATACCATTCTCTTTGATGAAGGATGATAGAAAATCACAGGAGAGAAAATATAGATGTAACAAACATTTAGGTCACAGAGGATAGCTGGACAAGCACCATTTATTCCAAGTGTTAACAAGAATATTACACCACTAGCTTTGTAAAGACTGTGTTGCAAAGGAGCAAAGTCCATGCTTGCCTTTTACAAATGTAAAGATTAGGGGCTATTCACATCTATATCACAGGACTCTAAAAAGACATTGGCATCTGAGGGAAGAAGGTAGGTAGTTACAGAAGATGCCAGATAGCACATAGAAAAGGCAACCAAATTTAAAAAGAACCAAGAGAAGGGGAACTTATATAGAATATACAGTGGCCATTATTATCTGACCTTTAAAGGGAAGAAACTAGAAGTTTATACAAAAAAGTTTAATAAATTTGTTACATCTTTAAGCCTCTGTATGTAGAATGTGTATTTGGCTTAATGCATCCATATGCTATACGATTTTGTTAAGGTGTTTCCTAATCAGTTATTCTCAATATCCTATTTTGTTTTATTTTAGAAAATGAGTTGACATATTTCCTTATATATGACACATTTCCTTCCCAAACAACTAGGGGGAGTGAGCTATACTCATTTAAAAATAAAAATTGTCCTGTTGAATAGGAAACATGAATCCTTTCCTTATGTTCTTTATAAAATGGCTATTCCTTTGTGGTGTATCATGATGTGTTATACTCTACATGTGTTCAGCATAGTAAATCTTATTGAAGAACTTGGGTTTTGGAGTCATGAAGAACTCTGTTTAAATCTTGGGCGGGCTATTTACTACTTGTCTGACTCTTGGAAGTTACTCAAATTCCCTGAAACTTGATTGTCTCATCTGTAAAATAAAGATAATAATATTTCCTATCTAATTAACTTGCTATAATATTTGAATAAGATATTGATTATAAATCAGAAAGTGATCTGCTAAAGTAACTAAAATATATGTACATATAAATATATATTTAAAATAGCTCTATATGCAAAAATTGCTAATGTTAACACTCACATTTCACTTTTTTTACTTAGACATTATTTTGCAGCAATTATACCAAAACATATTTTGTTGTATGATATAAATTATGTTGGGACAGAATTCTTCTGGGACTTTGAAAAGAGTGTCTTGTTGCATTTATTGGCTTAACCCACATTGTCAGGGAAATTAGGCACTCCTTGATTCTCCCAAGGTCATTCTTGCCAGTTGTGCATTCTACTTGGTATTCAGGCTTGCAAGCCATCCTTTGAAGTTGTAGATTTGTCTTATTCCTGATAGATCTTAAGCTTCTTTTAAACTGGAATGAAGTTTGGGTAACAGTTCTAATCACCAAAGAATTCTTTCCAAACGGTGTGATTTTTTTGCCCCTACATTTCATAGGCTTTACACTATCTTATAAAGGAAGAAAAGACTTTTAAAATGTATTACTCATGTGAAACTTTACTTAAATTTGCAGGCTTCTGATCATTCTAAAATGATGTTTTGGGAGGAAAAAGAAAAATAAAACCGTATGTCCGATGGTGATTTCTGTCCACAATAAAAAATCAATTACTTACATTTACTTTTTGACATATATAAAGAATGGTTTGGGAATACTTTGATTTGCATATCATTAAATGAAATTAGTTTTTCCTGTGCTCTCCTAGGAATAGTGAGGACAAAATCCTGTCTTTATTTTTCCTTAGTTCCAGGTCGTATCTGTACTAGCCAAGAAACTCTTTGTAATATCATTATAAGACAGAATTTTAGATCATGAATCACTCTTGAGTATTCTGTATTTCAGCCATTTATGAAGTATTCTGTACCTCAATACATGGAAGAGAATGCCATAAGCTTACCAAAGGTATATTAAAACTATTTGCTAGAGCCAGGATTTGGGCTTGGTTTAGGAAAGTGTGTGTGTGTGTGTGTGTGTGTGTATCACTTTTTTCTTTCACAAAAAAAAAAAAAAAAAACCCACAGCATAATAAATACATTATATTACATGATGCTCTTGTACTTAAAAATGTATAAATATATAAGTACATTCTGGAAATCATAACATATTAGTTCACAAAGATCTTCGATTTTTATGCCTTCATTTACCTCCTTTTAAATGTGTTCTTATTAATATCTATTTACATATAGTTTATGTTTATCGAAGCCATTAACAGATGGTTCTTTAAGAGATTTCCAGTTGTTTGCTATTTCAAATGATGTCAACATAAATAACCTGCAAGCATGTTATTTCATGTGTGTGGAGGTGAGTCTTCAGGGCAAATCCTAGGATTGAGATTGTATTTGGTTCCTCTGGTAGAAGAGCCCTATACAGAAAACAAAAAATGCAGGAAAATCTATCTTAGCCAATAGAAATCCCACCTGTACCTTCTGCCAGATAAACTGTGATGGCACATAGGAAACCCCTTCTTTGGGAATGGTTTTTCTCTTCTGCTTAAGGTACTTCATGGGGACCACAGTCAGTACTATCTGAATCATCTGAATAGGATTTGCTGACTCAAACATCCTTATCATTTATCCATAAACATTAAATCCATGTAAGTGGAAAATCATTATTAGCCTGACCATAAAAAAAATAAGTAAAAATTAAAATTCAGTATGTTCTGATGACAACAAAAGGTATGTTTGCTTATTAACAAACTGGTGATGAAGTATGGGCATTTATATAAACAGTAATGCCTGTATGGTTCAATAAAAACTAAACCTATCAACAATAAGCATAATCCTCTTAAGTTGCTTAATAATGGATTCTGACATTGACATTCATGGTTTCATAACCTCTCATCTTGAAGATTCTAACAAGCTTGGTAATATTTTTTAAGCATGTTCTGAAAGACAAACCAAACAAAGGGATTACTGCAACACACTCAGAAATAAAAATGCTCACCACTACACAACTGTACATGACAGAAAGTAAAGAAGCATGCAACATCCAATTGAAACTACATTAAAAATTTAGAACAGGATTATCCAGCTTGGAATGCAGCCAGGAGAAGGATAAAGAATTTAGAATTATCATAGAGGAATAATGTGGAAATGCTAACTGCTAAACCAAAACATCAAGTGCTGTTATTAAAAGAACTTTTGGCAATGAGGATAAATGTTTTATACATTTTTTAATCTAGTATATATGTATGTTAAAATTATTTCAACACTATGGATACTATGAACCACTTACTTTTTATTGCATTTCCATCATAATTAATAAATATTACACATGAAAAGGTACTACCTAAAGTTATTTAACCTGAATTGTATTTTTTCTTCTAATTAAATTAACTTCATTTTTTAGTAAGTTATTAGTTTAAAATTGGATGACACAACTTTTATTGTAAAAAATTAACAAAAATGGCATGTAGTAACTTTAAAATCAAACATGTATAATCTTAATGCTCTAACAAATTATTTCCACTACATATTTTCTTATCTGTATTTATATAAGTATTTTATATAATTTCACATATATATATTGAACTATAATTTTGAATCTGAAAATATTTCTAGTGAAATATTTTACCTGAAATAAAAATATATTTTATTTGACATTCAGTAAGGACCCTGGGCTCCTACTTAGTTGGTGATAAATATCTAAAGTATACAAACTTTTACATCTTTTTGTTCTTAATTTTCATCTTACCAAATAACAAAAGAATCCATGATCTCTAATAAGGAAGATCTATAATATTTATTTATCCAAATTTGAAATGTTAGTTGATAAATCAAGATCTAATCTGACATAAAATGTTCAAGATGGAAAACTGGGTCTCAGAGGAATTAGATGATAAGCTTAGAGTTAGCTAGTGGCAAAGTCAGGAGTTAGACTCAACATTTGCAAGAGTTCTATTACAACATACTTCCTAAAAGAAAATAAATCTAGTTAAATAACTTTGTTATCCATTAAAAAAAAACTATTCTAGAATAAAAATCTATGAAAGAGAAAGGTTTTGAACAAATGTTTTATACCAGTCATTTCGTGGCAAAGACCACTTCAACTAGTTGCTAAATTCACTAGAGTACTGATGTTTTCAATGGAAAATGCCACGCATCTTACTTTTGTTTTTACAGTTACGCCTACAATACAGATAATATTTCTAGATTTATAAATGCCATCCTCAAAGATCAAATACCATGAATATTAAAGAAATGCCGAAACTAATTCCTTGAGTCAATTATAAATTAGTGGTGGAAAGGGAGAGGGAGACATTTATGAAGCAGCTGAATAGCATTGCGATTCAATGAGATTCCTTAATATAATATTTACATAGCATTTTGCAGTGAAAAGTTTTGCTTATATTATCTCAAACTTGTTCTTAAAGGAAAGAAGTCAGAAGAATCACAGAGGGCAAGACAGCCCATTTTCATAGTTCATAAAATTTAGCCTCCCAAGGCTGAAAGCTGCAGGGAGCAGGTGGAGTATAGATCTAGGATAGATTGTGGTCCAAAATATTTAACTGATAAATTCCAACTGTGATAATTTCTTGCAGTAATTATAATCCATCTGTGAGATGACATTAGGCTACCTACTTTGCTAGAAAGAAGCATTATATCATGTGAGCTCCTGTGGGTTTTCTATCAATGCATTATAATTCAAAAAGACATCTATGGTCAAATAAATTGCACAAATGTTGTTGTAAAACAGTCAACATAGTGAATAGATTTAGAAGAGGATAATATATACCTTTTCAATCCAGAAGCAATCTAGTTCTTTATTCACAAAGTTCTTCTGTTGGTGTGCTGTATGTTTTGGATCTTACTAATTCTCGTTTACTTTTTAAATATTTTTTAAAAATTTAAGATTTTATTTACGTATTTGAAAAAGATGAGTGGGGGACAGAGGCAGAGGTAGAGAGAGAGAATCTCAAGCAGACTCTGAGCTGAACGCAGAGCCCGACGTAGGGTTCAACTCACGAGATTGTGACCTGAGCTAAAACCAAGAGTTGGGTGCTTAACTGGCTGAGCCACTCAGGTGCCCCCTCTTGTTCACTTTAAAAAAATAAATGTTTGTGAGAGGTCTATACCATCTGTAGACGTATATATCAAAATAAATCCAGGATGAGAAAAAGCAGTTCTCTTTTGGCCTCCATATTGTGAAAAGGTTTAGAGATTATAAAACAAACAAATAAACAAAAACCTTATTTTATGGGCTACTCAAAAGTGTGTTTTTCTTTAGTATTGGTTTTAGGATGTTATTATAAGCACTAAAATATTCTTCTACAGTTAGAGTTGACATAATTTTGCTTACATAATGAGAAACCTTATTTTTATTGGCTGTGTTTTACAAACCTATGTACTATATGGTTCAGTTGAAAAAACAATATTCCTTCTCATACCCAATTTTACATCATTGTATGAAAGTAAAAAGAGTGATTCCAAAAAAAAAATTATGATTATTAAAAAGAATTAGATTACTAAAGAGAATCATTGAGGCCATAGGACTTTTGAAGAATACACTTTTCATCCAAGCAGTGATACCGTTTATTGTTTCTCAATTTATAAAAGCTAGTCAGGTCATGGCATGACTTCTGCTCTGTAAAAGACAAGAATTCTGTATTATTCAAGTAGCTTGTCATGGAACAGATGGTGAGAAAGGAATACTAGAATCCATGTTTTTAAATGAAGTATTTTTATTAGGGGAAAAATCTTCTATCTGGTAATTTATAACTTGTGAAAAAATATAAAAGTATTTAGTTACTTTTGGTTCTTATTTCTTCATATAACTGTACAACTTGAGAAAAAAAATTATTCTTAATTTCCGCTATTACATAATAGTATTTAACTTTTCACCATTAAATTATCAGTTGTTCTATATCAATCTCATTCTTGCTACAGTTGGATCTTATATTAGCACACTTGCTGAACATGCTTGGGAACTGAATTGAAGTATCTTTATATAGCTTCTTTTTCCTCATTGAACATAACTAGAAAAAACATACCTTTAGAATGCAACCTCAAAGATGATTTACACAGGGTGACTGATACCCACTGTTCTTGATGTCTGCTTCACAATGATCATAACATTAAGTCAGTTGTTTTTAGTTTCTGTGTCACTCCACTTAGGCAAGGCATTTCTCTCAATATCCAATGCTAATAAGACAACCTTATAAAATCTACAGAAAAATAAATAAATAAATGTCAAGCACAATGTTGGAGCCACAAATCTGGAACGATATCTATAATTTAACATGTTGGGAAAGTAAGAGTTAATGTCTACCATATACCAAGTAAAGCTAGATATTCCATGTAGGATTTGCAAGAAGTTGTGGGCCCCTTCACATTCCACCAATTCCAGGACTTGCTCTGTAAAATTCAATACAGATCGGAACTCTGATATACAGAATGCTTCTGTGTCATAGTCTCTAGTAGGAAATTTAATATAGTCTTTGGATGTTCAAAATGTAACATAAGAGTTCATGATCATGAACAGCATAACAAAAGGAAAGCAACAAGGCATGACATGTGATAATAGACTATACTGACATCAACATTGATTCTTAAGCGGCATTCTCTGAGTAGAAATGTTGCAGAAATGCTATCATCATTATGTGTTTGCAAAAAGAGAAAGGACTTTCCAACTTAGTTTATCTGCATTAGTGCCAGGTGCTGCAAAGGTAGATTGACCTAGGCTTCTATTTTTTTATTTTTAATAGCTTTCTACTTTTACACTATTCTGGTGTTTCATAACTGCTATATCTAGCTTCATCTTCTAATCTTAGATTTCTAAATTGAATAAAAGAAGAAAATGGATGATGAGAAAGGTGTGATCCTGACAATAGAAAAGTGATGAGGTGATGGAGTGACCTGAAGAAATGGTCATTAAAATTTATAAACTTAATTATTTATTCATCTTTTATGGATCTATTTATCCGTACCTACACATTTTTTTCTATTTGTCTTTAAGATTCCTTTAAAATTATTTGACTTCAGGGAATGTTTCTGCTAACAATGTAAAATTATTAGGTTATAAGCTATCCTAATATTAAGAGATTTCACTCAAATGATTTAAGAAGAAAAATCTCTCAAACTGTATGTAATTGTTCATTTCTTTCTTTTCATTATATGCCTACACATATGAAGAAAAAAATGTTTGGAAACTTATTATGAAATACTTGACCTCACTTCCTATATATGTTCTAGAACTTTAAAATATTGATGTTGGTAGTATTAAAATATTTGTATATTTGATTATTCTATTTTAAATGACTTTGCCAAATAATCCATCCTTGTTCGGTAACATATACTCACTCTTCCCTCCTATTAAAAAAATAGAGGAAAATGTGCATTCCTAGTGGTGATTGTACAAAAAATATCAGTTCATGTCAGTTTTAAAATATTCTTTTATATTGTTATACATTTTCTAGATAATATTAAATCAAAAATACTAGAATCTAGAACAGTTGACTAGAGATTCAGATTTTCTTATATTTATTTAAAAATATTTGAGAATTTAAAAATAATCAAGATGCTTATTTACTTACGTGCTTTAACATGAGAATATTTTGGGTCCCTGTCATTTCCAGCGTAAATGAATACTTGAGGATTTTTACATATCATTATAATGAATTAGGAGAAAAATGGTTGGCTGTAATGTGTGAAAAGTTAGAAAGTTAGTAACTGATTTGTTTTGCATTTTCTTTTTATTTGTTTTGTTAAATTTCTTCTTGCTCCAACGAATTTTTGAGGTTCATTAAAGTAGGGCTGAGCTAGACACAATGGAATCTTTAAACTGAATAAAATTGAATGATTTATACCACCAAAATGATAACTCCATGGATTTTTTCTTTGAAAAGTATTGGCAGATCTGAAAGTAAACATTAGCTGTGAGAAGAAATGCTTTGTAAGTAATTCTACAAATGATCACTTTATAATTATCTGTAAGGTAATCCTGAAACTAACGATTTTATGAGACTATCTCAAAGATCCACAATCCCATGTTTAACTCACCCTCTTTGTTTTCAGTAATTAGCTAACTAGAGAGTCTCCCATACTCTCTGTAAATTAAGAAGAGTTGTGTTTAACCCAGTAAAGCCATAATTGTTATTTGTTGAGGAAACAATAATCATACCAAGTTTATCAGCTTAATGTTCTCTCCCTACCTAAAACTTCAATATGTTAGAATCAAAATATTATATTTTAAAGATAGCAGACAATCTTCTCTTCTCTGTAAATAGATGAAATAAGTTTATTTGGGCAATTTTCCAACATGTGCAAAACCTTAAGACATTATGTCATTAATGGCATTTTAAAATTTACCTAGTTTATTGAGATAAAAGTTTAAATAGTTGTAAAACACTATGCAAAATTGTTTCAACTTATTATAAAGAAAGACCCTATATGATGCTTCTGTAGATAGGTCTTTCTAAAGGTCTGGGTGGAATTATTTTACTCTCAATACAAATTTGCTCTTTGAAATAGATGTAAGTATTTGAATCAGTGTTATTTATTTTCCTAGTATGAATGACGAGTTTTCAAATATAAATAGTAAGTGAGTATTATGACCAGGCATTTACCTACTTCACAAAACTGTACAATAAACTGAGAAAGTGCTTTTAAGAAACTTAAAAATATAAAATGTAAATTCTGCTTATTTTTAAAAGTTGTATCTGTCTGAAATTTGCACATTTTTTTTCTGCTATTTCCCCCTCTTCTTTAGACTTCCTGCAGTGTTTCAGAACGGTTGAACTTAAAATTCTGTGCTCCAAGAGATCTTTAAATTGTCTTCTGTTGTACAAGTACTAATACATAATGCAGAAGACTTACAGAATGCCTAAGACTTTCAAAACCACTGCATTAACAGTTGAGTGGGTTGTAAAGTATACCACTTGCTTTTAGCCACAAATAAAATCATTTTTGCTTGGTTTAAATAGGTGCTCTCATTTGAGGGCAGTTCATCAGGCTTAAAACTGAGAACAGCCAAAGTTGCAATAGCATCCTGATGATCTAGAGAAGTGTTTGCAGGCGTGTATAGAACACCTTTCTTCAGTTTCCAGTTCAATTTCTCCATTCTTTTCCTCCAGAGCTTCTTCTGCATGTTAAGTTTTAATTCATCACCTACTCATTGCTGGAAAAGTAAAGTAAAGCAATAAAGATGGAGCATGTGAAAGATCAACTGGCAAGTTCTTTTTTATTTGATCCCATATTCTAATCTATAAACCAGTTTATGATAATTACTAAAGAAAATACATAGGGCAAACATTTGAAGGAATGTATTTTTGTATGAATTATTTGATTGACCAATAAGCAAATTAATCAAATTAAATCCACCATTGGAGGAGTGTATTAGCACTTTTGACAGCTGAATACTGAAAAGAACATTTTTTTTAAAGATTTTATTTATTTATTTGACAGAGAGAGAGACAGCCAGCTAGAGAGGGAACACAAGCAGGGGAGTGGGAGAGGAAGAAGCAGGCTCATAGCGGAGGAGCCTGATGTGGGGCTCGATCCCATAACGCCGGGATCATGCCCTGAGCTGAAGGCAGACGCTTAACCGCTGTGCCACCCAGGCGCCCCTGAAAAGAACATTTTAATAAAAAATATTTGCTGCAAAAATACTTTAAATTTCTAAGTGCACCAGTTGCGTATTTGAATATGTGAAATGTTTTATCACAAAGATCTCCTTTAAAGGGAAAAAATTTAAATGACTATAGCTTTAGGATAAAAGTCCTAAAATTAAGAGCAATTTTTATTACATTAAAGGAAGATGGCTGGAGGATAATATCCTTTGGCAGTAGAGAGAAAAAGATAAATACTAAGATTTAGAATTCAAGTATAAAACATAAAATTTCTGATACAGTTTAATATGTATAATCTTTTTCCCATGGATCATTTTTTTTTTACGAAAGAACAAAACTTACCTTATTCTCTATAAGATTAAGCCCCATGTTTTAATAATTTTCTATACATCTTTTGACTTTAGTTTTGTGTTGAATAAATGCTATTAGTATTGTAACACTACTCATCTTTCAATGACTCATAAAGATATTTAAAAGTTATAACAAATACTGGGGGAAGGGAGAAATTAAGATGGCAGAGTGATAGGAGGACACTAGGCTCTCCTCATTCTTTGAACACACCTAGATAAATATCAAATCATTCCGAATACCCAAGAAATTGATCTGAGGACTGAGGAACAAACTGCACAACTAGAGGGAGAGAAGAGGCCACATTATGGAAAGTAGGAGGTGCAGAGACATAGTCTGGGAAAGAAAAGGATTGCAGGTGCTGCAGAAGGGAAGGAGTCCAGATCATGGAGAGGGAGAGAGAGAGAGAGAGAGAGGGAGGAGCTCATAGGGACTCACACAAGGAAAACACTTCCCCAAATCCATTGACTGAGAAAATGAGAGGGGCTGATTTTGGGGAGTTTTTGCAACCAGCGAGGATCAAAGACAGGAGTTTTCAAAGTCCCAGGTGGTGTAGTTTTAGAATGTAGGTGAGGTCCAGAGCAGAGGGTCAAGAAAGAATTTTTGAGACATCTTTGGTGTGAAAAGATGGTTTTATTAAAGCATGGGGACAGGACCCCTGGGCAGAAAGCACTGCTGCCCCGGGATTATGAGGAGCAACTGATTATATACTTTGGGGTTGGGGACATGATCTTCTTTGTAGAAAACTGAAAAGACTCCATCATCCAAAAACTGAAAACACTCCATACATGAATTCAATAGAGTCACAGGATACAAAAGCAACATATTGAACTCTGTTGCATTTATTTACACAACTAATGAAGCAGCAGAAAGAGAAATCAAGGAATCAATCCCATTTCCCAAATTGTACCAAAAACCGTAAGATACCTAGGAATAAATCTAACCAAAGAAGTAAAAGTTCTGTATTCAAAAAATTATAAACACTTATGAAAGAAATTGAAAACACAAAGAAATGCAAAAACATTCCTTGCTCATAGATCAAAAGAACAAATATTGTTAAAATGCCCATACTACTCAAAACAATCTATACACTCAATGCAATCCATGTCAAAATACCACCAGCATTTTTCACAGAGCTAGAAAATCAATTCTAAAATTTGTATGGAACCACAAAAGACCCCTTCTAGCCAAAGCAATCTTCTTTTTTTCCCCTAACAGCTTGCTTGCTTGCTTGCTTGCTTGCTTGCTTGCTTTATTTATTTATTTATTTATTTATTTATTTATTTATCTATCTATCTATCTAATTTAATTTAAATTCGAGTTAGTTAGCATATACTGTACTATTTGTTTCAGATGTAGAATTTGGTTATTCATCACTTACATATAACACCCAGTGTTCATCCCAACAAGTACCCTCCCTAATGCCCATCACCCATTAGCCCATCCCCCCCACCTCCGCTCCAGCAAACCTGTTTCTTCTCCGTATTTAAGAAGCTTTTATGATTTGCCTCCCTCTCTGTTTTTATCTTATTTTTCCTTTCCTTCCACTATGTTCATCTGTTTTGTTTCTTAAATTCCACATGAGTGAAATAATATATTTGTCTTTCACTGACCGACTTATTCCACTTAGCATAATATACTGTTGCTCCATCCGCATGGTTGCAAATGGCAAGATTTCATTTTTTTTGACCACCAAGTAATATTCCATTGTATATATGTACCACCTCTTCTTTATTCATTCATCAGTCAATGGATGTCTGAGCTCTTTCCATAATTTGGCTATTGTTGATACTGCAGCTATAAACGTTGGGGTGCATGTGCCCATTCAAATAAGCATTTTTGTATCTTTTGGATAAATACCTAGTAGTGCAATTGCTGAGTTGTAGGGTAGTTCTTTTTTTTTAAACTTTTTGTCAAACCTCCATACTGTTTTCCACAGTGACTGCACCAGTTTGCATTCTCACCAACAGTGCAAAAAGGTACTTTTGCATCTGTTGTTTCCTGAGTTGTTAATTTTAGCAATTAGGTGTGAGGTGGTATCTCATTGTGGTTTTGATTTGTCTTTCCTTGATGATGAGTGATGTTGAACATTTTTTCATGTGTCTGTAACCATTTGTATGTCTTCTCTGGAGAAATGTTTGTTCATATCTTTTTCCCATTTCTTAACTGGATTATTTGTTTTTTGAGTGTTGATTTTGATGAGCTTTTTATATATTTTGGATACTAACCCTTTATCAGTCATGCTATTTGAAAATATCTCTTGGGATGCCTGGGTGGCTCAGTTGGCAAAGTGTCTGCATTTGGCTCAGGTCATGATCCCATTCTCCCTCTGCCTGCTGCTCCCCCTGCTTGTGCTCTCTCTCAAATAAATAAATAAAATCTTTTAAAGAATGAAAAAAGAAAATATCTTCTCTCATTCCATCAATTTCCTTTTAGTTTTGTTGATTGTTTCCTTCTCTGTCCAGAAACTTTTTATCTTGGTGAGGTCCCAATAGTTCATTTTTACATTTCTTTCCCTTGCCTCCAGAGATGTGTCTAGTAAGACGTTGTTGTGGCCGAAGTCAAAGAGGTTGTTGCCTGCTCTCTCTAGGATTTTGATGATTTCCTGTCTTACATTTAGGTGTTTCGTTCATTTTGAATTTATTTTTGTGTATAGGGTAAGAAAGTGGTCCAATTTCATTCTACTGCATGTCACTGTACAGTTTCCCAGCACCATTTGTTGAAGAGACTTTTTTCCATTGGATGTTCTTTCCTGCTTTGTCAAAGATAAGTTGGTCATACAGTTGTGGGTCCATTTCTGGGTTCTTTGTTGTGTTCCATTGATCTAAGTGTCCGTTTTTGTGCCAGTACCATACTGTCTTAATGATTACAGCTTTGTAATGTAGTTTGAAATCCAGAATTATGGTGCCTCCTGCTTTGGTTTTCTTTTTCAGCATTATTTTGGCTATTTGGTTTTTTGTTTTGTTTTGTTTTGGTTTGGTTTTGGTTCCATACAAATTTTAGGATTATTTGTTCTAGCTCTGTGAAAAATGCTGGTGTTATTTTGATAGGGTTTGCACTGAATATGTAGATTGCTTTGGGTAGTATAGACATTTTAACAATATTTGTTCTTCCTATCGAAGATCATGGGATTTTTTTTCATTTCTCTCTGTCTTCCTCAAATACTTTCATAAGTGTTCTATAGTTTTTAGTGTACAGATCTTTCATCTCTTTGGTTAGGTTTATTCCTATGTATCTTTTGGTTTTTGGAGAGGTTTTAAATGGAATTGATTCCTTGATTTCTCTTTCTGCTGCTCTATCATGTGTGCAAAGATATGCAACAGAATTCTGTACATTGATTTTGTATCCTGTGACTTTACTGAATTCATGTATCAGTTCCATCATTTTTTTGGTAGAGTCTTTCTATTTTCCACATAGAGTATCATGTCCTCTGTAAGAGCGAACATTTGACTTCTTCCTTGCTGTTTTGGATGTCTTTTATTTCTTTTTGTTGTGTGATTGCTGAGGCTACGACTTCCAGTACTATGCTGAACAACAGTGGTGAGAGTAGACACCCCTGTTGTATTCCTGACCTTAGGGGAAAAGTTCTCAGTTTTTCCTCTTTGAGGATGAAATTATCTGCAGGTCTTTCACATATAGTCTTTACGATGTTGAGGTATATTCCTTCTATCCCTACTTTGTTGAGGGTTTTTATCATGAATGGATGCTGTACTTTGTCAATGCTTTTTTCTGCATCTATTGAGGAGATCATCCGGTTTTTATCCTTTCTTTTATTAATGCGGTATATCACATTGATTGATTTGCAGAACAGAACCACCCTTGAACCCAGGGAGAAATCCCACTTGATCATGATGAGTAATCCTTTTATTGTACTATTGGATTCCATTAGTTACTGTCTTGTTGAGAACTTTTTCATCTGTGTTCATCAGGGATATTGGCCTTTAATTCACCTTTTTAATGGGGTCTTTGGTTTAGGAATCAAAGTAATGCTGGCCTCATGGAATGGGTTTGGAAGTTTTCCTTCCATTTCTATTTTTTTGGAATAACTTCAGAAGAATAGGTATTAACTTTTCTTTAAATGTTTTATAGAATTCTCCTGGGAAACCATCCAGCCTTGTTGTCGGGAGATTTTTGATTACTGATTCAATTTCTTTGCTGGTTATCGATCTGATCAAAATTTCTATTTCATCTTGTTTCAGTTTTGGTAGTTTATATGTTTCTAGGAATTTATTCATTCTTTTCCAGGTTGCCCAATTTATTGGCATATAATTTTTCATAATATCCTCTTATAATTGTATTTCTGCCATGTTGGTTATGATGCTCATCTTCCATTTGTGATTTTACTTATTTGGGTCCTGTCTCTTTTCTTTTTGATAATTCTGGCTAGGGGTTTATCAATTTTGTTAATTCTTTCAGAAAACCAGCTCCTAGTTTCATTGATTTATTCTACTGTTTCTTTTTTTTTTTTTTAATTTCTATACCATTTATTCTTGCTCAGTCTTAATTATTTCCCTTCTTCTTCTGGTTTTAGGCTTTATTTGCTGCTCTTTTCCAACTCCTTTAGGTGTAGAGTTAGGTTGTATATTTGAGACTTTTCTTGCTTCTTGAGTAAGGTCTGTATGCTACATAATTCCCTTTTATGACCACCTTTGCTGTGTCCCAAAGATTTTGGACTGTCATGTTTTCGTTTACATTTGTTCCGTGTATTTATTTTAATTTCTTTTCTAAATTTCTTGGTTAACCTATTCATTCTTTAGTAGTATGTTCTTTAACCTCCATGTATTTGTAGTCCTTCCAAATTTTTTTCTGGTGGTTGACTTTAAGTTTCATAGCATTTTGATCTAAAAGTATGCATGGTGTGATCCTAGTCTTTTTGTACTGTTTGAGGCTGGTTTGTGAACCAGTATGTGATCTGTTCTGCAGAATGTTCCATATGCGCTCAAAAAGAATGTGTATTCTTCTGCTTTAGGATGAAATGCTCTGAATATGTTCATGTGGTCCAGTGTGTCATTGAAAGACATTGTTTCCTTGTTGATCTACTTAGATGATCTGTCCATTTCTGTGAGTGGGGTGTTAAATTCCCCTATAATTACTGTATTATTTTCAATGAATTTCTTTAAGTTTGTTATTAATTGATTTATATATCTGGGTGCCCCCAAGTTTGGGGTATAAATACTTACAATTGTTAGATCTTCTTGTTGGATGGACCCCTTTATTGTGATACAGTGTCTTTTTTTCATCTCTTATTACTGTCTTTGGTTTAAAATCTAGTTTGGCTGAAATAAGTATGGCTATTCCAGCTTTCATTTTATGTCCATTAGCATGATAGATGGTTATACATCCCCTCACTTTCAATCTGGAGGTGTCTTTGAGTCTAAAATGAGTCTCTTGTAGCAATGTATTAGTGGGTTTTGTTTTTTTTAATCCATTCTGATCCCCTGTGTCTTTTGATTGGTGCATTTAGCCCATTTACATTCAGAGTAACTATTGAAAGGTATGAACTTTGTGCCATTGTATTATTTATAAAGTTGCTGTTCCTGTAAATTGTCTCTGTTCCTTTCTAGTCTTTGTTGCTTTTGGTCTCTGTCTTTCCCACTCAAAGGATCCCCTTTAGAATTTCTTGCAGTGCTGGTTTAGTGTTCATTTACTCCTTTAGTTGTTGCGTATCTTGGAGACTATCTCTCCTCGTATTCTGAATGACAGCCTTGCTGGATAAAGTATCTTAGCTGCATATTTTTCCATTTATCATGTTGAAAATATCATGCCACTTTTCACTGGCCTGTCAAGTTTCTTTAGACAGCTCTGTTGCTAAACTTATGTGTCTACCCTTGTAGATTAAGGACATTTGTCCCTAGCTACTTTCAGAATTTTCTTTATTTTGCAAGTTTCACTATGATATGTCTTGCTGTTGACTTGTTTTTGTTGATTCTGAATGTATTTCTCTGTGCCTCTTGGACTTGAATGCCTGTTTCCTTCCCCAGATTAGGGAAGTTTTTAGCTATA
Source organism: Ursus americanus (assembly GCF_024610735.1). NCBI lineage: Eukaryota > Metazoa > Chordata > Mammalia > Carnivora > Ursidae > Ursus > Ursus americanus. The sequence goes on from NC_142139.1 coordinate 26,496,206, forward strand.
ATTTGTTCAAATAAATCTTCTGCCCTTTTTTCCCACTCTTCTTCTGGGACTCCTAGGCTACAGATATTATTGCACTTTGTGGAATTGTTCAGTTCCCTAAGTCTAGTTTTGTCTTCTGTATCACCTATTAGTTCCTCTGCTTCTTCCACCTTCATTGTGATTATATCCAGTGGAGTTTGCTTTCCAGTTATAGCATTTTTTATTTTGTCATGACCAGTTTTTAGGCCTTTATCTCTGCAGCCAGGATTTCTCTGGTGTCTTCTATGCTTCTTTCAAGACAAGCTGGTATTCTTATGACAACTGTTCTAAAATCTTGCTCTGATATATTGCTTATATGTGTTTTTAGGAAATTCCTTGCTATAATTTCTTCTTGATCTTTCTTTTGGAGAGAATTCCTCTGTCTTGTCATTATGTCTAGGTTTCTGTCTTTGCATAATATGAAAGTTTATAATGTTTCCTGCTCCTGAGAGTAATACTAATATTAAGAAAGGGTCATTCACTCTCCAGGCCCTGCTGGTTTAGGAAGTGTTTCTGGTGAATTCTATGTGCACTCTGCTGTTGAGTTTTGGGTGATCTTTCCCACAGGTCAGTCCTCTATAAAGTTCCTCCTTGCTTGCTGTGGTGAGTGTTTGGACTGTTAACCCGTTAGCGAGGCGTGCATAGATTTGTTTGTTAAGATAACCCTGGGGGGAAAAAAGCCTGAAAAAAAGAGAAAGTGAAAAGGAAACAAACAAACAAATAAACAAACAAAACCAACCACAAACGGACAAACAAAAATCTATAAGCCTGACTCCAAAGAATAAGAAAGAAAGAAGTAGTAGAAGAAGGAGAAGAAGAAGAAGAAGAAGAAGAAGAAGAAGAAGAAGAAGAAGAAGAAGAAGAAGAAGAAGAAGAAAAAGTTCCTGGGTGGTTCAGTCTATTAAGTGTCTGCCTTTGGCTCAGGTCATGATCTCAGGGTCCTGGAATTGAGCTCTTGTGTCAGACTCCTTGCTCAGTGGGGAGTCTACATCTCCCTTTTCTTCTGGTCCTCCCCTGCCCCCCCCCACCTCATGTTCTTTCTCTCTCTCAAATAAATAAATAAAATCTTAAAAACAAACAAACATAACAAAACAAAACCAGAAGCCTGATCCAAAAAATGAGATATGGAAACAAACAAACAAACCAGCAAACAAAAAACTGAAAGCCTTATCTCAAAGAAAAAAGATTTTTAAAAAAGAAGAAAATTAAATTAATATATAAAAATAAAATATTAAAAAATTAAAAAAAAACAGGAAAACAAAAGCCAGATCCTATTTCCACCAGAACTGAAGTTGACACTTTGAAGCACTCTATAATCCTTACTTGGTATATGCAGGTAGGGCTTGTGTTGGTCTTCAGAGTGAGAGGTCTGCTGTGCTGCCTCATAAGACCTGCCCTTATAAATATGGCCCTGCCAGGTGCCAGGTGGCAGGGTTTGGTGAAAGCAAGTCCAGCCTCCCCTGGAGATACTGTATTTCTCTCTGCAATCTGACTGTGCTGGTGTTGGAAGGATGGGGCAGAAAATGACATCATCCCACTCTCTTGTCCATGGGGAGGGAAACTCACAGCTGCTACTATTCAAGAGGCCCTCATAGAAAAGCCAAGAGTCTCCTCTCCTGTGTCCCAGGCTTTTGTCAGATCCCTGTCCTTAACCTGTCTGTACCTGTCTGTGGGCACACCTGGCACCACAGTGCTCCTGTGTTTTATCTCTGGTCTGGTGGCTAGTATTCAAAACTTTAAATCTCAAAGGGCCCAGCAAGATGCAGACCTGCTTCCCTTCCCTGGAGGGGAGTCTCGGCACACACAGCACCTTTCTGTACCAGAAAAGCAGTCACATGGTACACACGTGGTGGCTGGAGTCTATTGTGATGCACAATAAAAAGCTGTGATCAGGTTATCTGCTCTACACAAGCCTCTGTCTCCCTCTGTTCTGTCCCAGAAAAACCTAGCCAAAGCAATCTTGAAAAAGAAAAACAAACGTGGAGGCGTCATAATCCCAGACTTTAAGTTATATTACAAAGTTGTAGTGATCAAGACAGTATGGTACTTGCACAAAAACAGACACATAGATCAATGGAAAGGAATATAACACCCAGAAATGGACCCGCAATTTTATGGTCAGCTAGTCTTCAACTAGGGAAAGACTATTCAGTGGGAGAAAGACAGTCTCCTCAACAAATGGTGTTGGGAAAACTGGACAGCAACATGCAAAAGAATGAAACTGGATCGCTTTCTTATACCACACACAAAAATAAATTCAAAATGGATGAAAGACCTAAATGTGAGACAGAAAACCATAAAAATCCTAGAGGAGAATACAGGCAGCAACCTGTCTGACATTGGCCATAGCAATTTCTTACTAGATATATCTCCTAAGCAAGGGAAAGAAAAGCAAAAAGGAACTCTTGGGAATTCATCAAGATAAAAGCTACTTCGTAGTGAAGGAAACAATCAACAAAACAACAGGAATGGCAACCTAAGGAGTGGGAGAAGATATTTGCAAATAACATTTCTGATAAAAGACTAGCATCCAAAATATATAAAGAACTTATAAAACTCAACCCCCCCCCAATAATCCAGTTAAAAAATGGACAGAAGACAGAAGAAGACGTTTTTCCAAAGACATAGAGATGGCTAACAGACACATGAAAAGATGCTCAACATCACTCAACATCACTCATCATCAGGGAAATGCGATTTCACATCACACCCATCAGATTGGCTAAAATTAACAACACAGGAAACAACAAATGTAGGTAAGGATGAAAAGAATGTGGAACCCTCTTACACTATTGGTGGCAATGCAAACTGGTGTAATCACTCTGGAGAACAGTTTGGAGATTCCTCAAAAAATTAAAAATAGGGGTGCCTGGGTAGCGCAGTCGTTAAGCGTCTGCCTTCAGCTCAGGGCGTGATCCCGGTGCTCCAGGATCGAGTCCCACATCGGGCTTCTCTGCTGGGAGCCTGCTTCTTCCTCTCCCACTCCCCTGCTGTGTTCCCTCTCTCGCTGGCTATCTCTCTATCACATAAATAAATAAAATCTTTTAAAAAATTAAAAATAGAACTACCCTTGGATCCAGAAAATCCACTACTAGGTATTTACCCAAAGAATACAAAAATACTGATTTGAAGGGGCATACGCACCCTAATGTTAATAGCAGCATTATCAATATTATCAAAAGACCCCAAATGTCCATCGACTGATGAATGGATAAAGAAGAGGTCATGTGTGTGTATGTGTGTATATGTGTATGTGTGTATGTGAAATCTTGCCATTTGCAATGATGTGGATAGAGCTAGAGAGTATTAAGCTAAGCAAAGTAAGTCAGTCAGAGAAAGACAAATATCATATGATTTCATATGTTTTCACTCATGTGGAATTTAAGAAATAAAACAAATGAACATGGGGGAGAAAAAGAGAGAGGCAAACCATAAACTGCACTTAACTATAGAGAACAAATGGACAGTTCCTGGAGAGGAGGTGGGTGGGATGGGTTAAATGAGTGATTGGTATTAGGGACAGTGCTTGTTATGAGCACTGGGTAATACACCTGAAACCAATATTAAACTATATGTTAACTGGATTTTAAATAAAAACTTGAAACTAAAAAGAAAAGGAATTAAAAATAATAAATACTATAAAATTATAAAATAATCAAATATTAATTATATTAATTATACGTATTGTATTTAATCATTCATTTAATTATTGATTACTTAGTTCATATCATGCATGTTCCAGTTACTGGGAATACAGATGAACTACTTCCCTTTTTGAATCTTATATTCATAAGCTTAGAGTATATTAGTGATCACAAACCACTTTAGAAGTAGAATTTGCTACTTTCAGTACACAGCAAACCTGGCAAAAAGTGCTATTAATTTTATACATAAATGAGAACACTGGAGCAATAATATTATGTTTTCAGGATTATTTATGTTGGTATAAAAGAGCAACAATCCAAAATTTAAAACTCTTCATATAGATATTTACACTTCACACATTTCAAAATATTAGATATGTTTGTATTTAATGCATTAATCCATATTCTTAGAGGTCCATTTTATTTACTTTTATATTAGTGGAATTTGACCTCACTAAAGTCAAAATATTTGATCGTATAAAAAGTAATTTGTGAAGATTAAATAGAAAGAAGTTGAGAAAGACAATTTTAAACTAGAAAAAGGAAAGGATTTTTGTCTGAAATGTATTTGAAAGTCATATTAGAGATTGCATTAGTTTTCTGTAGCTACTACAACAAATTGTCATAATTGAAGTGACTTAAAGCAGCACAAATTTACTGGTTTAGAGTTTTATATACGTCGGAAGTCTGGCACAGGTCTCATTTAGCTAAAATCAAGGTTTTGATGTGCTAGTTTCCTTTCTGGAGGCACTAGGAGCGAATTCATTTCCTTCCTCGCTTTTTCTAGCTTCTATAGACTGTCTGCATTCCTTGGCTCCAAACCCCCTTCCTCCACCTTCAAAACCAGCAACACCAAAGCTATCTCTAATCCATCTTAAGTAGTCACATCTCGCTCTGACCACAGCAAGGATAAGCTCTCCAGTTTTAACAACTCATCTGATTTATTTGACCCATTTTCGTAAACTAGAATAACCTCTCATCTTCAGGTCCTGTTTATAATCACATTTTGAAGTCCCTTTTGTCAAAGAAGAGCAAACATACTCAATTTCTGGTGCTTAGGCCCAGATATTTTTGGAAGGCTATGATTCTGCCTACTGTAGAATTATGTTCCCTTCTCTCTTTATTGGCAGATATATAAGAAAATTGAGTTACCAATAACTCAGTAACATAAAGTCATTTCTTCCAGGTAATTTAATAAGTGAATGACAAAGACAAAAGAAAGAATTATTATTGGATACATATCCTTTTTAGTGTTCTTCCCAATAAATTTCTTTTTTTTTTTTTTAAAGATTTTATTTATTTATTTGACAGAGAGACAGCCAGCGAGAGAGGAAACACAGCAGGGGGAGTGAGAGAGGAAGAAGCAGGCTCCCAGCGGAGGAGCCTGATGTGGGACTCGATCCCTGAACGCCTGAACGCCGGGATCACGTCCTGAGCCGAAGGCAGACGCTTAACGACTGCGCTACCCAGGCGCCCTCCCAATAAATTTCTGATACAAATCTGGAAGCCATTCACTTGTACCTTTTTAAGATCTTTTATAATGAAATGTTATGATTTAATTAAAAATATTTTTATTGTAACCAGTTAAAAGTGTATACTTACATATGGTTAATGGTCTTTAATTCATACTTCCAAATATACATTTTGTCATTTCACTTGAAAGCCAAACACTATTAGCCTGATCTTTTAATATTCTTTCTCCATGCTTATGCAAAATATACAGTGCATAAAATTGTGATTATTTCTCTTTATTCCTGCTGAACATTACATAGTTTATGTAATATAATTTGTTTAAGTATTCTGCTATTATTAGACATTCATATCATTTAGTGTTAATATTCTATAAAGGGAATTACTGATTAAAATTATATGTATTTAATTTCAATAAATATTTTAAAAATGAAATCAGTATATTTACCACTCCATTGAACAAACAAACAAACAAAATCAATTGAGAAAACTTTGGTGCAAAATATTCTCAGTGATCTGTTGGAGAACTGCGAAGAATCCTTCCTCATGCCTCTCTCTCTCTCTTTCTGACTACTTAACATACACATTTTTAGTATAAGCTAGTATTCTTTGGCTCCAAGAAGCAAAACAAAATAAAACAAAAAAGATTAGAAATTTATAATATATAATGTATCTCTGATAAAATGAGAAGCTGAGCAGCTAGAAATAAAATTCATTTAGAAATAAAATGAAGTTTTCTAGGGATTTTTGTACAGCCCATTTTAATACTTGTGTTTGTAATTAGCACATATACAATTGATAAGGACCTAAATGGTGCCAGTGTAATGCTTAAGTGACATTGGTATGTAGGTATTTTTTTCTGTACAAGGAAATAGAAAAAGCTAAAAAAAATAATGTTTAGCAAGGCAGGCTGTATCAGCAGCAGGAGTACTTTTGACTATATTGAAAAATGAACACCTGCACTCTGGGTGCACCAGTTTAAGATCTCAGTTAATTTCATTGCCTCCCAGGCAATACCTAAAGAATAAAACCACTGGCTCATAATTCTTCTATTCCCTTCTGCATTTCAGTACCCACTAGCCTTAAAAAGTTGTCATTCCTTTCACCCCATTTCATTTGTGTATCTGAGATGCTTTCTTGCACAGTTATCTCACAGGGTGTTTAAAATTGTTTTGTCCGTGCTTGGTCTGTAAAGTTGTAGAGGCTTTGATTTATGTGCTCCAACTCTATTGTACCATACACTCTTACTTTTAGCACATAGATTTAGTGGAACTTGAATTTTTTAAAGAGCCTCTGGAGGGAGCACAGTTCTGCAAACACCTTGATTTTGGACTACTGAGAGAATAAGTTTCTGTTGTTTAAAGCCACCAAGTTTGTGGTAATTTGTTACCATAGCCACAGAAACTAATAGAATTTTTAAAAAAATCCAGTTTACAGGAGTGGATATATGAATGGTTTATCTGAGCCAAGAGGTGGTAGGACAGCCCAAGTGAAAGACTTTCACACACCCTGGAATAGAAAAAGGGCATTTCCCTAAAGAAATCCAGCAAGTACAAAAAAACAGATGATGGAAGGATCCTGGGAAGAAGAAATAAGCAAATAGACAATTTATAAGTTTCAATTGTTAGCACTTGCAAAATTAACGTGATTTTAGATGTATCCTTTAGAAATATCTAATTTAAAACATATTATTAAAACTGGCATTATGGCAAAATCTTTAATATCTGAGCCATCTATTTTAAAAATAATAGTTTGATATTATTGTAAGAGATATTAAAAACTACATTTTATTACTTTTAGTTGCAAATTTTAATGATGTCTCTTGTTACCAACTTGGTTACTTTACTGAACTTAAAGATTTGACATCTCGACAATAGGTTTATCAAAAGCACCATTATGATCTTATGATCACTAGTTGCTGTTCAAGGCAATAACATTAATCTTTAAGGAAGTGTCAAATAATTTTTATGAGTTTTGTTGATTTGATGTTTTTGTGCTGCTTATAACCACAATTCTCTTGTCAGTTTCAAAAAATTGCTAGGGATTGAACTAAAATATCGCTATGATATTATTTCACACCTTTCTTCTTCCAAGCTTTTTCTCATAATACACACTGAAGTTAGGATCATTTATATCTCCCAATTAAAGAAAATATATTTGAAAAGAATATATTAAGTATATATTATATATATATAATATAAAAGAATATATTAAGTACTTCCTATACTTTTAAAATCAATTACCACTTACTTCTCATTTAATAACTGTAGTTGGTAGCATGTAATAATATTCTTTATTGTCATGGGTGGTATGGAAAACTTAGAGTATGTGTGTCTGTCAAACCTCACAAATTTTTCAGAATATTTTGATTTTCCTTATTATATTGAGCACTTTATTTTCAATATACATTGAAGCTTCCTCTTCTACGTATGTATTTTACCTTTAAAAAACAGACTTTGCATTTAAATATACATCAAAATATAAGCAAAAAATAGTACAAAAGCCAATTTTTCCCCAAAACTCATGTTACAAAATATTTAAGGCAATGAAGCATAACCATGTGTAATATAAACAAAATAATAAAATGACATTTGTACAATCAAAAATTGTATAAAATATATTCAATAAAAGATATACTTATTTATCAAAATACTACCTATGCAATTTCAGCCAAACCACCAAGATTCACACATCTAAGGCAAAAATAATTTTAAGTTCACAGAAATTTAAAATTATTCCCATACCTTTAAAGAAAATTGTTTCAAGGGACATATATTTTGTTTGCCCTACCATATACACGAGTAAATGTTTCTGTATCTAAGTTTATCATGAAAATTTTTTGAAAAAGTGATCTATTTTCTGCTCTTCTAGTAAAGTCTGGTACAACTTTGTAATAAATTTCTAAAGATCAAGTGTGATACCTGGTTAACGATGTGGTATAGATTCATTGTTTTCCAACAATGGATTTATTGATTTCATTGAGATGATATTGAAGTTGCTACATGTATTCTAGGTGAAACCCAGTACATACCACTCCAGACACCCAACCTGCTTCAACCAGAAAAATATCCAGTTTTATTTTTTTAGTATGATATTGATATAGCAACATACATTATTGGTAGTTTTTCTAAGCTTTTATTGAAAAGTGTTTTTATTTAAAATTTTTAGGAAAATTAATCTCGAATTTTGAATTAGAATTTTGAATTTTGTTTATACTAAGAAATAAAACTTGAAAATAGAACTATATTCTTTCAGTAAAAAAGGGGAAAACTCAAATTGAAATATAACATAGGTGTTACAAGCCTAAACTCCTAACATATATACTTAGTTTTCAAACCTAAAAAATAAGTAGTAATTATATGTTGTTTAAAAAAGGAAATGAAACTATCTTTAAAGCTAACTGGAAATGTACGAAATATACTCATTAAAGAAAAGCAAATTTTTTATAGTTATTTTAGGTAAAAATGATACAGATACCAGTCCACTAAGCTAACAAGCAAACAGAAGGGAATATATACTCTTTCCTGCCACCAAACCATTGAGAGATTAGGAAACATGTTGAAATGATGGCATCCAATAATTCAAACTATGTTTTTCCCTTCCTCTCTCTTGCTCTGGTTCTCACTCTCCGTCTCTGTATTTCATGCTGGCATATGTCCCATTCATAGCTTCCACATGGTCTATCCAAACTAAGTTTTCTCCATTTTGGAGAAAATAGGACCACAAGCAGTTCAGCGGTTAAATCCATACTCTTCCAATCTTTCATAATCAGAGAAGAATAAGAAGTATTCCTGCCAGCCTTGGTGAATGGATGAAGGAATCAGGTGGAGTCTGATTACACTGGCTTATCCATACTTGTATCCCAAAGTTCAAAGGCTAGGATACTATGATTGGCTCAGTTTGTGTCATTCACCCGTTCTTGAGACTGGAGAAATGGAATCTGCTTCCTTAGGAAGGGGTGGAGCGGCAGAGACAGAGACATTTGGCAGTTATACCCTGGAACATTACCAGGTTTCTTATAAGTAAATCAAAACTATATTTTATTGCGTTTTGCTGATCAATTACTTGAAAATTTGACTTAATCATCAAAGGAGCAGAAAATTCCATCTATTGAATCTCTTTCTTTATGACAGAAGGATTGCAAATGGAGGAATTTTTTGGTTTGTTTTTATTTTTGTTTTGAGGATTCTGTTGGCAAAAGACTTAGAGATGTTAATTCCCTTTGGCATGACTTTTTAGAAATTTATCCTAAGGTAATAATGTTAGGTAAACACAGGCTTACTTGTGGTACTTTTTTTTTTTTAACATTCTCTAATACAGGAGCAGGTAATGGTGTGTAAAAAATTTTCTTCCCTGATTAGACATTTTAATGTTAGATAACATCTATTTCCCTTAAGGCCCTTATGAGGCAAATTTTATTATGCATTTCTTTCTTCATTTCCTTGCCTTCTAAACCTTTTGTATAGCATTTATTTAACATTATTTGCTACTTCTTTTTTTTCCCTAAAAGGTGGGAGAAATCTGCTTTCACAGTAAAAAGAACCAATCTATCACCTTTTCACAGATTGAGGTCAGTATGAGAATGTCATTCCGATTAGTCTTCTAAAAACATCACTTTAAAAATCAGGTTTTTTAAAAAGTTATTTTTCTTTTACAAAGTATAAAGTAAGAATAGTGCCTTCTACTGATTGCTAGGTTAACAGTTTTACTCACCTTATCTCCATTATCCTCTTAAGGACTAGATTTTTAAACAACTTTACTAGTATACCTGCTGTGTAAAGCCATTTTCTTCTTTTGAATTTGATTGTGAAGGCATATCTTGAGTTTCAACACTGAACAATGGATACTTGATGGTGGGAGCAGATAATAGTGTCCTGGAAAGATTTTAAGGACTTGACTATGTCTCTCAGAGTAGCCTTTAACCTAGCACCAGACAAGTAAGATTCAGAGATTAAAACAGATAGAGTAAAACAGAGAAGGGAAGGTGAAATTATGAGTCACAAATGCATGCAGAAAATCAATAAAATAAATGCAAATAAATCTATCTCTTCCATCGTTTTCCAAACTTACAATTTATTAAAGCATTATTATAAGGATATATTTGATTTTTCTCAGCATATACATATGTTGTTCAGATAAACATGATTGGCAAATACTATAATTATTGTCACTTTGTGATCATGACTTGAGTCTGTTACCTCTAATTAGGTTATGTTCACATTTTACAAATTTGGGATATTATTCTTTTAGTTACATTGAAACTATTAATGGCATGTCCAAAATTTCATCGTAAGAGTTTGGGTAATAAAGGGGTTTTTACTGTAATGGACTTTGATACTTATTTTTCTAAGCCATACATTATACCGTCACATTTAATTTCATTGTGAGCTTATTTTTGCTAAGCTAAAATGGTTATGCTCTTCTTACTTGAAAGTAGCGAATCATTTAATAAAACTTTATAGCAATAAAACAGTGAACTGACAGTGACTTAACTAAATTTTAAAGACCCACTTTCTCTACCTCTCTAAATACATTGTACTCCCTCCCCTACCTACAACCCTCTCCATGTTCACAATAGAACTTAGTGGATTTATTTCCTCACCATAGGTTCTGAAATTCCTGGATTAATAAAATTGGGATATGAGAACTATGTTAATACATGAAGGACAAAGCAAAAATGTGGGATAGTTTCCTGGCCATTTTAACACAGAATTAAAAGTTTTTGAAAACAGAACTGACTGAAAATTTAGACTATATTATGAAAACTGTAAGTGCCATCAAGTAAAAACAAAATAAGGTAGATTGGTATAGAAAACAAATCCAGGAGTCAAGATTTTAAATTTGGTGAGCAAAATTAAGGGCCTGAGGAAGGAAAATAGATTTCGTTTAGCCTAAGAAAATGGACTGCTCTGTGGATTTAAAAAGCAATTGTGTTGCTTTTATATCAAATACGTTAGGATAATGCAAATTTAGTGTGAGTTTTTATGTGTGTGAGAGAAGTGACAAAACAAGGTTCTTTGATTTTTGTTATTCACAGATTTGCACAGATTTCCTTGCTACCGTAATTACTCAATCAGATCTTGAGATTCTTATTCTATATGTCTGCTTTTTGACTTGAGTTTCAGTAGTTTCTTAAAAACCTCATAGACCATTCTGATAAAGAGGTAAATGTGAGAACAACATTAACATGCAGAAAAAAAAACATGGCTATAACATTAAGGATACAGCCCTTAGTTTGTACTTGTTATGCAAACTACAAAATCTGGTGTTTTGTTTTTTATTTTTTGTGGGATATTCATAACATCTCCAGACACATAGGGGTTAGTGTAATTCTTATATCAAAGTTATCTCACACTATTATCATCATCAAATTATTTGTATAAAACAATATGAAACCACTGTAACCCCTGAGAATTTTATTTTATACATCAAAACACATAATTTCATAAATTGAAAGGTAAGATTAGAGTTTAAGAAGACAGAATTAAAGTGAAGTGTTCTTGAGTTTTGTGAGAAATTTGCTACTACTTGAACACTGCTTGAAGCTTTGATTTAAATGTTTTCCAAGAAATGCTCACTTCTTCAATTCCCATGAAGCGAGTGTTAACAAGCTGAAATTTTACCCACATTTTGGAAAATAGAGGCCTCTTGGTCCATGCACATTTTTCAAGTATATGATGTAGGCATTTATTGCCATCAGCTTTTCTCTTAAAATTGCTTTTGGGGCATCTCAAAAATTTGTAATGTTTTATTTCCATTTTTGTTTATCTCAAGGTATTTTTTTTAAAGATTTTATTTATTTATTTGACAGAGAGAGAGACAGCCAGTGAAAGAGGGAACACAAGCAGGGGGAGTGGGAGAGGAAGAAGCAGGCTCATAGCAGAGGAGCCTGATGTGGGGCTCGATCCGGTAACGCCGGGATCACGCCCTGAGCCGAAGGCAGACGCTTAACCGCTGTGCCACCCAGGCGCCCCTCAAGGTATTTTTTGATTTGTTTGTTCATTTATTCTCTGACCCACTGATTTCTCAGTAGCATGTTATTTACGCTCCACATATTTGTGAGTTTTCCAGTTTTCTTTGTGTAATTAATTTCTAGTTTTATACCATTGTGGTTAGAAAAGATGCTTGATATGATTTCAGTCCTCTCAAATTTATTAAGACTTCTGTGGTTGCCTAACATATGCTCTATCTTGGAAAATGATTCATGTGCACTTAACAACAGAATATGTATGCTTTTGCTTTTGTTATGTCCATATGGTCTAGCATGTCGTTTCAGGCCAAGGTTTCCTTATTAATTTTCTGTCTGGATAAACTATCCATTATTATAAGTGGAGTACTAAAGTCCTCTACTATTTTATTGCCATCCATTTCCTCCTTTAGGTCTGTTAATGTTTGCTTTATATATTTAGGTGCTCCTATGTTGAGTGTATAAATATTTATAAATGTTATACCATCTTGTTGGATTGACCCCTGACATAGGTTTGGAATATAGGTGAGGTTTGATGGGGTGGGGTCTGGAGCCAAAGGCCAAGAAAGAATACTTCAGATGTCTTTGGTGCAAAAATGTGGCTTTAAAATCATGGACAGAGGACCCATGCGCAGAAAGAGCCGCTTCACCAGGGTTGTGAGGGATGGCTGATTATATACTTGGGAGTTGGGAGAGGTAGGAAAAGGGAGGCTTCAAAAGGATTTTCATGTGTGACAGAGACTCACAGGTTGTTTTTCCCTGGTATTTAATAAGTTGGCTTCCCATCATCCATTGGTGGCTTTTGGTCTCTAAGACACTCTGGACCTGATGTGAAGTCAGGGATTACAGTCAGGGATTGCGCCATAGTGAGCTTTAAGGCTCCTTTTACCAGGAGGGCTGTTGTATGCTTGACTAGAACCTTTGTTTGCAATTGTACATTAATAGAGGTGCCTTCTAGGATAAATAGGACTATGAGGGATGAAATCATCAAGAAACCCTTTTTGTTTGAGGTCCAGTCTTAACAATATCCTAATTACAAGGAATCACTGGCATATGGGAGAAGACTTGTCAAGAGATAAGGGCATCCCCAAGTCCATCATCCAGTCCAGTCATAAAGAAAGTAGGGTCATCCATTATCTCCACAAATCCATAGTTAACCCCATGGAATGGAGTACACTCTGGCATTAAAGGAGCGATGCTGTCATCCCAGCTACACAGAATTGATCCAAGTGCTAGCTGAGTTATACAATTGCTGAGGAATTAATACCATTTTCTAGTTGTTCAAATAATCATATGCTTATGGGGTCTTGTTATTATCCTCATAGAATAACAAGCACAAAAATTGTCTATATGAGCTATTGTGGCAATTTCTCTGAAGTTTACCTCAAGTTGTCTAGCTTAAGCAAACAACATTTAAGGACAATCAAACCTAGGATTTAACATCCACAAAGGTGGGTTATTGAAACATAAATTTTCTCTCTAAAATAACCCTCATTTCCAGAGATAGCCAAATCAAGACTAATTTGTTTGCAAAGCAAGTCCAGTTTCAACAAACTTGGCCTAATTATTTATATAAGCTCAGCAAGAATAATGATTGATCATATAGATCTTTTAGAATCTGCTTCACTGGAACTTTTATAAGGAATCTCTAGGTTGAACTTTTAGTAGCCCTTCCAGGCCAGAAACCAAACCAAGTACTTGCCATCAGCCATACCTGCAATACCAATAGATTTGGGCAAATTCTTCTTCCTGAGGTTCCTAATATATCCTGAGATTTCTGCACCTGCCAAGGAAATGACATTCTTTACTCCCCTGGTAAGGCTGCTGGGAACTCTGTAAGAAAAGTATCAGGCCAACATTTCCAAGGGGCTTTATGGCTCCAGGTTTCATAAAGTCAGCCTTAGTTCCTTAAAGTTGTTTTGTCATATCTGAGTCTATGCATGTCTCTCTCAAATATGACATTCCAATCAAAGCCTTGGTAAAACAACCAACATTTCCAGTGGTGTCCTGTTAAAGGAGAACAGAATCTTGTGGAACTTATGAAAATGACTATGATTGCCATGGAAGAAACCTTACTGAGACCTTCTGAATTTCAGAGGGTTCAGGTGGAGAGAAAAGTTAAATGCTTTAATTTGTTTTATTATTATTTCTGTATATCACTGATGTCTTAAGAGAAAGTTTCCTTAGTTTGGAAGAGCGAGTATTAGAGAACTAGCAATGTTTCAACCAAGAGTTACAAAAAACTATAATCATTTTTTTCCCAATTCACTTAGTCCCATATTACTGTTCTTGTTTAGTTTGATTGCAGCTTAGTTAGCTCTGGAAATTCTTACCCATTTCAGTCTTAATCTTAAGGATATAGAATACCTGTATTTGTCCTAAAAGCCCTTATATGAATCCCCTTGAAAATGGAACAATAACTATAAATAACAAAAGACTTAAAAATGGCCATAGTTAAAGATCTGATGAGAGTTTACAACACAGCTGGCAAGGAAATCTGGTTATTTCTGTGACTCATAACACTTTAATAATCAAAATGTTAAGTAATTGTCTTATACCAGAACATATTAACACTTTAGGAATTGTATATAATCTCCAGAATAGTTAGAGCAATTAGCCAAATGTAACCTAAGGCTTATCATTTGTTTAACAGTGCTTCCAGAGTAACTTAACATACCAAATAAAAAGGCCTAATGAGTTAAAGAGACTTCATTTATAATTTAAATCTTGGGAAAATTGTTAAAACCTTAGAAAGTTATAGCACATGCCTGAAAAGGATTACAGATCATGACAAAACTCAATTATTATTTTTTATTTAACCAAGGTGACAATAAGAGATTCTGAAAGCAAATAGGTAAGGTTATATAGTTATTAGCAAAACTCAGCTCTTTAATACTGAGAAATTTAACCAAGTGACTGAAGACCTGATAACCACAAAACATAGAAATTAGTTTTCTAGGCAGACAAAAGGAAAAACAAAACAAAACCGAAAAGACTTTGTTTACATTTCTTATTAAGAGCAGACCAATAATTCAAGAATTTTTCTTTTTAACAGAGAGAGAACTTCAATCTTACACCACTGTACTTCTACTCTTAGTCTGTCCTGACCACACCTAAAATTCCCTTCCAAAGATTTCCCTTCACAAACCTTCTACAAATTTCTTTTGCATTTAGATTTTGTCCCAAGCCATTTCTTTCCAAACAATATTATTTTGGACAAATTACCTTCTTTTGCCTTCAACAAAAATGCATTCCTATTCCTTGTGTCTTTCTTACATATCTCCTACTTTTCTACGTACAGAGTTGCTTCCCTTATTTCCATCAGTCTTAATTACATTTAGCAGAATTTCGCACTCTTAGAAACTTAGTTTCTAGTGAAAACTAAGTAGTAACCAACTGTGAACTGTTACATCAAAGCTTTTTAGATGGCAAATTTGTGAATCAGTTAAGCACAAAGCATGTTTACCAACAGACTCAAATATCCTTAGTTTTTTTTGCACTAAGTAGTCAAAAGCACAAACCTACATCCAGTACTCAATGCTTCAGCACTTTATCCTGTTTGGAAAAGACCTAGATGTCCAATGAATTCAATCCCATTTTTCATCCAAGCAAAACTGTAAAGTTTCAAGTTACCAAAGACTTTGAAAGCTATTTTAACAATTACCCATAAAAACTTTGAGACAGACAAGATTAACCATCATTTTAGGTCATCTTTTTGCCAACAAATTGCAATAGAGATAACATGAGCTTGTTTGACCTTCAGTAAATCTTGGTAGAATAAGAGTTTCACATGTAATGCTGATAACTTTAAAGACATAACTATCTTAATTAAACCAAGAAACTTAAATTGGATTAAATACTGACTATATTTCACCCGGACCCACCTAAAACCCAATCAGTTTGTTCCCCTTGCCACTTTTTTTTTTACCTGAGACACTGGTGGGGAAATCTCAGGTGGCCAGTGTTAGGTCCAGGGGTGCTCTTCTTCGCTCCTTGAGAGGGTAGGAGGCGCCATGGTGCCGGAGGTGCCAAGGATGGTATAAGAACCAGCTATGCAGGCCACACGCAGAAACAGGAGGAAGGGGAGGCAGAAGAGGCAAAGTGCTGCCAGAAGGCAGAGAAAAGGTTCCTAGTTCTAGAGCTCATCAGTTCCAGCAGAGGAGCAGACACCATGTTTTCCCACCAATAAGGGAGAATAGGCAATCCGTGTGGGGCCAGAGAAGTCAGGGAATTTCCCCCAAACAAAAGGGGTTTGGCAGCTGCTTGGGAATATTCCTTAAAGTCCCCATCCTGAGGTAGACTAACCACAGTTGGCTCCAGTTATACCATTAATACAGGAAATGAGTGAGGGAGAAGCCCCTACATCTATTAGGAAGAACAGTGACAGGAAAAAGGAGAGAGAAAGAGAGAGAGTAACAAGAGTCCCCTTTGTCTGGGATGGCTTGTGTTTCCTCTAGCAACCCAGGTTTACTCGAAGGCTTATTTAGGTAATTATCATCTGATATGTCAGGAGGAGTTAACTAGTCAACACTTTTGGGCAAATACATTCTGCAAGAGGCCCTTAGGTTGGGATCCTGGTGTAGAGCAATGAAGGTGTAGGTATGAGCAATGAAGGTACCCTAGGTCCATTTGCCCTGTTTCCTGCAGAAGAGATCTGATAGATCCCACTAAGGCCATGCAGTGTTATAGGAGATCAGTCCTTTCCTAAATTTTGCAATCTGAATTGTTTCCTGTGGGTGAAAAAGGCATCCCAAGTGAGAGTCCTTGGGGACTGAAGAAGCCTACTGAGGCCATGCTAGTAGAGTGCCCTGGGAAGGTCCATTATCAAAGAGAATCCCCCCTCCTGACTCTGGGGTGGCATCCCACGTAAAAGATATGTCAGAGGTTCCTGGTGTCAAAGTGACCCAAGGGATCCCCCAAACAAAATCACTATGATCACCATGGTTAAAGGCCCCTGCTGGAGGGAAGCCTACCCTCTCCCCACTTCCCCATCACATTCTAGACTATGATGGGTGCTGGCGTATGAACCAAAATACTGTGCCTTGAAGGTCACGTCTTATTTTACCTTGCCTTGAAGAAGCCACTGGGTTTTTTTTGTTGTTGTTGTTTTAAAGATTTTATTTATTTATTTGAGAGAAAGACATAGCCAGCGAGAGAGGGAACACAAGCAGGGGGAGTGGGAGAGGAAGAAGCAGGCTCCCAGCAGAAGAGCCTGACATGGGGCTCCATCCCAGAACTCCGGGATCACGCCCTGAGCCGAAGGCAGACGCTTAATGACTGAGCCACCCAGGCGCCCCAGAAGCCACTGTTTTTAACCCATGGAAAACACTAGAAAAGTTTTATAAGGGGAAATTACCCAATTTTGTAGTTTAAGTAGTTAGTATAGGACATTGACAGAAAACAGTAAAAATAGAAATCCATCATGGTTCTAAGTGGCATTCCAACACATGTAGTCTTTACAGCCAACTTCCCTAGGAAATGGTCCCCAGTTGTGTTTTAGTTCAATCAGGTATTGGTTTCTGCCAGCTCCCAGTGGAGGTCCTATGGCCAGAAGCAGCCAGACCAGGGATGTGCAGGGGATCACATTAGATCAATCAGGGGGAAACCCATGCCCAAGACAGACAACTTTGTAAAAGAACAGGACTAAAGAGAGGACAATATTCTGGGTCTTACTACCATGTCGACCAGGGTATTAACTTCAGCCAAAAGGCAGGCTTTCTCCTCCCAGCAGAGCAGCCACAGGCTAGAGGATTATAGTCTGAGAAATTGACATGAAAATGTTCCAATAAGACCGTACCCTTGAAAAGCCCCTGAAATGAGTGAAGAAAAGAGAAAGTACTCACCAAGTTTTCACCAAAATCTCAGAGTCCAGATGAAAAGACTCAAAGCCCCACGTTCAGACACCATATGATATAGTTTTGGAATATAGGTGAGATTTGGTGGAATGGGGTCCAGAGCCAATGGCCAAGAAAGAATTCTTCGGATATCTTTGGTGCAAAAAGGTAGTTTTATTAAAGCATGGGGACAGGATCCGTGTGCAGAAAGAACCACTTCACCAGGGTTGTGAGGAGTGGCTGATTATATACTTGGAAGTTGGGAGAGGCAAGGAAAAGGGAGGTTGCAAAAGGATTTTCGTGTGTTAAAGAGGACTTACAGGATACCAGAGACCATGTCCTTGTCAAGGTACGGTTGTTTTTCCCTCTAGCAAGGCATTAAGACAGTTGGGAGCTTCCTGGATGAATGTGATGTCTATCCCACCCAGGAGTGGGGTGGGGATGGGGGTTGCAGTGTGTCAGCTTGTACTTCGTGCTTAGCTAGGCTTCTGCTCCCTCATCAGCTCCTTTATCATTATGTAACACTCTTCTTTGTCTCTCATTAAGTCTGTTTTAAAGTCTATTTTGTCTAATATAAGTATAGCTACTCCAGTTTTCTTTGCATTGAGTATCATTTTCCTCCCTTCACTTTTAGCCTGTGAAACAAACAAAGAAAGAAGTCTCAAATAATCAGCCTAACCTTATACTTCAAGGAACTAGAGAAAGAAGGACAGTAGAAATCTAAAGTTAATAGAAGGAAGGAATAACAAATATTAGAATGGAAATAAATGAAATGGAGACTTAAAAGACAATAGAGAAGATCCATGAAACTAAGATCTGGTTCTTTGGGAACATAAACAAAGTTGACAGATATTTAGCTAAACCTAGACTTACCAAGAAAAAAAGAAAGAAGACTCAAATAAATAAAATCAGAAATGAAAGAGATGTTACAACGGATACCACAGAAATACAAGAGATCATAAGGTACTGCTGAACAATTATATGTCAACTAATTAGGCAACCTAGAAAAAATGAATAAATTCCCAGAAACATAGAAGCTACCAAGACTGAATCATGATGAAACAGAAAATCTTAACAGATCAATTACAAGAAGGAGATTAAATCGGTAATCAAAAACGTCCCAAGGAAAAAAATTCCAGGACCAGACAGTGTCAGTGGTGAATTCTATTAAACATTCAAGAAGAAATAATACCAATCCTTTCCAAACTCTTCCAGAAAAAGAGGAGGGAACTCTTCCATTCTCATTTATAAGATCAGCATTACCATGATATGAAAACCAGACAAGCATGCCACAAAAAAAGAAAATTACAAGCCAATATACTTGGAGAACATGGATGTGAAAATCATTAACATATTAACAAACCAAATCCAACATTACATTAAAAAGATCTTTCATTATGATCAAGTGGGATTTTTTCCAGAGGTACAAAGATAGTTCAACGTTCACAAATCAGTCAATGTGATATCACACACACACACACACACACACACACACACACACACAAAAGATAAAAAAATCATATGATCATCTCAATAGATGTAGAAAAAACATTTGACACAATTCAACATCCGCTTATGATAAAAACTTTCAACACAGCAAGTATAGAGTGAATGTACCTCAACATGACAAGCCCACAGCTAACATCATACTTAATGATGAAAGACTAAAGGCCTTACTTTTAAGATCAAGAATAAGAAGAATACCCCATCTCACCACTTTCATTCAAAACATTATTAGAAGCCCTAGCCTGTGGTATTAGGCAAGAAAAAGAAATAAAAGGCATCCAAATTAGAAAGTAAAACCATCACTGTTTGTAGATGTCATATTATATCCAGAAAACCCCAAAGACTATTAAAAAACTGTGAAAACTAATAAACAAATTTAGTAAAGTTGCAGGATATGAAATTAATACACAAAAGTCTGTTGTATTTCTATTCACTAATGATGACTATTAGGCAAAATTAAGAAAGAAATATGGTGCTGAGAAAATTAGACAGTCACATGCAAAAGAATGAAACTGGACCACTATCTTTCACCATACACTAAAATTAACTCAAAATGGATTAAAAACTTACATGTAAGACCTCAAACCATATAACTCCTAGAAGAAAACATAGGCAGTATCCTCCTTGACATCAGTCTTAGTGAATTTTTTTTGTTGTTGTATTTGACTCTAAAACCAAAGGCAACAAAAACAAAAATAAACAAGTGGGATTATATAAAGGTAAAAAGTTCTGTATAGCAAAAGAAATTAGCAACAAAATGAAAAGACAAGCTACTGAGTGAGAAAAAAAATATTTGCAAAACATGTATTTGATAAGCAGTTAACATCCAAATATGTAAAAACTCAATAGCAAAAGCTAGCCAAAAAAACGGATTAAAAAATGGACAGAAGATTTACATAGACACTTTTTCCAAAGAAGAAATACAGATGACCAAAAAATACATGAAAACATGCTCAACATCATTAATTATAAGGGAAAGCAAATCATAACCACAATATCACCTCACATCTGTCAGAATAGCTATTATCAAAAAGACTAGACATAATAAGTGTTAAAAGGGTTGTGGAGTAAAGGGAACCCTTGTGCACTGTTGGTGGGAATGCAAATTGGTGCAGCTGCTGTAGAAAACAACATGGGGGTTCCATAAAAAATTAAAATTAAACTGCCATATGACCGAGCAATTATAATTATGGGTAGTAATTTGAAGAAAATAAAAACATTAACTGGAAAAGGTATCAGCATCTCCATGTTTGCTGCAGCAGTACTTATAATAGCCAAGTTATAGAAACAGTCTAAGTGTCCATTGATGGATGAATGGATAAAGAAATTGTAATATAGGGGCATCTGGGTGACTCATTCAGTTAAGGGTCTGCCTTCTGTTCAGGTGATCCCAAGGTCCTGGGATAAAGCCCCATTTTGGACTCTCTGCTCAGCGGCGAGTCTGCTTCTGCCTCTCCCTCTGTCTGCTGCTCCCCCTGCTTGTGCTCTCTCCT
The DNA here is from genome assembly GCF_024610735.1 of Ursus americanus. Classification (NCBI taxonomy): domain Eukaryota; kingdom Metazoa; phylum Chordata; class Mammalia; order Carnivora; family Ursidae; genus Ursus; species Ursus americanus. The sequence continues at coordinate 26,517,138 of NC_142139.1, forward strand.
TCTCTGTCAAATAAATAAATAAAATCGTAAAAAAAAGAAATTGTGATATATATGTATATATACAATAGAATAGTATTTAGTCATAAAAAAAGAATGAAACCTTCCCATTTGTAACAACATGGATGGACCTCAAGGGCATTTTGCTAAGTGAAATAAGTAAGACAGAGATCAGCAAATACTATATGATCTCTCTTATATGTGGAATTAAAAACATACCAACAAACAACCACAACAATAACAAAAACAAGGTACAAGCTACAGAAAGCAGGTTGTTGGTTGCTAGAGATAGGGCCTGGGGGATGGGAGAAATCGGTGAAGAGAAAAAAAATTAAATAAAAATGTTATTTTAGATATAAGATATAAATAGAAGCAATAGCAACATACTACTTACCCAATTGAAAAATAAATAAATAAGACCTTGAAATAAAAAATACATATATATGATTGTTAGAGAATCTGAATCACTCACACATTCCTCATAAGAATGTTGAATGGTATATCCACTATGGAAAATAATGTGGAAGTTTCTTAAAAAACTAAACATGTTTTCCATCTGACCCAGCAACTGAACTACTGGGGATTTATCCTGGAGAAATAAAAACTTATGTTCACACAAAATCTGTAAATAGATATTAATAGATTTATTTCCTAATAGCCAAAACCCCAGAAAATCATTGGCCTTCAATAGGTGAATGGTTAAGCAGAATGTGGTACATCATACCATGGAATGCTCTTCAGCAAGAAAAAGAAAAAATATATTGATACACATAACAGCTTGGATAAATCTCAAAGGAATTATTCTAAATAAAAAGATTCTAGTCTCAAAGTATACATGCTATGTGAGTCCATTTATTTAGCATTCTTAAACACACAAAATTATAGAAACAGAGAACCAATTATTAGTTGCTAGTGGTTAGTGGGGGAGAGGAGAGGTTGGATGGAGCTATAAAATGGTAGCACAAGGGATCCCTATGATGGAACTGTTCTGCAGCTCATCGTGGTGATCATGTGAATCTACACATAAAATTGTGTAGAATTGCATACTCATAAACACACATAGACACAGGAGTGCATGTAAGACCGGTAAAATCTGAATACTTTTGGTGGATAGTGTCAATGTCATTTGTCTGTTTGTGATACAATACTGTACTTTCATAAGATGTTACCATTGGGAAAAGGTGGGTGAAGGTGGGTGGAATCTCTTTATTATTTCTTATAACTACATATTTATCTGAACATCTCAAAATAAAATTAAGTAATATGACTTTTAGAAAGCAGAAATTAGTTCTTTGAGGGGTTGTTTATGACTCATAAAAAATGTTACACAGTTTACCTGTCCAAATACTCACTAACTTTTTAGCTTATGTCAGTAACAGCAACTATAAGGACAGTACGATTTATGTTGTAAAATATATGAAATATTTGGAACAGTCCATTAGCCAAGCTACTAGATTTTGTGGTGGATTAGGTCATTGGTCCACAAATATTTTTCCCTTCCTCTTTTGTCTATGGACTTTGGCCATGGGATGGACTTTGACAAATAGATTGATAGAAAAAAGGGGAAGAGAGGCTTGAAATGTACTTGTGTGGTTGGGTTTGCCCTGTTCCACGTCTGTCTTTACCACGAGAAGAGAATGAAGAGCATGCCCCAGGAAACCCACTGGTCCCAGAAGAATGAGAAATAACAAGGAAGACCTGAACCAAATGCATGCTCAAGAATTGATCACAGCCTTAGATCATCTCCAGCTAAACCACAGCCATAAGAGTAAGAAATCAAATCTTGATTTGCATGCCACTTCTTTTAGAGTGGTTTGTGATGTAGCCTTATTGTGGCTATAGTAGATGAAAACAGAATAATTAATGAAAATAGATTTCAAGACTCTGAGATTATGGCTCAGCTAAAATAGAATATGACATAGAAACATATATCATAACTGAAATTACAAATATCTGCCTTCTCACAGTTGAACATGACAGTTTTCTAAATATAGATCTTGATCTGATATTCTTTATTTTCTTCCCTTAATGTTTTATTTTGTCTCCTGCCCCTAACTTCAAAGGCTTTTAAAATGCATATTAATAACCTCCCCAAGTTGATTTTGATTTTTACACTGATCTAAGTGCCATGAGAAAATAACTTTGTCCATTTTATTTACTACAATGTCACCAGTACTTAAGCATTTAAAAAACTTAAATATGTATTGAATGATTATTCAATATCCTTAGTTTCTTGTTCCCCTAGAAGTCTTTTTTACTGAATTGTTTTAATATTTCATTCCATGCTTCTATAGTCTATATTAGTGACATGAAAACTGCCTGATTTTTCTGGAAAACATTGTTGAAAATTGCATTTTTATATGTCTTGTATAATCACCTACATGGCAATTTCTCTTAACTTTTATTGGAAAGAAGACAAATATTTTTAATGATGAATTGATGTGATTTATCCACCAATAAAAGAAACAAAAAACATAACATTTCTCTAGTTTGTTTTGGCTTTCAGAAATATGAGTCCAATTTAATGTTCAGTAGTAGTAACTTTGTAGTGCTAGTACAAAGATAAAATGCATAATTTTAATTGCCATTATTTATTGTAACTAAACAGAATAAAACATTTTACTAGTTAAAATAGTTATAAATAAACAAAATTCTAGAATTATTAAACTTTCTGAAATAAGTATTATATTATCAGTATAATGCTTTTATCCTTCTAAGAAATACTTCTGAAGACCTACAGTGTATCACACGCAGTGTGCTAGGCTGTAAATGTATTGAAGTAAGTGTAAAAAATCATGGAACTTACCTTCTTTGGAGCAAACTAAAAAAATAATATGTGGTATGCAAATAAATGATTATGTGATTTTTTTTTTAAAGAGAATAAAATGCTCTTAAGATTACCTGCTAGGGAATGTGGCCTTTTGGAATGGATATGGAAGCTTGGATCAGGCAGAGTATGGCCTACCTGGGTACACTTGACATGTGAAGGCAAGACAAAAGAAAAGGAAAAACTTGTGAAAGGAGTTGTGCCTTCTTGAGCAGAAGTAACAGAATACAGGAAAGCTGTAAGCTAAGAGAAAGATGGGTTGATTTGAGAACTGCAAAAAGAGACCTAGACACTTGTATACTAAATCAAGGAGGAATATTATTTGAGGTAAGGTTAGAAAAGTATGCAGGGGTTGAGATAGGTAAGCCCCCACTAAGGTCTTCAGTTTAATTCTAAGTATAATGTGAATCTTTTGAAGAAATCTCAGTAAGGAAATTACATAAACCTACTCACAATTTCTTAAAGTGACTGTTGTGGGGGGAAATTATTGAAACAGAGTAAGTAGGATTCTCTTGGAATCAGGAAATGAAATATTATGTAAAGCTTAATGTTAACAATGGATAAAAATCGATAAAAGTTGTTTAGTTGAAGTCTAGAACCCTGCCATTTTGTGTGTTTTTTTGACAGTTCATGTGGTCTCTCACGTATATTTGTTGATTGCTTTTTTTTTTCAAGATTTTATTTATTTATTTGAGAGAGAGCAGGAGCAGGAGCCAGGGGAGGAGCAGAGAAAAAGGGAGAAGGAGACTCTCCACTGAGCGTGGAGGCCCTGAAGGTAGTAGGTTGATTCCAGGACATGAGATCATGACCTGAGCTGAAGTCAGAGGCTTAACTGCTTAACCATCACCCAGGAGCCCCTATTTGTTGATTTCTAGGACTTCTTGCTAATTTAAAAACCAAACACTTCAGATGAAATAATTTTTTTCTTCCTCTGAATTTCTCCATGTGTGATTTTCCTGTACAGATGAAACATATATATATATTTTTAATGATTTTTTATTATATTATGTTAGTCACCATACAGTACATCCCCGGTTTCTGATGTAAGGCTCGATGATTCATTAGTTGCATATAACACCCAGTGCACCAAGCAATACGTGCCCTCCTTACTACCCATCACCGGTCTATCCCATTCCCCCACCCCCCTCCCCTCTGAGGTCCTCAGTTTGTTTCTCAGAGTCCATATTAACAGCGTATGGTATGTGGAATATGAACTCTTCCAGAAATGTTCCCCTGACCCCTGCCATAGAGACGTCTCTCTTTAATATTCCCTAAACTATATTTTAATATTTTTGAACACTTTGCACTTTATACTCTTCATAACTTCAACTCAAATTTGAACTAGAAAAATAATAATACTTCGAAATACTTGCTGCTTTTTATTGCACCTAAAATGTGTGCAGCTTTAAGGCACCAAAGTGATGTGCAGTTAACCTGGTGAATATATCAGTATACAAATGAGTGGAAACAGACCTTTTTGTACTTTTACGTGCACATTATTCAGATTATTCAGGTGCGTTCAGGGTAGTATGGCCATAGACAATACATTATTCAGTTTTACAAATTTTACTACTACATTTCAGCAAATATCAGTGCCTTTTTTTAAATGTGTATCAATTCTTTCATGAGTTTTAAGTGTCAAACTTAAGGAGAAACTAAAGTTTCAATAAGAAACTTATTGAATCAAGTGATGTTTATCATCGGCTGAGTGAGTTTCACATATTTAAAATTCATTTCAGGACAGTTACATGTAAACTTTTTTATATCATTTTAATATTATGTACATTTCTTAGAACCTAATTTTCAACTCTGAATAATCAACTGCCAGATTAGCAGTGACCTATACGTACTTATTTTCCATCACTGTTGTTGAAATCACCATTTTTTCCTATGATACCTATAGATTGATCTCTTTTGTTATTTGGACATTCACAGTCAGTTGAAAGTATAAATTAATAACTGAATATATGTTCTTCGTTTTCTCAATGACTGATTCATTGAAAACCCTTGGGATATCAAATTGAACTAATGAATTTTTCATTAGAGGTTCTATTATAAACTTTTTATCTCTTGAGTAAATACCTAAGTTAAAATCTAGCAGTCACCAAGCAGCCTACTGTTCGTTCTTATGTTAATGAGGAGGCTAATTGCAAATTTCCCTAGGTAATCTCTGTGTCAATTATTCATGAACCACTGACAACAGACATGACATTTTCTAATGACAGCTCTCAATCCTTTTGCTTATAAGTTTTAATATGTGCTGGGTGATTTAAAAGACTTTAAACCTAAAAGGTGCCAAAGTAAGTTGAAAGGGGGAAAGAAATTCTGAAGCTTGAATACCTGATAAGATAGTTTTGAATTTATAAAGCTAACATATTTTAGAATTTGAAAAGCTTTTTTTTTAATTTGTAAAGCTTTAAGGGGAAAAAAAGGAAACATTATTTCAAACTTCTCTTTAATCACATTGTTAGATTAGTGTTCTTGAATAGAAAATATGCCTTTCCCATTCCAAAGGATTCCATCTAATTGATGTATGTAACTACAGCTTTTTTCCTGAATCACCAATAAAATTAAATTGCAATGTAAATTACTACAAGAACCTTAAGTGAAACTTGGCCCTATAATATTTACAAGTCTTTTCTCATATAGCTGTTTTTCCTATAGTCGATGAGTTCTGAATGCTTCTCTTTGTTGCATCTACTGGCTCTCATGCTGCTGTATGCAGTTCATGGTCTGCTGTTTGGAAGATGAGTTTGTCTTCAGCAGTAGTTGTTTTACGTTGTAGTCCCAAGTTCTTGCATTCCTTTGGGGCAATTTCATGTATGCCACTGTCGCTGAGGTTTCTTGGTTTTCCATGATATTTCTAATAATTTTATGGTTTAGAGTCTTGCTGGTATTGAATTTAAAATTTGTACACTACACTTTTGCACTTTGATGGATCAGGTTCTTTTTCCATTCTTAGAACATTATCTGATCAGGGGCAGAGTTATTCTGGTCTGCATTTCAAGCAGTCAGCCCACTGAAAGAATATGAGTTATTTTGACTTAATGTTTACTCTACAGTATTTTTTTTTTACCATTGATTTAACCAGCATTTTTATAGCTTAATGTGTGAGTGTGTATGTGTGCATTCATACATGTGCATGCAGCTCACACGTATGTTAAGGGGTTCATTTAGTATTTTCTGCCATATTGATTAGAAATATAAATAATATTAAAAAGTTATTTAATGTTCTCCATAAGGACAACTAAGTAAATTGTGTCATCAAAAAAATGTCTTCAGGGCATGAAAACATAGTTACTTACTTTTTTTTATGAAACAAATTTATAGAATATTTTAGTGACTATTACAAAATACTAAAAGTCCACTTCTTTGGTCCAAGATATGTGGAATTCATAAATTTTACATAAAGGGCAATGGGTTATGATGTGAACATGCTTAATTATGACACAGGTCAAACCACTTGCTTGTCATCCTATTGTCATAGGCCAACAGTTACTGAATCAAAAACTTACCTAAACTTTAGTATTTAGTCATATTTCCATTGTTAGTTTAATTCTGTTTCTTAATTTTTAATTCCTATATTTGTGATATTTATGGCCATCCATCTTTCCTATTATAATTTATTAAGAAACATTTTTATTAGATATCCATGATCATATGCTTAGTCACTGCCATTTTTTGATATGTACAAATATATAGATATTAACATTTCAAGAATTTTCTGTAATGTTTTACAGAAGGAGATGGATGTAGTTTTTAACTACATATCCAAAAAGAATAACAAAAGAATATAGTTGAATGCCTATATAATATTCAAGAATAGAATCATACTATAATTGAGTTAATCCTTAATGTACCTTGAGGGTTAGATATAATTGTTCACTTAAATGTGAGATAATGAGACTTAGAGATTTTAAAGTTTTCCCAAGATCTCATAGTCTATAGCTAATAAATGGATGAGGCTCCACTAAAATTCTGATGACTCTAAAAACATAGACTATATTCTCTGTCTTTCTTTTCCCTGTCTCTTTCTCTGTCTCTCTCTCTGTAATCTAACATAAATAAATATGAATTCATTGGAAATATTTAAGAAGGCTAATAGAGTTGAGGAAAACCTAAAGTAAACAGATCTCAGGAGACATAGGAACAAATGGAAGACTAAAGCTTGCAGAAGCAGAAAACTGCCTTAAGAGTCCATTAAGGGTGCTTCTGTTTTCAGTGCATTGGCTATTTCACTCTATCTTTGAATTCCCTGGAGAAAGCATTCGGCCTTTGTTTGATAATCTGCCCTTCTTTGAACCAATCTCCAAGGAGATATGATACTTTAATTCATCAAGCCTGAGTGAATCTTGAAATTAATTTCATTAAAAAAATAATAAAGAAACATACATACACAAAAGGATAATGTGACAAGAGAAAAGTCCCCAAGGAAAAATCCAGTTCAATACCAGAAGAAGCACAAGACATGTTAGATAATCAAGTAAGTTTTTGGAGGGATTGCCTTTTTCTTCTCCCTAATGTAGTGTTAGTCTTTTTCTTAACGGATATAAAAATTCCAAATATCATAATGTTAATCATTTTCTTGTTATAAATGTCAATATTTTGTTATAAATATTCCAAATGTATTTGTAACCTAGTTGTTGTCTTCTTCCGTCGATGAGTTAAGGAAATTTAAGAACTTTTTGATTTAGGAGTGCCTGTGTGGTTCAGTCAGTTAAGCACCAACTCTGGATTTCGGCTCAGGTCATGATCTCAGGGTCATGAGACTGAGCTCAGAGATGGGCTCCACACTGGATGTGGAGGCTGCATAAGATTCTCTCTCTCCCTCTGCCCCTCAACGCTCGTGCTGTCTCTCTCTCTCCCTAAAATAAATAAATCTTAAAAAAAAACGTTTTTCATTCAAATGTTTTAATTCATCTTTTTGCAGTTCCTGTGACATTTATACTTTGAAAGAAATTCTCCTTCAACTATACATAGATATTAATGTGTAATTTATCCTGGCTTTTTTATGTTTTCATTTAACTTATATATTGTCAATTTTAGTATAACATAGATTTGTTTAAATATATAGTATGTGGTAAAATTCTATCATTCTAAGAACGGAATGAATATTGATAGCACAATTTATTGAATAATCTTTTCATTCCATAATGATTAGAAATATAAAATTACTTTATATACTAGAATGTGTTTTCAGCTTTTATTTTTATTTTATTTTTTAAAGATTGTATTTCTTCATTTGAGAGAGTGAGAGAGCAAAAGAGGGAGAGAGCACAAGCAGGGGTGAGGCAAAGGGAGAGGGAGAAGCAGGTTCCCTGCTAAGCAGGGAGCCCGACTTAGGGCTGGATCCCAGGACTTGGAGAGCATGACCTGAGCCAAGGGCAGATGCTTAACCATCTGAGCCACCCAGGCAACCCTAGAATGTGTTTTCAGTTTTTAAAAATATTCTCCGTTTATGTGACTTTAGCTAATTATGTAAACATAGGTATAAAGATAAGAAAATAGCATGTGTTCCTTTTTCTCTTGAAAAACATTTGTTCTTTGATTGTTCCTTTGTTGTACTGTGATAATTTATTATTGTAATGTTATTTTTCTTTTCTGTAGGAAATGTCTCTAATCTCACCAGAGATATCAAGTATAATTACACTTAGATTTCTTTTCCCTAACTGGTTACTGTTTCTCATCTTGGTCATTGTTTGAATTGTTGGTTTCTCTCAAATGGCTAATGAATCTTGACTTTTTCATTAAAATTTATGTACAATAGATAGTGTGAATTTACTCATCTGGGCCAGCCTGGTTCCCATGTAAGAGTCAAACTGAGCAAGAACCTTGTGTATATTTTAGAGCATGTGGATTGGCAGGCATCACTTTATAGTGAAAAAGTAATGGTAAGACATTTAGATAGTCCTGCTTGCTGCCATGTGAAAAAATAAGGAGAAATTTACTTCGGGATAACAATATCCTTCTCAGAAAGCCTTGTTAGTCCTATGGAGAGAGATCATTCAATTCTTCAGTGAGCAGTTCTGCTAACCTTGGGGAAAAGAATAAGCATTGACAAATACTCCCTTCGTAGTGAAAGGAAAGAGAACAGGGAGAGACAGTAAGGGAGGATCTGACCAGCCCTGTTGTTCCAAACACATTCCTTCAATTTATTCCCATGATGACCATCCTTCTGATATAGTTATATTCAGATTAATCTGATATAGTTATTTCAAATGTGATGTCTCTATCAGCTCAACCAGAAAGACAAACTTTTACATATTCTGTAGCCTTCCTTGAAATTGTTCTTGAATATGGGCATACATATTTATATAAATCTTCAGTCCTGATCTGGACTATGGAATCCTTCAGAGACCCATGAAGACTTCTGTTCACCTTCTGACCTTCTCAGATTCTTAATTATAAAAGAATTACTTTTAGATATCACTATTATCATTTCAAAAGTATTTGCAGAGAGGGGAAATGCTCCGTTGGCAGTTTTGATCTGTGTGCTTTCTGTCTAGTCCCAAAGCAGAAATTGCAAGACCTGTCATGATTGCTTGATTTTTTTCTTATTTACTTTTTCTTATTCAAAAGGATGGATATGGAAAATAAAATTTACAGTTGCAAGCCCAAATTTTTCCTTCTTCTCTTTTGTGCTCTTAAGTAAAGGGGGGGGAAAGGATTGGGTAAATAAGATATGATTGAATTAAATCTAGCCTGAATGACTAAGTCCAGGTAACCATTACACACACACACACACACACACACACACACACATACATTTTAAACATAGACTTTGGAAATAAGAAATATATCAAGGAGGGGTATACGTATGTAAGTGTTGTACATGTTTAAGTGTTGTGGGAATAAGCAGTGATTAGAGAGACATAGGTCACCATTCTGGATACACTGTATAAAACTCTCTTAAAGAGAGACCCACCCTGGGGGCGCCTGGGTGGCTCAGTCAGTTAAGTGTCTGCCTTCTGCTCAGGTCATGACCTCAGGGTCCTGGAAATGAGCCCCGCATCAGGCTCCTTGCTCAGAGGGGAGTCTGTTTCTCCCTTTCCCTCTCCCACTCCCTCCAGTTCATGCTCTCTTGTGCTCTCTTTCTCTCTCTCTGTCTCTCTCACATAAATAAATAAAATATTTAAGAAAAAAAAAATAAGTGGCCCACCCTGAATGCAAACTGGTGCAGCCACTCTGGAAAACAGTATGGATATTTCTCAAAAACTTAAAAATAGAACTACCCTATGATCTGGTAATTCTACTACTGGGTATTTACCCAAAGGATAAAAAATACTGATCTGAAGGGAAACATGCACACTGAAGTTTATAGTAACATTCTCAACAATAGCCAAATTATAGAAAGAGCCCAAATAACCACCTACTGATGAATGGATACAGAAGAGATGATAGATAGATAGATAGATAGATAGATAGATAGATAGATAGATAGATAGATAGATAGATGATAGATAATGGAATATTACTCAAATGAAATCTTGGCATTTGCAACAATGTGGATGGAACTAGAGCGTATTATCCATAGTGAAGTAAGTCAGTCAGAGAAAGACAAATACCATATGATTTCACTCGTGTGTGGAATTTAAGAAACAAAACAGATGAATTAGGGGATTTAAGAAAAAGAAAGAGGCAAACCAGGAAACAGGCTCTTAACTAAAGAGGATAAACTGAGGGTTGCCAGAGGGGAGGTGGGCAGATGGATGGGCTAGATGGGTGATGGGTATTAAAGAAGGCAGTTGTTGTGACGAGCACTGAGTGTTGTATGTAAGTGATGAATCACTAAATACTATACCTGAAACGAGTATTACAAGGTATGTTAACTACCTGGAATTTAAATAAAAATATGAAAAAGGAAAAAAAAAAGTGACCCACCCCTAAAATGCATGCTCAAGTCTCAATAACAGATTAATAAACTGACAAAAGCCACCATTTAAATAGCTAATGTAATTAACCAAACCTACCATTTCAACATAATGCTCTTTTTTTACTCCAGCCATACCAAACTACTTGTAATTTCTCATTCACGACTTGGTACTTCATGTTTCTGAGCTTTTGCATAAGCACCTCACACAGAAAGACCATTTAACAGTCTTACCTCTAATTTAACTCATCCTAAAACTTCTGGAATGTCACCAAAAATAAACCTCCATACAAAATGTACATAGGTTTCCACAACCTGTTTAAGGCATACTGTCCAGTCATCTGGAGTTGCTTTTTTTTTTCTCTCTCTCTCTGATTCGTACTCTTTTAGATAGAAAGTCCTGTGTTTAGATTAATTTTGCAACCCCAGCTCCCATATGGTGTTTCATACAAGGTACTCTTCAATAAGTTTGCATTGAATAAATGCTTCAATTGTGCTGCTGTTATTGATTATTAACTTCTATTTGTATTCATGTTTGCAGGTTCTTGCAGTCTATGTCACTTCCCTTGTTACCCAAGCACCTAATGTCTACATTTGTCAACCATGTGATAAATCCCCTGGCTATACCAATGCTGAACATTAATCTGGCATATTCTGCTTCTCTTTGCCTCTTGTCTCAATGTTACACTTTCACTTTGCCCAAGTACACATTAATAATTCTCGGGGCTTAGGGGAATTTAACCTTTGGCCATGGAACCACAGTTTTAATTACCTCACTCTTCACATTAATGGTCTTCCAGGGACTGCTCAATGACCACAGAGGTACAAGGTCTTGCACTTTTCAGTTTGCATACTCGTCTGAATTTATGAAACACCTTGGCTACCAAGATTAGAAATCAAAATGGCCACTATAGTTAGTTACTAATTTCTATAATGCAAACAAAAAGCTTAAAGTGACAAGTCAGAGACAGCTTCTCATCCAACTCTTCCCACCTTCTTTCTCTTTAGAAACTGAAGCACATGCATATTCACCCACATAAACACACTCTCTTTCCTAGACTGCATTTTGAATAAAGAAGTAACACAAATGAGTGATGTGTGTTTGTCTATGTGGATTCATTGTTGCTATTGTTTAATGACAAAGGAAATGTGCCCTGAAGAAGAGTAATGGACTCATTCTGATTGCCACACCTCTCTTTTCTCTCTGAAATTTGGTTTGATTATCCCACTCTTCTTTGTTATAAGCAAGGTGTGAAATGTTATTTATCAAACTATTGATAATAATGCCTTTTAACTCTTTCTCTTAATAACGAATCTATGTAAGAATAACATTATTAGTTTTATAAAATGAAGTTGGGTGGGAGTTAGTGTATTTTGGTGGTTACGTGCATGGTTAAGAAGTCAAATAGATAACTCAAATGTTGACTTTTATGCTCAAATGTGTATACTTGGGAAATTTTCCTGAACTCTACCTCTGTTTCTTTATCTGACAAACTCAGATGACTATAATAGCAATCTCTACACAGGATAACCCTAGGGAAGCATGGAGTCATTTCAAGGGAAACTCAGTCAGGAATTGTCACAAAGAAAGCAATTTCCAGATGCTGACCCCCAGAGGTACTCTTTTATAAAATTGACCTGACTGAAAAAATGCCTGTGATTATGGCCTCCTATGGATTCTCCTTGCTCAACTCTGCTTTCACAATGTCCTTTCTTCCACGTTAGAAGAAAAATTCATACTCCTCACTCATGTGGAATGTTACCATGTTGCATTGTCCCAGGTGCAAAAACTTGAGGTCATTAAAAGAGACTGTGGGAAATACCTATGTTTCCTTTAAGGAAGGCACAATATCTGCCCCCATTTATTCTCGTTAAGAGATGCCTTTAGAATAAAATTTACTTGTGTTAAATAATCATTTATACAAATTTCTAACCTGTGTATACATTTTGAGTCATTACATACTAATTGTTATTAAGTTATATCTGGTAGGAAATTTTTTATTTCACTGAAAATTCAACATTAACTGTAATTTAGGTATATGTTTGTGTTTCAGAGAAGTAGGGTATGGTGGTTGATAAGATTTTCAGTCATAATAGAGTAAAATTCTGTGAGGAAAAATGGAAACATGATTAAAGGGAAAGTTAAAACATATGATGTCAACTGTTAATGAAGAGCTTTTTTATTTTTAAATGGGTCATGATTTCCATCAGTTTCCTATGGTGTTTACATGTCACTGGATATATTTTTAAAAATTGATGTCAGTATCTAATATGCTCATAATTTTGCTGTTTTGGTTACATGATGTAATGCATATAAAGCAAATGACACAGACCTTAGCCCTTATTAATGCCCACATGTGTTTACAATTTTTTAAGATTTATTTGTTTATTTCAGTGAGAGAGAGAATGCAAGGGGCAGCGGCCGAGGGAAAGGAAGAGAGAAACTCAAGCAGGCTCTGCACTGAGCATGGAGCCCGACGCAGGGCTCGATTTCACGGCCCTGAGATCAGACCTTAACTGAAACCAAGAGCTGGATGCTGAACCAACTGTGCCACCCAGGAGCTCCTGTTTACTATTTTTTAAAAATGTAAACCAAAATATATGTAATTAATTCTAGAAAAAAAATAACATATGACATTAAAAAGGACATATTTAAGTGCCATCTAATAATATCATAAAATACATAGAAATTTTTTCCTTTAGTTAATTGGACATGTTTTAGAAATTCCGTGAATTGCATATATTTAAGAATGATATTCAGCTTCAAAGTGTGACATTAATCATTCCTATTTTATAACTTTTGATCATAAAATTTATAAATATTCTGGCAAATAAGTATGTTTCAGTCTGCCCAACATCATTTAACTTATGCTTCTTAAATATAGCTCTGTTTCCTTGAACACCTTGTCCTCCCCAACTCCTTCCATTAGTTTCAGGTGGAGCTGCCTTGTACAGAGTACAGGGATGGGCATATGTCCTCTGTTTTGCACAGAGCTATGTTAATCAGTGTCTTTAGAATATTTTTAGATCAAGGATATAAAGATGGTACACGCCATATTTATACAAAGTTTTCCCTAGGATTTTTAAAGTAGGGCTAGTGAGAAAACGTTCTTTTCCTGTTGGTGATGCAGTTGATGAAAGAACAAAATTCAGAGGGCTTCTGAATATGCACCAGGGGAAAGTCAAAAAGCAAAGCTGGATGATGATGGCAAGGGATTGGAATACAAATGAAGAAACTGAGTGAGAGGGACAGGTAGAAATCAGAGTGGCCTTAGTAAATTGAGGAATTTCATATAAATGACCTATAATTATGAACAGAAAAAAAAAGGTTAGTAGCATTCTATCCTCATTGTAAGATTTTGTTTGTTGTAGATGCTATCGTGTGCTTTGTGTTGGGAGTCAAAAAGGATTTGGTTCCATCACTGATCAAAATTGACTTCTGAAAGAGGGAAACCTGTTCCAGAAAAGGAAATGTAGCAGTGACACAATAGTGAAGTCGACATTAGATATTCTGAATATTTTACCCTCTAGAACATCGTGCCTTACAATTTACTCATCTTTGAAACATGAACATAGCATACAAGAAATAATAGTAAACAAGATGAATTGATAGTTTAGCAATCTGCTCCTTGAATCTGTACTCAATCTTTGAATCTGTAGTCAAATAATTAACCAATTGTACTATTTTATTTAAATTAATTCATAAGAATAATATATTTTACTTCATAGATAGAAACCATTAACAGACCATAGGTAAATGCTGTTATTTACTGAATGATTAGAATCGAATTTTCCATCTTTTAATTTATAATATATAGAGAGAAGTATACAAATAAAAAACATAAGAATATATGTGAAATGTTGAAATTATTACATTAATAGCCATAAGTTATAGTCCATGTCAATCTGAAAATCCTACCCACAAATTGAGAGCAAATGATATTTCTAAATCTTAACTTGTAATTCCACAATATATGGAAATATGGTCTATGTGGAAATAAAGACCAAACTAGTTTGGCCAGAATATTCTCATTCAAATAGAATAGAATTATAAGATAGAATCTATTCCACAGTGAAAGAAGTTGATTGAAATATTTAGCCTCTATAAGTCAGAATATATTAAGGAAACTAAACCTGTGGCTAAGGACACTTACATATGTAGGATACTTAAGTGGAGGAGTGAGTAAAAGTATTGTTGTTTACGTATCCATCAATGCCACTTAACTAGAAAGAGCCCAGAATCTTTGAATTTTGCTGCATTTGTATCTGTCAACTTTAGAGACTACATAATCGGATTACCAATTAAGGGAGTCTAAAAGAAATGAAAAATGTACGAACAACCCAACGTGACTAGATTGTCTTATAATATCCATTTTTACTGCAAATTCATATAGTAGATCTGGTAAATTTACTATTCAAGGTGGTAATGAAACAATATTGGCCTTTTAAACAGTCTCATTCTCAGACTTAATTATGCCTATAGTTTTAATCTTCTTTTGCACTGTAGATTAACAATAACATTTTCTAATTTTTTTAAATAGTCCTTATAAGACTTTTTGAAACTACTGCTAAGAAATTAAATACAGGGGTGTCTGGGTGGCTCAGTAGGTTAAACGTCTGCCTTTGGCTCCGGTCGCGATTCTGGGATCCTGGGATTAAGCTCTCATCAGGTTCCCTGATCAGTGGAGAGCCTGCTTCTCCCTCTGTTTGCTGTTTCCTCTGCTTGTGCACACTGTCAATCTCCCTCTCTCTCTCTCTTAATGTCAAATAAAGAAATAAAATCTTCAAAAAAAAGAAATTAAATACAATAAGAGAGACACCCATGTGACTGAAGTTATTTAAGAGAAATATCATTTCAGAAGCTAAATTATATGTGGGTCCACATGTTTTGAATTATTAAGCACTAATAGTAAGTTTGAATCTGCTCGGTTATCACATTTTTATAATGAGACTTTTAAATGACACTTTCAAAGAAAATGACTTATGTTTTGGGGGGTAGTAAAATCTAGATTATTAAATATTGATTTTTATAAATAACTAAGGATATTATAAACATAATAACATCATTACTGATGTAGTCTGTAACTAATGCCACTGTTCTAATTTCTTTTTTTTGAAAGCACTATATTTGATTCTAAATTTTATTTACTTAAAAATTTTAAAAATATTACCATTTTAAGATTGATTATATTTTTATATTTTCTTTTTGGCGTTTTTCTTAGAAACAAGTGTGAATATATAATACCACATTGTATTTAATAACATTTACTACAAACATTTACTACAAATATTTCTCTATATCATTATTTTAAACATAAAACTTTCTTTAAGCAAACTAAACTTCTTTACCCAGTAAGTGAATAACACCAGTGATTTTAATTGTTGCCCATGGAGGGGAGCTATGATCTGACTAATCTAACTGGCTAAAATAGAAGTTGTCTTAACTATTTACAAACCTAGGCCTAATCTGGCACTCAGAAGGAAATCATCATCTCAGTTGTCAAGAGAGAACAGTAACAAATGTCTCTTTTTTGAGATCAAATGTGGCAAAATATTTCACAATTTGAATGCCAAGAAATAGCCTTAAGTTTGCTGTTAACATATTCTTCAAACCTCTCTAATTATCTGGACATTGTCTCAGTGAACTTCACCAATAAGACTTGTTGCAGAATGTTTAGCGGAAACCAAGAAAGGCATAAGGAAAAAAAATAACAATTTGGCCAAATTATCATTCGAAATTGAAATTTGTCATCAATCAATTAAATATGACCAAACAAAAAGAAATCTTTGTCAAATTGGAAAAGTTAAACTTAAAGAATGACCATTGACTAGAAGGATTTTGAATATCTAGAATGGTAGATTGTTTTGGTTATTTCTGAGGAGAAATGAAACAAAATGAAAAATAAATACAGGTTGATGAGGGAGCAGAAGGCTGGCTTAAGACAAAGCATAAGCTGACACCCTGCAACCCCCCACCCCCACTCCTGGGTGGGACACGTGTGACATTCTTCCAGGAAGCCCCCCTGCCATCTTAATGCTAATGCCTTGCTAGAGGGAAAAACAACCTTAACTTGACAATGGCAAGGCCTCAGGTATCCTGTGAGTCTTTAACATATGAAAGTACTTTCTCAGCCTCTCTTTTTCCTTACCTCCCCCAACCCCATAGTATATATTCAGCCACCCCACATGACCCCCCCACCCCCGGGGCTGCAGCTCTTTCTGCCCATGGATCCAGTCCCTGTGCTTTAATAAACCTACCATTTTGCCCCAAAAGATGTCTCGAGAATTATTTCTTAGTCGTTGGCTCCGGACTCCACCCCACTGAGCCTCACCTATATTCCAAAACCCCATCACAGGTTAGAAATCTGACTTCTAGTATATAGTACAGCTTATACATAGGACAAATAATTTAATAACCAACTTTAAAGTGCCTTCCAGAGTGAGTTGTTTTATGATTCAAAATAGAGTATTTAAGAACACATTAACCTAGAGGATAATTTTTCTCCTTTACCACCATTGCAAATCCAGGTGAATAATATTCTTTTTCTGAACAGGATAAAGTTCAACAAAGAACAGGCAACCTACTATATGGATGAAAACTACTGAAACTGCCAATCGAGTAAGAAAATTTATAGCTACAATCCCGATGCTATTAGGAATAGGCTGAAATGTGAAATAAAATATGTTGGATTTTCCTGGTTAAGTAGAAACAATAAATAAGAATGCTTTACTTTCTGTACCCTTTTAAAAGAGTTTTTCCAAAATTTTGTGGAAGACATGGAAGTTGATGAGGAAAATTATTACAATCTTTATAAATTTTATTCTGAAATTGTAATACTAATATGAGACAGTGTTTCTTACAAAGAATGATTAAATATACATAATTATATTTAACCTAATGTAAATGTTTAGACTATGTGTTTTTACTGGGAATGACATGAAGTATTTAGAACCTGAATAACATTTTTAAATATTGGCTACCTATAACTAAATATTTGCCATTTTTATATTATCTCTTACAATGCAGTTCAAATACTCCTCATATTGTATTGTGTTTGGCAATATTCCATATCATTTTACTTAAAAATACAATATCCCAGATATAATATCTGGTACAACAACTTGAGATAAAGAAAAAAAATTAGTAAAAGAAACAATAGGGAAGAAATTCAGCATTGCTAAAGAAACATTTATCTTTAGAACTTGATCCGACAACTAATCTTCCACTGTATAGAAGAATTGATTATTATAAGATTATAAGAATTAAATCAATATAATTCTACATGTTAAAATTCTAATAAGAGCCTCTTAGGGATGAAGAATCTTGGAATGACAGCTCCATATTTATCATAAATTTAAAGACTTGGTTACTGTTTGGGGGAAAAATACATCTGCCTGAGTTTTCTAGGATGCCATAACTATGTACTATAGATGAGATAGCTTAAAAACAGAAATCTATTTTCTCATAGTTCTGGAAGCTAGAAGTGCAAGATCAAGGTGTCAGCAGTTTTGATTTCTTCTGAGCCATCACTCCTTGAGTTGCAGATGACCACTTTTTCACAAAGCCTTTGTTCTGTGCAAGGGCTTCTCTGGTATCTCTTGTGTGTCCTTATTTTCTCTTATGAAAACACCAGTCAGGTTGAAGGAGGGTTCACCTTAATGACCTCATTTAACTTTATCACCTAATCTTTAAAGACCCAGTCTCCAAATACAATCACTTCCTGAGGTACTGGAGATTAGGACTTCAACAAATGAATTTGGAGGAACACAGTTCAACCCATAACAACATCTTATGTTGCTTGCTTTAAGGAAATGCAAATTGCCTCAATCGTTTTCTTAGATGCCTTGCATCCTGTGATACCAGAAGGAAAATAGAACAGTCAGGAAATATTTGCAAGTACCTTCAACAGTATTTAAATGACTGTAAATTTTGTTTTAGAAGATCTTATTTCTTGTTTAAATAGATTATTTTAATGGAAAATAGTAAAAAGAACATCATAAAAAAGCTGGTAAAACTTTGTGGTAAGAGGTGACAGAACACTCATTCCAGCAGATGAGTCTGGGACTCTTACACATCAGAGCTGAGAGAGATATTGAATCTTTCTGTATCATACACTATCTATAAATTATTATATAATTATGACTGAAAAATACAAAATACATTGGCCTACTTCTGAAAATTGGGGACATGGTACAGGTTGTGACACAGAAGACCCATCTGAACCATGGTATCTTTCACACCGCTTTCCACAATATTTGGAATCCCACCATGAAAGATAGGAGATCTATTTAATCCAAAATCTTAGGAAGGGTAATATGCGAATGGGCAGATCAGAGTGAATTCACATGTCATGAAGACATTCTAAGTCGTAAAATTTAGGCAAGAGAATCTAAAGTCAAATTATCGTATACTACAACATTTTGTGGTGTATGCTATCATCCACCTACATGCATTATACATTAATTCTGTTTTTTAAAAGAAATACACGTGGCTATATGAAAATCTAAGATGCAAAATTGAAAGTTTGTTTCCAAACTCAGTTGATTCTTCTGCATAAAAAAGGAACAAGAGTTACAAATTTCTTCATAGCATTATAGTTGAAAATTCAGGATTCAGCACTCTGAATTAAGATTGAGATTGACCCTCCTTATTCTCAATTTGATTAAAAGAAAAAGTTTATATTGTATATATCTATTTATATATATTTGCATTAGATTTTCCTTCTGAAGTTTATAGAAATTGTTTAGTGCTTTAGAGAGTCTTAGTTGATTTAAATAATATGAAAATGTTTTGTAGTAACAGGTGTGGATCTTATAAGGATACATACTGATACAAATAAGTAGTATTACAACTACTATTAAATTGCTAAAAAGGTATGTACTTTTTTTGCTTCAGGATACAAAAACTCAAGCATGAGAAAGGATTTGCTTTTGTAAAAAAGCAGAAAGATCTTAAAAAGGCAATTTTAGAAATAAAATTATGAAGTTTATTTAAAATTAAGCAAAATTATATTTACCTATTACTCATATAAAATATATGTAGTAAATGTTAATACATACATTTAATACATTTAGCATAGCAGCTTTACGACCTAATTTTCCCAAAGTTTAACTTCATAACCGTACTTCTGAGAAAACATATATCAGGTACAAAAAAAGTAATATTGCAAAAATATTTTCCTAATGGCAGATGGAATTGTTATATACTTAATGTTTGTGTGTAAATGTTGTTATATTCACTATTATAAAGCTGTAGCTATTACAGCTAATAAATAGAATGCTTTAGAAAACATCCACAATCAATAGAATGCCTGCTACCACACTAAATCTTGCACATTTCAAAAGTAAGCAAAACATGGTTTCTTATTTATTTATGACATTATAAAACGAAAGGAACATAAAGCTCTCACTAAATGTATATTTATATATACTTTTACTTTTTTTATAGAAACTGAAGAATATCACTTCTATTTCCTTTTCAAATGTTTAAATCCCCATATAAATTTCTTAAAGTGCAAGAAAAGTCAAATTGCAGAGAAAACTGATTTAACTTTTACATTAGTTTCTTGTGTGTATTTGAGAGAGAGTAAAAGTAGGTAAAGAGAAAGGCAGACACATAGATAAGTAGATTTTAGATTGAAGAAAAATGTACCTTGCAAGAAAAGTGGTCCTTTAAAAGTAATGAGTTAGTGTCAGTTTATTACATACATGATTTCAGAGAAGATTTACAAGGTAATTTGATTTTAAAACTTAAATATGTAACTTAATATTGTACAGGAAGTATCAGATATCTACTACTACAATAAAGCTACATGATTAAGTACTACAAAATCTGAGTGATAATAGTATTAAATATATATTAACTCATGAGTCTGATTGGACTGGGCTTAATTGATAGGCTGGGCTCACTCAAATATCTCTGATCAACCACAGGTCATCCAGATAGCTCTGTTGACCATGAGTTGGTTTGCTCACTTTTTGGGAGAACATCTGTTAGTTGACTAAGATGTCCCTGGCAGGAATGACTAGGGGAACTTAAACGACTTTCATGTTATCTCTCATTTTCTGACATATTGGCAGGCACAAGGTTTCATAGAAGAACAAGAGTGGACAGACCCAACCAGGGAGGTGTTTTTGAACCTCTCTTTGCATTACATGTGTTGATATCTTGTGAGCAAAAGTGTCACCTGGGTGAATTCCAAGTTAATTTTGAGTTTAAAATTACCAGGAAAATATATATCACTTTTTTTGTTTGTTTTTGGTAAAAGAACAGCATCATACGACAAAGGGCATAAGTATTGCATGAGGTGAAGAATTAAAGCCAGTAATATACTCTACAACTTGAAATTAATCTGACAATTTGGAGTTCTTTAGAAAGCCAAAAAAAAAAAAAAAAAAGAAAGAAAATAATATCTACTAGCTTTCACATGGTCAACTCACTGTATTCCTTAGGGGAGGAAAAAAAAGAAAATTTTAAATATAAGGGTACAAGTATCAAGTATGTTTATTTACAATAGAAATTTAATTATCTAATATTTATTGAGTACATATGATGGAGGTACAAAGTTCCTGCCCTTCTTTTGTTTTAGTCTTTAAAGAAATATAATTTTCCAATAGCTAAGGTTCATTATGAAGAGGATAAAAAATTAAAAAAAAAAAAGATTTTTAAGACTTCCTCTAGTTCAGCCACCCTAAAATGATGGTATTTAACATTTCATAACAAAATTGTAAATCTTTACCTAGGTTTACATACTTCTAGAAGTAAGGTGGGTGAGTGGATGGATGAATAATTGGAAGGAAATAAAAATCAGGACTTTTCTAAATTTGGAATCATACTATACTTAGTATATATTTTTTACAACTATTTAAAGGATATTTGTATTTAATAAAAGAAAAATAAATTTATATCATACTAAATTTTCTTCATATCGTTTTATTATTTGCCTTTATAGATTAAGTTTATATAAAATAGAGATATATAGAGGAATAGATACAGAGATTCATAGATGACTATTTTTTAAAAACTATACATATTTTTTAGAACAGTTTTAGGTTTCTAACAAAATTGAAGGAGAGATACAGAGATATAAAGATTTCCCATATGCCCTCTACCTCCACACATACACAGCCTTCCCCTTTATCAACATCATTCACTAAAGTGATATGTATATGTGTGTGTGTGTGTGTGTGTATATATATATATATATTTATATTTATATTTTTTAAACTAATGATGAACTTCTGTTGACACATCATAATCACCCAAAATCCACTATGGTTCACTCTTGATGTTGCACATCCTATGGGTTTGGACAAATTAGCCGTCAATATAATATCATGTAGAGTATTTTAACTGCCTTAAAAATCCTCTGTGCTCTGCCTATTCATCTCTCCCTCCCACACCTGGCAACTACTGGCCTTTTCATTGTCTCCATATTTTGCCTTTTACAGAATGTCATATAGTTGGAATCATACAGCATGTAGCCTTTTCAGATTGGTTTCCTTCATTTAATAAAATGCATTTAAGTTTCCTCCATGTTTTTCATGTCTTAATAGCTAACTCCCTTTAATGCTGAATAATATTTCATGGTCTGATGTACTGCAGCTTTCTTTATCCATTCACCTACTGAAGGACATTTTGGTTGTTTCCAACTTCTGGCAATTGTGAATAAAACTGCTATAAACATCTGAATGCAGGTTATTGTGTGGACGTGAGATTTGACCTTCTTTGGAAAAATTCCAAGGAGCACAATTGCTGGATTGTATATAAGATTATGTATAGTTTTGTAAGAAACCATCAAACTGTCTTCCAAAGTAGAGGTATCATATTGCATTTGACCAGCAATGAATAAGAGTCCCTGTTGTTCCACATCCTTTCTAATATTTGGTGTTGTCAGTGTTCTGGATGTTGGCCATTCTAATAGTTATATAGTAGTATCTTTTTTAACTTGCATTTCCATGATGACATATGATGTGGAACAAGTTTGTATATGCTTATTGCCATCTGTATATCTTCTTTGGTGAGGTGACTGTTAAGGTCTGGCCCATTTTTTAATCAGGTTATTTTCTTATTGAGTTTTAACAGGTTTTGTTGTTGTTGTTTTCTTCAGTATATTTTGGAGAGTAGTCTATCTGATGTGTATTTTGCAGATATTTTCAAATACTCTGTGGCTTTCTTCTCATTTTCTCAACACTGTCTTTTGCAGAACAGGTTTTAATTTTTATGAAGTTCACCTTACCAGTTATTTCATACATGGATTGTGTGTTTGGTGTTTTAGATAAAAAGCATCACTATACCAAGATCATTTAAGTTTTCTCCTGTGTTATTTTCTTTTTTAAAAAAATATTATTATTTATTTATTATTACCATATAATATATTATTTGTTTCAGAGGTACAGGTCTGATGAATACATCAGTCTTTCTTTGTGTTATTTTCTAAAAGTTTTATGGTTTTTCATTTTACATTTAGGTCTATGATCCATTTTGAGTTAATTTTGGGGAAGGTTATAGTTCAGCATGTAGATTCATTTTCTTGCATGTGGATGTCAAGTTGTTTCAGCATCATATTGAAGAGGCTATCTTTGCTCCCTTGGACTGCTTTTGCTTTTTGTCAGAGATCAGCTGAGTATATTTATGGGGGTCTGTTCTGGGCTCTCCATTCTGTTCCACT
This sequence comes from Ursus americanus, assembly GCF_024610735.1. Taxonomy (NCBI): domain Eukaryota; kingdom Metazoa; phylum Chordata; class Mammalia; order Carnivora; family Ursidae; genus Ursus; species Ursus americanus. The sequence goes on from NC_142139.1 coordinate 26,540,503, forward strand.
GGTCTGTTTTTTTGCCAGTACCAAACTGTCTTAATTACTATAGCTTTGTAGTTAGTCTTGAGGTTGAACATTATCAATTTTCCAGCTTTGTTCTTCTCCCTTAATAATGTATTCGTTATTTGGGTCTTCTATGTTTCCATGTAAACTTTAAAATCAATTTGTCAGCATCCATAAAAGAACTTTCTCGGATTATGATTATTGAATCTTTCTATCTGTGAACATAGAATATCTCCATTTATTATGTTCTTCTTTAATTTTGTTCATCAGTGTTTTATAGTTTCCATCACATAAGTATTGTACATATTTTGTTGATTTATACATATTTCGTTAGATTTATACTTATTTCATTTTTGGAGGTGCTAATGTAAATGTATTATGTTTTTAATTCCATTTGTTCATTGTTACTATATAGGAAAGCACTTATTTTTTGTTTGCTAACCTTGTATCCTGAAACTTTGCTATAATTGCTTATTAGTTACTCAGATTTTTGGATGATTCTTTCAGATTCAGATTTTCTACAGAGAAAATCATGCCATCTGTTAGCAAAAACTTTTTTTAAATTTTTTTCCTTCCCAATCTAAATACCTTCCATTTATTTTTCTTACCTTATTGCATCAGCAAGGACTTTCAATATTAGCAAAGACTTGAAAAAAGCAGTGAGAAAAGATATCCTTGCCTTGTACCAGATCTTAATAGGAAAGCTATAAGTTTCTCATCTTTAGGTATGGTTAGTTGATTTTTTTGGTGAATAGTCTTTATCCAGTTGAGAAAATTGCCCTCTAATCCAAGTTTATTGAGTGTTTTTACCATGCATAGGTGTTAGATTTTGTCAAATGCTTTTTCTGGATCTATGATATGATCATGTGATTTTTCTTCTGTAGCTTGTTGATGTGATAGATTACGTTAATTGATTTTGGAATGTTGAAACTGCTTTGAACACTTGGGATAAATCCCATTTGTCATGATATATTGTTAAATGAAATGCATAAATCTTAACTGTTTAATTATACAAATAGATACACCTGTATAAATTCCATTCCTATCAAGACATCTATATTCTTGTAACAGCATATTCCCTCCAATAAGTGAATCCAATCACTACTGCATAACATTCCTACACCCGCCCTCCCTCTTTCCTGTGAGACAATTACCTTTTTTATTTTTTTTCACCATTGATTAGTTTTACCTTGTAACTTCATATAATAGAATTATGCAGTAGGTAATATTTTTCGTCTGACTACTTTTCCTCAGCATAATGTTTGTGAAATTTATCCAAGTTGCTGTTTGTACTTTTGGTTTGTTATTCCAATTTATTTTATTAAAAATCCATATTAATGAACCAAATATTTAAAATTAATTTAGTTATTACAAATTTCTTCCAATTTTGTATTTGCTTTTTTTCCACTCACTTTTTGTATATATTAGTCATATTTTAATTAGGATATTAGAACATTGATGTGTACAATGAGCACATTTTGATCATTTATTCTGAAATCTTATAAACTTGAGTACCTTCATTTTGTGTACTCTAATTCACGGCCACTTTATTTGTCTCAATATGATTTAGACTGTTATAGTTGTGTGAATGTTATATTTACCTGGCAATCAGAGTTGTTAGAAATTGATTAGTGTATTTTACTATATAATTAATATTTGCTACTTTTCTTACTACAAAAGATATACTGTTACTTATATAATATACTTTTAAAACTGGGATATTGCCTTATATTATAAATTTCAAAATACATTTTTTTTTTAAATAAGGATACACTTTCTGTTCACTAATAGCAAAAAAACATGTATGTTGATTACTCAGTAATGGTTAGGATAAAATGGTTGGATTCCTTTAGGATAGTTACATTGGTTAAACCACATTTTGTTTCCTCAAATATTCCATTATTGGATTTGGGGAATAATAAAGTGTTTCCCTACTCAACAAAATTTTCTTTGAAGTACATATTGACTAAACTAAAACTTTTACCTAACAGCATTTAAAATAGTAAATGAAATGGTAATAGAGCCATTCTTTCTTTAATTATGTATTGAGCTTCTAGTTTGTAAAAAGCATTAGACCAAAAAATATTAATTTACGATGGAATAAACAATTTCTATAAGCAAAGGAATCACAGGCAGTGAATGAAGCAGACATATAAAATGGTGTTACAGGGTCTCAAAAAAGGCAGTGGAAAAAATGACAACTGGAGCACTGAGTAAAATACTCTGTAGTTTCTTGTGTGGTATTTGTTGAAAGTAGTCAAAGTGGGAAAGTCAAGAAATTGGTAGGAGTGAATCCAAATATTTATCTTGTAAGCTAAATTTTTTAACAAAAGTAAGGGTTTACAGGACAGTGAAAGACCGTATGTATCTGTTGGCACATGTATGTGTATGTATGTTGGGGTGTGGATGACATGATCTTTCTTTAAAAAATAGGAAATTAGGTTATGGATGAGAAAATAGACTAGGAAATAATTACTGATATTCTAGAGGTTTAATTATTGGGAATTGGGTCCATAATAGTATGATAGCATTTAGTTGTATTTAACCACAGTAATGGTAATTAACCATTAATTAGTAGAGCCAGAGAGGCAATGGCTCAGGGCTCATTATAAATTTAATGCCAAGATACCCTTGCTCTTAGGATTAGGGGTAAAGCGTGGCATAGCTAGAGCTGAGCCTACAGGTGATATCAAGTCCTTACTCTGAAAACTGCAATGATGCAGAGAAAAAGCTTCAAGCAGGTTCATATTTAAAATTTGTGAGTAATCAATGTATTCACATTGTAAATATTAGATATTTGATTTTATTCAGCAAATTGGGAAAGTGCTGTTGAAATAATAAAGTTAAAAAATTAATATTAATGAACATGGTACCTAAAAGGTGTTCTTTTTCTAATAGCAGGCTAATATACACCAATCAAGAATAAAGTTATAATTCATAATATTTTGTTTTGTGAGTACCATTTTTAGAGAACTTGAAAAAAAGACTTTTAGAAATAGCTAAAGACAAACAATTATCTAGAGCTCATTATATGCCAGTTGCTGAGCTGGGCACTTTATGAATTAATTCATTTATAGAATAACTCAAGGAGTCAGGTTCAGATCCCAGAATCCAGAGTGGCAGAGATGGGCACCTCAAGGCATCTGGTGCAGTAATGCAACAGATCCCAGAGAAGCCGGCAGGAGCCTGGGGAGAGTTCTTTTCTCTTCGTGAAGGGCAGGGCGCCCTGGAATGGGTTTGCCCCATGAGAGGGGCCCATGCCTTGGAATAAAAATATTTTAATAAAAAAGAAAGAATAACTCAAAGAGACTATATACAGTTAGTATCTATAGTAATGAAGATATGGAAATATGGAAATTAAATTAGAAAAGATCATTAATTCACCAGTATCACACAGTTATTTTGGCAGTAATGAAAATCTCTTTTTGAGATTTCAACCTTCAGATACAGAGGCAAAGTAAAGTGCAGTTGTGATATAATTACAATAAAAGCTAGTTTAGTTAAACGCATTAAACTTGGCCACAGTCGTTTTTTGTTGTTGTTGTTGTTGTTTTCTTCCCATGAATAGGTGTATCTGTTTCCATGTTCCTTGAATCTGGCCTGTCCTTGTAACTTGCTTAGGCCAATAATGAGGGGCAAGTGCCATTGCATTAGTTTTAGAGCCTAGGTTCCAAAAAGTTATACAACTTCACTTTAGATTTATTTCACTTTGTCCAGTCACACCAGCTGAGGCCTGTCCCAGCCTAAGCACCAGCTGCATACCACCCCATGAGGATGTCCAGGTGAAAATAGAAAAGAATTACCCAACCAACCCTCAGAAACTTGCAAAATAATACATTATTATAGAGCTCAAGTTTGGGGGTAGTTTGTTAGCAGTTACTGATAACTGAAAAAAGTCAGTTTTTAAAAGAGGGATTTTAAATAATATAGCAAAGAAATTAAAGCAATTTCAAGAGGCAGTCTGAGTTCCACTTTCTCTTCCTTTCTCCTCCTTTTTTTGTTTTAATTTCTTAGAAGTAACTACTTCAGGTGATTGACAGAGTTAGTGAAGATGAGATATTTTATCTTACCTTCATTTCCATAGTAAGTCAGTATATGGAATTAGTAGAAATTAAATACCAGAAATTTATGATCTTCCTTTTATCAGACTAAGTAGATGGGAATGTGAAAATGATAGAGAAGAATATAATATATCTGATTGTTTCAGTTTCTTCAATGAGTTGACTAATATATAGAACAATCTTTTAAATACTCAGATTATTAAAATGATGTCTGTCATTGTGTTAGCCAATTCATGCACAATAAGAACTTCTTATAAATGACATTTAAGTATATTTAGTTAATTAAGTCATACTGATGAGCTAATATCTAATGTGGTTGCTGAAATCTTACTAAGCAGTAGATCTGCATAACCTCCTTAAGAGAAGCTATTTGTTTCCCTATAGACAAAATAAGGAAATCTTATTATAACATGGTAAATTATTGCTTTTTGTTTATTTATATATATATGTCCTATATACATACATGTAATTCCTGTATATACATTGTATATCATGTATACATTGTACATATATAATATAATATGCACATAATATGCACATAATCCTACATATATAATCCTATATAAATGTTATGTACAATTTGTTAACTTCATACAACTTACTCTGATAATTCTATATCAACATGTACATTTAATATATGCAGTTTTGTTGTTGTTGTTGTTGTTGTTGATTTTTTCTAGAGAGTGGGAGGAGAGGCAGAGAGAGAGGGAGAGAATTCCAGGCAGGCTCCATGCCAGCATGGAGCCCAGTGCAGGGCTCAATCTCACAAACCCGAGATTGTGACCTGAGCTGGAATCAAGAGTTGGACTCAACCAACTGAGCCATCCACGTGCCCCAGTATGTGCATATTTGGTATATCATTGCTGAACCCTCAAACATATTATATATAATTGTATATATATAAAAAAAATTCAAACTATACTTGATTAGCAATTTTTGAAATTATATTGTTGATATATTTAATATTTTTCTATTAATTAGCTATTTTACTGGTTATCCCATAAAAATAAAAGTTTGATTGTTTTTATTATCTTGACTAAACCAAGGCAGAATTTTCTAGGCATATGAAAACAATTTTTCTAAACATTAGCATTCTCAACTCTTTAAGCATAAATCTATGTAAACACTTAAGTGAAATACACATAAAGTAGTGGTCAGTGCAAGAGAATTGAACTGTGTACTGTGCCAATTGTTTGGTTTGTTACATGAAAATAGAGAACGATTCCAAGTAGAAGAAAAAGAAATAAATATTCACAAATTAGATAAACAGTAGTGAGACAAATTTTACAGGATAATGGAGTTGTGTTGAACGTTAAACCTATTAATATTCATAAAGCACTTAGAACAGTGCCTGATATAGGGTTCCTGGGTGGTTCAGTTGGTTAAACATCCAACCTTTGATTTCAGCTCTGGTCATGATCTCAGGGTCGTGAGATCGAGCCCCATATCGGGCTGCATGCTTAGCACCGAGTCTGCTTGAGATTCTCTCTCTCCCTCTGCCTCTTTCCCTGTTCACTCTACATAAATAAATAAATAAATAAATAAATAAATAAATAAATAAAATAGTAAACAAAAAGAATAGTGCCTAATACATATGTAGTGCTATATACATATTTGTAAAATAAATTAAATAATTCCAGAGCAATGGATAGGATCAATAGGGAATGAAATGATTAAGAAAGCATTCTTGCAGTTATGTATAAGGAGGATTAAGCAAGAAAATATAAGCACAGAAACAATTATACAATCTATTCATGAGGTAAAATAGAATATATTCAATCAGATAATAACTCATTATAAAAAGCTACCTCAAAGCTCAACTAGAATGTTTTAGAATTCACATGTCTAGTGAATTCAGTTTAAATTGATTGAAACAATTCTAAGTTAATGTTGGTTTCAGTAAAGAATGGATTTTGAATAATGAAAAGAAAATTAGACCAGAAAGTAAAAAACAAAACAAAAAAAAACCAAAAAAGTATTAAATCATGGAATAAGCCCCTGAAATTAAGATACTGTTAAATAGAATTGATTTGATGACTCAAGTGTCAAGAGCTATAAAACCAGAAGACAGGGACAACTTGTCTATTAAAACAAATCAAATTATAGGCCACAAGCTAGAAAAATTCATGCAAACTATTATACTAGTACTTAAAAACCTGGTTTTATGATTTAAAATCACAAAACAGGAAGCACAGATAGAAGCAATGATAAAATGCAAAAATTTCCACTTGAAACAGGTTATGTTCAATAATCATATTGGACTTCTAATGCATATAAGCACATTCTCTAAGCGGTAGAGGCAGCTTGCTTGCCTCTCAGTGATACATGCTCTGATTTTGTGTGTCATTGCATCTCATTTCAAATGTTAGCAGAATGTAATAATTTGATAATAAATGAAAACTTCTTTAAGCACATTAGTGGGATGCAAACAGCATTTGGTACCCTTCCATATTTATTTTATTTCATCCCATCTATAGTTACACTTGTAATCAAGAAGGGAGTGAACCAACGATGCTTGGGTAGACATAATAGCATAACCTGAAAAATATTAGAAGCCACTAATCGAATGAAAATTTTGTTTAAATGTTAGTGTTTCAAATAAAACATATTTATATTTGAAACACTTTTGGTTGGTAAAGTCAGGCAAAATATATTAAAAATGTTATATCAAAAGTGAATTTAACCAAAACATAAATCTGAGGCACATGGTATTATGAATGATTTTTGGTATAAATACTCTTTGAAATATGCTTCTAACTGCATATAATAGATGCGGCAATATAGAGGATAGCAAACTATTCAACATTTTTCTAAGATACAAGACTTATTATGGAAATAGAATGTCATAAAACAAGGTACTTAAATCAGTATAAATTATGAATACTAAATATTAAACTAAATTACAGTTCTTATGTTCTTTTAGAGGCTACGTTCTCTTTCTGAAATGTATTGCTCCTACTGCTCTTTTACATGGAACCAATTTGAATAAAAACATATTGTGCTTAATTGAGCAGCTAATTATATGAAAATGGCTGTCAGTCAAGCAATAGCAAATGGCCATTTTCAAAATAAAAAATGGTTTAATGAATTTTACTATCTTTTTTCTTTCATAACACTTCATATGTAAACAATTCCATAATTGTTATTCTTGATATGGGTTCAAAACGCAATCCTTATATGACATGAATGTTAAAATTAAAGCTTACTCTTCTTATACTGAAGTATAGTTAATGAATATAAAAGTACTTTACAAATAACATGTTCATCTCAAAATAGATGTTGAAAAAGATATCCATATTGTCAATATTTATTGTCTAAGATTTAACATGTTTAGAAAGCTACAAATGCATTAAGATTATAAGAAATGCCCATTTAACCTCAACATATAAAAAACAAAAAATATTTAAAAATATATATTTCTGCAATTCTTGGACCTGGATAAATAGCTCTTGTTGAGAAAAAAAATATATATATAGATACAACTTAAGCATTTCACAAAGAAAATTCCCTCTTTGCCACCCAATACATATGCTAGGGGATTCTTCTTATTTTGTGTTGAAAAAAATAGTTTTTCCTTTACTATGTCTAGCATTAAGAATACTCATATATGATCCTAAAATTTGAGACTCTTGAACTATTTTCAGTATAGCACATGAGATTCTTCAGGATCTTGTCTACTCTCCATCATCACATCACGTTACTCTTTATATGTACTTCTAATACAATGATTAAATGTTAATTTAAGTAGAAAACTACTTTTGCTTCCTTAAATACATCATGTTATCTCTTACTTTAATATTTTATATATGCATGCCCTCTAGAATGTCTCCCTCTGAAACAGCCATTGAAACAGGTTTTGGGGATTAAATGGCAGTGGTAAGATGCTGAAGCAATGGGGGCCATAATGAAGCAAATAACTCCCAGACACCTGAGGGGCCTGGTTACCATGATGGAAATTAGCCCAAAGAAAAAATGGCTGATCAAATCAGAATGGTTTACGACAAGCATAGTTGACCCTTGAATAATGGGTTTGAACTGTGTGGATCCACTTACATGCAGATTTTTTTCAATACCTACAGTACAGTACTATAAATGTATTTTCTCTTCCATGATTTTCTTAACTACAATTTCTTTTCTCAAGTGTGTTTCATTGTAAGAATGCAGTATATAATACATATAACTTATGAAATATGTTTTTGATATTGATAGGGCTTTTGATCAACAGTAGTTAAGTTTTGGGGGAGTCAAAAGTTAAACGTGGATTTTCCCGTGGAGGCATGCAGTGCCCCTCACCCCTGTATTGTTCATGGGTCAACTATAGATCTTTGTCAGTTGCCAGTTGCTCCTGAAAGTGAAATAAACTGGCAAATTTTTGAAGCTTTACTTCATTTTTATATGGGAAACCAATTCTCTATGCATTGTGAACAGAAGTCTCATGTATCAAACCATATTTTTTTGTGTATGTGTGTGTGTGTGTGTGTGTGTATGGCATTATATATATGACATTTTGCCCAAGATCTAGAAAGTAAGGGGTAAAAAATAAAGTGGTTCTTCTCATTATTACCCTTAATTATCCACTAGAAAAATTGGCTTTTAGGGGTCATAATATCCAAAGGAGGAACATTTTTAACAGAGGATACAGCAGGATTTTTATTGAACTGAAAACAAACAACCTTCTGTTACTTTGGGCTACGTGTGTTGCAGAACCCCAAAGAATGTGGTTTCTCTATTGACTTGACGATACATCCTAATTATCAAGTGGAAATTGGGTGTTACTTCATAATGGAGGCCAGAGTTAGTAAATATGAAATCCAGGAGGATCTTCTGAGTTGCTTCTTTTAAAAAAAAAAGATTTTATTTATTTATTTATTTAGGGAGAGCATGACTGGGGGACTTGCAGAGGGAGAGGGAGGGGAAGACTCTCAAGCAGACTCCATTCTGAGCTTGGAGCCCAATATGGGGCTCAGTTTCATGACCCTGAGATCATGACCTGCGCAGAAATCAGAAGTCAGACACTTAACCAACTGAGCCACACAGGTGCCCCTGAGTTGCTTGAAGTTGAAGTTGGCAACTGCCAGTAGTTGAAGTTACTGGAAAACTGTAACTCAAACAGTCAGAACCACTAATGCATAGCTACTTCATAGATAAAAATTTTGTTTATCTGACAAGTTAAAGAACTATAAGTAGATTAGGGCTGGATGAAGACAATAAGAAACTAGAAGTATAATGGAAAAGAGAAATAATACCAACTTCTCATAAATTCATGACAAGTACAGAAGTGAGAACTGCTGTATTTATGCATACTAGCTTGCTAGCTTTGATGTGTATATATCTGGGCATCTTGCTGATATATTAATTATATATATTTGCATATTTTATATATTATTATATATGTATGTGCGTGTATATTTATATATTTGTGCATATATACTAAATATATACATACTTACCTATAGTGTACATGTACTTCATTGTTATATATGAAGTATAAAATACTTTATTAGCATTAATACATTATCATTTGTAACATATACACATGCATTAGAGATAAATTATTTATAATGCATTTGTGCAAGTGTTTATACTTTCCAAAACTGTATAAAAGATCATTATAGCTGATCAATGGGAGGCAGAGAATATTCTCTTTTTCTGAATTATAGATAGAATAATCATATTTAAACATCAAATTTATGTAACATCACATCAGAATTCTAAACATCACAATTTATTTAAACATGAAATGTTCTATATAATATATGATTAAGTAGTCACATAAAATCAGTTTATATAACTATGTTTGTGGTTTGATAAACTATTTTAGAGATAAATGTAAACATTTCATTTTTCTTTTAATTTTGCTTCATGTATTAGTAATGATGAAGCAGGAAATAAACAAGAGTTATGGCATCCTGTCAGGCACTTGGCATCCAAGGTGTTGTGAAGCATTTCAAATACTGAATGTTGAGTATTACGAAACTATTGAAAAGAGAACAAAAGCATATTCTTAAATTTGTTAATGAGAATGGCAGGTGGACAACTTTAAGATATATAAATTCAATCATACTGAAATTTACTGGGAAAATGAAACTTGTTAAGAATGTGATATTTCTATTTCTTATTTGTGAAAATAATTCAAACTTGCTTTCTTATTTTTCTTCTTTTATGTTTCTAGTGAAAAATAGTATTTATTTTCCTACTTTATTTTTGTTTATTGAATATACTTACACTATTTCTTTAAAAATCTTGGCCTTGGGATTCTACTTAGCTATCAGTATCAATAATATCTTGATTTCATGCAGATTTACATATAAATGTTTATTAAAACACCAATATAAAATTACAGATATTTTTGGAGTGAATAAAATCACCAACTGGCAAATAACAATTAGCTTCGAAATAATAGTTTGGATAGTATTTATTAGATTTTGAATGTCTTTTAATAATGCCTGTTAAATTTATTAATTAACATAGTTGTAGGTGTTCTCTGTCCTAAAAAACTTTGCTTACTTCTTATCTTATGGTTAGTATACTAATTTTCTTTGCCAAAGCGATTGAATATGTGACCTGACTCAATACCTTCAATGCACTTCACATTTTGGGAGCTCAACTCAGTACGTATTTTACTTAATATGAAATTGGCCCTGTGCCAAATATTGTACTAAATTTTGGGTACCAAAAACAGGAAACATAATCTTTCCCCTATAGAAGATGTTTGAAATAATAAGATTACCAAAGGAAAAAGATGTAGAATAAGAAAAGGAGCTAGTCTGCAGCATAATTCTCTGGGAAACTAATGGATATACAAGCATAAAGTTATTGACATTTTAGTCAGTAATAGAAAACAAATCAGTATTCCTTCTATCAAAATGGGCTGAGAAGAGAATCACCAGACTATCTGAATTGGCATTCGCAAAGTGAAGTGTTCTTTGAAGAAAAACTGCTTTCCTTAGTAAGGAGAGGTCATGGAGAATGTCTGTGTTAATGAAAAGAGACCTGATCTTAGAATTAATGAAAAGTTTTCTAAACACCAAAGTTAAAGGTAAATACAACAGAGATATCCAAACTGGGAAGAGGAATAAAATTCATGAGAATTTTTGTGATTAAAATAGAATCAGAATTTCATCATAATATTTTTTTCTATAAAACTGATTGCTAATAGAAAGGAACAAAAGTTCAGATATCCAAGGGAAAAGAACAGTGGCCCAAGATATATTCGTGCTCGGTAAAGATATACCTATGTAGCACCTGCTTTGTATATTAATAAATAATCCATAGTATTTAAGGAAACTATCTTTAAGATAATTGTATTGTAGAAAATATTTCAATATGTTTTAGAAATGTATCAAGACTTTTAGTCCAGTCATGACATAATATTTTGTATTGGACTAGGCCTCTCCTAAAAAAAATCTGTATAAACTGACATAGCAAAGAATTGATTTAGGTTCTTCTTATGCTGGGAAATAACTGTTTAAGTACCTTATAGTATGCTATTTAATCCATAATGAAAAGCTCCTGTTTTAGTATTGAAGAAACTGAGACTTAGAAAAGCTTAAAAACTAGACTTGCTTTTTTCTGTCATCTATCTATCTATCTATCTATCTATCTATCTATCTATCTATCATCTATCTATCATCTATCTATCATCTATCTATCTATCTATCTATCTATCTATCTATCTATCATCTATCTATCTATCTATCTATCTATCTATCTATCTACCATCAATCTTGACAAAGCTGTTACTTGGAATTCAGTAGGAATGGGTGGTCTTTCAATAAACAGTGTTGGGCCAAATGTCACAATTGAAAATAAAAGTGAACCCGTATTGCTAGCATGCACAAACATTAATGTAAACAGAATAAGAGACTTCACTTTAAAAGCTAATAAATGTCTAAAATGTAAAAGAATATCTTCACGACTTTGCGGTTAAAAATTTTTTTATAGCATACATGAAAATCACACTAACCAGAAAAGAAAATATTCATTAATTAGACTTTCTTAAAATAAAGACTATCTAGTCTTCAAAAGACACTATTTAAATGGTAAAAAATTCAGGCCATAGATTGGGATACTATATTTGAATACATATATAAACAACTAATTCATATGCAGAATATATAAATAACTTGCTGAGATCAACAACAAAAGAGAGACAATCTAGTAAAAATATGAGCAAAAACTTGAACTAAATTGGTGCAACCACTGTGCAAAATGTTTGATGCAACAACTGAAGAGAAACTTACAGACACATTCTTAACCATTAATTTCACAACTCTCCCACACATGCATACCAGAGTTTTCATAACAGCTACATGTTTTATGAAAAGACATCAACAGCTTTTGTTTCAAATTATCTTTTTAAGGATATTTGTACAGCAAAATACTTGCAATATAGAGATGGTGGCTCCCTGCAGGACAGAGCAGATTCGTTTCCTGACAAGATAATAAAGGAAATTTCCTCCTCTGGGACAAAGATTGGGCAGAACTTTGAAAAACCCCTTAGGAGTTTAGGTATTCTAAACCCAGCATTCTTCACCTGTGACACAAACCCACTTCATGGGCATTACGCATGTGGGTCCTCCTTGGCATCATGCCCATGGATCTGGGCTGGAAGATGGCAAAGGGAACTGACAAGACCATGAAGCTCATGCTGCCTGCTCTGTCATGAGAAATAAAGTCCTTTTTCTCTGATAAAGGAGTATCCTGTCTTCTGCCAGGACTATAAGACTAACTGAACAGCTTGCAACTAGGGTAAAATCTCAGGTCTTTCATAGTTCATTTTTTTTGTTTGTTTGCTTGTTTTGTTTTTTTAAGATTTGTTTATTTGAGAGAGAGACATGCATGAGCTTGGGCAGAGTGAAAAAATCTCAAGCAGACTCCCCATGGGGGCTTAATCTCATGACCTTGGATCGTTACCTGAGATGAAATTGAGAATTGGATGCTTAACCAACTGAACCACCCAGGCGCCCCTCTTTCATAGTTTCTGACATAGGAAACAATCCAAATGGCCATTATAGTAAAACTAACAAACAGCTACATTATAGCATACGCATATCATTAAATTTAACATAACAATGACGTTTTAAAAATTAAGGACTTCTATATTCTAAAACATGGATAAATACTGAGCAAAATAAGATAGACAAAGAGTAATTTGTGACTCATTTATATGAATTTCAGCAATGGACATATGTAATATATGATGATAAAGATCAGAATCGTAGTTGTTTTTTGCAGTCATTAATAGGGAGAAAACATAATAGAGTATGAAATAATGGGAAGACCCTATATTATATCATGAAATATGATCAGATGTGTTTATACATGCATAAAAAAATAATCAAATCCTATAATTTAAATTTTTGTTCTTCATATAAGTTGTATTTAAAAAATTAAACAGAAAAGTATGAAAATGAGAACCTTATTTACCAAAATATATTTGATATAGTCAAAGTTCTTTAGTGAAAATATTCATGGCTTAATGTCTGTCCTTAAAAAGGAATGATAAAAATATAGTAAATCTTCAGCACCAAGGGTAACTTTTTTTTAAAAAGTATAGAGAAAAGTAAGAAGAGACTATTTATTAAGTAAAAATGGATATAATTCTACCTGCATTTTTATTACCATTAGAGCCAGGACTATTCTAAGCACGTCAATGATAATATTAAATAATTTTTTTAAAAAGGCTTTAGGATTGAAAACTTAAAACTTACAGAATTTTATGGAATGTAAGAAAAAAATAAGTTTCACAGTTCAACGAGTTGTGGAAAGATTGTGTTATATATTGTCAGATACCTTGCTTTCTCTTTAACCAATGGAACACCTTAGCATCTTTATTTTGCTAATTCACATTACATATTTGTTGATACTAACAAAAGTTTAGAAACAAAAATCTATTAAGGAGGGATTGGCTAAATAAGTTATAATACCTCCCTTGTAATGATATATACTTCAGTCACCGTAGTGTAATTTTATTTCATATTTCTTAATATGTATAAATGACCCTAAAGGGGCGCCTGGATGGCTCAGTCGTTAAGCGTCTGCCTTTGGCTCAGGGCGTGATCCCGGCGTTCTGGGATGAGTCCCACATTGGGCTCCTCCCCTGGGAGCCTGCTTCTTCCTCTCCCACTCCCCCTGCTGTGTTCCTCTCTCGCTGGCTGTCTCTCTGTCACATAAGTAAATAAAATCTTAAAAAAAAAAAAAAAAGAAATGACCCTAAAATTTTTACTTAAATTTCAGTTAAAAATTTCAGTATGTAAGCATGATTTCTTATTTGTTAATAAGTATATAGGTGTTTGGAAAGATATCTTTACATATAGAAACACACATGCAGTTATATACAAAGGAAGTAAAAGTAGTAGTGCACAAAAAAAGATGTTGAATACAATTCTTAGTGTGTTACTTTAATTTTATAAACCTGATTATTAAATTTAGTGGATATATTAAGTCTAGATCCCTCAAAGATATTATATTTAATGTTAAAATATATTATTTGGGCTTTCAGATATATTTATATTCCATATAAATAGTTACTTTTATTAAATATTTGCATTTTATTACATTATTTTATAAAAGAGATTTGTAATAATCTATGGCATTAATATCATTTGAGTAGATAACTTTTAAGTCAGTTAAAAAATACAAGTAAAATTTCCAAAATAGTAGCAGTATTTATTTTTGAAATTTAGAAAATATTATATTATCTCATTTAAATATTTTTTGTAAATTTATTTATAAGCTACATATACAATTTCAATAATCCAAAAATCATTTTTTATATTATGGAGAGTAATAACATCTTCCAATGGGATAGACCAGTAAGGTAAGATGAAAACAGTAAGTAAAATGAAAATAGAAAACTAAAATTAGCAACTAACAGACAATTATACTCTTTCTTTTTTTTAAGATTTGATTGATTGATTTTAGAAAGAAAGAGGGAGAGCAAGAGTGAGCGGGGTGGGGTAGAGTGAGAAAGAATCTGAAGCCAACTCTGCACTGAGCAGGCGGTCAATGCGGGGCTTGATGTCCTAATAGCAAGATCATGACCTGAGCTGAAACAGTCAGATGGTTAACCCCCTGAGCCACCCGGGCGCCCTTAAAATTAATATTCTTAAATCTGGGAATTTAAGCAAGATAATTTGATACTTTAAAATATAATTCTTTCATCCCGTTTGTTTGGGTGTAGAACACCCCAATCTGTAGAGTAATATGATTGGCTTCTATCTCCAACATCTAGCTGAACCATTTACTACTCTCAGAGGAATAAATGAACTGGTCTACTTTTTGACCAACAAAAAGAAATTTAAATAGTAATTCTGGACATAAATAAGAATTATCCATATGGTTCCGACACTTTACTACAAGTAAATTTGAATTTATTTTAAAAAATAAGTGACTATGGAAAACAGTAATTTTAATGCCCTCCAAATTTCTTTGCTTTAGGTACATTCTATTTTTATGCCTATCTTCCAATATCCTGTTCTTATTTTCTCATTATGAACATTTATAATACATATAATTAAAATAAATAAAAATATGTTTTACAATAACTTGGTGCTTTTATTAATCTCATGAAGTAACATGAAACATAGGAACCATGTACTAAACACTTCAAGTTAACTCAAAAGAACAGATTTTTACTGTCATATATGTTGCAGAGACTTCTCCCAGAAGAAATAGCAAGAGAAGAGGTGATGATTTTTTTCCTCCAGGATATGATATTCTTCCTAACAGCCTCTGAGATGTAGCATTATCAATAATTAATTGAAATTTCTTACCATTTTAATTGTCCCATAATACCTATCACTGGATCTATTTGTTTTAAATAGCCTACTTTAAATACCTCAACTAACTTAAATTTTACGTATCTGATAGAAGCACCTAGAATTTTACATATCAGACAAAGTAAACTAGGTTCCTAACTTAGAATATTTGTTTTAATGGTTTTGCTCATCATTTTTTTCTATAGCAATAGGCACAAAATTTGCAGAATACACAATCATCAAATGTTGGTGATAGAATACATTTGTGAATGAGGAAAATGCAGAATACATTAGTGGTATTTCAGAGCAATTAACTGAGAACACAAAACAACCAAAACAAGTCCATTATGTAATCACCTAGCCATTCAGAGCTGATCTGTATTGAGAAATGACATCAGATCCTGAGTAAGGAAATGAAGAAAGAGATGGAGGTGTGGATTGATAAAGTATTACCATATTACAGTTCAGTTTTCTTTAATAATGGGATCTCTCCCTAACCCTCATTAAAAATTAAAATCTTGTGTGTATGTTGAATAGTATTGCCTGCATGAATTATGGCGCACCATAGAGGAAATTATCAGCTGATGTTGTAACTGAGAAAGCAAAAATCTACAATGTCATTTGGAATGTCATCCACAGTGAGATTGGGAGATAATGTCCTCTGAATAGGGAAATATGCAATTAAATGATGCCAAGCCTTCAGTAAATCAGGGGATTTTCCAATGTAGGGTAAACATGGTCACAGAAGAGAAACAACCAAAAGCCAGTGAATGTCAAGAGCCCAGAACAACTGTCTACATTGGCTGTGCATGCCTCTTTTTCACAATCTTGTTTTCCTTTTCCTTTTCGTTTTCGTTTTTTTTTTCTTTTCTTTTTCTCCTTCTCTCTCTTTTTTTACAATCTGGTTTTCTTATTCACTTTAATTCGCTATCTTAAAATTATCTTTTTTTGAAGTTATATATTAATAATAATTGGCAGAAGAAAAGAAAGTTGAGAAAAATCTAATTTGAATTTAGCACAAACACTAATTTTGTCCAAAAAGCAAACCAGAAAAATTTCATAGATATTAACGTTTCACTGGTATTTATTGATCCATCTAGTGAAGTCAGTACCATATCAGTTTGCTTCTGAAACTATTCACCAACATTCTCCATCTTACAGTAAACTTCCATACTTCTTTCTTATTATTAGCTTAATTAAATGATGTTAAAAATTAACTATCATTAGGGCATTATGCACTTGTGAATATATTTAAGATTCTGGTTGTAGATTTTCTGCCATTAGCAAACTATGCCCTTCTGTGCTGTTTAAAGTGGACAGCTGTAAAGATTATACAAGGGTATACCAGACCCTTCTGGATTAGAATCCAAGAAAATACAAACTGGTAATGGGTTTTACAGAGCGAAGCTAAAACATAAAGAAAAAAGTTCAGAAAGACCTAATATTTTCTTCTTAAACATTCATTACTATTAATTATTCCTCTTTGCATTAAAAGTAATTCAATCGAATGCCAATATGATGTTTTCAATATTTTATTACTCTTTCCTTTTCTCTGATTTTTTTTTCTCCCTTTGAAGATAAAAGAGGTATTTTAATTGGGATGCAATGGGAATAAATTCAGAATTAGCATATGTTGGTGTTCAATAAATGCAGTTTTAATTATAACTTTTTCCTGTTTGTTTCAAAGATTCAGAAAAAAAGACACATCGGAGGCAAAACAAATATTTCTAAACATTTTATATTTAATGATATACTGCATTGAAATTCACTCTGATGTGTGTATGTGTATTTTTTTTAATTCCTAAAGCTAGCTTATACATCTAGGTGGGGAGGAATATCAAAGAATATAGAGAATATAGAGAAGTCCCCTCATTGCTTTACATGGACTAGGGAGAACGTTTCTCCACCTAGCATTAGGTCTCATGAAAAAGACCTAGACTTGGTCAATCGGTGCCCCAGGCACAGTCGATGGTGGTGGAAACCAGAACTAGCAAGGCTATCTATAAAACTCAAAGACAATAACTGACATTATTAGGATTTAGAAATTTTTTTCTAAGGCACTTATACAGAGGAGAATAAAGTGAGTTCAAGCATTTCTAGAAATTTTAGAACAACTCAAGAAAATTTTCTTCACAATTTTGAAAGACAGAATTGAGGTTAACAACGACAGAAACATTTCTACATATTTCTATTATACCAATTTAGAATTTCAGATAAGTTAGTTCTGAATACTTACATGCAGAAAATTATGATATGTTGGATATATATTCTCAGTTTCAAAATGCATACAAACATCTAGATTTTTCTTTTTTATTACCTACCTATTTTAATATTTTACATTGTCCGGCCTTCAAATATCTTTATGGTGGCCATCTTTGATTTTATTGATGATGAGGGGAGACAGCAGGCTATTTAAGGAATATTAGAAGACTTTTAATAAGCCATGATGAATTAAACAAAACAAAGTTTTAGTCTCAACCAATTACATTGTATCTAAAAATATAGATTCAATTTCTCTATATGTAGACATACTATGGAAAATAATTTAAGTTTAAATTATATGAAGTCATAAAGAAATAAAAATCCTTACCGTATGATTTAACTAATGTACCAATAATTTGTTTCTAACTGTATTCATGAATTGGGTGATTGGATCTCAGGAGGCATTTTGACATAGATGCAACATTATACATAGTTTCTAGGTTTCCCAGTTTGGCAGTTTATCAAAAATTCCATACATTTGCAATTAAAATTGGAGGAAAGGAAACAAATGAAAGAAAAACACATTACAATGAAATTTAAAAAATAAAAGCTTACTTGATATAAATAAGCAATCTAATTGAATTTGTTTAAGGTTTTTAAGAGGACTCTATGTGTTCTTTAAGAGATTCAGAAATGTATAATACTTGATATAAGGTTTAATTGAGCATTAAAATTTCTAACTTTTATTTAGCTAAAATTAAGAACTATCTCTAGAACTACCCCAAAACTTGTTTATCATGATCACTGTATTGTTTCAAAACTGTATATATGCGTTTCTAAAATTTTAAGTATAAAAATATTATAGAATACATGTTTTCACATATAATATTAGTTTTCCTGGAAGAGAATTGAATATGTTCACTTTTGTGAAAAGGCAAGTATACAATACTATATTTGCACCCTGCTCTCTGAGATTGAAAAAATTCCCTTTCTAAACAAGCTTTCTGTTTACCTTTCTGTATACTGATTTCTGTAGTACTACCAGCAAAGAACAATCATATTTTTATACAGGAAAAAAATAGAAGAGATTGTGAGAGTAAGTCTGACCTAAACCAGGAAAAGGCAATTGCAGGCAGCTCCTTGAACATTTATAAAGTCAATTTCCTAAACTTATATTAGCCAGTGCAATAAAAATACCATGAAAAGAACAAAGTGCATCTAATATTCTTTCATAATTTGATGATGTATTTAATAGATTGAAAATAATCGATAATTTTGTTACAGAAAGAACCATGGTCAGAAAAAAAAAACCTGTTAAATATTCTCTTTAATTAAAAAAATGCAAATCAACTGTGTTTCTGTTGTAGAGTGTCCAAGTAAAAGTGACGGTCATTTCTAATTAGAATTACTGGTTCAGTATTAAACATGGAGGGTAAATCAGAATACATTCTAAGAAGTTGGCCCTGGGCCCAGTGTTATAAATATTTAAATCACTGATTTCTATGATAGAATACAGTATATTTTTAATAAGTTTATACATGACAGTGGCCTAGAGGAAAAGGATAACACCTTGAGTGAGAGGATTACAGTCAAGAATAATCTTGATCATTTGAAAAAATTAGTAATTTCCAAAAGTGATAGATAGATACATAGATAGATCCTTTATTTTCTTTTATCAATTTGAATGTTTTATGACTAAGATTAACTAAGTCAATTAGAAACAAACAGCTCTGGGGCGCCTGGGTAGCATTAGGCGTCTGCCTTCAGCTCAGGGCGTGATCCCAGCGTTCTGGGATCGAGCCCCACATCAGGCTCTTCTGCTATGAGCCTGCTTCTTCCTCTCCCACTGCCCCTGCTTGTGTTCCCTCTCTCGCTGGCTGTCTATCTCTGTCAAATAAATAAATAAAAAATCTTAAAAAAAAAAAAAAAGAAACAAACAGCTCATAGGAAGAAACTTTAATTTTGGGTGTTATCCAGTAGAACTACCAATTATTGTCCCTTAGCATTCATTCTTAAGTCAGAGTTTGTATACACACATTATTATAGGACTTATCACACTGCATTATGATCATTTCTTTTTTTACCAATTGTCGGCAGTTTTAGGAGTATACGTGGTACTCTAGGAAAGGCTTGATACTCTGCTTTAAACCATAGGGTGGAATCTCATTATAGAAAAGTTTTGAAGAACTGGGCTGAAAATGAGCTTTTGTCATTCTGTTTTGATTTAGTTTGGTTTTATCTTTCTCTGTTTTCTTTACTACCATAAAATCCCTAAAACATGACCAAAAGTGTCGACTGATGACTGCCACCCAGCCACCACCCAGAACCATAATGCAGAATATGGGGAAGAATGAAGAGTGGTAGTAATCTTTACTATTCAGGCAACCCAGTCCCCTTCTCTGAGACTGCATAAGCGTTGTCATTCTGTAACATTAAGACTTTGATAACAACATGGTAGTTGCTTATTTTGAAACCTTGGAAAGCACAACTCTGCATTATAACAGTAATGTATGAATTGGAGCTTGTTTAGAAAGTAGAAAAGAGAAAATACTGCTGTGTTATTGATTTTGTTCCTCCCCAAAACCCATTATAAAATATGTTAATGTTTCACTATATTTTATGTTTAAAATATTAGTCTTTTGTACATAGTTATATTGTGATGGTGTTTTTATATTAATAATCATCAGAATAAGTTATATTTAGAGAAATACACACATATTAAAATAAAATTTTAATAATTTTATGTTATTTCATGAAAGATACTTTGTATTTTGTCATTGGTAATATCCAAATGCTTTTAATTAATGTTCTTTTTGAGTTAAGAGATCAGCATATTCCTTTTTGTAGAAGCAAAATGAAAACATAATATTGGCAAATATAAAATTTCCATATTTCCTAGGACAGATTTCTATTAAATTCGTTGTTGCCATTCCAAAATGGAATGTTTTCTCTCAAAGTTGATCTTGCCATTCCAAAAGTCAAAATTCCAAAAAGAATGTAGCATCTCTGTCAGTTGGTTGCTAAATAACTTGCTTTTAACATCGGTGGTTGCCTACTCCCCTCTACCTTTCCTAAACTTTCCCAGACAATTTGAATTCCCTGAATAAGATGCATATAAGAATAAAGGGGCGCCTGGGTGGCACAGCAGTTAAGTGTCTGCCTTCGGCTCAGGGCGTGATCCCGGCGTTCTGGGATCGAGCCCCACATCAGGCTCCTCTGCAATGAGCCTGCTTCTTCCTCTCCCACTCCCCCTGCTTGTGTTCCCTCTCTCGCTGGCTGTCTCTAAGTCTGTCAAATAAATAAATAAAATCTTTAAAAAAAAAAGAATAAAATATTTTATCTAGCCATCAAATTTTATAACTCTCACATGGTGTCCTGTGAAAGTTTCTCATCCAGCTTATTTCTTGAATTAATCAGGAAAACCTAGGCTATGTGTGATAACACATGAATACTGAAGTAACCAAAGGCTCAACACCATAAAGGCGTATTTGTTAATCAGACTGCAGTTTGATTAGGCTTTTCCAGGCTGCTTTCCTTTAACCTTAGACCAGGACTGCTTCCATCTTGTTGTTACTCAACTTGGTCTGTTTGGCTTTCAAGAAAGCTTCAGGAAGAAGAAGAAAAGATTGGAGTATTGTACAGGATGTTTAAAGGGCAAAGCCTGGATGTCACTTACATGACTTTGTTTACCTCCCATTGATACAGGTCAACCAAATGGCCTCTGCCCTAAATGCAAGGGGAAATTGGTGATACAACCTTTCTCTGTGTGAGTGCAGGAAACAGATATATCATAGTACACATAGAACATTGTCACTGCCACATATTCAAATAAACTTCTCTGAGGAATAGAGTGCAACTAACTTTTCAATGTCCATATAGGGTATATGATGATTTTTAGAATATTAGAAAATTATAAATAGAACTGAGATAAAGTATATCTGAGATGCATCATTTGTTCTGGCCATCTGAAACACCATTCATTTAAAAGACAAACAAATAAATAAAATCAATCACCAAGGGAAATGAATATCTCTTGGTTATCTAATGACCTCAAAAGTATGATGAATTAGAATGAATCAAATCCACACCAATGCACATTATCTGTAAATTGTCAAAAGACAAAGAGTATTTTGAAAGCAACTCTCATGTATAAGGGAACACCCATGCTGTAGATTAAATGTTTGTGTCACCCCAAAATGCATACATTGAAATCCTAATCCCCAATATAATAGTATATGGAAGTGGAACCTCTGGGAGATGATTAGGTTATGAGGGTAGAACATTCATGAATGAGAATAGAGCCCTTACAGTAAAGACCTCAGAAACATCCTTCATTTTTTTCTGCCTTAATCTTTGCCTTCCCAGCCTTCTAAACTGTGAGAAAAAAAATTTCTGTTATTTATAAGACATCCAGTCTATGGTGTCCTGTTATAGCAACCCAAACAGACAAAGACACTTCAGAAGACTATCAGCAGATTCCTCAGTAGAATGTAGCAGACCAGAAGGGAGTAGGATGATATATTCAAAGTTCTAAAAAACAAAACAAAACAAAACAAAAACAAACAAAAAACCTACTAAGCAAGAATCCTTTAACTGGCAAAATTGTCCTTCAAAAATGAAGGAGAGATAAAAATTTTCCAGAAACACTTAAGATAATTCATCACCACTAGACCTGCTTTATAAGAAATTCTGAAGGTAGTCATTCAAGTTGAAACAAAATGAAACTAAATAGCTACACAAAAGCATCTGAAAACATAAATCTCACTGATAAAAGTAAATATACAGACAAATATAGAATATAGTAATACTATAGTAGTGGTGGATAAATGACTTTTAATACTGATATAGAAATTAGAAGACAAAAGTATAAACAACTTAAACTATAAAAATATATTAATGAATATACAATAGAAAAATATGTAATTTGTGATATCAGTAACAAAGTGTGCAGAGGAAGTAAAAGTATAATGTTTTTGTATATGACTGAACATAAATTGTTACCTTAAAATAGATTGTTATAACTATGTTTTATGTAAGTCCCATGGTAACCACAAAGAAAATATTTAAAAAAAAAACACACACACACAAAGGGAAATGAGAAAAGAATCAAAGCATGTTACTATTAAAAAAAAATGATGAAACACAAAAATACAAGAGAGAAAAGGGGAACAAAAGAACTGCAAGATAAAAACAATTAACAAAATGACAATGGTAGGTCTATCTGTATCAATAATTACTTTAAATGTAAATGGAATAAACTCCCCAATCAAAAGACATAGAGAGGTTGAATATCTTTAAAAAAATAAACTATATGCTGTCTACTGGAGACACATTTTACACACAATGACACATACAGGTTGAAAGCAAAATGGTAGAAACAGATATTCCATGCAAATGTTAACCAAGAAAGAGAAAGGGTGGCCATATATCAGAAACTGTAGTCAAAAACTGTCACAAGAGACAGAGAAGGATATCACATAATGATAAAAGCCAATTAACCAGGAAGATATAGCAATTATAAACATATATGTACTCAACATTAGAACATTGAAATATATGAAGCAAACACTGAGCAGAAGAGAGAAATAGACAGCAACACAATAGTAGGAGAATTTAGTACCCCACTTTCAATAATAGTGTATACAGACATAAGATCAGCAATGAAACAGATGATTTGAATAACACTATAGACCAAATGTACCAAACAGATATATCCTGAACATTTCAGCTAACAGCAGAAAAGTACACATTCTTCTCAAGTGTATATACATCATTCTCCAGGAAAAATCACATGTTAGGTCACAAGTCTTACCAAATTTAAAAAGATGTATTTATACCAAGTATCTTTTCTTATCACATGGAATGAAACTAGAAATATATAGCAGAAGGGAAACTGGAAAATTCACAAATGTGTGGCGATAAAACAACATACCATTGAACAATCAATGAGTCAAAGACAAATCAAAGGGGAAACTTGAATACATCTTCAGATAAAAGAAAATTAAAGCACAACATACCAAAATTTATGAGATGCAGCAAGAGGAGAATTAAGAGCTGAGTTTACAATATTAAACACCTATTTTTAAAAAAGGAGAAAGATCTCAAATAAACAACCTAATTCTACATCTCAAGGAAGTAGAGAAAAAAGAATTAAGCCCAAAGGTAAATGAAGGAAGGAAAAATGATTAGAGCAGAAATAAATGAAATAAAGTGGGAAAATGATAGAGAAAAACAAAACCAAGAGCTTTTTTCTTAAAGTTCAACAAAATTGAAAAACCCTTCATCTAGATAAACAGAAAAAAGGGGAAAGACTCAAACAAAATCAGACTAAAACAAAATCAGAAATGAAAGACATTACAACTGATGCTACCAAAATGAAAAGGATTGTTAAGAGACTGCTTTGAATAATTACATGCTACAAACTGGATAACCTAAAAGAAATGGATAAGTGCATGGATATATACAACCTATCAAGACTCAATCATAATGAAATAGAAAAATCTGAACAGACCTATAACTAGTAAATAGATGAATCAGTAATCAAAAACATCCTGAAAGAAAACCCAAGACTAGATGTCTTCACTGGTGAATTCTACCATACATTTAAGAAGAAGTAACCAATCCTTTTCAAACTCATTGTATAAGTCCAGCATTACCATCATACCAAAACCAAAAAAGAACACTACAAGAAAGGAAAACTACAGGCCAGTATCCTTGATGACTATAGATGCAAAAGTCCTCCACAAAATACTAGCAAACCAAATTCAAAAGCATACTGAAAGGATTATATATCATGACAATGTGGGATTTATTTCTGGGATATAAGGATGGTTCAACATATGACAGTCAATATGATGTACCACATTAACAAAATGAAGGCTAAAAATCACATGATCATCTCAATAGATGCCAAAAAAGCGACTGATAAAATTCAACACACTTCCGTGATAAAAACACATAACAAATTAAGAATAGAAGGAAATTATTTCAATATAATAAAAGCAATATAGGAAAAGCCCACAGCTTACCTCATACTTAACAGTAAAAAAAAGAATGCTTTTCTTATAAGATCAGGAAGAAGGCAAGTATACCCACTCTTGCCACTTCTATTCAACATAAGTCCTAGCCCTGGCAATTAGGCAAGACAAATAAATAAAAGGCATCCAAACCACAATAGAAGAAGTAAATTGTTTGCAGATGGCATGATCTTATATGTAGAATACCCTAAAGATTCCATAATAAAACTAGAACTAATAAACAAATTCAGTAAAGTTGCAAGATACAAAATCAATATGCAAAAGCCAGCCGTTTCTATACACTAACAATGAAGGATCCAAAAGGAAATCCAGAAAATTCTATTTACAGTAACATCAAAAAGTACAAAATATTTACAAATAAATTTACACAAGAGGCAAGACCCTTAAGCACAGAAAAGCATAAAACATTCCTGAAAGAAATTAAAGAATACAAATAAATGGAAAGACATCTCATATCCATAGATTGGAAGACTTAATATTATTAAAATGTCTATAGTCCCCAAAGTCAACTATAGATTCAGTGCAATCTTTATCAAAATACCAGTAGCATTTTTATTACAAAAATAAGAAAAACAATCCTAAATCCATATAAAACCACAAAGAATCCTAAATAACCAAAACAATCTTGAGAAGGAGAAAAAGCTGGCAGCCTCCTACTTCCTGATGTTGAAATAAATTACAAAGTTAAAGTAATCAAAACAGTAAGGTCCTTACCGGCATAAAGACATTAGACCAATGGAATATAATAGAGATTCCAGAAATAATCCACACATGTATGGTCAAATGATCTTCAACGAGATGTTAATAATACACAAAGGGGAAAGGAGAGTCTTCAACAAATAATCTTAGGAAAATTAAATATGTGTTGGAAAAGATCATTCAAGAAGATATGACTGCCAGCCGACTCATGAGCTGGATCTGGGCAACTGGAGGTTACTCACCTTCTCCTCTGTCCTTGGAATATGTGTGCTACTTGTCTTCCCTACACTCAGAAGCTGCTCCAAGGATACAGTCTTGAGATAGAAATGTGGTGTTGAGGCTATCAGAACTGGGTATGTGACTTAACTTAGTTAAGGCCTCTATATAAACTTTTAAGATTCTGGCAAGTGTGTGTGGAAAACTACTTGTCTTACAGCCACCCAAGACGAGCCTGGTAAATAAGTTGCCTTGTTCATTAAAACTGTCACCTACCAATCTGGAGTGGCCTGCCTGTTTCTTTGGTCTCTTCCTGTCTTCTGGTTTCAGATTACCCTAGGAAGGCACCCAAGGAGGTTGCAAAACAGTAATAGCTATATGTAAAAGAATGAAATTGGATCTTTTACACTATATGCAAAAATCAAGCTAGGATGGATTAGGGTTTAATCTTAAAATCTGAAGCTATCAAATTTCTCAGAGAAAACAGAGGAATACTTGGTCTCAGCAATGATTTCATGTATTTGACACCAATAATACAGGCAACCAAAGGAAAAATAGACAAGTGGGACTATGTTAGACTAAAAAGCTTTTACACAAAAAGGAAACAATCAAAGTAAAAAGACAACCTATGAAAGGGAAGAAAAGTATTTGCAAACCACGTATCTGAAAAGGGGTTAATATCCAAAATATACATTAAGTCCTACAACTCAATAGCAAAACAAACAAACAAAAAACAGCAATGAAGTAAAATATGGGCAAAACACTTGAATAGACATTTCCCCAAAGAAGACACACAGATGGGCAAAAGATACATGAAAATGTATGTGCTCAACATCACTAATCATCTGGGAAAAGCAAATCAAAACCAAAGAAAAGAACACCTTCACATTTTTTAAGATGGCCATTATCAAAACAACAACAACAAACAAAAACAAAAACAGAAAATAACAAGTGTTGTTGAAGAGGCATAGAAATTGGAGACCTCATACACTATTGGTAGAAATGTAAAATGGTTTGGAGAATATGGAATTTCCTTGAAATTTTGAAAATAGAACTGCTGTGTGATCCAGGAATCCCACTTCTGGGTATTTATCCAAAAGAATTAAAATTACAATATCAAAGAGATATATGCACTCCCATGTTCACGGATGAATGGATAAAGACTATGTGTCATACCGAAACAATGGAATATTTCTGCATTATTGAAAAAGGAGGAAATTCTGTCATATGTTACAACATGGTTAAATCTTGAAGACTGTATGGTAAGTGAAATAGGCTAGTCACGGGACAAACACTGCATGATTCCACTTTCATGAAGCATCTAAAGTAGTCTAATGCATAGAAGCAGAGAGCAGAATGATGGTTTCCAGGGGCTGGAGGAGTAGGAAATGGGAAATTGCTGTTCAGTGGGTATAAAGTTTCAGTCATGCAAGGTGGAAAAGTTCTAGAGTTGTGCTGTACAACATTGTGTTTTTAAGTTAATACTGTAATGTAAACTTAAAAATTTGTTAAGAGAATAGATATGTTTTTTACCACAATAAAAAAATAGTAGTATATTTAGATAAATCAGGTTTATTTTTACTGTGTATTAGTTATTAACTAAATAGAGTATCTTTAATTGTATTAGGACTCTAGAAAAATATAGTGTGCATTGACAGTGGCATTATATGAAAGTCAAGCACTTTTATTTTGCTCTACAACCAGTGTTTCTTTGCTTTAAAATGTTTCTTTTTAGGCTTATAAAATTTATTTCCTGTCTCTTACTTAGAACTTTATACAAGAGTTTTTAATGATTGCTTTTCTCAATTGAATATTTGTCACAAACTTGAGATCTTGAGTGATTACTTCATTTAGCTTGATTATTTTCTTGTCCATGAACAATTTGTAGCGATTGTCTCTAACACAAGACAGTTTTAAGTACATTAAATCTTCAGGACATGCATAATATCATTTTGCTCAGTGTCCCTGGACAATCCTCAGAAATATGATTCCCCCCGCCCCCGCCCCACTTAGGACCTAATATCAATGTTATGATACAAACATACCATCAATAGTATGTACAGCAAACAGGTGGTTAACTCTGTGATACTATTTTCAACAAATGTTACTACATTTTTTAAAAAGAGATTTTCTAATCAACTTTATATTCAAAGTTGTATTACTATACTTAAATTTATCCATTTGTTTAAGTAGTACTTATTGTGAGTCTACTATTGTCAAGCAATATTTGGTGTTATATGATGGTCAATGAGTTAGGGTGTCTGCCGTCCTAGTTTATAGTGACCAATGAGGTGACATGGATATATACATTCTAGTTCAAAGGCAATTATAGTGCTGAACTCTGATAGGAAAGTAGAGAAAAGGAAGTGGACTATTTAGAAATGTAGCTTTATGGTTCACAAGGATGATGTTCTGCAAGGCATTTTAAGATCTGCTATAGAGAATTAATTTATTTCTAGACTATAATAAAGCCTTTTAAACATTAAAAGAGTTAAGGTACATAATCTATTGTTGCAAAAAAAATTTTTTGAAAGTTCACTGAAAAAATAATGTGTGCTGTGGTGAAGTCAGGACCTGACCAGTAGGGAGCCTTTTTACAATTATCCAAATTAAACCTAAATTATGGTTGATGAAAGTGGAATTAAGGAGAAGGATCTGATCAAGGAATGAGAGAAGTTCAGTTTTGGACCTACAAATACTAAAATAGAGAAAGGGGCCTTTGTAGCCACCTTGCTTCCATAGACAGAAATTGCCAGGGTGCAATAGTTTATTCATTTGAGAACCTATATGTTTAATAAAAGTTGTTACCAGGAGGTTAGTATACTAAGAGGTAAAAGGCCATTTATACAAAATTAGGGAAGAAAGTAGAATAACTAAATTGTCTTGATACTTTATATTTTTATATTATGCGGTAGTGTTTGTCATATTTATTCCTTTGGACTGCATTTATTAAAAAATACAGACAACTCCCCTTAGTATCATAACGAGAAAAGAAAACTTGTAATTTTATGCCATCATCGTAATCATCTTAAGTATAAAAGAGAAAATGAGTTACCTCAGAGTTGAAAGCATTGACTTGATTATGTCCATAATGCTGACCATGCATGAATCTTAAGGTCTATCCCTCCAGAATTTGGGTAAAGGGCTCTCTCCAGCTTATCGTGAACTTTGTATCTGTTAAGGAAAAGTGACCTCATCAAATGGGTTTTGAGTAACCAATGCAAGTAACATGATTTTATTTATTCTTATGCTGAAAACAAAAGAACCTTGTTGAAAATTATTTCTGACAGTTATCTATCTCTAAGAGTTCTGATCATACTCTGGCTTTAAAATAAATTATTAAGAGGTTAGCAAAAGTAAAAGAGAACCTCCCTGGAATTTGTCTAAAAATTCACCTAATATAAGGAAGGATATTTAAGGGACCATGTCTCATAGATACTTGGTTCAGATGCTTTGGAATATAATTAGGACACAATTTAAATAATGAGAAATAATTGGTGACTGAATCCATGAGAGGAGATAATATTTCCCAAGGAGAGTGTGTTGAGCGAAATGAGAATAATTTGAGAGAATCCTGAAAGCTATGAAGTTTAATGGATGAGTATAGGAAAAGTACCATAAATAGGAGACTTAGATGTTCTAACTAGACTGGTATGAAAAACAACCAACCAACCAAACAAAACCTCCACAAAAACAGGAGAGAAAAAAAGGAAAAGCCTGAGTGGACAGCTATGCCAAATGCTGCTGAGAGATGATGCGGTCTGAGCTCTGAATTAAACAAGACAGAAAGAGTGCAGCTCTTTCTGTGGGGGACTGAACACCAGAGTTCCATCATGTGTAGCATGACTGATATGTGATATGATAAAATTGACATAGAAACAGTGGGAAATTCTTATGTTTGCTATGAGAAAGAAGATAATGGCTCATTGCTGAAATGTGGTACTTGGGATCATTTAATGGGTTTTATTTCTTTGCTTCATTTTTGAAAGAAGTTTAAATTATTTGAAAAATATCCTAGTTGAGAGGATTAAATGCCAGATAGAACAGGGGAAAGAGAGCTCAGTTTAGCAAGGCACAAAAGAAAAAAAACAAAAATGCTAAGCTTCAAAGTACAACTAACATGTCACATTTAAATATAACAGAAGGGACAGGAGAAATAAAATCATTTCTAGAGGATGTAACTTTACATGTCTTATGGCAAGAAAATAAGAGTGCTCCCATTTAACTGATACTTTAATTGTGAAATAAAGGTGTACCTATCCGTGAAAGTATAGGGTTGATATATCTGGACCTATATGGAGACGTTTCACAAGAGTAGTAATATACACTATCACTACATCTGATTTTTCTTGTTTTTTAAGTTAAAAGATGGTAAGTTTGGTTTTTCCTCCATTTTCTAATGTGGAAATTGGGTCATAGTGATGAGGGAGCAGAAGGCAAGCTGAGGGCAAAGCACAAGCTAACACTGCCCCCCCCCATCTCCAGGTGGGCTCTGTGTGACATTCCTCAGGCCCTCCTGGCTGCTGTAGAACAGAGGAAAGGGAAAACCCCATGGTTAACTGATACAGATCACAGTCCTGCAGGCCAGGAGTCTCCATCAGTTTGCAACTGTCTTAGTGATTTACAAGAATAAAGCAATCTCCAGAAACCTCTAGACTCCATTTCCTGGAGCCCTAACATCACCCTTTCCTCCATAGGATAAAAAATCTTATTTAATTTGTCACTCCTCACAACCCCAGTGCAGCTCTTTCTGCCCACAGGTCCTGTCCCCATGCTTTAATAAAAACACCTTTTTGCACCAAAGGCATCTCAAGAATTCTTTCTTGACCCTCAGCTTCGAACCCCACCACTTCAAACCACATCAACAGGATGGTTATGTAATCCCTCCAAAGTCACATAGCCCAGGAGGAGGCCAGGGTCTGTGTCTCTCACCCTTATTCTGTAGGAATAAACTTAAAACATTTTCTAGTCCAAGGGTTTTAGGAAAGCGATGTATCTTAGTGGAGAGAAAACCAGGTGATGAGTTGGAAAACTCGTGCGGTAGTCCTAACACTTTAATTAAGCAGCTTTGTGATCATGTGAGACCCAATCACTTGATCTAGTTAATGTTTTGGATATCAGTTCCTTTCATTACAGAGTAAGCTATTTAGATGAGATTATCTCTACGGTCACTTCTGATTTTATGATTTTGTGAGACTGTGGTATAAGGATCATAGAATATGTAAGTGTTGTCTGCCAGTATCACAGGATTCGATAATAAGAATGTCAGTTACAGCATTTACCCAGACACAATTTCTCCTGAGAATTGCTTTGATTGTTAACAGAATGATCTTATAGTAATAAATAGCAATAAAATGCCTCTCTTCCCTAAGTATTGTTCAAAGTTATAATAACTTAAATGAATTAACCAGCTTTGGAAAGGTCACTTTTCCAATAAATGGCAAATAAAAAAAAAAAAAGGTTAATAAAATGATTCAGACTCATTTACTGTTACTTACAAGGGTTATTCTGTCTGACATCTATATGTGCATAATTATAGCCAAAGCTTTAAAATTGTACGAAAAGCTTTTGCCTTTTTCCCCCAGTCAGCAGAACAAAGATTCTATCTAAATGCTGCATTTTCACATGTTTGAAAGCAACCTCTCTTTTCATAAATGTGCAACTGTTTCAGTTGGAAACGGCTGCAGCTGCTGCTAGACATTTTCTGCCTAGAGATGTGCAATAGGCAGAGAAAGTGAAAAATCTAGAGTGGTTTCCACATTGGGAAAGGGGGTCTTGCCTGGGGTTGAGAGCAGGATGCTGAAAATAGGAGCCTATCAGAGTAGGTAAAAAGAAAACAAACAGAGACATGATTCATAGTAGGGCTGGTACATAGATACAAAATTTAGAATCCAATCTAAAGAACAAAGAAACTGGTGTTACCTGTTGCCTCTTCCTCCTTGCCGCCTCCTGGGTATCTCATTAGGGGCTGGATCAGCAGCAAGAGATACAGTAATGGGTGATTTCCATTGTAATCCCTAGGAATGCCTTGGAGCTTCCTCTGAAACACTTCTCAGTTTAATTTCTTTTTGCAGGAAAAAAGAAAAAAAGAAATTGGATCCCAGCTTGAAAGAAACTGTATTTATTTTAGATTTGTATTTTTTTTTTTTTTTGTAAACCCCCAAATTGGTACAAAAGTTCTGTCTGGAAGTTTTTTTGTGAGGAAATCTTATTAAGTTACATGGAGAATCTCCATTTTTGGAAAACAGAAATGTAAGGTACATCACTTAGATCCAAGGAAAAGCCTCAGGGGCAGAGTAGTGAGACCGACTGGAACAACACCTCTGGTCAGCCATCCTGTTCCCCTACGGGGCAGTCAGGGAAGTGGAAATAGAAAGAGAAAGCGGATAAAGAGGCAGAGATGGAGTTAGAGATAAGAGAGATGATAAAAATAGAGATAGGTAGAGATAGAGAAAGAGAGAGAGAAAGAGATTGAGATTGGGAGAAACTAAAATATCTCAAATTCTGATTATATAACAGGCTTGGGGAATCAAAGACAAGTAGGATGCACGCCCTAAAAGAGTCACATTGAATACTGTGCAAGACACATGCAGAGATAGATTGGAAATCTGTGGTTGATTTTATCATGGAAAACTAAAGGGGCCACACAATCGAGACAGAATGGAATCTGATGTAACAGTAGCATGAATTTGGAAAATGGGCCACATTTATTCAGCTAAAATTGGAGGAGCATTTCTGGATTTAAATAGAGCATTTCTGGAGTTAAACCATCCTAAAAAATTCCTTTTCCTTCCCCCAATTGCTAATAATAGCAAATATACAAGAAAATGGAGATTATTCCAGTTTAATAAATAAAGACATAGAAGTTACATAGTTGAGAATGGAAAAGAGAGGAACAGCTCTACTCTATTTTCATACATCTGAGCCTATACTTAGTCAATACAATACTTGGAATTCTGAACTATACTCCAAAAATGTAAATCTGGATTCTGAGTAGTCTGTAATTTTTTTTTCTCTTGACACAAGAGTAATAGGAAAAGCTCTAGAGAGAAATAAGTGAAACAAAAAAACACTTCTTTTCTCTTTGAGTCTTGCACTGAAATATAAGAAGTCCAGGCTACCTTGTTGGTGAGAGAGACCAGGTGGAGTGTCAGCGAGGGACCATCTCAGCTCTTCCAGCCTCAGCAGTTAGAATCTTCTCAGTGAAACACCACATATCTTGCAACCGATACCAGCCGCCCTGCCAGACTCTGTCTGCATTTCTGGTCCACTGAGTGGTGACAAAAATAAAATGTTTACTGTTTTGAGCCATTAAGTTGTAGGGCTGTTTATACACTAATACATATTTAGAACAGTTTACTTCATCAACACACTACTTAAAAATAAGAGCAGCAAACAGGTACTTATAAATATTGTCTTTTAAATGAAGGAACACAGTATCTATCAATCATTTTTGGTCAAACTACTATCCAATCAAGATTGAATTAAAACATTTAGAAATGGAAAAAAATAGGATAGAGAAGGACTAGTTACGAGTATTGAATTGATTCAGAAATAATGATGCTACTGAAAATTTACTTCTGATATAAATCAGAATTTAAATTATATGAACTTTGAAAATGTTAAAATGATAACTAAGCAAAATGATAGTGAGGGCAGTGGAGATTAGAGAATTAGGCAATTGCTATTATCATCACTTTTCTAAGTAAAGAGTCAAACCACAGAGCTTACAAGAATTGTAATGACTACAACACCCGAATACCTTTCAAACATTCTTAACCTTATTGAGTCTGTCAGAAGTGATATTCTTTATTTAATAGAACATTTACTTGAATATCAACAATTTGCCTTTTCTGTTTTAGCAAATATAAAGTTTATGCTATAATATTCAAAATAATAATATGTACATTGAATAATGTCTGTAGCTATGTTGTCCAGTGCAGTAGACACAAGCCATATTTAACCATTAAAATTAAAATCAGTGAAATTAAATAAAATGTCAAATGCCGTTTTTTACTTTTGCTAGCCACAACTCAAGTGCACAATAGTCATATACAAGCATATCTCAGAGGTATTGCAGGGTTGGTTCTAGACCACTGCGATAAGGTGAATATTGCAATAAAATGAGTCAAATTATTTTTGTGTGTGTCCCAGTACATATAAAAGTTATGTTTACACTAGAGTGTAGCCTATTAAGTATGCAATAGTGTTATGTCTACAAAATGTACATATCTTAATTAAAAATACTTTATTGCTAAAAAATGTTAATCATCATCAGAAATTTCAGTGAGTGGTAATCACTGATGACAGATCACCATAACAAATGCAATAATAACAAAAAATTTGAAACTAATGTGAGAATTACCAAAATGTGTCACAGAAAAATGAAATGAGCAAATGGCGTTGAAGAGGTACTGATAGACTTGCTTGAAGTGAGTTTGCCACACATTTTCAGTTTGTAAAAAACACAGTATCTGCAAGGCACAGTAAAGCAAAGCACAAGAAAAGAGATGGCTATGGCTAGTGGCTACCATATTGGAAGGATGGATATAGAGTGAAGTCTCTCTAATGTTTAATGTTAACAGTAGTCACTTGCACTACAATTTGGGGTGTTACTTATCTTTTACCTTTACATTTGTACTTTCTAAATGGTTTAAATAATTTTTGTTATCCTAGTATCATTTTTTTTACAAAAAGAAAGCAGAAACTAGAATGATTTTTCTTTTTTATAAGTCTAGAGGAAAATAATAAAATAGGGAGATATTGAAGATTATGATTTATATTTTTGTATTTTTAGCATTTTGAATATTTTTTAAAAATACACTCCGGGGTCCACTCAATTTTCCTGTAAACTTAAAACTACAAATCTATTGAATCTATTGGAAATAGAATCTATTGAAAAATGCAATAGAAGGAGCAGCAGCTGCTTAGCAATATGACACCCAACCTATGTGAGCACCAGGGATCTTGGCATTATGTCTCTTCAAGCTATAAAGGAAGCAGAGGTGAAAAATAGTGATTGTCATTCACTCTCTGAGAGGCCTGATTGTGTTGCCATTACAACACCACGCAGGAAAGAGTAGAAATGGGTTGGGGGATGGGGCGTCTGGGTGGCGCAGTCCTTAAGCGTCTGCCTTCGGCTCAGGGCGTGATCCTGGCGTTCTGGCATCGAGTCCCACATCAGGCTCCTGGGCTCGGAGCCTGCTTCTTCCTCTCCCACTCCCCCTGCTGTGTTCCCTCTCTCTGTCACATAAATAAATAAAATCTTAAAAAAAAAAAAAAAAAAAGAAATGGGTTGGGGGTATATTTTGTAGAATGATTGCCAGTCCTACAAGAATTTGATTTATAATGACAAAGATAAAACAGTACTTTTAATGTTTCTATCGTGTATATAAATGTCACCCACAGAACTGTATAATATGGAACAGGACAAGCCACAGGAAATAATTTAGAACTTAGTTTAAAAAAATCTTGTGGTGAAAGGGGGGCAATCATGTCTTTATTTAAAATCCTACAAAATATAAGAATTTGGATGCTCTTGATTCTCAACTCCATTACCCCCATGTCCCTCTGATTTGACCCAGTCTTTCTCAGTGGATTTCACACCCTGTTGGACTATATTAAGGAAGGAAGAAGTACATGTTTCCCATCTCTGCCTTGCCCTACACAGACACGAGAGTGATCTGCAATTTTACAGATGATGATTCTGGCCAAGCAGTGATACTGTCCAGTTAATTACTCCCTCCCCTTTGATGCAGTCTTATCATCCAGTTTCTCTGTATACGGTAGATTCTATCTCTGAAAGCAGTCCCTCTGCTTTTCAAAACTGCCCATTCAATCATTCTTTGTTGATATATTGATTTCTTACAATTATTATTATTATTATTATTACCATTACTGCTGTTATTATATGTCTTTGCTAATAAAAGACAATGTTCTTTGGAAAAGAGCATATTCACACAGAGTATTTTTTACCCCTAATTGTTCTCATGTGAACATGCATATTAACACTGTCAGCAGTATTAGTTTTGAGTACGAGATATGAGCTATATTGCTTTGAGTGAGTGTGTATTTATATTTCTTATTCTGCTAAATTAAAACTCACTGGTCATTATGTGTGTCGTGGCATCAAGCACATTATTTTAGTGCATGAGTAACAATGCTATTAATGCTAATAACAATGACAACAGCAACTATATACGAAAACAATAAAGACAGAAAAGCGAGTGCAATGTGGCAACTCTCAAATTTCCCCTTACTAGCAATTAAAACTCATTTGGGAAAGAGAAGGAAGCCAAGCAAAGTTAGATTCAGAGAGCTGAGATAGAATCTGTTAAAACAAAAACAAACAAACAAAAAAACCGGAGAGAGAGTATTGATTTACAAGGCCAACATTATGAAATAATTTTTTTGATTTCCAATTAGCCTACTGTCATGCCTTTTTTTTTGGTAACTGGTACTTGAAAAACCACAACCTCTATATTTGCATTAAACACACATATGAGGCACTAGAATTGGACATGTCTATAAATTTGATCTAGTTTTATAAAATGTTGAAAGATATTTAGAATTAATATTGATTTTTGGAACTCAGTTGATCTCTGAAAAGAGTATTGCTAAAAACAGTGAATTGAAAAATAAATATTTCTCTTTAACTTAAAATCTACTCATAGAGTACTGATTAAAAGAGCGGTGTTAAAGAGTGGTTTAGAATTAAATGGTTAAGACTTCATTTATCTTACATTCTCTTTAATTTTTCAGTAAAAGTGAACCTGCTCATTAATCCAAATAAAATGCAAGCAAGGGAAATTATAAAGGTTTATAACTGGGAAATACAGACTTTGCTTATATCCATTAGAAAATAGGAAATCTTCTGTTTTGCTTTAAATAGGTTACTCTTAACCTAAGTTCTGCATTTTCTGAGAGTAACTGGTGAATGTTGCCAAATTCAGTCTCTACAATACTCCGGCACATAACACTACTGCCTTGTGTGAAGAACAATCCAGGAGACATACTGCAGAATTATTGTAGCTGTGCATTTGCTATTCTGCTCCTTCTATAGTCAGAGTAAGAAATAAATTATGAATTTGTTTATAAGTCAAATAGAGCTGAATGCAAATCCTACCTTTGCTACTACAGTGCTCTATAATCTTAGATGGTATCTTTGATCTTTATCAGTTTGTTTCTTCTATTCAAAAAAAAGGAAATTTTGAAAATATTTGTTTGTATTCTCATTTAATTGCCTCTACTAATTCAAATTCTTTTATTAAACTTCTATGAATCTATTAAGCAAAAGATGAAATTTATACACTATTTGGAATTTTCTCAATCTTTATAGCTCAGAAGGCAGATCCCACCCTCATCAAGTCGGCTCCAGGGATAGTCATTGCCAAGAAAATGGCAATGAGGAAGACTGCGAGGGTACAGCTTCTTTCCAGTTCAGCAGGAGAGAGTATGATGATTAATTAGTGATGTCTGAGGGTCCAGTGGGGTTGTATATTTGCTACCTTTGTAAACCATCAATCATGGTCTTAATGTGTTTTTTACAGATACCATATGATTTCCTGTTCGTATCATAAGTTCTATGAGACAGCAAGAAGAAAAGTAATTGATCCAAACCAGAAGGTTCAGGTACGAGAGACAATATGCTCTTACTAGCTCTCTGATTTTGGTTATGTTTTGATTTTTGTTGGTCCTTTTTCATTATTTCTAAATTGATATAAAAAATATCTTGATAAAACTGTTGCAGGGCATACATAAAATAATTTATGTGAAGGCACAACATCAATTATAACATATCTTAACATTACGTATTCATTATTTTATGATATACATCGTATTTAGACTCCATTATATTTAGTATGAGACATAAATTTTGGTTGAATTTTTCACAACTGGTAAATGTAGCCTATTTTAGTTGGGTTATAAAGTCTTTAGCTCCTTAAAATCACTTACTTCTCAAACCATTATAGCATTTTGATGAAAATTATATTAAAATGAATAGGAAAAATAAACCATTATTCTGGATCATAGTCGTGATGATGATGGGCATAGTTACTATTAAAAGGATACGTCAGATATTTACAGTCACATGATTTCATCCATATTTGAATACACATTATATTGTAATTAATGCCTATTTAAGTATCAAAAGCATTTCATTTTCTTTTATTTTTAGAAAATTGATTTTCAAGCTTCTTAACTTCGTTTCTAAGGGAATCAAATATATTCTCTATGTGAAAATCTGTGTTCAATGTCTCCAACCAAGTTTGGATAATAAGAACACATTTTAATTATCTTGTTTAAAAATATGGGTAAATTATAGCAGTACTTCAATTTATACTGTAGAAAGGATGCCGCACCTTCCAGTCTCACAGATTTTTTTCCTGCTTCTGTCACTTAGGATTATTCCCTTTCTTTTGCCCTTTAAATGCAATTCATTAGCAAATAACAATTTTTACCTCCTATGTATCTCTTCAATCCATTCATTTCTTTCCGTATTTAGTACCTGTGACCTAATCCCCAAATTATCACTACTTCTTTCCTGGACTATTGCAATAACTTCCTAACGAGGTTATCAATATTTCCTCTGGCCAGTTTCCTAATCCGTTTTCCACGGTGAAGTCAGATCAATCATTCAAATAAATCAAATCTGATCTTGGCACACTTCCCTGCTGAAAATGGCATTTTGGGGTCTTACGTATGTCTCTAACCTCATCCAGTCCCATCCTCCTCTTTTGCTCTCTCCCCTCTAGCTGTGCTAGTCTTCATTTCCTCATACTTGCCCCTCCCATCACAGTAACTTTGCTCAGGGTGTTACCTCTGCCTGGAATGTTCCTTCTCTCTCCATCAAATTAAATTCTCAGATCAGAGAAGCATTTTTGGAATTTAGTCGTCAGTGTAATATAAGCTTCCATAGAACCATTTCTCTTTTTACTAATTTTCAGCACTGAAATGCTGCGCGAATAGTGCAAACACATTATTGCTCTCTGTCCCTACTTTTGGATATGAAGTGCAGTATGTGAGGGCTGGATCTTTTTAGTATTTGCTCATCATTGGATACTCATCCCCTAGAACAACCCAAGCCTAAATCAACAATAAGTAACTATTGGCAGGCACTAGTTCTGCAGGGTAGATATGTTATTTTATTTAACCTACACAATAAGCCTGTAAACTGGGCGTAGATAAAAAAAATGAGGAACTGGAGGCAACAAGAAGACAAGTAAATTGTGGTGGCCACGTAGATGGTAAATGGAAGAACTGAGTTTTGAACAAAAGCCCTACAGAACTCTAGCTCCAGAAGCCTGCTAAGAACCTCTCTGATATACTGCCTCACAGGGTAGACAGTTAGTGAACGTAGGTTGAATGAATAGCTGCCCTGCTTTTCAGGACAGTCATATACCATGAGGAAACAAATGTGTGTTTCTACCCGTACATTCAAAAATTGGATTTTGAATAATTTATTTAATATATGGTTTAAGTTGAATAATATCATTTATAGCCTCCAAATTTGGTGAAAGTCATTTGGTATTTTTTATGTAGTATACTACAAATAGAGAGAATGTAATTATGTTTACATAAGTATGCCAAAAGTTATGCAGCTTCTGTATGTAGGCTAAAAACTGCAAATATTTGAAAGCTTTCTTACACAGTGAATAATATTCAGATGTTCTGTAAAGGATTTTAATGGTGTTTTCGCAACATCTTATTCAGACAGAAATTTAACTTGATAATTCTCTTGTTGATTAATGAAAGGTCAGGGTTTTTTTTTTTCTGTCTAACCTGTGATTTTAGATAATGACATCCTTGCTCATACAGAGTGTACCTACTTTGAGATAAGCACATAGACTTTACGTATTTAAATATAAATAAAGAAAATGTTCTATTTTCTGTATTTTTGGTCTACTGGGAGAAACAGAAAAGATTAAGTGCAATTTGATAAGTGTATAAAATGGAGAATGATAATTTATTCATGGAAAATTTTCAGGACCAGTAAGTGTTAGCCAGTTGAATATTGGGAAAAAGTATTGTTTTTTTCCTTTGTAAAATCATAGAGTTGTAGGAGTTTTCATTTGGAGACCAAGAATAGTTTATTATGCCTCTAGGATAGGATGTGATTGATTAGATATTGCAGAGGAAGACAAGATTGGCATGGAGATAGTAAAAACTTAAGGCAAAAGTGTTAGAATTGGCCAGATCATAAAGAGGCTTGATATTGTAAGGATTATCAACTTTTTCCTGAATGTTAATGGCTATAAAAACACGTAGCAGACAAGTGACAAACTTATATTGTCATTTTAGTAAAATCATCTTTGGGAAGGATGTAAAGATAGATGGGGACAAGGGGGATTTTTTTCCAGCACGAATAGCAACTAGAAGGCTATTTTGATAAACCAAAAATTATGAGCACTGTACTAAGGTTGTTGCATTAGGTCTGAAGAGAAACAAAAGTATTCAACCTGATGTGGTGACTTATTAAAAATGAGTGACGAAGGAAAGGAAGAAGCAAGGGTTAATATCAAATTTTGAACTTTCATAGTTGTTGGAAAGGGGTAGTGATATTTTTCTGCCGTATGTCCCATGAAAACTGCCTTGGGATCTGTACAGAATGGGCTTTTCATTTCAGGGGGCTTCAGGTGTGCTCTCTAATATAAATGATTTGATTTTAAATCTCAAAATAAATAAAGCATTAAAACATGAGATACATTAAAAACTCCACTTTCAAGTAAGGACGTTTAGGAATAAAGAAAGTAACTTTTGAGAGTTACATAGCTAATAAATGGCTAAACCAAGCGATGAATCCAGATCCCTCATTCTCCCTGGAATTAATCACTATTGATTGTTTGCTGTGCAAAAGATGAAATGCATCAAACAATTAAGGAGATGATTTTATTCAGGTTATTACAATAGGAAGTTCTCTTGATATGAAGTATCATTTCAAAGCAAAGGAGGGCGGGTTGGGGTTTATGGAGCAGATTAACAAGGGAGTCATCAGAGAAATTTAAGGGAGTGTGGAGGAATGATGAACAGCAGTCTTATTTGAAGGGTGGAGGCAGCAAATTCATAGAACATGCCAGAGCAGGATGGTCCTTTGTAATTAGCTGTTTTCCAGCACAGGAAAAGGTAGGGGATTTCTTGACCATCGCTGTTTTCCAGAAACACAGGCACAGATAAAGTTCCACATTCTCATTTGTTATTCAATTAAAATGATTTGTTAAAGTAAAAAAGCTATGCAGTAGGGATAACTTAGCAGTTCAAGCTAAATAGAGGATGACAGTATTTTTTTTTAGTAACCCCAATTAGTAGAGTTACTCTGTGTAAGATAATGAATATGTACATAATAGATAGTTTATTCCAAAATCGCCACCTTTTTTCTTACTTTACTTTCCCTAGGTTTCAAAACATGTTTCCTGCTATGTACTTGAAGTTTCTGTATTTATACTCTCTAGGAACTCAAAAGTCCAAATGCTCAAAACCTAACTCATTATCACCTTTTCCAAAACATGCTTATTTTATATTCCTTCTACAAATATCCATCCAAACATTCACATTAGAAACCTCAGAGTGACCCAAGACTCCTCCCAACCTCTCACCTCACACAGAGAATCAGTTGAAAAGATCTTGTTCATTCCATAGTCTAAATTGCTCTATAGTCTATTTTTTTATATCTCCACTGCAATTCTTTTGCTACTTATTTTAACATTTGCCTTGTCTTCCTACTCTTATCACTGTCCTAGACCATTGTATCTCATCCACTTTGCTGCCAGTTAAGTAATGATAGAAAATAGTTCTTGGTTGCTCATTAAAAAAAGAATACAAGAACACATAATTTTCCATTTCTTATGAGATTTAACCAATGTACTGCTATATGCAAGTCTTGCATAATCACAAAGACCTTTATGCCATGGCACCAAGTGGTTTTCCTCGCCTCCTCTGCTCTCACTTCACATCATTTTTGACCCTCACTCTGGCATTCAATATATACTCGCATATGCCTTTCACAGTATGTCTCTCCTTCCTGGTATACAAATGTCCTTCTCATCTGTGTGGGGAATGCCTATGTATCCTGTAGGACCCAGCTTACAGTTGACTTTCTTTCATATGCCTTTGAAAACTGTTGCTTTGGATATAAATTTGTGGGTCTTTTTACTTTCTAATATAACCCTTTATTTTATAGCCTCTTCTTCTCTAAATTGTGAATTAGTCGAAGGCATATATTGTAGGCAAGTACAGTGTAAGACGAAAGTTAAAGGCCTAGTCTCTAGATTACAGTGATTGAATTTCACTTCTGACCTCAGCATATATTAATTAGGTAACTTGGGGGATATTGTTTAACATCTTCAGATCTCAAATTCCCCATCTATAAAGTAGGAAAATTAATTAAAATACCTTTTAGGCCTTTAACATTGCCTCATTTTATCTATGTGTATCAGGTCAAAAAACGCTCATTAGACAAGGTGTTTCCCATAAAACTAGTGATATTTTTGTCATCTTCATTATTACAAGTGTTATTTTTAAAATTTCTAGCACCTAATATAGTACTTATTAATAATAATAACAATGATAATAGTTTTATTAATCAGTAATGGTGTATTAACGCACATTTCATACTCACAACCACTTTCTGAGTTCTGTCTCATTATCACTCCTGTTTGCAGGTGAGGAAACCAAGGCATAGAGATGTTGGATTGCAGAGGACTTAAACTCAGGCAATCTCTCTTCAGTGCCCTTGTAAATAATCACTATAACTGACTGCCTCAGTATGGAATAAAATATTAGGTTATGAATGAGTTTATCAAGTGTGGTTAGAATAAGACCAAAATTGAATGCACTTAAACCTAATACCTATACTTCAACTATTAAGTTTCTAGTTTACAATATAAAACTAAGGATATTACCTCTAATGGAGGCCACAACTGTAATACGTACACAATGCCTAGAGCCCAATTTATTAGGTTAGGTACTTGGATCTCAAAAAGGAATTTAGGATAAACAAGGAAACAGATCAATTGCAACCACTTAATGTGCAGTGGTTAGTATAGGTCTTCGTGACTGAGGACCTAGGGTGATTGAACGCTTCATGTACAAAATAGGTACCTTCTAAGAAAGAAGAATCATCAAATTTAAAAAGTGGTTCTATTTTAGAAAAATAAAATTTTCAAAAAATTAATTTCAAAAAATTAAATAAAAAATTTTCAAAATAATATTTTGCCCATTCCAAAATAGAAACTGTTGTTTTAGCTGGAATATAGTTTTATTCATTATAAACTATGAGGGGCGCTTGGGCATCTCAGTTGGTTAAGTGTCTGCCTTCAGCTCAGGTCATGATCCCAGGGCCCTGAGATCGAGTCCTATGTTGGGCTCCCTGCTCAGCGGGGAGTCTTCTCCCTCTCCCTCTATCCCTCTCTCTCTAAATACATAATTAAAATCTTTAGAAAAACATAAACTATAATGAATATAATATATATAGTATATTATATATAGTTTTATTCATTATAAACTATATACAAATATACTGTATACAATTATTCATTATATTAAGTTTTATTTTGGTGAAAATCATTGTAAATATTATTTTAAACTGATTATTGAAACATAGGGTTTGTAAAGGTAATTCTTCATTTTATGACTGTATTTTAGATAGATTTATTATATAATATGTAAACCATATTCTTACTTTTAAATCTTATCCTTGATCTCTCAATTTTGACATGTAAAGGCCTGCATTACATTAACACTTACAAATGTAGAGATTGGGAAGAAAGAATAAATACCCACCTAACCTAATTATCACTAGTTTTTAAAGACCTTTTACCACTTAAATGAAACATGCATGGTAATGTTTATAATTTGGAATCTTTTAAAAGTCAAATAGTCATCAATCAACTCTATCTTCCACATGTACATATAAAATTAGCAACAGAACTTTGTTGTATTTAAACTCTTGATATACATATATATATCATATTTATTTATCTTATCAACATTATCACATGTATTCCTCAAAACAACACCCTTAAGCAGCTCATATTTGCATTCCTATTTTAGAATTGAAGAATCTGAGCTTTAGAATGATGAATTATGACCAAATTGGCCAAGACAGAACATGAAGCCAGCTACTTTGACTCAAGAGCAATAAAGG
This sequence comes from Ursus americanus, assembly GCF_024610735.1. Classification (NCBI taxonomy): domain Eukaryota; kingdom Metazoa; phylum Chordata; class Mammalia; order Carnivora; family Ursidae; genus Ursus; species Ursus americanus. The sequence goes on from NC_142139.1 coordinate 26,584,619, forward strand.
TTTTATTGAATCCTTTTATATTTGAGGCATGTCATTTCAATTTTTATTAAATAAATATCATCCTACTTGTGTTAAATAGATATTAAAATCAACAATGTAAGTCATAAGTATGCATCTTTTCTGATAGAGTGGATAGGAATGCTGCATTATGAAATCTTGGAAAATAGAATAATAATTCCAAAGAGCATCTATAATGGTGTTATATTATCTAGATTGGCCCATTTGTTCAACTGGAATCTTGATTATTTGAAATGAAGAAAAACATTTTTCTTTCCAATGCTTAGTGGACTTCTTTTTCTTTCTTTATTCATAAATTTATTCAAATGTTTGTTCATTTATTCCATAAATATATTTGAGTATATAAAAAATGCTCTGCTTGAGGTATTATTCAGTGCTGAATACCTCATGGTACCTAACTCTAGCTGTTCATTATTTCATATCTGCATAGAAAGCAAACAGGTTATTTAAGAATGACAGGGGTAGAGTTTTTATTTTTCATTTCTAATTATTCATTTTTTACTTTAAGTAGGCTCCACACCCATCACAGAACCCAGTATGGGGCTTGAACCCACCACTCTGAGATAAAGACCTGAGCCAAGATCAAGAGCCAGACTCCCAATCAACTGAGCTACCCAGGCCCACCAGGAGTAGCATTTTTGAAACACCAAACTAAGTGTTGAATTGTTGCTGTGAGGAATAATAATATTCAGCTTCTATCCAAATTGTTGTTTTGTTTGTTTGTTTGTTTTTGTGGATTTTTTTTGGTCATCTTGGCCCTTAGTCTTTTCCTTATTTTCTCTTCTGTTGCATTTTACCATGCATTTGGATGGTTGCAGTGTTACTGAACTATTAGGCAAAATGAAAGAATTGTCATTTTCTACCTGAAATGCTCAAAGTTTATCTATATTTTTTTATTTGAAGTTTTTATTTTAATTCCAGTTAGTTAATGTACAGTGTAATATTAGTTTCAGGTCAAAGGTTTATATATTTTTTAAAGAATCATTTATTTATTTTAGAGAGAGAGAGAGCATGAGCAGGGAGAGAGAGAGAGACAGTGACAGAGAGAGAAAAGCAGACTCTCTGCTGAGTGGGGAACCTCCCCCCCACTGCCATGGGGCTCAATCTCATGACCCTGAGATCACGACCTGAGCCAAAATCAAGAGTTGAATGCTCAACCCACTGAGCATGCAGGTGCCCCCCAAATTTATATTTTAATCCCAACAATATATTTCAAGATGTGTAGCTTTCTCTCTGCTCAATTTCAGTTGCATCTGTTTCTGAGGATGGTTCTCTCTAATCTGGGTACTCTCTACCCTGGATTTTGTTCTTGAAATAGTTTTAAGAACATTCTGATACCTAGTGAAAAGAGAAGGGCTTCGAAAGCAAATATTACAGAAAAGCCCTGTCATTCTAAAGACTATGCAAATTCTTTTCTCTTCTCCTACAGCAGTTAAGGGTTTTTATTATTTAACAATCTTGCTCCCATTACATCTAGGTTATAGTAGAGCAAAGATTCATGAAAAGGACATATAAAATAAGAATTTATAGATGAAAATAATAGTGCTATTATACCACAGGGGTCAAAATCCTTAATGATTATTTTAGAATCATAGGAAAATATTAATATTTAAACTAAATATGAGAAGGAAAATGAAAAAAGTTATAATCAGACATTCTAACTTCTAATTAAATATTATAAATTACCCTTGAAATCAAACTAAAAGCAATAAATCAGTAGGTATATGCAGATACCAGACAAACCTAAGAAAGTTTGCTCAATTAATTACTCATCGGATTGTGTAAAGAAATAAAAATGAATCAGAGAACACCCTATTTAAAAAGCAAAAACTTTATAATTTGCACTAAGATGATAATTAATCGGTATGGAAACCAAGTATTTGGCATTTCTCCTATTTCCATTACATACAATTATGCCTTTTAGAGATTTTTTGGCTATTACATCGTAATATAAATTGACAAGGGATCGATAAGTAGCCATGGATATAAAACACTATCTTCTTAAGATGTTACCAAAATGTGTGCTGTGCCACATTTAAGAACTTTAAGATGCAACTGGCAATTTAAAAATCACTATGTAAATGTATCATTCTTGCTAAGCAATTAATTACTTCCATTCCATTTAACGGCAAATAAGAAATGCAAATAAGAAATAATTTGGCTTTGCTCAGCTGCTTGAATATTTTTGTTTAAATGCTTTACTTTTTATATTGTTTTAAAGATCACCAGAAGTAAGAATAAATGTAACTAGAATAATATGTTCTTGTGTTATTTAATGAACATAGAAGATAATAACTAAAAAATCCATATGGTTTGAGAACAGTTTTGGCTGTATTTTTTTAAATTATTGTTTAGAATGCCTTTTACTTGTTTGGCTTTTGAAAGAACTTTGATATCTCCGTTTGTTCCTCCTGCTGTAGCTCCTTCTCCTGCTCCTCATCACCTCCCACTTTTCCTCCCCCCTAAGAAAGATTTGAGAAAGAATGGAAAGTCTCCTATCACCCCAGAGCTGTGTGCTAGATTCCTACTACTTTATATGGGCTACTCCGTCATGTTGGCCTACTGTGGATTCGAACACTGGGTGACAGTTGTCACTTCACGTTGTGTGATCTTCCCCACTTGGGTGAGGGCATCCCCACCTTCCTTTGATGCCTCAGCCCCTCACTGTTGTGTAGAAAACTTCCTCATTCCTTCACACAATAAATAATATATTCAATACCTACTAAGGCTCAGGCCCTCTTCTAGGTCACAGGGATAAAGTAATGAACAGAACAGCATCCATTTCCCCACGTAATTAATATTGGTGTAGATGGAGACAGATAGCAAAAAGCTCAATAAAGGGCATTAAAGATTAGACAAACTGTCAGGGACTGTATGTGAAGATGACATTGTAAGGTGAGAATTAAATGACGAGTAGAAGGAACCACATGAAAATCACAGAAAAGAGTTTTTCAAGTTTGGGAGTTTTAAAGAACAAACTCTGAGGGAAGAAAAAGCGAGAGAAGGAAAGCCAGTGTGGCTGAAATTAAATGCATGAGAATGGGTGGTTAAAGGTGAATGGGGAAAAAAAAGTGTGGGCACAACCCATGGGCCTCTAAAAACAACGGTAAAATAATTGCAGCGTCCTGGCTGCAGTGAAGAATTACCTTCAAGCAGACTTCAGGTAAGTCAAGAGAAGACTGTCTTTTCTTCAGTGTACATCAGGATGAAGGGAAAGTTAGCTTCCCAGTCACCTCCCTGCTCCCACACGTACCTCTGCACATAGTCACCTGTACTTGCACATGCAGAGTAGCTATTCCTCTAGACATAACATGCATACGGAGGGTCCAGTATGAACGTGGGACTACTCACAAAGGAGTTGTTCTTCTGAAAATGCCATGGAACAAGCTGGGCTGAAGGGCTCATGCTACCTCTAGTCACAATCCCTGGGCTATGTGATAGAACACTAACCAAGATTTTTCCACAAAGTATTGCTAATGTGTCCAGGTTCCAGACCACAATAGCAGAGGAGCTGGGTCTGTGTTCCATTCTTTATGTAGCTTAAGCACCCACCCTAACTCTTAGGAGTCCATCTTCCAAAGTCTGATTAGCCTGGTTCTGCTGGACTTCTGTGTGCTCCCCAAGAACGCAGTGAGCAGAGGGAGACCATTGCACCTGAAGCCATTTACACCTATTAGGCTTTCTCTTAATGAACACAACTCCAGGAGGACTTGCGTGGGTCCTATGTGGTTACTGTCTTTGTTTTCCCAATATTTATGTGTTTATGCAATGACTTTAAAAACAGAATCATGTCAGGACATTGATGGAATGAAAACCTTCATAAGCATGGTCTACCTGGAGAGCATTCTTGATTTAGCAGTAATTGTGATTATTGCAGGCTAAGTGTACACAACAGATGTAAAAAGAAAAAGGGAAGTTCTATCAACTTCTGGAAGTAGAAAGGCTTATTAGAAAGAACCTTAAATTGGAGGTTATACAACAGGTGTTCAGCTTTCACTACGGCCCTGAGTAACTTCAGAAAATTCTTGAGTTTTGTAACAGCTGGCAACTTTAGGAAAAAAAATGCATTTAAGTCCTTCAGCTGCATGATTAAGGCTGGAACTGAAGATGCTAAGTGCTTTGCAAAAGGTACAAAAGAATAAAGTAAGGAAAAGGAGCCAGATCTTCTAATACCCAGAGTTTTTTGTGTTTTGTTTTTTCTTTTTTTCCAATTTTCAGTAATTTTTTCTCAGTGTTCTTTCTTGTATCATGCCCTCATGGCTAAAGTTAGAGGTATAAAATGCTTATGATATTTTCAGCCACATGAATGCTGAATTAACTTTTTAAGCAAATGCAGCATTTACTTACAGAACTCCTTACATATTCTACTACCTCGGTGAGTGTCAAGTAAGTTATATAGGCACAAATGTTTAATTATTGATTTCATTGAAATCCCAGTCGGATTGCCTGGAAATATGTCTGTTTGTTGGGAGGACTCATGAAATTTCCATGAAAATATTGATTCTACCCTGAGTGTTTTTTTACCTTCTACTGTAATGTACAATCTGAATTGCTAATTTGTTCACGTATGATTTTCAGAAGATAACTACCTAAATCACTATTTTTTCAAGTAAACTTTTGTGGATATATATTTTTATTTGTCTTTTTAAATTACATTTTAATTTATTTTTAATTGTTCTTGGGGAAAATGACATCCTTAGTAGATTAATAGTATATTTTCACTAAGATCTCTAAATTCTTGATTTGTTTACAGCATCTCTGTAGGTATTGTATGTACAAATGTATATCTCTTTAAATGTAGTAAAATCTTCCTTCTAATTTCCATTATGAGTGCCTTGCTCACAATGACTTTTTTCATCTAAAGAGAAGTTTATATTTGCAGACATTTTTTCCCCATTAATTCTAGGAAGGTTTTCTTTTATTGTATTTAAAATTATAATGGAATGATGTTAATATAAGCACCTTAATGCTTCCTCAACACATAAATTTAACTAGTTATGAAAATTTTGCTATTTAATTTAATTTATTATATATTGAATTCTTACATAGAATTTTTCCATTTCTTGATTTTCTTTTCTATTATACATAGTTGTCTGTTTAGTATTACCTTTACTACATTTTAGGTATTTACTTCCTTTGTTAACTTGCTATGCATCTCAAACCTCACAGGCCTCAAGTGATCCACTTCCTGCTTACTTACAGTGCTCAGCAGAGCCTTTCACTCTATAAGGTAGATGGTGGCTTGTAGCACAGTTCTACAGTGTTTGATGTAGATTTCTTGGCTGCAAAACAGATTCCTGTAAGGCTGCATTCCTTAGACACACATCTCTCCTTCACCTCCCAAACCCAGTCCATTACCAATTACCTCAAAAGTTGATCTGGTGGCATCTGGGTGGTGCAATCAGTTAAGCCTCTGACTCTTGGTTTCAGCTCGGGTCCTGATCTCAGGGTTGTGAGATCCAGCCCTGTGTAGGAGTCTGCTTATAACTCCCTCTCCCCCTGCCCTCCCCTCCGCATACTCTCTTTAAAAAATAAAAAAAAAAATGTAGATCTAAATTGTCTCCGTTTCTCTTCATCTCCATTATGAAGTCAGACATTGTTTCTTACTGGCCTATTATGATGGTTGCCTACCTGAATCTCTGCACCCTCACCAAATAAACTGTCCCTCGGTGATCTTGTCAAATACAAAATTGCATAACGTTCATCCATTTTTAAATTCTTTATTGCTCTTTATTGTGTCTTTAATACTACTTTCTTTTTTTTAGTAAATAACTGAACATGTTCAGTTGGTTTAGTTGACTTTGAAATATATGGTCTAAATTATGCTATTCTTTTATTGACAAAAACTTTCTCTTTCCTTTATTAAGTATATTTTTATTTTAATCACTTTTTATATCCTATTTTAGACATATGCTTTTTTGTTTGTTTTTACAACATTGCTTGGCTTATTATATACCTCGTTTGCATTTGTTCTGTAAATGTTCACATTTTCAACATTAAATAATACGCTTAAACCTATGCTTTACAAATACAAAGGCTGAAAATTCAATGTATTGATCCCATGTGAATGATAAGAAGAATGGTCCACCATAACAACCTTTTTCTTTCTTCATTTCACAACACTTAACATTTTTGTTCATATTTTTCTGTACATCTTTGTCAGAGATCATTACTTTAAAGTAATATTATTACCTTATGCCATCATATTTAATTAACTAGAATAAGTTCACTAGTTAATAACTATATAAACTTCATTATCCTAATTCTATATTTAACTGGAACCAGTACCCACTGTCAGTATTTTCTTTCTTACTCTGACCTCCCATTTTGTGAATTCATTATCTTAATCCATCTTTAATTAGTTAGTATGCATCTTCTAATGAACTTTGCCAAAAGAGTAAATCAAAGAGTTTGGAATCTGTGTATTTGCAAATGTGTCTTGGTTTTCCAGTTAGTTTCAAATTATTATGAAATTCTGGTGTCATAGTCTCTTATGTGTGAGACTTTGCAGATGTTGCTTTACTTTCTTGATTTAAATGATGGCACTGAAAAAGACCAAGGCTTTCTTATGAGGACCTTCCAAATTACTGGCTTCACCTTCGGGAATGCTTGTATTGTTTTTTTGTTTGTTTGTTTTGTTTTGTTTTAATCAATGAAATTCAGGGAGGCAGAGAAAGCTAGTGCTCTGCTCACATCTGTGTTTTTCTACCCTTTCCTGCCCCACACTAAACTATAGTTTCCTACCCTCTTATAGTTTGACTGGACCATATGACTGGGCTGTGTCAAATAGAATATAGGTACAAAGGATGCATCATACTTCTTGGCTGAGAAAAATTTCTTGTGAGTGATTCTCTTTTCTCTGTTTTCATTTATAAATGAATTTGCTAGTCATATAATTCAAGATGAGGGCCCCAAAGATATAAGGAGCCTGGGTCTCCAAAATCCTATGTGGAAAGCTGCTTAGCACACATCGGACAAAATATTTTGTAAAACTATTACCTTCAGTATTTGGAAAGGCTGACCAATTGCTTACAAAACTGGCAGTTTTAGAGAAAGTCATGAAGATTGACAGAAGGATAAAAAGGATATATGGACTATTGGATGTTTGAATATTTTGAAAGAAATGTACCAGCTCAGCTTGGAAGTTTTGGATAAATAGGTAAAGAGTGTATAGAAAATGAAGTAACACACAAACAGACCCAGACATTCACAATCATCAACTGCAGTATAAGCAGAAAGGTCTACATGAAAGAAAATGCAATCTTATTTTACTGTGTGCCTAAGTTATGAGTAGAATTTGCATATTTATAATAATATAAGCAAGGGATACTTATTTGATCACACACTATATTCAAAGTATGTAGGAGAAGTGACCTGTGCGTGCAGGAGAGAAAGTGAAAGTTTGAGAAAGATAGGGGTCAACATAAATAACCAAATTTTAGGAAAAAAGGAAAAGCAGGATAAGATATAGCATGCATTGTAGAAATACGGCAGTGACTAGTATAATAAAGATCTCAAATAATTGCAAGTACTTGTCATCATGTAGGAGGTTAGAGCAGGTAAAGAGAAGGGGAAATTTGCTATTGCTATACCTTGTTTCCCCATTTGACTTTTTACACATAAGTAAATTAATGTATATGTATTATTTTCATACAATAAAGTTAAATAAAAGAAAATAAATTATAGTACTAGTATTAAAGTGATGCATACATAGATTTCCTTTTAAATTTTAAGGAATTTAGAACTCCTGAATTGACTCACTGAAAAATTTATTTTTTCAAAGTTTTAAAAAGTGTGTTTTATAATATCTAAGAATGTTGATGTTAATGACAAGGGTTCCTGTGTTCAAATACATTTGGGAAACTACTGTATTTCCTTTCTTGAGGGTCACAATTCACTTTGCTCCATTTATTATTTATTTATTTATTTATTTATTCATTTATTTAATGTTTATTTATTTCACGTTTATTTATTTACTTTTTTTTTTTTTTAAAGTAATCTCTATACCCAACATGGGCCTTTAACTCATTACCCTGTGATCAAGGGTCACATGCTCTACTGACTGACCCAGCCGGACGCCCCCTTACTTCACTCCGTTTAGATGATTATGGAAGTCTATGAGGAAAAAACAACACTTCACTTCCGTTTGATCTGTTTTTCTCGCAAACATATTTAAACCTAGACCACTTTTTTTTAGCTTAAAAATTATCTTGTCAAACAATGCTTTGTGGGACACTGTATTGCAAATCCTGTTTTGGTGTGTGTTCTTCTTAAACCTACCTATATAATATATCCCAATAATTTTACATAAAATATTGTATACAAAGTTCTGAGTCTTGAAATATAAAAGATTGGGCCTTAAGAGTTTCTAAATCCCTGGGGCGCCTGGGTGGCTCAGTCGCTAAGCGTCTGCCTTCGGCTCAGGGCGTGATCCTGGCGTTATGGGATCGAGCCCCACATCAGGCTCCTCTGCTGGGAGCCTGCTTCTTCCTCTCCCACTCCCCCTGCTTGTGTTCCCTCTCTCGCTGGCTGTCTCTCTCTGTCAAATAAATAAATAAAATATTTAAAAAAAAAAAGAGTCTCTAAATCCCTAATTCTATTTTATTCCTATTATTGTCCAGGGATAGAAATAGCATATTGTGTATATACAGAGTCTGCTGAGAATACTACTTTTTATAAGCATTATTTCAACAGAAGCTCAACTCACAAGTGATAGAGAACAGATATGGGGAGCTAAATACACAAACAAGAGCCTGACAATACGGTGTGGGTAAGGACTATAAGGCTCCGAACCAGAAAAAACAACAAGAAAATCAGTGCCATGTTGGCATCAGGGCTAGTGAGGGAAGAAGAGAATGCCAATGTGTTCAGAGGATTCATATCAAATACAGGTAGATAATTATGGAAGTGAGAGCTGTAATCCAGTAGATTCTACATTTCAGAGGGGCAATATGCAGAGTTTACACCATTTCCTGACAACATGTAAAGTTCTTAAAGTCTTGCTAGTATAGGAATACCATTTTGTTTTTTCCTTCTGTTTTAACAGTTTTATTGAGATATATTTTACATACGGTATTGCACACTTATTTAAAGTATACAATACAGTTTTTAAAAATCATATTCAGAGGTGTGCAACTACCACCAAAACAGAACATTTTTCTATTTAAAATGAAACTACATACACATTAGGAGACATTTTGCATTCTCATACCCACTCCCAGCTCCTGGCTCTGGCAACCTATTATCTACTTTCTGTCTCAATAGAGTTGTGTATTCTGAAAATTCATATAAATATAACCACAATATATGTGGTTATGTGAGGGATTTTCTTTCACTTAGCATAATAATTCAAGGTTCATCCGTATTATAGCATATTACCAATACTTCAATTTTTCCCTATTGTTTAGTTAATTCACAAATACCTGTAATGTTTAATTTTAGTTGTTTTGCTAATTTTAGTTGTTATTATTTTCATTGGAGAGTTGATCACCTCACCTAGAGAGATCCTCATTTCATCATTTTGGAAGTCAATCTCCTCATTTTGTTTTCTAAATAAAATATTCTTGCAAGTTTAAGATATCAGCTATTTTTGTATTATTTAGTACAGTTCATCAGTGTATAATATTACTTTCTTTTTATCCTTTCACCAACATGTAAATAGCAAACAGTCCCAGAAAGGTAAAAGACAGAATTTTAGATTATATAAAAGTGAGTGTATATATATGTGTGTGTGTGTGTGTGCGTGTATACACACACACAGTTTGTATGTATGTATATATGTATAAGATATATATCTATATATATAGATATATCTTAACAAAATAATAACTTTTCCAGGTATATAATATTTTTGAAAATGCGCACAGTCCTACTTACAAATTGCAAAAGAAAATTGCTGCAGTCTTATTATAAAATGAGCAGTATTTTGGACCGGTTCCCTATGGTTTTCTCTTAAAGCTCTGGGATTTTTTAAAGGTCGGCAACCTACTGGTTTGTCATTTGATACATAGGTGACTTGAAATAAATCAAAACAAGGAATGGAAAAATATTTTAAAATGAGAACTGTATAGTTGCTGTCCAACAGAGAAGCCTTTATATGCTTTAGATCCCTGAAAATATAAGAGGAGGTAAATGTTTTGAAAAATATCTATAGGGTGCTCAAAGAGAATAAAGTACAAAAATATAATTTGTAAAATATTACACAAAAGATTTATGTAGTATTCAAAATGTAGATCTTTATCTTATGAGCAATTATCCAATGCCTAGGGCATTGCTCAAAGAGAAGCGAGTCCAAATAATAGGACCTCCTGTGTGTTATTTGACAAGAGAACTCTGCAAGGATCATGAAGCCAAAGAACAAAGCTGCTTTCACTTGGAAACTTGAAACAACTAATTGACTTCCTAGATTAGATTTAACTTTTTTCTTGGATATGTGGCAGGGGCATAAAGATTTGAAGGGACTTTAGTTCTCTGCTTTAATAATAAGTAATTTCATCAATGTTAAGGATCAAAGGTGTGCCTGGAATGCAGGTCATTCATTTCTTCAATGAAAAAAAAAAATAAAGAGAAGAAAACATATCAAGGCCATACTAGATGCTGGGGGGACAGAGTTGGAATTCATTTCTATCACATAGGATACAGTACTCAGAGAACACTCAACACCTGTTTTGCAAAAGAATATCTTAAGTTTAATTATTGCAAATATAATATTCTAATACTAATTCTAAAATAGAAATACCAATTCGAGTCCTAAAAGAGATAAAACTCTGAACTTAAAAATATTTGATTGGATATATATGAATTTAGGAATACATGTTATTACTTTGATTACAAGGTTGTTTTTAAAAGCTTAATATAATTATGTACACACACTCACACACACACACATACATAAATATGTGCACTTGTGATTATCTTTACTGTAAGTTGCATTGGGCTCTTTGAGAGCCCAATCCTTCCAAAATCCTTCCCTGAAAGTCAAGTCTCTTTGGCTAAACAAATACAGCATTTTTCTTTTTCTTTTTCTTTCTTTCTTTTTTTAAAGGTTTTATTTATTTATTTGAGAGCACAAGCAGGGGGCAGAGGGAGAGGGAGGAGCAGGCTCCCCGCTGAGCAAGGAGCCCAATGTGGGTCTTGGACCCAGGACCGTGGGATTATGACCTGAGCTGAAAGCAGACGCTTAACCGACTGAGCCACTCAGGCAACCCTACAGTATTTTTCTTTATGAAATTCTTGAGTGATGACTATCAGGATTAAGGGGTAGAAGCTAAGTATATCTTGTTCATGATCCAGATCCTGGCGCAGTGCCAGGGACATGGTAGATATCCCCTAAATGTTTGTGAAACACATGAATGAATGAATCATTGAATGAATATATTATTTTAATGCTGAATGAAAAACCATAAATGCTATCTCAAATGTCCAAGTTGTAGAAAGAAGAATTTTACCAATGAGTTACCAGATCTGAAGGAATGTAATCAGTTAATAATGTCTTGGTAGTTTCTAAAAGAAAAAATGCATAAAATCATATTTATATGACCACTTTCACTGTTTTTAGTATATAACCACTCATTTTAATGATTTTCATATTTTATCAAGTGTCTTAATGACCCAGTGCTGAAATTCTTTTAATGGAGGATTATATTCTAAGTTTTTGATTGGGTTTATGTCCCAGTTTATTGGGAAATTTGAGACATGGTGTGACTTACATCATTGTAAGTGTACTAAGAAAATACATTAAAATGTAGTATAAAATTCAAGATATAAAACCATGTGCCTTATCTAGAATTTATTAGAGCATAATAATGGAGAAAAATATAGAAAATGCATCTCATGTTATAAGCTAACTCCTCTTATCTTTACATAAACTTCATTAAAATTAATCCCAGTAGTTTATCAGGGTACAAAAAAAAAAAAAAAACCATAATATTGACAACAAAAACAAGCAGCCTACAATTTGCAAATTCATATGGTTTTGTTGAAATATTTTTAGTTGTCCTACCTAAGTCAAATCTCTTATATTACTGATGCAGTTTCCTCACCTGTAAATTGAGCTTTTGGACTTCAAAATACCAAGGTTCTTTCCATGTTTAATATTTTAGGTGATTTGTCAGTCACCAAGAGTAATTATATCTTGAGTCTTTTTACTTAAAATAATTGAAAAGAGTAGATTATTTTTGTAAAAACTAAAACTTTTAATTTCATTTACAATTTTACTACTAAATTACTACTTAATGACTAAATAATCATGAAATTATTTTTGTATAATATATATGTGAAAATTTGAAGTATAATAAAAATTAAAATTCTTCCTAGATACTCTCCCTGGAAATGACCACTACGGTACATAATTTTGTCTTTTTACTTTTTTTACACTGTGTGTGTTTGTGTGTGTGTGTGTGTATGTGTGGACTAGAGAGAGAAAGAGAGAAGGATCTATGAATAAGAAAATACATTGCTACATTGTGAGGTTATTTTGCAATCTACTTAAGAGTTAATTTGGGAATAGATTTGTTTTTGTTTGTTGTTTTTTTCCCTTAATTTTTCCCACCGGTGTCTACCTCTCCAGGCTTTTTTTTTTAAGTTTTTATTTTAATTCCAGTTAACATAGTGTTATAATAGTTTCAAGTATACAATATAGTGTTTCAATAATTCCTTACATCACCCAGGGCTCATCTTGGCAAGTGCACTCCTTAACCCCATCACCTATTTCAACCATCCCCTACTCCCCTCCCCTCTTACAACCATCAGTTTGTTCTCTACAATTAAGAGTCTGTTTCTTGGTTTGCCTCTTTTTCCCTTTACTTGTTTGTTTTGTTTCTGAAATTCCACATGAGTGAAATCATATGGTATTTGTCTTTCTCTAACTAATTTCACTTAGCAGAATATTCTTTAGCTCCATCCATTTCATAGTACCTGGCAAGATTTCATTCTTTTTATGGCAGAGTAATATTCCTATCTATCATCTATCTCTATCTATCATCTATCTAACATCTATATCTATCTATCTATCATCTATCTATCTATCTATCTATCTATCATCTATCATCTATCTATCTATATCACATCTTTTTCCATTCATCAATTGATGGACATTTGGGCTGCTTCCATCTTGGCTATTGTAAATAATGCTGCTCTAAATGTAGGGGTGCATGTATCCCTTTGAATTAGTGTTCTTGTGTTCTTTGGGTAAATACACAGTAGGGCAATTGCTGTATCATCTACTTCTCCAGTCTTATTATTAGCGTTTATTATGTTATATAAGTGCTTCCTTGCTTCCTGTATCAGAAAGTTGGGTAAATTTTCTTAACCCCTTGTTTCTGAATTTGGTCATGTGATCTGCTTTGGCAGTTCTGAGTGAAGCAGAAACTTGAAAACTGTTCATGCATGTGCCCTTTTCTTTGTGTTCTCTAGTATTAAATTGTGTTTGGACTAGCCTGAAGGAGGAAGAAGAATACAAATCTGAGACAATCCTATAGAAGCTGAAAGCTAGTCACCACCCACGCCCCCCCCCCCCCCCCCCCCCGCACACAGTGTTGAGCACACAGTCGAGATCTACAGACATTTATTCAGCCACCTAGCTGGAAACGGCTGAGCGCAGATGCATTAATGAGCCAATCTGCGACACGAAGATCCACAAAAATTGACCTATAGACTCATGACTGAAAATAATAGTTATTGCTGTAAGCCAACGAATTTGAAATGGTATTTTGTAGCATATTGGCACATTTTGGTGGCAATGGATATTATAAAAAATATTTCATTTAGATCTCTTCTGCCTTCTAAAAACAGCATTACTGAGTTAGAATTAATGTACCATGAACTTTAACGGTTTAAATATACAGTACAATAAATTTTGGTGTATTTATAGAGTTGTTCAATTATTACAATTATATAAATTTACAACATTTCCTTCACCCTAAAAAAATGTGCTCAGAGATCAAGGCAACCACAATCTCACTAATTTTCTGACTTTTTATATTTGCTTTCTTTTGAAATTTCATACAATTGGAGTTATACATTATGTGTTCTTTTGTGCCTGGCTTCTTACATATAGCATAATGTTTTTGGATCAGCCATGTTGTAACATGTGTCATTACTTTATTTTTTTTAATTGTTGATTATTAGTCCATTGCACAGGTATACTAATGGTTAATCTCTTCATCTTTTGATGGGTATTTGGGTTGTTTCCACTTTTTGACTATTGTGAATAATGCCACCATGAAAATTCATGTATAAGATTTGTACATAGGATTTCATTTCTTTTGTGTGTGTGTACACACACACACACACACACACAGGAGTAATCTTTTGGGGTCTTATAATAAGTAAATGTTTAACATTTCAAGGAACTGCCAAATTGTTTTCAACATGGCTGAATAATTTTGTATTTCAACAGTGTGTGAGGGTTCTGATTTCTCCACATTCTTGCTAACACCTGGTTTTTAAAAATATTTATTTATTTATTTATTTATTTATTTAGGCCATCTTGGTGGGTATACAGTCATATTTCATTGTAGTTTTCATGACCATTTCCCTAACAGAATATCTTCTTCATGTGTTTAATAGCCATATATATATATACATATATATATCTTCTTTAGAAAAATGTCTCCAGATTTTTTGCTCATTTTTCTTTCTTTTGCTCATTTTTAACTGAGTTGACTTTTTATTGTTGAGTTGTAAGAGGTTTTTTATTCTGGATAGAATTCTATTGATATTGATTGATTGATACATAGATAGATGGATATTTTGCAATCATTTTCTCCCAGACTGTGGATAATTTTTTTACTTTTTTGATGGTGTTTTTTGAAGAGAAAATGTAGTTAATTTTGACAAAGTCTACTTTGTTATTCTTTCTTATTTTTGCTGTCACTATTGGTGTCATATTTAAGAAGTCATTGTCAAACCCAAGATCATAAATATATACTCTGTATTTTCTTCTAAGACTAATAGTTTTAACTTTTATATTTAAGCCTGCAATCCACCTTAACATTTTTTTTTTTTTGGTATGGTGTGAGGTACAACTCAACCTCAACCTCAAATTCCTCCCCCATGTGGATAACCAGTCGTCTTAGCACAATTTGTTGAAAAGATGATTTCATTCCCATTTAATTTTCTTGACATCTTTGTTGAAAATTGGCTAGCTATAAATGTAAGGGCTTAGTTTTTGGCTTTCAATTCTATACCATTGGTCATATGTCTGTCCATATGCCAGTACCATACTGTCTTCATTGCTGTAGCTTTGTAGTAAATGATGAAATTGGGAAATGTAAGTCCTCCAATTTTGCTTTCTTTTTCTAAACTGATGTAGCTATTCTGAGTCCCCTGCATTTTGAGATGAATTCCATGTAATCTGGCCTGGACCAAATACTGTAACCCCAATGATTGACACAGGCTGAGTAGTATGACTCTCAACAAAGCTAATCAGAGTCTATTGCTGGAATTTTATATCTAATGCTTCAAGAAAGAAGTCTTCTTTACTTTGTGTCTCAAGCTGGCTTGATAAAAATCTAGAGCCACTAATTGCCATTGTTACATGCATGAAATAGGACTGGGCTATCTGTATTTACCAGGAGAGAAAAATGATAAAATATATAGAACAATGTTGATAAGAAATGAAGGAGAAATCCTGCAACTATTCATATTCTCTTAACCAATTGAACCTTACTTTTGTTCAGCTCTGCCTTTTCATGATTTAGCTTTGTTGAGCCACTCAATTCTTTTTGTTGATTAATTTCATTCAAGATGTATTTTTGTCAAACAGGTTTCTAATTAATACAAACACTTGTACTAATTAGATTTCTCTTATGTGTACATCCCATTGTTTATTTCAATTGGCATCCGGGCAGTGTGAAGAAAGGCATC
Source organism: Ursus americanus (assembly GCF_024610735.1). NCBI lineage: Eukaryota > Metazoa > Chordata > Mammalia > Carnivora > Ursidae > Ursus > Ursus americanus. The sequence goes on from NC_142139.1 coordinate 26,600,504, forward strand.
TTTGTTAGGTACTGTATAATACTCAGGTCCAAAGTACTTCAATTTTAATTATGATACACTACTTATATCACCATCAAATGCTCCATTTTTCATAGTAACTACGATATATTAACTAAAAAATATTAGTTGTTTTTTCTTAGAAGACAGTTTCTTGAACTTTGCTTTTTAATTGAGTTATAAGTAATACAAATTCCAAGTATTTTCAGTTATGTAATGAAGTATTTGATGACATAAATATTCTGTACAAATAAATTTAATGTTTTTTAAGCGGTGTTTTTCTTCATGAAACTTGACAATCAAAACAACTAAGTAAGGGTTTCCAATTCTGAAAAGAATTTGTTGTAAACAAATACCAGTGTAAATCACTGTATAGCATTTCTACCTGTCGAAATGAGTCATTAATTATTATTCCATTTTTAGCTTTGAGCCACTGACGTATAATCAAGAACTTGGCAGAGAGACTGGATAGTTTGTGAAGCTATGAATCTACCAACATTCCTATCTGGGCAATGAAGAGACAGTTTTAGGACAATATTTCTTTGCAAATGTGCATTTACAGAAAACTGAGGGCTGGAAAGTTCAACTTAGAAACATTGACTTAACAAATTAGAACAGCAGTATTCTACCATTATCTTTGCTACCATATTTCTAAAGATTATCTACAGAACCTCATCAAATATGTTAATCCCTGTTACCCACAGCTTGTTACAATAAACCAAAAATTCTATTAACAACTACCCTACTAAATCTTTTTAAATCATTCACCTCCAGATGGGAGTAATCTGAGCTGAATTCTTTTACTCTTTCTTACTTAAATATAGGCCTTAAATATGTTTCTTTTTGATTCTGAACCTTTTGGGGAGGAGGCTAACTTTTAGTTTGAATATTCTTCACATATCATTTCTATTATCTAAATTGAAACCAAGTTTTCTGTATTTCAAACTAGCTGCCTTATTATTCCCAATAAACGTCATTTAAAATTGAATATTCCTATTCCTGCTTTCACTATAACAAATTATCCTCTTATTTCATTTTCTCTGAATGCTTATAATTTCAACCTTATCTACTTTATATTCCCACTAGCAGGGTTGCAATTTCTCCATATCCCCTCCAACACTTATTATTATCTGCCTTTTTGATGATAGCCATTTTAATGGATGTGTAGTGTTTTCTCATTGTGGCTTTGACTTGCATTTCCCTAAGGCTTCTGATATAGTGGCTTTTCACGTGCTTATTAGTCATTTGCATATCTTCGTTGTAGAAATCCCTATTCAGATTATTCATTTAAAAAATTTGAGGTTTTTTTTTTAAGATTTTATTTATTTATTTAACAGAGAGAGAGACAGCCAGAGAGAGAAGGAACACAAGCAGGGGGAGTGGGAGAGGAAGAAGCAGGCTCACAGTGGAGGAATCTGATGTGGGGCTCCATCCCAGAACGCCAGGATCACGCCCTGAGCCGAAGGCAGACGCTTAACGACTGAGCCACCCAGGCACCCCCAAAATTTGAGTTTTTTGTTTTTTACTGTTTCGTTGTAAGAGTCCTTTTTACAATTCAGATATAAGTCCCTTGTCAGATATATTTGGAAATATTTTTCTCTAAGTCTGTGGGTTGTCCTTTTACTTCCTTGTGTTTTTGAAGAACACAACTTCTTAATTTTGTTGAAATTCAATTGGCCAAATTTTTTGTCCTTCATTACTTTTGAAAATTATTTTAATATATGTTGTACAGAATCTTAGATTTAATAAAAGTTTGTTGATACCATTATGTCTTGATTTTTTTCCACTTCACACTTCTTTAAGAGTCTTGAGTGTGGAAACCTTTTGGTGAAATGTCCCTATTTCCTTTTAAATATAGGCAGAGGGTAATTTTTCTGCTTATTTGCAAATAATTCCTTGAAGATTCCTTTTCCTTTCAGTAAATACAGAAAAATTAATCAGTAGTTTCCTTAGAGAGATGATGGAAAAATCCCTTTTATTTTCCTTAGTTGATAAAATTTCTCCTTTTAACCAAAGGCTAGTAGTGTTATTGTATTAATATTTGTATTTTACTCCAAATCTTACAAATCATCACTATTGAATAGATCAATTAACTGACATTCTCCCTTTTTAGGCTTGGTAAGTATAATACATTGTATTAAAGAAAAAAATAGGGCACTTGGGTGGCTCAGGGGTGGAGCAGGGGAACCTTAAGCATGGACCAAACATGGCTGCAAGAGAAACTAGAGAAAGTAGTGTTTTACTTGGGCAGCATTTTTTTAACCTAAAAATTGAAGTTCTTATTACTGAAAAAGAATTGTAATGGGATTTGAAAGGAGTGGCCCCTCTGCCACAGTACTGTTGCTCAAGAAAAGAAACTAAGGCTCATTCTTGTTAAACTATTTGTACAGTTTTATACAACTTAATGGTATCCATTTACTCTGAATTTAGAAGTATCCAAATACACAGCCTTATTCTTTTTTCTACAGCATGTAATTTAGTTCAAGGTAAATTTTGAATAAACTATGACTCTAACCTATACTTTGTTCCTTTTCTGCTTTTCATTTCATCATATTTTTATTTATATTTACATTTCTGCCATAGATTTTTTAATCAAAAAGTATCTACTGCCACTCCTATAAAAATTCAAACTCTTTCACACTCTGCCTTTTCTCCTATAAATTCTACTACAAGGGATGCTTTTCCTATTTGATGTATTTGTATTCCTCTGTCTTCAGGAACTGTCTTGTTTAGATCTACCAAGAAAAATCATTATTTCCTCTATTGTATGCCCCACCTCACAGAATATTTCTGGCTTTTTGTAGTCATTAATATTATATCAGTCTATTTCCACTATCATATTTTTTCCATTTGTAAGGCATAAAAAGTTTCTGTCACATAGAAGTTGTTATAAGTTGAATGTGTTTCCCCCCAAATAAATCATTTGGTAGAGCCCTAATCCCCCATACCATAGAATTTGACTGTATTTGGAGACAGGGCCTTTATGGAGGACATTGAGTTAAAATAAGGCCATTAGTGTAGACTCTAATTTAATCTGACTGGTCTTCTTATAAGAAGAGGAAATTCTGACACAGAGAGACAGGATTTCTTGCACACACAGGAGAGACCATGTGAGGGCATAGCAAGAAAGCAGCCATAAGCAAGCAAGAAGAAAGGTCTCAGGAGAACCCAAACCTGCTGAAACCTTGACTTTAGAGTTCTAGTCTCCAAATATGTGAGAAAATATATTTATGTTGCTTAAAGCACTCAGTCTGAGGTATTTTGTAATGGTACTCTAGAAAATTAATATGAAATTCATTTAATGAGTATTTAGTTAATGAAAAGCTTACTAAAAATCCTTACATGAGAACAGAGAATATCTATATCAAAAAATAAAGTAAGGTCATTACTATAAATTACAAAAAATAAAAATCAGGATACATTGTTAAATGTATCACTCCTCTTGACCAGAATGGTATTCAAGAACCTAGCACATATGCTCTCTTATCAGTCTACTTTCAGTTATGGAATGAATGAGTTATGGAAATAAAAGGCACAGCATAGGGAATATAGTCAATGGTATTGTAATAGTGCTGTATGGTGACAGATGGTAGCTACACTTGTGTTGAGCATAGCACAACATACAGAGAAGTTTAATGACTATGTTGTTCACCTGAAACTAATGTAACATTGTGTGTCACTGTACTCAAATAAAAATTATTATAAGAAGTTTATTTCATAGATCATAATACGGATATTAACTTTCATCTTAATGGGCAATATTGAATTTGCTAATCCTTTCTCATCTTTTTGCCCTTAAATTATAACCTTTGACTGTACTGCTTGATCATTATATTTTAAAACTTGGGCAATCAAAACCAGGCAGGACTAGCTACAAAATTTTAGGGGCCCAGTTCAACTGAAAATGCAGAACCCTGGGGCACCTGGGTGGCACAGCGGTTAAGCGTCTGCCTTCGGCTCAGGGCGTGATCCCGGCGTTATGGGATCGAGCCCCACATCAGGCTCCTCCGCTATGAGCCTGCTTCTTCCTCTCCCACTCCCTCTGCTTGTGTTCCCTTTCTCGCTGGCTCTCTCTATCTCTGTCAAATAAATAAATAAAAGCCTTAAAAAAAAAAGAAAAAAGAAAAAAAAGAAAATGCAGAACCCTATGCTCAAAAGTATTAAGAATTTTAAGATGGCAATAAGTGGGGCATTAAGCCAAGTCAAGCCCTTCTGAATATAGAACCCTGTGTAACAGTGCACCTTACACACCCTTGAAGCTGGCATTGAAGTTTCATGGTTATGGACTAAGACAGACATAGGCTATGGTAGATCATTAATAAATGACACATTCCTTTCCTGTGGTGGTTCGCTAGCCTGCGGAAGACTACCTCACAGGAAACTTTTCCCAGCATAACTGTCTTTGCATTCCATTTCCAAATAAACTGAACAAATGTCCTTTCACAAAGGACTACATCCTACTTTTCCAGGGTCTTCAAGGATACTCAGATGACTCATATTTCACTCCCCTTCTAGGGAATGAGTGTGAATGTGTATATAAAATACAAACAGAAATGTCACCAGTACCATGTGTTATACAACTATAAAACAAATTAAGTGGTATGTAGAAAGCTGTAATTTAGATAAATTCTGGTTTTTAACAAACTATGTTCTACATTTTATCTGGTTTTTGAATATTCAGCAACTTATTAAATTAATTTGAAGTTAGAAAACGATTACGCTAATTTGCATTTTTAGCTCGTGAAGGTTTTTTGAAGTACAACGTCTGTCTCTGCCAAGCGCAATGCTGTATGTTCTCAAAGTTGTAGGGTTCTGCACGACTCATGGCCAGTCACTTACAAACTGCTGCAAAATTGAAAATCCTCACAAAGGGTTCCACCAACAAAATCCTTAATGCTCTGATTATGAAATAGGAACACCTTTAAAGTGTTTACCTCAAAAAAGAACAAACAGAAAGAAAGAAGGAAAGTCGTGGGGACTTTGCACACTATTTTCAGAAATTAATTATCTGGCAGTGCTGCTAAGCTTCTCTGAAAGCGGTTTTCTCATGGTTACTAGATTTTATGCAACCAACCACAATGAAAACAAGAGACTCTCAACCGCAGGAACTGAGGTAAAATAGTATTTTGTGAAAATGGTTTTTTTGTTATTTTTAAATTACAACATATAACAATAGGCCTAAAAGTGACATTTTAAAGATGTATTCTATTACACATATATAAAAATTGCTATAACTATACTCAGAATACAGATAACCCTCATATTGCCCTCTAAGAAGGAAATGTCAAACTTGAATCAACTTGGTTTTAAAAATAAAGAGATTGATTATTTTACTTCAAGTATGTCTACAGTTAAAACAGCCCTCAGGCCCAGAAAATTAGGGCTCTGCCTCTGTTTTTACATGATCTTCTGGGTGTTTGCCTTCCTCCATGATTATTGCGAGGTAGCTGTAGCAGCTGCGGGCGTTATATGAGAACCCCTGAAGAAGGATAGAGGCTTTTCTTTTTTTTTCTTCAATTCAGTCTCCTAATTGGAGCAAAGAAACCTTTCTCAGGAAGCTTTCAGCAGAGCTCCTAAATGGAATCATGTGTGGATTCATAAATCAGTCACTATTAAGATAAAGCTAATTATTTGGGGGTAGGTTATCTATCAGCCTACTTATGCTAGGTTATGTTACAGTTTAAATTTAAAGTCTTACCGGTGCACCAATAAAAAAAAATGTATATTTCTATTTTACATTGAGTGGCCATCCTGGTTCAGCATCAGCTCTGCCTCACATCGTCATCAGACTGGGCTTAGACCCGAAGGAGCAGCTTGTGAATGAGCGATGACAGAGTGAGAAAGAGACCAGGGGAGAATTAGGCACTGACTCTTAAGCATAGGTGCACACTTCTCTTTTCTTCACTTTTTATTGTCTAAAGCATTTCTCACGCCCAGGCCTGACATCAGTAGGGCAGGGAATCGTTCGTCCTCAAAAAGAGGCCCCATAAAAAAGCCCTATGGAAAAAGACAATTCATATTTTGACAAAAGGGCAGTGTAGCACAGGGGGAAAGCCATTGCTGTTCACTTGCAGGGTGTCTTTATCATTCATTGTTGCTCTTTAGTGTAACTGCATTTTGTGGGACAGCACGCAGTGTCATAAAAAAGGATAATTTGAGGTCTACTTAGACGCTAGTAGAATAATCTGGCCATTCAACTTTTTTGGTGGAAACATAGATGAGAAGGATATTTCTATTTCAAACACAAGCATGGTAAGTCTGTTTTTAACTGCCTATTTCTCAAGTTCCTTAACTTCTGCACATATTTTCTTTAGTTCATAAGATTGGAATGAAATCATTGTTTCTTGATTTTGTTTGTTTGTTTAAAGTAATAAAAAGCAACACACATATCTAGGATTTCTCCTTATAGATATTGGCAGCATTCCACCAGTTGCTAAACATAATTGAACATATATGAAAAGCAAGAATTCTCTTATGTGGTGTCTACCAAAGTTGTGTACATTTTCTTTTTCATAAAATGTCATTATATTTTATGTTTATTTCTACTAAGAGATGTCTTTTAGTATTAAACCCTTTTATTTAACTCCTATCCTGCATCATTAAAATATCCACCTTCATAAATATGTGCACCATCAAAATTGGGAAAGAAGTAAAAACCCTTATATCTTTTGATGACACGTCTATTATCTAGAAGTCATAAGGTATATACAAAATCCAATATATGAAAATAACTGCAAATGACCTGTGAATTTAGCAAAGTTTTTATATGATAAGGGAAAACCAAGCATGTGACTTTGCAGTTTTAGCTTAGACAACAGTCTTCGATTTGAGCAAAACTCATGTTTTAAGATCATTCCTATTTCATGCCACTTGTGTAGGGATCCAATACTCATGAGAACAGCGTTTTCCTGAAAACCGTTTTGGCAAGTGTTGTGATTTGTTATCCAGGCCCAATGAACTGAGCAACAGGGGATACATAGCCAGAAAGAAAGAGAAAGAGATGATTGAAGGCAAAGGAGGTTTTCCCAACAGGTGACCCTCTTTTGTGTCTGTTTTAGTCATTATATAATCTCTGGGAGTGACATAGATTATGGAATATCTCATAATTGATTTGAGCAAAGTATATACTTTTTTCACGAAGACAGGATATTTCAGGACTAAAATTAGGGAATGAACTGCAATAAGTATCATTTATTTATTTATTTATTTATTTATTTTAAAGATTTTATTTATTTATTTGTCAGAGAGAGAGAGGGGGAGAGAGCACAAGCAGAGGGAGAAGCAGTCTCTCTGCTGAGCAAGGAGCCCTGAGCTGAAGGCAGACGTTTAACCGACTGAGCCACCCAGGTGTCCCCCAGGAAGTATCATTTATATTAAATATTTTTTCCCAAAATGTTAGTGTTCATTTAAAACTTTATGCTCATTAGGCATTGTGATTATCCACGTCAGAGAATTTTGTTTGGTTGGCTATCCCTCTTGCTGGGGAATTTATAGTAATTAAGAAATTGCCATCCCAAATAAGGGAAAGAATTACAAGTAGGTCTCATAAAAATTTTAGACTAGGAAAGGGAAAATGAGAAAGCAAATTTTCTTGCTTTTTCTCACTCTCCCTACAAGTTTATTTCCTTTATATCTCTCTGTATAACTTCTGTCCTGGCGAATGTACCTGCCTGTTTAGTTATTATCAAGTATGCTCCAAAACGGCAGCTTTAGACCCTGGGTCTGCATGACTTTTTTCAGTGTCGAACCTACAGCACTCACACCAGTTTTCTTCTTCCATCTTCATATCTTTGTGAGAGGGAATTACCCAGGTTATATCTCCTATCTCTCTCTCTTCTAAACAATTGTGTGGGGGTAGAGTCTTGTGTATAATCTTTCCTGATCCTTCTACAGAACAAAGTGGGAGTTAGCTCTCAAGACAAATTGTTGATATGCAAGAGAAGGAAATGGTTGTAATAGGCGGTCATTCTTTTTAATTTAATAGACTGAGGCTGGTGTTAATAACGAGTGAGAGGTGGTAAGAGGTCATTCAGCAGTAAGCACAGGTAATAAGATATATCTTTACCCAATATTATACCAATCACACCAGTTAATATGGTCTACCAATAAATTATAGGTTATTGTTTCTCACTTTTTTCTCCTTTGATTTTAAGTAAAATTATTCATTATAATTCAGGCTATCTGAAGAACAAAATTTGCCAATGTTTTCAACCTTTCAAAGATTTCTGCTAGTGCTATGGAAGTACCATGTAGACCACTAAAATCCAGGAAAAAGAAAAGGAAATCACAGGAAAATTTCAACTTATTCAGAGGTGTGGCAATTTCATGGAAACAAATTAAAAATAAGTAGAATAGGGAGAGGAGAGATGAGTAAGAAGTTAGTAAGAAAACATTAATATGGTTCATTTCAAATATAGGAAATTGAAAGGAAAGGTGAGACATAGAACTAACAGAAAATAAGAAAAAAAAAACATTTGGATGAATGGAAGATTGATGATTAAAGAATATCACCAAAACCTCAATTTTAGAAAATATATTTTTTCTGCCCTAAAACTTTTCCTTTTTTAAAAAAAATAGCCTCAAATAGACTGTAAAGGAGGTATAAATTATTTGGTACTGGAAAGTGAAAACTTCCCATGTGTGATTATGGGACATTGTGCCAATTGCTTGTCAGAGTCAAAAAGGTAACATGTATGCTTGATTCAGCCACTCCGATAGATAAAAAGAATGTTCAAGCCATTGGGAATCTTGGAAATACAGTCCCCACCTAATGATGTGTATACTGATAACAAGAAGCATCAAAACATTATTGTCCTGGTCAATAAAACTTATTTCATGGCTCTTGAGAACCCCTATATATGGTGGAAAAGGGATTGCATAGTTTTTTTTTTTGTTTGTTTTTTGGGTTTTTTCCCCTGTATTTCCAGTATTAAAATTCTCTTTCTTCAATCAGGGTCTACCTTCTTGGTATTTAATTTGGCATAGTACCTAGAGATAACATACATTTTCAAAAGCACTGTTATGGTTTTATTTTATATGTCTCATATTTATTGTATTTATTATTTATATTTTGAGACTTTGGCATTTTCTATACGCTTTCCGTGAGAAAATGAATTTACTATCATTTGGAGCACAAGACAAAGAGAATTAACCACATGTACTAAGCTAGTATTTGTTGTCTATGAAATTCAAAGTTAAACACACATACACATGCACATACACACATACACTCAGAAATAGAAAACAGCTTCAATCTACTAGCTGCAGCATGTCTGAAGCTCAAATGATAATTGAATTTCATGGACTTTAACTTTTTCTTGGATGAGACTATTTCATCCTCAAAAATAATAATTATAAAGTAAATGAAATAATTACCTAAGCTAAGCACAATTTGATACAATTTCCATTTGGCTCAAATGAATATGCCAGTATACATGTAAGCCTTTATTGAAAGAATATTACTTTGTGAAAAAAAATCTAAAAATAGAATGTTATTATGACCTATAATAAGAAAATTATCAAAATGATCTTGAGAAAAGATGAACTCAGTTTTGCAATTTTTAAACTTGTAGTCTATGTTAAACAGAATTTAAGATAAAAATTGCATGAAAGTGTTTGAGAAGCTTTACTTGTTGATTCTTTTTTTAGTAGACCTTAGAGAGAAATTTAAGACAGGAGCTAGACTAAATTTTTTAAAAATTTAAAAAGAGAGTCAAGATTTCTCCTTTAAGGGAACGATTACCTAAGGTACATTTCTATTGTTATCACACTCTTAGGTTCATTTCTATATTTAAATGCCATCTAAGCATATTCACATAGATCTATTACCATCCTTTAAAAACTAAGCCTGTAATATTTCCCCCTAAAATAGCTACGTTTTCTGTCCCTCAATACAAACTCGAGCGGTGCATTCAATATAATGATTTGTATCCATACTTATTTTAAACTTTTTCAATAAGAAAATAACAAAGATAAACCAATTTAAAATTAGAAAATAATGTCATTTGTCAAGAGAAATGAAAATTAAACTACAGAAAAATATTAATAAAGACCTATCAGAATGGCTAAAGTAAAAAAGACCATAAAAATGTTTTTTTTTTTTTAAAGATTTTATTTATTCATTCAACAGAGATAGAGACAGCCAGCGAGAGAGGGAACACAAGCAGGGGGAGTGGGAGAAGAAGAAGCAGGCTCATAGCGGAGGAGCCTGATGTGGGGCTCGATCCCATAACGCTGAGATCACGCCCTGAGCTGAAGGCAGACGCTTAACCGCTGTGCCACCCAGGCGCCCCAGACCATAAAAATGTTAAGGAGGAAAAGGAGCCACTGTAAAAACTTACTTATTTTGGTGAAAGCATACATTGAAACAATCACTTTAGGAAATGTTTAGCAGAATGAACTTTAAATATATATAAATATATACATACAAGTATAAGATATATTATAAAAAATTATACATATAAATTAAATGTGTTATGTATTATATGTAATATGTGCTTAAAATATAGTATATATGCCTTATATATATCTTCTGTGCACATAACCAATATAGTGCTTATGTCCACCAAAACATGTACCAATATATTTAAAGAACATTTATTTGTAATAAAAAAATAGAAAGGTTCAAATGTCCATTATCAATAGAATATGTTATGTTGTATTTTTTATATAATTAAATAAGACATGGTAACCAAAATGTACAATATATTTAAACAAATATAGAGATGTTCCACGTTCAAGAATTAGATTACTTAATATTGTTAAAATGTCAATTCTTCCCAAATTAATTTATAGATTCAATGCAATATTAATCAATAGGCCTTATTTTGTGGATTCACAAAGTGATTCTAAAATTTATATTAAATAAAGAGGCCAACACAATACTAAAAAAGAACAAAGTTGGAGGTCTGATATTACTTGGTTTTGAGGCCAATCTACTATAAAACTATGTTATCAAGAAAGCATGGTTTTAGTGAAAAAGTAGTTGCATAGATCAATAGAACAGAGTAAGCAGCTTAGAAATAGATCCAAATAAATAAAGTCAACTGATGTTTGACAGAGGAACAAAAGCAATTCAATAGAGAAATAATAGTCTTTTCAACAAAGAATGCTGGAACAGTTGGATATGCAATGAAAAGAAAGAAAGAAAGAAAGAAAGAAAGAAAGAAAGAAAGAAAGAAAGAAAGAAAGAAAGAAAGAAAGAAAAAGAAAGAGGAAAAAGAAAAAAGAGAGGGACAGAGAGAGAGAGTAGATGCAGACTTTATGCCTTTCCTAAAAATTAACTCACAGTGGATCATAGACCTAAATGTAAAATGTAAAACTATAAAATGCCTACAAGATAACATAGGAAAAAACCTATGCTTAGAGAGCATAGGACAAAATTTTCCTTGGGTCTGGCAAGGAGCTTTTCAATACAACACCAAAAAACAATCCATGAAAGAAAAAAAATAAAAAGATGTTAAGCTTGCTTAAAATTAAAAACCTTGGCACTGCCAAGGGTATTGTTAAGATGATAAAGAGACACAGTCTGGGAGACAGTATTTGTAAAACACATATCTGATAAAGGACTTGGAACCAAAATGGTTATGCTTCCAAAATATACAAAAAACTTGTTAAACTCTGAAATAATAAAATATACAGCCAAATTAAAAACTGAGCAAAATCTCTGAAAAGATACTTCACCAAAGAAGACATATAGGTGTCAAATACAAATATGAAAACATGTTCATTCTGTTATTAAGAAATTGCAGAATAAAGCAGTGATACCACTACATACCTTTTGGAATGGCTAAAATCCAAAAAACTGACAGTCCAAATGCTGGGAAGGATACAGAATAACAAGAACTTTTATTCGTTGCTGCTAGGAATGAGAAATTGTACAACCATTTTGGAAGACAGTTTGGCAGTTTCTTACAAGGGAAAGCATAGTATCATCATATGATTCAACAATCACACTTGTAGGTATTCACCCAATTGAGTTGAAAACATAAATCCACACAAAACAATTAAATGAATACTTGCAGCAACTTTCTTCATAATTGTCCCAAAGCAAACAAAGTGTCCTCCAATAGATAAATGGTTAAACAAATTGTAGTATATTTATACAATGGAATATCATTCTGCAATAAAATATGGATAAAACTGAAATGCATACTTCAAGTGAAAGAAGCAAGCACTAAAAGGCAGGTATAGCATGACTCCAGTTATCAGACATTTGGGAAAAGGCAAAACTATAGAATAAAAAAAATCAGCCAAACTTGGAAGTGGGGGTTGCAAGGGATTCAGAGGAAGGGGAGGAAGGAGAGATGAAAAGATAGAACATACGGGATTTTAAGGTGGTATAACTGTTCTGTATGTTACTGCAATGTTGAATACATGGCATTATTCATTTTAAAAAACCAATAGAACTTTGTAACACAAGAAGTAACCTTTAATATGCGAAATTTAAAAAAATCATTTAGCAGTTAGAGGATCCCAGGAATGTATGCAAATTCTGACAAGAGAATATGGCCATACTACAATATATGAAACCACCTCACTGAAGAGTCAAGGAGAAATGTGCTGACCTACTTAACTTTGGGATTCAATGGAATCAATAGGATTAAAGGCAAAAGGAACTGCACACGAGTAGGTATATTAGCCAGTAGAGTTGTTTCCCATAGCCAAGTGGGTTAGCAATTCTGATACTGCTGTACATTATGCTGGAATTTAAGTAAATGGATGGCAGATGGTAGGAATCAGGTTTCTCACTGTTGAGTGGAAATTTATAGATAAGCAAGGAAAAGAAGCTAGTGTTAGTCATATGGTAATGGATTAGAGTTGGGCTCATTTGTAAGAATTCATTTAACTTAAAATAGATACAGATGGTTTTACGGGTTAGTGTACACACATATCTTCTTGCTCTATCAGCTAAGAAGACCTAAAAGGAATGACAACCAGTAGGAATAGGCATGCTTACTGCCCTAAAGTTGACTTCTAATACCATTGTCCAATAAAAGGAACAGAGATCCTGAAAGAAATGGCTGATTGTGGACTAGGATAAGAAATACACATGAGCCTGAAGCATCTTTTACATAGGTATGGAGGAAAGTCTTCAGCAAACAAACAAATAAAAAACCACAATGATGGAAGGATGTTAAAGGACACAGGAGTCAAATAAAAGAACTTCTAATGGCCAATTTGAGTAATGAAATAAAGTTGTTTTGGATTGTAACCCAAAGTATGAAAATATTATCTGTGAGTCCTTACTTACATAACTATAATTGAATGAATTATTAAATGGAGTGGGAGAGAAAGATATCCCTTTCAGAAGAATCCAAAATCAATGATGTAAAAACTCCACTCTAAAGGAAGGGAAGCATAACTCCCCATTTCTTTTCTTTTCTTTTCTTTTTTTTAAAGATTTTATTTATTTATTTGACAGAGAGAGAGACAGCCAGCGAGAGAGGGAACACAAGCAGGGGGAGTGGGAGAGGAAGAAGCAGGCTCCCAGCGGAGGAGCCTGATGTGGGGCTCGATCCCACAACACCGGGATCACGCCCTGAGCCAAAGGCAGACACTTAACGACTGCGCCACCCAGGCGCCCCATAACTCCCCATTTCTTAAATGGTGCATGGTGACTGCCTCCCAAAGAGCATATTATCAAAAGGTGAAAAGAACGACTTTACGGGGAAGAAAGCTGAGAAACACTATGCCAGCCAGGTGATCAAAGTTAACACCTATATTGACATCATGTTGATAGTACGTACCCTTAATATGATGAGATGAAAATGACACTTTACCTTGGTGGTCTTCCTCTCAAGAAAATACACACATCTCATTGCAATATTGTTGAGATGAGTTAAGCTTGTAAGTTCTATATGTATAGCTGTGCCTGGAACTTAAAATGCCACGAATTTTATATATATAAATTATATATATACACACATATATATACATACATATAATACATAATTATATATATATATATATATATATATATATATATATATGAGATGGAATCCTTGATTGTTAAAATTATTAATTCTGAAAATATCCAGTGTTAGCGAGTAGCGAGTTGAGAGAAAATAGGGATGCATTTGCTGATCTTGGGAGTAGAACTTCACACAAACACAGGGAACTTTTCTTTTAAATTATTTCTAATAGAGTCAAGAATGTTCATACATTTCCTGTAATTTCATTGCTAGGGATACGTGTTTATGTTTGAGAAATGTTTGCACAGAATAACACCAGAATCAACCTACAAAATGTTTATAGAAATATTGTATACAGTAACAAGAAGTAAGACCCCATCAACACCTACACATCAACAGAGGAGGGATAAATAATATGTTAAAAGACTGGAATACTACAGAGGAATGAAAGTTAACACACTACAACAAGAATCGTCAGATGGGTTACTCTAGAAATAGAAGGTTGAGTTAAACTGTCAAGTCCTAGAAAAACACAAAATATTCATAATTTAATTAAAGCACTTTTTCCATACTGACTTTCCTAATATGTAATTAGTTCTTCTACATAATTTTAAATGTAATTATAATAAAGTCACAAATTAGGTTTCCTTTTTTCCCCCATGATATGGTGTATTTTTTTTCATAAAGTCATTAGATTTCATATATACTAAGGATATAAAAGAACAGAACTTCTTCAAATATATATCTAGCAAAGAATAGGAAGACATAATTCATTAAACTAAACTGCATAATTTTAATAGCATTGGATTACAAAGTAAAGATTTGAATAGATATATACTTATCAGGCCACATTCTCTTCCTTCTTCCTTGTTCTCTTTGTTTTTCCTAAATGGGCTTGAACTTTTTGCCCAAACAATCTAAACCTGAGTATAAGAATGATACTTAGGAAGATATGGCATATAGCACTCTGACTTTATGTAACCACAGAGTTTGGTTTATACTATGTTATATTCTGTGGAATCCACCTGAGAAACAACTACACTAGACATAAAAAAATTTAAAGGAGTAAAAGCCTTTGAAGGTTCAGCCACTTTTTTCCTTCAATACAGTTACAAATAGCATATGTCCAATTTATAATGAAATTCTGAAACTATTATAAATATCACTGTAGCTTTGGTTATCTCAATTTTGGAAAATATCTGATCTTATTGTTTACCTTTTCATTGCCTAGAATTTAATAATATATTTGCAAAGCGGGACCAATAATTAAATATGCTTCATATATGATTATGATGTATTAGAATTTTTCACTTAACAAAATAACCTATATACAAAATTTTGATTTATATATAATCACTTGATTCGTTGTTAAACTCTCCTAGAATTTATTCTAGCCAAGGTTGTGCAGAATCAGATGTCTCCATTATTTAAATGTTTAAATGTTATCCTGTCATCCTTGAACAGATGAACATTAGACCTTTGCCTTTTCAACCTTCATAACAAAAATGCCTTTAATGCCACATTTTTTCTTTAAAAAAGTAAAACTTCCACCATCTTAATATATTTCTTCCCTTTTTATGCAGTTACTTTGTTGGCAGGAAATGAGCTCACATTTCCCTCTGCTGAAGAAAGCAATCTGTGAGTCATATACAGTTTGAGAAAAGCATCACCTTATTCAAAAGATAAATCATATGATATTGTTATGCTGAATGAATAAGAAAGCATGAATTGAGAATAGATTAGATGATTCCATTATAAAGACATCAAAGTAAACTGATCTGAAGGGTACACTGTGAATGGACTGAAATTCAAAGATATTACATTGCTGCCTAAGTCTATGGGAATCTAATGAGCAAACGGTGATTTTCTATTATAGACTTTCAGAAGCCTGAGAATTAATGTGATCTCTATTTTAGAAAGTTTATTGTATTTATTACCCTCATTACATATGGAATAATATGATCGACTAAATGATTTTTACTAGTATGATTTGTTTTAAAACTTCTCACCTTATCCATTAACTGATTAAATAAAAATCTTTGCACTTTTAATACTTAAGTATTCCACTAGTCTTCTAGGCTTGCAGTAACAAAGTACCAAAAACTGGATGGCTAAGAACAATAGAAATTTATTGTCTCACAATTTTGGAGGCCAGAAATAGAAAACCAAGGCATCAGCCATGCTCCCTTGGAAGGCACTTAGGGCAGATCTTTTCCAGGCCCCCTCCTAGTGTCTGGTGGTTGTTTCTTGGCTGTTGGCAGCATTACTCCAGTTTTCGCGTGAGTTTTCCATGTGTGCATTTTCTTTCTAGTTATCCCATTGTAATTGCCCCCAGATTTCATGGCAACAACCATCAGGATCAGGTTTGTTCTTTTTGTTTTAATTGAAATTTCAATGAAGCCACTAAAGACCCTGACTCATTAGGAACATGTGACACCATTAGTATACTGACTTTCCCTTTCTGTACTCTTTCTGCCTGTTCATTCTATGACTCTTATAACTACAGGAAGAATGTCTGCTTTAAAGAAGTAAAAAAGTGGGGCTGCCTGGGTGGCTCAGTTGGTCAAGTGTCTGCCTTCAGCTCAGGTCATGATCCCACATCTGGCTCCTTGCTCAGCCGGGAGTCTGCTTCTCCCTCTCCTGCTCCCCCTGCTTGTGCTCTCACTCTCTCTCAATTCGACAAATAAATATATAAAATCTTAAAAAAAAAAAAAAAAGAAGTAAAAAAGCGGAGAGAGAGTACCGATTGCTTTTATTGAGAAAGCAAAATCCTTCCCAGATCTCCTCAACATAATTCCTCATAATTTCCAAATGCCAGCATCTAGCAAAGGGGTGAAAGACAATTTGGAGTGGCTAGAAATCACGAGTCATTTCCGGCTTTTGAGCACATTCATCACCCTAACTCCCTCCTAGCAGTTCTGCTGTGAATGAATAATGAATCTTTGGGGTCACCAAATCTGAGTATTTACTTAAGCCACTGTGAAATAACTGTAACAAGGAGAATTTGCTGAGGTATAATGAAATTGAGCACACTTCTTTTGTTTCCTATACCTCCAGATTAATCACAAATGGGATTTAAGAAATTAACAAAAATGCAAATATTTAGGGCCTTAGAGCGTCATCCTGGTTTTTGAATAGAATTTACTTTGTCATATTAATCAATCTATCATCTCATCAATTATGTATTTATTTATTTATTTATTTATTAAGATTTATTTATTTATTTGAGAGAGAGGGAGAGTAGGAAAGAGGGGCAGAGGGAGAGGGAAAGAATCCTCAAGCAGATTCCCCACTGAGTGCAGAGCCCAATGCAGGGATTGAACCCAAAACCCTGAGACTATGACCTGAGCCGAAACCAAGAGTTTGTCACTTACCGACTGAGTCACGCAGGCAACTCTCATCAATTACATATTTAAGTTACATTAAGCTTTTACAAAATATGAACATGCACAGAAGTTTATGAGGGTGCTCTTACTTAAAAGCAGCATACTTTTTTCTTCCAAGTGTATTGTTATTATAAATTGAAACATATTTCCTCCTAATGATGCATTTTAACATGGCTCATTTCTTCTGATATGTAGGAAATATGCTTGTTTAAATATTATACAGAGAATCAAAATGTCCTAAGCAAAAATAATTTCAATTTATCATTGAAGAGAGCTCTTGAAACATTCTATCACTCTAGTTCTTTACTCTTACTTATGAAAAAACAAATAATTTTTGTGTGTATTGAGAATTTTGTCCTAATAATTTCATGTAGAATGAAATTGTACATTGACATTTCCGTCTGCCACACAGCTTTTTTTTCCAGCATCTTTTTTGTAAAATTTTCTGGATGATAAAATACATTTATGTTTACTCTTTGTCAGCATAGAACTGAATGGAAAAAAAGCCATGCTCTGTAACGTCAAAAAACAAAACAAAACAAAACAAAAAACAACCTGTCAGATGATAATATGCAAAGTACCAACTAGAATTGATTCCCTTCAGAGCAGGCAGAAGTAAAAATAAATGGCATTAAAGTTAAACACTATTGTTGAAAAGAGAACTTAATGAAAACAGTGAATCAAAAATAAGATGTCTTGAGGGTTGTAAAATGTCTAGGATAACTTAAAGCCTGTAACTTTGTCTTATATTATTTCATATATATCATATAAATGGCACTGACTGTTCTTGGGAAAACAGTAAGTAATACTTACAAAAAATAATGTTTTTCAACAAAGACATTGTCTAGCTACAATCAAACATAACATATCTAGATCGTTCAGCAATTCAATAAAGCCATTGCAAATAATTTGAAGCAAGTTGTATCAGACAGAATAATTCACAACTAGAAAATAATCCTCACAGAACATGGCTTCAAACATAAATTTGGCAAAGTACAATAAAATAGCCACTTAAAATTTTAACTTTAAAAAACCACAATCAAAGTTGAAGTGAACTATCCTATGGTATGTGAAGTGCCATAAATCTTCCATAGTTTTTTTTTTTCCATTTTCAGAAATGCAACATTCTATTCAAACAGCTAAAGCAACACATCATTTAAGTCAGAAGAAATGGGTAAGTGTAAAACATCAGGACAATTTTATCTCCAGATATGAGACTTATTTTTAGTGCTCATTTTTGTTTTGAGTACAGACATACATGATAGTCAAGGAAAATTTTAAACCATAGAGACATAGAAACATCCATTCAAGAATTCTTAAGTGCAATATATATATATATATATATATATATATATATATATATAATCAGTTTATTGAGTAGTTTCGACTTAGTGAGGTATCATGAAAATGCCATTTTCCATAAACCATCCCTTTTCTTTGCTATTTTGAACCTCTCATTTGCATCAAGAAGTGGTCCTCTTAGTGTTTAATTTCCATTATTTTCTGTTTATGTTGTTTATTAAAAATCAGTCCCATCTAGTTTAAAGTTCTAATCTCAAAACCATTTCAGAGTTTACTTACTCCTATTTCCACAGTAGGGCTATCTCTGGACTGGAGGCAGGGGACTTGCCTGGCTCTGAAACACCAGCTCTACCCAGATCCCCTGGAGTGGGGCAGAAAGGGATTGAAGGGGAATACAAAGATCCTCTTACACACAGGACCAGTCATGTCCTGCTGAGAGAGGTGTTCTTACCTGTCTCCAGTGTTGTCAGTTTCCCTCTGCGGTATTGGTTAACTTTTTGGATGTTGAGAGTTACCTATAGGAGACAGATGTCACTAGAGTATAAAAGATTACTTATGACATGCAGGCATGAACTAGCTTTGTTCTTTACTATTCCCTCAAAATGTTTTCAGTTGAAGAATTTCTTCCCCTAGCCCTTGGTGATAATTGGGTAGTTCTGTGATAAAGCTGATTATCACTATTTATTGTTGTTATTATTATTATTATTATAGATTATTTCAATGTAATAAATACTCTGTTCTCTTTAAGTCACTAAACACCAAAATGTCTTTTTGCTCTTGTTTTTGGGCCTGACAGGAGGAGGACAGGATGGGCAGTTCACAGTGTGCAAGATAAAGATACAGGGCCATACTGCCAGTTTTTATGAGTGCAGGTAAGGGGGATGGTAAGGAGTGGATTATGGCTCTGTTTTTTAGAAGGTCCTTGACATCTCTTTTTAAGGTGTGAGTATTAAGTTCTCTTGTCCTCTAACTTGGATCTTAGCTGAAATTCCAGGGCTAGTGGATACATCTCACCATCTCTCACATTTAAGCAAGGTATTTTACTTTCTGAGTTGGGGTGCAAAAGGAATTAAAATCTGTTTTCTTTTCTTCTGTTTCTCTTATTCTGTAACCGACTGTACTTTTCCATCATTATCTTATTCCAGAATGTGTTATGAAGATTTTCTCACAAACTCAAAAATAAAATAAACTTAAAATTCAGCTCTACCATTCCACAATCTCATCCCAAGTTCTGGAAAAGGGTTTGCCTACATTTTCTTTTTAAGAATTTGCCTTGAAATTCCCCATGATAAATTTTTATGTATAGAACTATAAGACTACCAGGAAGCGCTAATCATCTATATCCCATATTTTTTATAGCCACCTAATTGGTATGCTTCATTACTTTTAATACCATGTGAAATTGAAAGTGAATAAAAATTTATATAATATTTAGAAAATACAACACACGGAGAACTTATTTTTGTTTCAAGCCATTTTATTGATGTTTCTACATTAACTTTATTCCTTCACACCTCTTTATAGTTTATATTTTCTTCTTTCTTTTTTAAAGATTTTTGTTTATTTGAAAGAGAGAGCACATGCGCGACTGCAGGGGGAGGAGCAGAGGGAGAGGGAGAAGCACACTCTCTCCTTGAGCAAAGAGCTCCATGCAGGGCTCAATCCCAGAACGCTGAGATCACGACCTGAGCAGAAGACAGATGCGTAGCCAACCGAGCCACCCAGGCGCCCCTAGTTTATATTTTCTTAAGGAAACACATTCAGTAAATTTCCCTTCGTTGTCACCTGTCTACTCGACTTGGAGGAGGAGAGCAATGACCTGCCCTGAAACACTTCCTACACCCAAATTCCCTGGTGTGAGTGAGAAAGGGGTAAAGAAAGGCGAAGACCTTATTTAATTCATCACAATTCACCTGTATTTCAACTATAGTATGCCAGAATGTTTAACTTTTTTTTTCACCTTTGTTGACAAGTTTCTGAAATCTTTTCTCTTATCAAGTTATTGGAGAGCCAAAACCCAGAGATGTGTCTTGAAAATATGTTTTTCCAGAAACTATTATTGCATGGTACTATTTTGAGCTCTTTATTCTACTCATATAGGTTGCCTGGATTAAAATATTTGGAAATTATTTTTTGAGATACCTAAAAATTATGTAATTATTGAATATTAATAATCAACGTAATAATTCCCTGCTTTAGATAAAGTAAGCAATGCTTTAGAGGAAAAATTTCGCTAACATGCAATTCAGAGCAGGAAACAGTTCAATGTTTTAGAGACAAATAGAACTCAGTTCAAATTCTAACAATGGTAATTTAGTAGCAACATGATCTTGGCCAAGTTAAAATTCTTCCAAACATCATATATTACAAATGTAAAATTAAAATAATACCTATCTTATAGAGTGTGTGTAATAATTTAATATAGATTATTTAAGTAAATTATCTGATAAAGACAGCACAATTATTTTTTAATTTATATTTTTTAAGTTTTTATTTAAAATCCAGTTAGTTAATATATGGTGTAATATTAGATTCAGGTGTACAATTTAGTGATTCATCACTTACATACAGCACCCGGTGCTCTTCACAACAAATGCCCCCTTAATTCCCACCACCTATTTAACCCACTCCCTGACTCACTTCCCTTCTGGTAACCATCAGTTTATTCTCTGTAGTTAAGGTCTGTTTCTTGCTTTGCCTCTCTCTTTTCCCCCCTATGATTGTTTTGTTTTTTAAGTTCCACATACAAGTGAAATCATATGGTATTTGTCTTTCTCTGACTTATTTCATTTAGCATAATACTCTCTAGCTCCATCTATGTCATTGCAAATGGTAAGATTTCATTCTTTTCTATGGCTGAGTAATATTCCATTGTATATATAAAAACCACCTCTTCTTTATCCATTCATCAGTTGATGGACATTTGGGCTCTTTCAATGTTATGGCTATTGTAGATAATCCTGCTATAAACACAATGGTGCATGTATGCCTTTGAATTAGTATTTAGTGCAATTGTTGGATTGTAGGATAGTTCTCTTTTTAACTTTTTGAGGAAACTCTGTACTGCTTTCCATAGTGGTTGCACCAGTCTGCATTCCCACCAACAGTACAAGAAGATTCCCCTTTCCCCACATCCTCACCAACAACTGTTATTTCTTGTGTTACTCACTTTAGCCATTCTGACTGGTATGAGATGATATCTCATTGTAGTTTTGAGTTGTATTTCTCTGATGATCAGTGATGTTGAGCATCTTTTCATGCGTCTGTTGGCCATTTGTATGTCTTTTTTGGAAAAATATCTACTCATGTCTTCTGCCCATTTCTTAACTGAATTATTTGTTTTTTGGGCATTGAGTTTGATTAGTTCTTTACATATTTTGGATGCTAGCCTTTTATCAGATATGTCGTTTGGAAATATCTTCTCCCATTGCCTAGATTGCCTTTCAGTTTTGTTACTTGTCTCCTTTGATGTGCAGAAGCATTTTATTTTGCTTAAGTCCCAATAGTTTTTTTGTTTGTTTGTTTGTTTGTTTGTTTGTTTGTTTGCTTTTGTGTCCCTTGCCTTAGGAGACGTATCTAGTAAGAAGATGCTATGACCAATGTCATAGAGGTTACTGCCTGTTTTCTACTGAAGGATTTTAATGGTTTCCTATCTCATGTTTAGGTTTTTTCTCCATTTTGAATTTATTTTGGTGTATGGTGTAGGAAAGTGGTCCAGTTTCATTCTTCTGAATGTTGCTGTACAGTTGTCCCAGCACCATTTGTTGAAGAGTGTCTTTTTTTCTATTGGATATTCTTTCCTGCTTTGTCAAAGACTAGTTGACCATACAGTTGTGGGTCCATCTGTGGGTTTTCTCTTCTGTTCTATTGATCTGTCTATTTTTGTGCCAGTACCATACTGTTTTGGTCACTACAGCCTTGTAAAATAAATTGAAGTCCAGAATTGTGATACTTATAGCTTTTTTTTCCAGATTGCTCTGACTATTCAGGATCTTTGAGGGGTCCATACAAATTTTAGGATTGTTTGTTCTAGCTTTGCGAAAAATGCTGTTTGTATTTTGATAGGGATTGCATTAAATATGCAGATTGCTTTGGGTAGTATAAACATTTTAAGAATATTTGTTCTTTCAATACATGAGCATGGAACATTTTCTAATTTCTTTGTGTCATCTTCAATTTCTTTCATCAGTGTTTTATAGTTTTCAGAGTACAGATCTTTTACATTTTGTTAGATTTATTACTGAGTATCTTATGGATTTTGGTGTAATTGTAAATGGGATGAATGCCTTGATTTCCTCTTTCTGCTGCTTCAACATCAGTATGTAGAAATGCAGCAGATTTCTGTATGTTGATTCTGTATCCTGCAACTTTACTGAATTCATGTACCAGTTCTAGCCATTTTTTGGTGGAATCTTTCATGTTTCCTATATAGAGTATCATGTCATCTGCAAATAGTGAAAGTTCTATTTTTCCTTACTGATTTGGATGTTTTTTATTTCTTTTTGTTGTCTGATTGCTGAGGCTGGGACTTCCAGTACTATGTTAAGTAACAGCGGTGAGAGTGGACATCTGTGTCTTCCTGACCATAGAGGAAAAGCTCTCAGTTTTTCTCCATTGAGGACGATATTAGCTCTGGGTTTTTCATATATGTCAAAAGATAGAAAATTAAAGGGTCTTAATGGTATTGAATGAAGACTTCAAATTATATTTGTAAGTTAAGTAAGAAAACTGGAGGTTTTTAAATAAAGTTATAAAATAATTATGTAAGGATCTAATCAAATTCAAAAGTCAAAGTGAAAGATCACATGCAAAAATAAGATTTATCAATGGTTTTAGGAAATGCCATGATCTTCTTTAATTACTGTATTCAAATATATTTCAAAAAACTAAACATTTATTAATTTCTTTCTCATGATTTTAAAGCCTTTGCTGTGTATTTATAATGTTGTTGGCAAAGTTTGAGCTCAGTATTCATAAAATAGTGCAATTTAAAAATTCCAAATGTTATATAAGCCATCAAAACTTGTTAAAAATACTTTCACATTCTATTTATGCTTTCATTTTAGTACTGTCAATAAATATAAACGTATTGTCTAGCAACAAATCTGCTAAAAACAGACAATGTAATAAAATATATTTAAATTGACTCTCTGCCCATCTCATTTCAGTACTCCATAAATCTGTAAATAAAAATCTGTTGAGTGTTAGAGCACCTTCTTCTATAAGTTATTTTTATTATGACTTTTAATATATTTTACCAAGTACTTGATGTCCATAAATATTAATATGAATTTTATTTACAGCTTTTAGATATTCTTATAGTAAATTATATTGATTTAGACAGACTTCTCAAGACATTCATTTTACAGTATTTAACATAGATATTGAGGTTAAGATTTACTATTTGTAGAACAATTGTGTTTGAGAAGGATCACTAAATGAACAAAATAAAATAAAATGGAATTTTTAAAGTATAACACACATGATAAAGCATATAATATGGCCCTGAACTAAAAAAGAGGTGGACAGAGAGTATTAAGAAGAGGGGACTCAGAAAATTTCTGTACATTCTTGAATAGGGGGAGAGGAAGAAGGAAATCTGATTTAAATTGGGATTTCAATGTGAAAATTATACTTCCTGTCTTAGAAGAACAAAACGGATAGAGTAGGCAGTTAGTCAGACATGAGCTGGAGGCAATAACTAGGTTATACATTAGAAATTTGAGGGCAAAACTTCCTGCTTTTGTGGTTTCCAAACTTCTTGGGCTAACAGACCAAAAGTCACAGGAGTAAAACAGGTGCTCTCCTCTTCAACCACTGCCGCAGAGTAACCTGTGGCCTCATTAGAATGCATATGAATACATTTGCATTGTAGTTTTTCCCTCCCACCCCTCAACCCCCGTGGGGAAAGTCAGCTATGACAATTCAAGCAAAAACCTTGTGAGTTCAAAAACTCCCCCTCTGAGAGATCAGTAAGAGGATTCCTTAGCTGATTGGAAACAACCTCAGTTGGAGACACCCCAGGTATGACCCATAAACCATGGAAACTTAAAAAGAAAAGATTCCAGGGGTCTGATTGGCTCAGTCAGTTATGAGCCTGTCTTTGGCTCAGGTCATGATCCTAGAGTCCTGGGATGGAGCCCTATGTTGGGCTTTCTGCTCAGCGGGGAGCCTGCCTCTCTCTCTGCCTGGTGCTCCCCCTGCTTGTGCTCTCTCTCTCTGTCAAATAAATATAAATAAAGTCTTAAAAAAAAAAGGACAAGAAAAGAAAAGATTCCCTTGACTCAGTGCAGTTCCATCTCTGGGACTGCATGCTCTCCTGCCCTGAGAATGTATGGTCCTAAATAAATAGCTTTTGCTTGCTACTTTCCTTCTGGCTGTCTTTATTCAAGCATGGATCCTCCTATAAATCTTTCATGGGTAACCTGAGAACCCAGACCTCCACAGATACAATGCAAGCATCCACTAACAAAACAAGTTCAGCATTCAAAGAGTGAATAGCATTAGTAGAGTTCAGAGCCATGAACACACAGGGTATGTATGTAGCTAGGAAAAAATGACACCAACTTTGCAACAGCCATATAACTGAGGAAGGAGGAATGTATTTTTAAGAGCATGTTAGAGGAAAATATATGCTTAAAATAATATTGATATAGACATCCTATTTAATGTGTTCTTTGATGTGTTATACATGCAGAGACAGAATTTTTCACAATAGCTGCAAATACCCTGTTTCCAGATATTATTATTACTTTGTTTGTTTAAGGTGTTCGATGTGAGGAACAAATGTGGGAAACATAGAAGAGGATCAACAAAACTTTAGTAACAGAAGAAAAGGAAGAATTCTGGCCCTACGAGAATAAAAAGTTACCCTCAGCCACATCTGCCTAAGAGTTTTCACCAATTACTCATGAGAAATATTTATCAATATAGTAACTTCTCTGTCATTTGTAGTTGGTTTTACATTATCTTGCTTAAGTCAAACAGATGACAATATTTGCTGACCTTTCTTCCAGCAACAAAATAAAATTGAGCACACACTATGTGTTAGCAGGGCTCTGTTGAAATTAATTTAAATAAAATGTGATCCTCAACTTCCAAGGGCTTCATAGATTAGTAAGATGTCAACTCTTTGTTCACAGTATGGCATCAGCCACTCTCAATAATTTTTATCTTACTGAAATTCAGAATTAAGAACTATGTTAGGGGTTTGGCTCCTTCTGTGTTTAAATTTAGACGTTGAAGCATTGTATATTTGTGAACTTTGAAGATAGGACAGTTATTATTGTTGTTGAAAACTGACCTCCATGCTTCAGAACCAAAATATAATGGGAAGACAGAATTTGGGATACAGAGAAACAATGGCTTTATTGCTTTGCCAGACAAAGGAGGCTGCAGTAGACTATGGCTTTCAAAAAAACTGTCAACCCACAATAGAAAGGGGCTGGAGGGTGTTACAGGGAAATATAGGATCTAGCTGGTTTTGACAGGAATTGTGTACCTGCTGTCAAACTCCTTTGTTGTGTCTTTAGGGTGGTACTGGGTTCCTAAACAAAAGGCTAAGAAGGGAGAAGGGAAGGTTTGTGGAAGAGAGGAAAAAGGTTACTCTAAAATCAATCTTCTGAGGCACCTGGGTGGCTCAGTTGGCTAAGTAGCTGCCTTTGGCTCACGTCATGATCCCAGGGTCCCAAGATGAGACCCACATGGGGCTCCTTGCTCAGCAGGGGAGTCTGCTTCTCCCTCTCCCTCTGCCCTTGCTCCTGTGCTCTCTCTCTAAAAAAAATAAATAAAAGCTTTAAAAAATAAAAATAAATAAATTGAGCTCCCCTGAAGCATTAGGCCAGCCATTTTGATTTTTGTTAAACTTTATGCTTTTAAGCAGTTTTATTATGAGAAAATCTATATTTCAAAGTTAAATTATTTGAATTTCCATCTCTTTTTAAACAATGCACCTTTTTGTTGTTGTTGTTCTGGTAAATTTATTTCCTGATGGGGTCTACTTTTATCTAGACTTCCTTTACTGATTGGAGTAAAAATGTTTCTTTTTTTAAAATTTTGAAATATTTCACATAGCCTTAAAAAATAACATAAGTTATGCCAGGATCAACACCCAGATTTAATTATGTTGATGTTTTTATGATTTTGATTTTAGTTTTTTTTTTCAAATAAAAATAACATTAAACAGTTCACAAAAGCCTCCATCCCTTCTTTCCTTCCACACTCTCCAGAGAAACTAAAACCTAAAGTTGATTTTTTCTTTTACTTCCATACATGTCTATTTGTTCAATTATTTACTTTTTATCTATTATTATGCATCTCAACAGGAAAACAAGGCAGAGATAGTGGTTACAAACAAATGTTTCCTCACACGTTTCCATGTTCTAAAGATACTAAGCGAAGAAGTTTCTAACTTCAAAAAGTTTAAAATGTATTTTGTATTTTATTCCTAATAAATACACAAATTCATAAAACAATATGCAAATAATTATTAAAATAAGTAATTTAATTTGTGAAGTACTATAAAGAAAATAAAATGGATGTAGTGAGGTTATACTCAAAATATTTTGTTTTTGATGTGCTTGTCTCCTCTTTGTGCCTTCACTCATACACTGAGATGCATTTATTTTTTTAACACTATCTTCATCTAAGAGACAAATACTCCCAAGGTGCCTCTGTCTAAAGTGTGTGTCATCAAGATTTTGGTGGCAACTTTCAGAGTGAATTTTCAACTCCTCAAAGCTGAATAAGAGTGGCGAATGTTAGGGTTACAGAGATGGAGAAGGACTCTAACTAGGAAGGAGGAATGGAAGTAAGGTTGCCTTCCGTGTAAAGATGGATTTCAGTACTGAGCCACAGTGCTGCAGAGGAACCTTGGGAATTCCACTGATGCAGACCACCGCTGGCAGGATGCTGGTCAGTCTTTGAGTATCCTCTTACCTCAAGCTTCTGCTTAGCCGTCCTGCTCAGTAACCATTCCTACAACCTCCTGTTAATGGTGAAGGACTTGGGCACATTGTACAAAAGGGTATGAAAGAAGATTCTCTCCTCTAATCAAGGTAACTCAATATGATGTTGAAACAAAACTAACAATCTACCCTAAACAGACATACACATCACACTTCTTCCATAGTCAGAAAACAACACAAACAAACAAAATAGCTATACCCTGAGAAAAACTAAAAACAACTGGATCACTCTATCTAGGTCTAGTCTCCCTAAAAATATAAAATTAAAAAAATTTCCCATGAATTATTGGCCCCTAAACATATAGCTTAGTTCTGACTTTTATAATGATGAATCCTATTTTTTTTACATCATAAACAGAATAATTATAATTGCAGTAACCTTGAAAATCTGTGGTTTGCTTCATTTAAATATGTGGGGGGGGTGTATGCAGGGTTGGTTTTTTTGTTTTTTGGGGGGGGAGGGTTTTGGGGTTTTTTTAGTTTTTTTCTTAATTCCAGTAAAATTAATGGACAGTGTTGTATTAGTTTCAGGTGTGCAATACAGTGATTCAACATTCTATTCTATTCCTCGGTGCTTATCATGATAGGTTTACTCTTAATCACCGTCACCTATTTCACTCATCCCCCCCACCCACTTACCCTCTGGTAACCATCAGTTTGTTCTTTATATTTAAGAGTCTCTTTTTTGGTCTCTTTTTTCTTTGTTCATTTGTTTGTTGCTTAATTCCACATGTGAGTGAAATTGTATGGGTTTTGTCTTTCTTTGACTGATTTATTTCACTTAGCTTTATCCCTCTAGATCCACCCATGTTGCAAATGGCAAGATTTCATTCTTTCTTGGCTGAGTAATATTCCATTGTATGTATGTTGTATATATATATATATATATATGTATATATATATACATATATACACACACTACATCTTTATCCATCCATCTACAGGTGAACACTTGGGTTACTTCCATATCTTGCTGCAGTAGACATAGTGGTGCATATATCTTTTTATATTAGTGTTTTTTTATTTTTTTGTATTCTACCCACTAGTGGAATTCCTGGATCATAAGGTAATTCTGTTTTTAATTTTTTGAGAAACTTCCGTACTGTTTACCACAGTGGCTGCCCAATTTGCATTCCCACCAACAGTGTAAAAAGGTTCTCCTTTTCCTATGTCCTCACCAACACCTGTTGTTCCTTGTGTTGTACATTTTAGCCATTCTAACAGGTGTGAGGTGATATCTCATTGTGGCTTTGATTTGCATTTCTGTCATGACTGATGTTCAGCACCTTTAATATGTCTCTTGGCCATCTATATGTCTTCTAATGTCTGTTCATAACTTCTGCCCATTTTTAAATTGGATTATTTGTTTTTTGGGCATGGAGTTTAAGTTCTTTATAGATTTTGGATACTAACTCTTTATGAGATATATCATTTGCAAATATCTTTCCCTATTCAGTAGGTTGTCTTTTAATTTTATTGATTGTTTCCTTCACTGTGCAGAAGCTTTTTATTTTGATGTAGTCTGAATAGTTTATGTTTGCTTTTGTTTCCCCTACCTTAGGAGACATATCTAGAAAAATGTCACTACTGCCAGTGTCAGAAAAATTACTGCCTGTGCTATGTTTTAGAATTTTTATGGTTTCAAATTTCACTTTTAGATCTTTAATCCATTTTGAGTTTGTATTTGTATATGGTGTAAGAAAGTGGTCCAGTTTCATTCTTTTGCATATAGGTGTCCAGTTCTCCCAACACCATTTATTGAAGAAACTTCTCCCCCATGCATATTTTTGCCACCTTTGTCAAAGATTAATTGACCATATAATCATGGATTTATTTCTGGGCTCTCTATTCAGTTATATTGATCTGTGTCTCTATTTTTGTGCCAGTACCATACTGTTTTGATTTAAAAAGTAAGATTTTTAAATTGGACAATGTGATAATTTGTTATACATATACATTGTAAAAGGATTTTTCCTATTGAATTAACTCACATGTTTACCTTTTTTGTTTGTTTGTTTGGTTTGCTGTGAACGCTTAAGTTCTACACCGAGCAAATTTCAATTATATAATACAGTGTTATCAACCATAATCATTGCATTACACATTAGATCTGCAGACCTCATTCATCTAATAACAAAGTTTGTATCCTTCTACCAACCCCTCTCTATTTCTCTTACCCCTCAGCCCTTAGCAACCACTTTTCTATGAGTTCGACTGATTTAGATTCCGCATATAGTAATATCATGCCATATTTGTTTTTTTCTGCCTATCTAATTTTACTTAACATAACGTCTTCCAGATTTACCTATGTTGTTGCAAATGTCAGGATTTTCTTGTTTTTCAAGACTGAATAATATTCTACTGTATATATTTATGCTGCATTTTTAAAAATTCATTAATTTATCAATAGACACTTAAGTTGTTTCCCTATCTTGGCTATAGGGAATGAAATATGTTTCTTGATATACTATTTTTTCTGAATTCTAACTTCTTTGCAGCTCTTTTATAAGTCAATATCTTATTTTTATTGTCAAAAAGTTTTCTAAATTAGGTGTTAATTTCCTAATGGTCTGTAGGCAGCAATGAATTTAGAACCATTCCCCTGCTGTCATATCACCATAGTATACTGTTCAAGAGAGTCTCAAATATGGATTGAGGGAGGAGTTTGGGTCAGAGGAAGAAAGTAATAGGCCTTGGTTTGAAATGAGGCTCTACTTTTCTACAAACCCAAATCTGGTGACCAATAGAATTGCTTTTGGATCCTTTCTTAAAGTAAGAGAAATATTAGTTTATAAGAGGACTGTAGTTATATTAGTAGTATATTAGTAGTTATATGTAGTTATAATTAGTTTATAAGAGAAATGTAGTTTTTCTTCACCTCTTAATAATAATTCATGACCAAATTTTCATAAAATGATATACTCTGTGTTGTTTTTACTTGATTTATGGATAAAAACATTGAATATTTTTACCTTCACTCAGTTGGTGTGATAGGAATTAAAAATGTATACATCCATTCTTCGTGGCATTTACTGCTATATAATATTCACTCCTTTATATACTATCCTCCTAAAAGAATTTTAAGTTACTGATTCTGACTTTTTGTTGAATATTTCACATTTAAGCATAAATTAATATTTTCTTTCTCTCTACCAGATTTGACCAGACAGAGTGTTTTTCAAAATGGGTTGTAACAAACAGTGAGTTATGGAATCTATATATAGATGTTGAGCAATATTTTTAAAAAATGAGATAAAATATGAAATAATATACTAGATTAAAACAGATTAGTTTAGACTAAACTGGAGTCTTTTTGACTACACACCGAAGAAGATATAGTCTTTGCCTATAGTAAGGGTAAATACAGGCCCATTACTTCTTGTTTCAG
Source organism: Ursus americanus (assembly GCF_024610735.1). Classification (NCBI taxonomy): domain Eukaryota; kingdom Metazoa; phylum Chordata; class Mammalia; order Carnivora; family Ursidae; genus Ursus; species Ursus americanus. The sequence goes on from NC_142139.1 coordinate 26,631,456, forward strand.
TTTATGCATACATATATATTCATATATCTGTATATACAGATTTTTGTGTTTGTGTAAGCATAGAAATAACAGTGTTTTTCTTGCTATAGATAGAACTACAATTAAAAAATAAATGTTTGAAAGTCATTTATTAAGACCAATTGATTATCTTCAATCTCAGGAAAAAAGAAAAATATATGGTATGTTGACAGATAACTGTGTATCAACTTCAAAGGTAACTTACTAGAGATCAAAGTGAGCCAGATAATAACTAGAGTGAGCTAAAAAAATACAGAAGAACTAAGCAAGAAGACACAAATTGGAAGACTAGGAAAATAAGAAGAAAACAGTTTATGATCTTGATTCATTTTGTGTAGGAAAGAGCCCCGGGTTCTTCAAATATAAAAATAAATACCAAGCCTCTGTTTTTTTTTCTCTGTATAATAAGAATAATAATTTCTAAAAAGTCCACAAACACAATTTTTGAGAAGCTCTTTGAGATTTTGTAGATAAAAATAGTGTCTATATAAGCAATATAAAAATGAGTGTGTTCTTAATCATGATTTTAGTTTTGTAGTTTGCATAGAATCCTTCCTTTACCTGTTCCCCCTATCAACAAAGCAAAAGACAGAATAAAAAGAGCTGAATTAAATTTGAACCATACCTCCAGGATAAAAGGAGAGACCATTTATAGCCAATGGAGACTCTTGGAATGGAGCTAAGTTTAGAAAAATTGTCCCATAACTGCTCCTCCACAGTTTGTTGTTTTGCAAATGGCAATGTGAAAACGAAGGTGATGGGGGGAATGAACATTTATTCCCCAGGTATAATTAACCTATGGTTATTTTGAGGTGGTGTAGCTGTTTGTTTTTCTCAAGGAATGTTAATTGCATATATTAGGTAAGTATGCTTGCCTCTTAAGGGAACTAATAAAAAAAATCCATTAACAGTTAAGGAGACTGAAGTGATCTTTGAGCATCCGCTTTGCCTACCTAAACTGGGGAACTATAATCATTGTCTCCAACCAGCAGATGATCAGAAGAGGGTTTCCTTAGCTTCTGACCAACACCTGAGAAGCCTAGTTTTAAGACACAAAAGGTTACTAATGGGATTCATGAGGAGGAAGGAACGTGGTTGAAAAAGAAGAGATATAATAAAGACACAGTGATGTCTATAGTCAGAAAGGGTCTCACCCTGTGTGACACAATTTTCAATATCTGTTGTATCATTACTGTGCAGCTATGCTGAAATCCACCTGTCGCTGCAGAAGAGCTCTGAATAATTCACACCGCAGTAACGATATAAGTTGCTGTGGGAGAACATGGCAGGACAGAATGAGCAACCATGGAAGATGGAGATTAAAGGTAGGAGGCATCTACGAAGCAAAAGGTCAAAGTCATAACCCTTGCATGGCTTATGAGCAGAGAAGAAACTCAAGACAAGAATAATGGTAAAAACATATTCTTGAGAACTCTATGGGTTAGTGAGTCTCGTCTTTCAAGAAAGTGAAACTGTTTACCCATGATAAAATACTCAGTGTTATATTTTAAAGAGCTGTAAGAATGATGTTTCTCAACTGGTGCCTGCCTGGGTGGCACAGTTGGTTAAGTACCTGACTCTTGGTTTCAGCTCAGGTCCTGATCTTAGGGCCTTGATCTCAGGGCCATGACATCAGGTTCCCCGTTCAGCACAGAGTCTGCTTAAGATTCTCTGTCCCTCTCCCTGACCCTCCTGCTTGTGCACACACACACTCTCTCTCTCCCAATCCAAAATAAATAAATAAATTTTTAAATTGTTTCTCAAAAACTAAGAAAATTAGGAGAGATTATATTTATATTATTATATTTTAAATAGTTACATCTCTCTAGAACATCACTTTTATTAAAAAAAAAACTATATACAATATTTCATATAGTTAGTGTAAATAAATGTATTGGTATATATTGACAATACATTAAGAGTTTACTCACAATATGTCCTCAGTGCTTGTTTTTAATTATAACTATCTTCTTAAGAAAATTCAACTGTATTATATTTTTGAAAATTACTTATAGATTGCATTGTCACAGGGAGTTTATTTTTTATTTTTTTTTAAAGATTGTATTTATTTCTTTGACAAACAGATAGAGGGAGAGGGAGGAGTAGGCTCTCTGCTGAGCCTGACACAGGGCTCAATCCCAGGACCCTGGGATCATGACCTGAGCAGAAGGCAGCCACTTAACCTATTGAGCCACCCAGAAGCCCCTCACAGGGAGTTTAAAAAGCTTTATTAATCACTTAAATTCTTAATAAATAATAGTGCAAATACTATATAACAGAGCAAATAATTGAGAAACCATAGAAAGTTTCGAAAAATGCAAAGTTTTGAGGGCAGGAGGAAAATTTTTGAGAAGCAGGAAACTAAACCCCACTAATATTTCCCACTCCAGATGTAGAAGAAATGTTGAACGGTAACTGTGTGGAAACTTGACAAATAACCTCTAGCATCACAAACTAGTGAGCTGGTGAGCAAAACTGGCAGGGAGGGAGTAGATGCCTCCAGTAGATTGGCCTAGTTTTGATGAGTAATGGCAAAATTGCATTCAGTGCATACTTTATACAAAAAAGTTTTTCTAAATGCTTTACATGTATTAAATCTTTAATTTTTACAATATTACTTAAGCTAATTACTATTATTGATTCACTATAGAAGTTATGGAATTGAGGCACAGAGAGGTAAAGCAACTTGCCCAAGGTCACATAGCAAGTAAGTCATGGAATTGTGAGGCATTAAATATATATATATATTTTTTAAAGATTTTATTTATTTATTCGACAGAGAGAGAGACAGCCAGCGAGAGAGGGAACACAAGCAGGGGGAGTGGGAGAGGAAGAAGCAGGCTCCCAGCAGAGGAGCCTGATGTGGGGCACGATCCCAGAACACCGGGATCACACCCTGAGCTGAAGGCAGACGCTTAACCGCTGTGCCACCCAGGCGCTCCAGTGAGGCATTAAATATATTAAAAGAATCACAATGGATTAAAAATCTCCAGATTACCTTGATTGTATAAAACAGTATTCCCATTTAATTTCAATTAAAAAGAAAAACAGCCCCACACATGTACGGTTAAATTTTTCAACAATTCAGGTAGTATAGGCTAAGGAATTTCATTTAATTTAGAAAGATAAAGAATTGCAACTTCTCATGGATCCTAGTGTTATGGAGGAATTCATACACACGAGTGATCTAAACCAATACAGAATTTTGGATTTTAAATGTAAAATTTATGTATCTATACAGGTGGTGTGAAATGAGCTATCTTTATAAGGACAGGGAGAAAGGGTGGGGCTACCTCACAATAAAATAACTGCTCATTCAGCCTATTTGGAAACCCTAGGGGTTTTGAGAATCCCTCATCCCCCCAACAGGTGTTGTGAATATGATCACTCCCAAGAGGGTTTTTCCAAACTAAATATCCTATGATTTATATACTACTACAGGACTTCTTTATATGATTGCAAGTTAATACATCATATGATAGAAACTTGCCATAATATAGTGCTTATACATATTTTAAGTATTTGTTCATAGGTAAAGATTTATGAACAAGAGTTATATTTTTCTTTTCTTTCGTGTATAAATTAGCCCTGGGATTTCATGAATAATTTAATATGAGAAACATCTTTCAAGACTGTGATAAATAGTAAAGCTGTGTGACTTTGTCTGTATGTGTCTATGTGTCTACCTAAATAATACAAGGCATAATATGTATACCAATTATAAACCATATTTTAATGTTTCCTGAAATTTTAACTATTTTCTTAAAATGTTTTATATGAAAGTACATCTTGAGGTCTTAAAAGACCACCTATAGAGTAGGGTGTTTTGTGAACTAAGCATTTTAATTAAAGATATTTAAATAATGATTAATGTGGTATGTTTCTGTTTGCATGTATTTTACAATCTAGAAAAAATAAGCACAAACATGTTTAAAATAATATTTTGAGTATAAGTTAAGACTGCATTCTTTGAGGTATTGATTCACAATACTGTCAAATCTTCTGAAATGAAAAGAATATTAAGGAAAACAACACTTTGGAAACCAGCCCAATCAATCTAATATTGCCCTTAAAGTCTCTTTTGACTTGAAAGAAAACATTTTTGAATTTAGGTCAAATCTGGAATACATTTAAAACATTTATATAAAGTAATAAGCTTCTTATCCTTTGACAAACACTCACTAATATACTGTCTACAATTCTCACTAAGTATACTAAATATTTTATACCCACAAATTTTGGACATTTTAGTAGAAGATGAAAAATATTAGAGAACATGTTCTTAACTTCAATTTATTCTCTGCTGTCTAACTCCAGTAATTGATATTTCTAATTTCTAGGAAATATTGTAAATACTGTTGCAACTGATTTTTGAGTCAGCATTCCATGTGGACCACGAGCACAATATTTTTAATCATTCCAGATACTGACATACATTTTTGAGCTCAGGTTCCGGATCTATAAAATGGGGATAACAATAATACTTATCATTTTTTGGTTGTTCTAATAATTAAGATAGTGGAAATAAATTGCTTTACATAGTGACACCAAATAATTAACAAATTATTAATGATTAAAATGAATTATTCATTATTATTGTTCTCTTTATTCCAGAAAAACTGACCAAATAAGTTTGAATTTTCCAGCTATTGGCAACAAAGGAAAAGTAAATCTATATCTCTGAACATGTGTTTTCTTGCTATTGTCCCATTTTATTGAGATATAGTTGATATATAACACTGTATTAGTTTAAGAATACAACATAATGATTTGAGATCATTTACTATATATATATATATAGAGAGAGAGAGAGAGAGAGAGAGAGGGTAAAATGATTACCACAGTAAGTTTAGTTAATATTCATTACCTCATATAGTTAGAATTATTTTTCTTATAATAAGAACCTTTAAAATAAATTCTCAGCAACCTTCAGATGTACAAGTGTTTCTTGCTATTAATAAGAGTAACCAATTAGAACAGTGATAGCATTAATAACAATGGTAATGTTAATCTTTATTAAGCAATTAATGTGGAAAAACCTTATTTCACTGAATCATTACAACCAAGTTTTATAGTAGGTTATATTAATATTTCCAAAAGGAAACAAAAGCAAAAATAAACTATTGGGACTTCACCAAAATAAAAAAAGTTCTGCACAGTGAGAGAAACAATCAACAAAACTAAAAGACAACCTACAGAATGGGAGAGATATTTGCAAATGACATATCTGATAAAGAATTAGTATCCAAAATATGTAAAGAACTTATCAAACTCAACACCCAAAAACAAATAATCCAGTTAAGAAATGGGCAGAAGACCTGAAGAGACATAAAACCACAATGAGATGTCACCTCACACCTGCCAGAATGGCTAAAATCAACAGCACAAGAAATAACAGGTGTTCACGAGGATGTGGAGAAAGTGGAACACTTTTACGTTGTTGTGGAAATGCAAACTGGTACAGCCACTTTAGAAAACAGTATGGAGATTCCTCAGCAAGTTAAAAATAAAACTACCCTAAGATCCAGCAATTGCACTAGTTGGTGTTTACCCAAAAATACAAAAATACTAATTCAAAAGGATGCACCCTTGTGTTTGTAGCTGCATTATCTACAATAGCCAAATTATGCAACCAGCCCGTGTCCATCAGCTGATAAATGGATAAAGAAGTGGGTATATATATTTATATATTCCATTCCATATATTACTCAGCCATAAAAAGGAATGAAATCTTACCATTTGCAAGGACATGGATGGAGGGAAAGAGTATTATGCTAAGTGAAGTAAGTCAGAGAAAAACAAATACCATATGATTTCACTCTTATGTGGAATTTAAGAAACAAATATAAAGGACAAAGGGGAAAAAAAAAAAGAGAGATAAACCAAGAAACAGACTCTTAACTATAGAGAACAAACTGATACTTACCATAGGAGAGAGGGGTGGGAGGATGGGTGAAATAGGTGATGTAAGGAGGGCACTTGTTGTGATGACCACGGAGCAGTATGGAAGTGTTGAATCACTATATTGTACACCTGAAACTAATATTAACTGGAATTTAAATAAAATCTTAAAAAAATACTACAGAAATTTAGAGATAAAATAGAGAAAGGAATTTGAATTAAAACTGTAGAACTCCCTTTAGAATTTGGTTTTAACAACTAGACAATTCTGTTTCCTCTCACCAGCTGTATATGTGTGCACACACAGACACACACACACACAGCAGTACTGAAACTAAAGTCATTATATGACAGATTGAGAAAGAGGAGGAATTTTTTCTTTAGGATTTTTATTTAAGATTATGTGCATGGCTCCTTCACTTAATATACACCCCCACCCAACACTTCCTATTCCAGTGGTAAATGTTCAACAGCCTCTGGGGGAGGGTAGAGTAAAGGGAATCCCTTTTTTGTTTTTGCTAATTTCCAATTTCTATAATCTACAATGTTTTCAATATGGCTTATTTCAAGCTACAGCGGTTGAAACTTGAAATAGCTTATAAAATTTCTGAAAACATTATAATCAATAATTCTAGTGAGCTGGTATGAACTAGCTACTGATTACAACTGTATTATTTTGCTTTATTTTTCATTAAAACACTATCAGCTAACATATTCTATATTTACTGGTTAATTTTTAAAAGTTTTATCTCCACTGCTATCCCTAACTAGAATATGTGTTCCGTGAAATAATAAGAATAGAGATTTGATCTATTGATTGCTCTATCCTTAGCATCTAGAAAAGTGTGTAGCATAGAGCACACACTCAATAAATATTTTTGCATCAATGAATGAAATAATGTTCAGTTATTTTAAAATTGTATTGCATTAAAGCCATCGCTTACCCTATTTTTCCTGCCCAAACATTCAACTATATTTAAGTTGACATCATTGTTTTATTCAGGCTCATATGTGTCTCTAGTGTGATTTATTAAAATTATTAAAATAACTCTTTGCACTAACATTAAGGTTAATTTATTTTCTGGGTTTATAAAGTAGAATCCTATATATTAAAAATTTAATATAGGCAATCAATATCAGATGACTGCACATGCCTTTGAATATGTGTGATATTTACCTTGCTTCTCTTTGCTGAAGCTATAGATATGTTTGTATGTTAGAAAAAGACTGTTCAAAATAGAAAAATGCATTAGACTATTCAGCAGCTTGGTCATGTTTTGCACTATAGTATCAACTCCCATGATTTGAGTTAAGCAGAAGACAAGATTTATTATTGGACACATTTATTTATAGTTTAAAAAGTCCAATTAGTTTATTTGGGAGAGTGTATTTGAATTATTTATATTTTGATTCCATGGAATGTTTCACTTCTAAGAATTACCCTTCTTTCTTGTTACCCTGTGGACCATTAATCAAGTTACTAGCCAAATTGTGTATGTATTTGGATCTATGCTGACATATTTATGCATATTTATAGATGATGATACATATGTGTAAATAATTTTATTTTCATCCTTGCTGTATTTTGTTAGATAAGTAATTTTAGATGTGTTTAATAGAGACCAAATAGAGTATGAATTAGTGCATTAATGAACTGATGCTCCTGGAGAAATTATTTTTCTTGTAGAAATGATATAATAAAAAAAAATATGTGTGTGTGTGTGTGTTTGTGTTTTTTGTTTAATGAATTTAAATGGGTGACATATACATATACATGAACAGCTCAGAACCTGGCACATTATAAATTCTCAATGGATGCTAGTTCATCTGCATAATATATTTTTTAAAGATTTATTGATTTGAGAGAGAGAGAGAATGGAGGAGGAGCAGAGGGGAAGGGAGAGGGAGAATCTCCAGCAGACTTCCCTTTGAATGAGGAGCCTGAGGCAGGGCTCGATCTCACAACCTTGAGATCACAACGTGAGCAGAAATCAAGAGTCAGATGTTCAACCAACTGAGCCATCCAAGTGCCCCTGTATTTTTATGAAGTATATCAGTCATAGATTTTGCTATTCATATTTATGATATATAGTATTTCATTTAACTTCTCTGTCTTTGCAAAGTACATAGGAACCCAAAATAGTGAAAGAATTTAAAACCTTATTCTCTTTTTGTTGTGAGCAACCAAACAATTAAATAAGATGATTTTAAATTTGTATTTACACATGACTTCCTGCTCAGCATTTGCTAGATGTTCCTCTAAGAATATAAGGAAATAGGCTAAGTGTGTTTGGAAATGCTGTTTAGTTATTTACATGTCTGCCCACAAGAGTTAGGTTATGTTTATGTGCATATTAAACGGAAGTGAAGGTGACAGTGGGACCTACAGAAGCAGTGGGAACCTTGAAAACAGACATGTGGACACTGCTATCTAGGGTACAGAGAACCACCCAGAAATGCAATCAGCTGACACAGATACTGCATTTGATGTTTCCTTATAGGGTGTACTCTGAACTGCTGAAATCCCTAAGTACTCATTTATGCAAACAGCAGTTACGGAGGTAGTTTCACCATATAGAAAAAGTAAACCTAACTAAAAGAGAATGAAAGAGCTGATTTTTATCACGACATAATTTAACAATAGTATGTTAAAATATTTGTTGATGGTTATTCAAATCTGGGAATTATTAAAATGTAATTTTAGTGATATTTTACATGAAGCAAATAATGATTAAATTCTTATATGGTGTGACTGTCATAGATGACATGGAGAAAAAATTTCTTGGGGACAGCTGATCTAAATGTAGGGTCTATTATTTTACATATCATTCAATAGAAGGTTTCTTCTCTTTCTCTAAACTCCAGAAAAATACTGAATAATTTATTAATTAAACCACTTCCCCCCAATAAATGTCAGCAAGCTTGCAAGAATTTCTGTCATAAAAACATTTTATATTTAAAATGGTATTTCTGTATGGTTTTGAACACAATGCGTGCAAGAAAGGAACAATTTAACTAAGATTCTTCCAATTATAATGGACCCTCTAATGTATAATGATAAAAACACAAATTACTCTAACAACATTTTAACACTATTGGTACCATGACAACAACTAGCCAAATAAATGAATATTTTGAAAAACCCATTTAATCAAGCACTCTCAACATTAATTTCATATCTTATGCCAGTAACTATCAACCTTTTTTGGGCAAAAGATTCACCTGGGTTGTTGGCTTAATATGAAGATTTCTGGATTGCTTCATGATTACTTTCTTAGTATGTGTGAGGTGACTTCAAGAAATCTTTTAACAAAGATCCCCTGGAGATTATGGTGCAGGAAGTTATGCACCCGTAACTCACACTTTGGAAAGCACTGCCATTCTCCATTGAAACTAGTCTTGTTGCAGGATAAAGACGACTGTCATGGGTGAGTGACCAAATCCCTTAAGGAAAATTTCCTCAGAGATCTCATGTTTGTGTCTGTGGGAAGACCATTGTGTATGTCACCATAGAGAGAAGGAAGATGAGAATATTATGTGAAATCTTAATGTAAATGAACATCAAGGCTTAGAAATTTGTTTTAATAGATGCACATTAGCATCTAGAAGAGACTTAAAAGATGACTAATTTATTTACATTCCACAGTTAGAAAAAGCAGCCTGTAACTTTTTTCAAAATATTTTTGGGAGCTTGTATACTGCCCAGGAGACACTTAATCATTTTGCAACTAAAATCATTAATTTATAGAGGCTATAATAAGTCTTCATAATACAAAAGTAAATGACAGGTTGTTATTGTGAATACTTACATGGAATTTTCGGTGAGGGAAATTAAAATATATAGATTTTTTTCTCTCATTCTCTTTTTCTCTCATAAGTGAGGTACTACTGTATTACAAAAAAGCCGCCTCCTATTATTTTCATTTATCCTATAGGCAAAAATCAGGTATTCTTATAAGAAATAGTATAGCTTCTTCTTGAGAAGCTAGTTAAATATAGCTACCGTGGAGCAGTCTGATTCAAGGTCTCTAAGATTCCGCATGGGTGAATAGCATTGCTATGGTACATAATGGCTGTTCCTATCAGCAGAGCAAATTTTAGCTACTAGATAAAAGATGTAAATTCAGGTCAGTGCTTCAGTACAAAAAAAGAAATGTTATTAGCAAGCTACCAAGTTTTCCTTTCCCCACTTGAGGTAGTCTTTCTATTTTTCAGTAAATCTATATTTTTATAGGGCAGAATTTATAAATGTTAATTCAACACAACTACACATCAAACTTTATAAAATTTCCAAGTCAACACAATGAAAGTAAATAGAAGGTATGCTCACGAATCATAGAATGAAGATTATATCCTTTTTATTTTTTGGAAACTGAGCCCCATTAAATTATAGAATAATATTTTACATTATTCACAATCTTAAGGCAGGATAAGCAAAGCTCCGGACTTAAAAGCCTTTAAAAATTCCTGTATATTATATAGTTTCATTTAAATATATAGACATACACACACACATACGTGTATGTGTGTGTGTGCGTGTGTGTGTGTGTGTGTGTGTGTGTGTGTGTGTATTTTAATGAAGGAGATGCTCCAATGTAAAGGTATGTCTGCCTCCACAATTTTCCTTCATGTTGACATATTTTGGAACAGTTTACATTGCTTTCTCACAAACAGAAATACTCAAGGAATTTCAAAGAATCACTCAAAATAGTCCCTGGTTTCTCTACTACTAGACCTGCATATAGTTACAGTCTAATAAACACAAAAATAAAATGCAGGCAGAGAAGAACTTAAACATTCACAAAGTACAGATATATTTATTTGACTATTTTAATGCTATTTATTGTCTATCAATTTTCTTGTTCATAAGTTGTAGATGTAGATGCGATTTCTAGAAGATGGTAAGACATAAACTAATCTAAGAGATTTTACCAAATGTGATGGCTGTGATAATGTGCTACTCTCATCTCTGAAGGCAGTTAAATTGATCAAGGGCCCCATATGTGGCTCTTTGTTTTTTCTGTTTGCTTGTTTGTTTTTTGTTTTACCTATATTTTTTAAATTTAATTTAATTTTAAAAATTCCAGTATAGTTAATATACAGTGTCATAAAAAATAGCATTATATCAGTTTCAGGTGTACAATATAGTGATTCAACACTTCCACATATCACCCAATGCCATCACAAGTGCCTTCCTTAATCCCCATCACCTATTTCACCCATCCCGCCCCCCGACCTCTGGTAATCATCAGTTTGTTCTCTATAGTTAAGAGTCTGTTTCTTGGTTTGTCTCTCTCTCTTTTTTTCTTTTTCCTTTGCTCATTTTTTGTTTGTTTGTTTCTTAAACTCCACATATGAGTGAAATCATATGATATTTGTCTTTCTCTGACTGACTTATTTCACTTAGCATAATACTCTCTAGCTCCATCCATGTTGGTGTAAATGGTAAGGTTTCATTCTTTTTGTACAGTTGACTGATGTTCCATTGTATATATGTACACTTTATCCATTCATCTTGATGGACACTTGGGCTGCTTCCACAATTTGGCTATTGTAAATAATGTTGCTATAAACATAGGAGTGCATGTATCCCTTTGAATTAGTATTTTTGTATTCCTTGGATAAATATCCATTCGTGTGATTCCTGGATCTTAGGGTAGTTCTATTTTTAAGTTTTTGTGGAACCTCCATCCTGTTTTCCACAGTGGCTGCACCATCTGCTGCTCTTTAAAATATGTTTGCCCTGCAGGCTGAGACCAAGCTTCTGATGGTCTGCCCCCTGCCATGCCTCAGCCAGCAGGGATACTGAGGCAAGCCTGTTCCTGGGAGCAGCAGGACTCCTCTGACTGATGACTTTGTCTTATGGACTCCCTAATGGCCTTGCTAAAATTACCTTAGAACTGATGGCAGTCTAAGATACTTATTAAGCCCAGACCCTCTCCCTTCCTCTCTCTCTCCCTCCCTCCCTCTTTCCCTTCCTTCCTTCCTTCCTTCCTTCCTTCCTTCCTTCCTTCCTTCCTTCCTTCCTTCCTTCCTTCCTTTACTTCATGAGCAACTTTAAGTATGGCCTCATGGCTCTCCCAGCCAGGCACCCTTCCCATTGTCTCTCACAGATATTTTTCTTAATATACTTTTTGCATATTTAATCCCAACATGGTATTTATTTCTAGGAAAACCTGAAATAATACACCCAAAATAAAAATTTGTTTTGGATAACATGGGAAAATATCTTTCAATGCTTTCTCTAATTTTCTCTATAAGAAAAGGCATCCTTAAGATGGCCTAGCAAATGAGTATGGATAGAAGATAGAAAAGATTCAGAGTCTGAAAATCGAAGGATTCCAATCTTTAAATATTATAAATGGGGGTGGAGGGATCCTTCAAAAGACACAATAAAGAAGTATAGGCTGAGTTAAGCCGGGAAAGTGTGGCATCCTGAATTTCAAATACAGTGTTTTAAGCAGGAGAAAGTGAACAGCTGTAATAAATACTGATGGGTGAAGTAAGATGAGAACTGTGAGCTGCAGAATGGATTTAGCTCTGTGAAGATCAGTGCTGACTTTCACACATATTGGAAAAGAAGTTGGATGAAGAGTACATGAAACCACAAGGACAGATAAGTCCTTAAAGCTTTTTCCTACCAAGAGAAGTAAAGACATGGGTGATACTGGTGGCAAAGGAAGTCAAGAGAGGCTCTTTTTCTCTCGGGGTAAGGAACTAAAACCCTATTTATATGCCAATAAGAAGATCTGATTGAAAAGAAAACTTAATGAAAATGAAGGGGGGGGGGTTGTGGGAGTGATTCCCTGAATAGAAGGTAGAAGAAAGGGTTGGGTTTGTTGCAGACTTTGTCAGGGGCCCATCAGATGTGTCCATTGAACAACTCCCATCTCTTGCAATATGAATTTCTATGCCTGAAAACTTTTCTAGAGCCACAGAAGAGCATCTATAAGATTGGCTAGAAATTCCAGGGAATTAACATTTCCCTGCAGAGCCCTCAACCAAAGACCTTAAACATTTACATATGAAATATTGATTTCCTTTATCCCTCAGGTGAATAGTTCTAAAGTGTGCACTTTTGTATTATTTCCTAGGGAACTCCCAGATGACTAAAGTGTAGTCATTCTCACTGTGGTATCTGGTTTAACGGTGTATACACTTTATTAGACTCCAGTGTACAATGGAGGTTTTAGATTTGGCTAAAAGTTGAGAGTCCTTCAGTACCATTGGAAAAGAACAGAGTATGTGGACATAGATGCCCTTTGATATGTAGATAAATTAATGAGAGCTTGTAAAAATACTCTTCTAATCGCTTCTACAATCTGAATGAAATTCAAAACTCATCAGTTGAGAAGGAGGGTGGTGGGGATATTTTGGAGGTTGGAATGTACTAAATGGTCACCTAGGAGGTGAGAAGAATGGGCTAGAGTCATGATTGTCCTGGAGTATTAGGCAACTGCATGAAATTAGTGATCTTATAATTAAAGTGAGAACTGTTAGCACCACTGTTTTTTTCTTCAGTCACATTCTGCTACACAGGTGCAGGTACAGATAGAAAGTCTGGATCAGACTGTAGCTTTCAAGTCTGCATACCTTCTGAGATATATATTTAAGCTTAGTACAATCCAAAACCTCTCTCCCTAGGGTTTTACTGCACCATACGTAAGAAGGAATATGGGGGCTCCAGAAGTTTGTGTGTTTCTGGCATAATCCTTTCAAGCCCTCTGAAAAGGCAGCTATCGCTCCCCCCCCCCAACCCTAGTATGACTGGACGTAGAGGTGCAATAGTTGTCCTCGTTGAACCATATAGTAACTTTTATATGATTCTCCCTCTTTCCATAAGAATTCCAAACTTTGAATTTTGGAACATCAAATTATGTATTCTACTACCCTTTTTTGTTAGGGTGAACCCCAAATTCTTGGGTTATTTCTTGAGTATTTTATTTTTTTAACTTTTATTTTGTGCTGAAGTATTACATTAGCTTTGGGGGTACAGCATAATGATTCAACATTTGTATACATTGCAGAATGATCTTGAGTATTTTAGTCTGGTATTCCTGTCCATAATATTTCTTGTTTCTAAAAGATTTGGATTTGCCATGGATTTTAACTTCCATTACTTTTTTTTTTTTTTAAGTAACGTTGACTTCTGCTGTGAGCCACTTTCTCTCATGTTCATATCTTAGGTATTGTCGTTACCAAAAACTGCCCCTCTACCAAAATCTCAACTTAAAACAGCTTACTGTCCGACAAACATCCTTAATTCCCACCTCACTCCATCCAATATTCCTCCTCTTTCAATTATTCAGCACACAATATGACACTGAAAAGTATTGATTCCAGCAACATTTTTTTTTTTTACTTTTTTCTTACATTTTTTACTATCATGCTTTCTGGGTCATCGTTTCTTTTCTTATTCAGCTGAAATTCTCTGATTCTTTATTATAATCAACACTTTATTTGCACCCTTAACTCTATTCTCCCTGGCAATTAGTCATGCTTAGCTTACAGAATTAGTCAAGTTAAGGAATTATCAAGAAATCCACAGATATTTTGTATGTAGGTTGATAAAAGATAAAAATATAGAAAAATAACTTTCTATTAATTTATCTATATTTAATAAAAAGATTATGTCTACTCAGTGTCTCAAACACTATGAAATATAAACAATACAAGAGGCAATCCAGTGAGAGGCTTGCATTTGATTTGTGTGTGAGCGTGGGTCACAGGACTATTTACAAAATTATTCTTATATAAAGACCTTTTTGCAAAATCATTCTCTTTTTAAGGATTTTATTTATTTATTTGACAGGAGAGAGGCAGCGAGAGAGGGAACATAAGCAGGGGGAGTGGGAGAGGGAGAAGCAGGCTTCCTGCTGAGCAGGGAGCCCGATGTGGGGTTCTATCCCAGAATGCTGGGATCATGACCTGAGCCAAACACAGACGCTTAACAACTGAGCCACCCAGGTGCCCCTGCAAAATTATTCTTACAAAATATGAACTTTTATAACCTAATCAGCATATGTAAGGAATGACTTGCTGAAAACTTATAGTTGGAGTAAAAATTATGAACACAGACTGTTACCTATATATGAAACAAGCAGAGAATGAGGAATATTTTAAGTAGGCTGAGAATGTTTCCTCAGAGAAAGAGGAGGAACAACTGGCAAAGAATGGAAAAGAGAGAACAAAATGGAACAGATTAAGGATGAGCGAGTTTTCAAAAGAGATGAAATGATGCAAATAGGTAGAATGAAAACCTACAAAGTTTAATTTTGCAGTAAGAGATCACTGATGACTTTGCCAGAGAATTTTCTGTAGAAAGCTAATGTTGGAAGCAAAATTATGCTGTGATAAAATAAAATGGAAAGAAGTGAGAATTGTAAACATAGACACTTTTATCAACGTATTTGGCTATGGTGAGGAAGAAGATCATATTGACGGGCAGATAAAGATACTTTATGTTCAGGGAAGGGTGTTCATTCAATATCACCAAGTAGGAGACTCTAAAGAGCAAGAGATTGAAGTGTTTTATTTATTTATTTATTTATTTATTTATTTATTTATTTATTTATTTATTGCTCAGTTCCCTGGAAACCACATGGTGCTTAATCATTTAATGTTGCTAGGGATTGAGCTGTTAGACAACAAATATTTATCTACAGAAAATCCCCCTAGAGTCCCAGGTTCTTCCACATTACCAGTATTAGGGTTTTTTACTTCTTCTGGGAAGACATGTGGTTGATAGGCTGTCACACTATTTCTAAATCTTGCCACCACAAGAACCTTACCATACTATTATAAGAAATGATTTATATAAGTCACCAAAAGAGAAAACAGTAGAAACTCATAATATGCTGCAAAAATTTTATACCTTTTTCTCAGGAAGGGAGAACACACATGCTTGGTTATTCGTAATGGCTCAGTTGGCTGAAAGGTAAAAGTTGACCAGTTTGTGTTCCAAAGGAGAAAATTTTCAATTAAATGTCATAAATTCAATCATCTAGATTATAAAAGAGAGTATTACAATGTTTCCTCACTTTGGAAGGAATTAATAGTTCCATTCATATAACATGACAGTATTCTGTTTTTTGGTTTGTTTTTTTTTTTTAAGATTTATTTATTTATTTATTTATTTATTTATTTATTTATTTATTTATTTATTTTAGAGAAAGAGAGTGCAAGCAGGGGAAGGAGGAGAGGGAGAGGGAGATAATCTCCAGCAGACCCTGTGCTGAACTCAGAGCATTACATGGGACTCAATCCCATGACCTTGAGATCATGACCTGAGCCAAAACCATGAAGAGTCAAGAGTTGGAAGCTTAACTGACTGAGCAACCCACCATAATGCCCAAGACATTATGGTATTCTTATAGCATAAGCAAAATGTATTTTTGCCTCCTGTTTTAAAAAATAAAATATTTTAAGTAATATCGACTATTATTTAGCATTGTATTTAGTAAAAATTAAAGAGTCTTATCAAATACAATCCAATGTACACTAAAAACATGTTGGACCAATATCTGTTTCTTTTTGCTGTGGATGTCCACATCATGCTTTATATAATACCAAATTTATTAAATAGGTCCTAGAAAAGAGAAGGGAATTATCCTGGTATTTTCACAAAGTTTCTAAAAATAACATCTAATATATGTCTGAGGTAAACAAAAATAATGTGAGCTGTCTTCAAAGTGAACTAACCACATAACTTTTTAGAAAATTCTTCCAGTGATGCCTGCTTTCTTCTTTGAATCTGTTTAGAGACTAAAAATGATAAACTGTGTCACTTTTTACTAGTTGTTTTGACCTAAAATCTTTATTCACTCATTTTATTGAACACCTACTATGTAACTACTCTTCTGATTATTGTGTTTAGAGAGAGTAAGTAGAGATGGAATGAGGCAGTGAAGTCAGAAAGAAAGCTGGGGACCAGATCCTATGGCAACTTGTAGATCATGACGAGTGCATGTATCTGCTCTGAATGTAATGGTTTGCCCTAGAAGGACTTGAGGAAGGAAGGGATTTAATCTGTTGTTTTGTTGCTGTTGTTGGTTAGTGGGATATTGTGGTTGTTTTTGTTTTTAGTACTCTGGGTATTCCCTGAAGAAATGGGAGTAGAGGGATAGAATAGTGTATTTAGTCTCTAGGGATGAATAAAAAGTTGCCACAATCAGGGTGGCTTTTAAAATCAAATGAAATTTATTCTCTCACTGTTCAGGAGTCTAGAGGTCCAAAGTCACAGTGTCAGAAGGCTCTGATGAAGAAACTGTCCCCACGCTTTTCTTTTAGCTTCTGGGGTTACCTTCAGTCTTTGAAGTTTTTTGGCTTGTAGACCCCTCATTTCAGTCTCATCCTCTATCTTATCTTGCCTTCTTCTCTTTGTGTTTTCTGTGCTCTCTCCTCTTTTCATAAGGACATCTATCACTGGATTCCTAAATCCAGGATGATTTAATCTCAGGATCTTTAATTATAAATGAAAAGACCTTATTTCCAAATAAGGTTGCTTTGTAAGTTTTCAGGTGAACATATATTGGGAGAATGGGCACTATTCCACCCATTATAGGTAGTGCAAGACAAGAAGACTAGGTAAGAAGTAATTTAAATAATCCAAGTATAAATTATGATTGTGTCTTACACTATAATGTTGAAAGTGGTATGGTAAGACATGATTGTATTGAGAGCCAACTTGCTGAGGTAGTGGGAAAAATCAAGAGTGGACGCAATTTGAGGTCTGCCTAGTGGATACACGGTAACAAAATTTATTCAGATGGGAAAACCTAAGAGAGAAGTAGGTGTTCAGGGAAGAGTATGAACACTTCAACTTTGGACATATTAAATGTATGATATGCATTAGACATCCAATTTGAAATATTAATTTGATAATTAAATATCAGAAAGGCTGCTGTTATATTAGTTAATAGAACAAAACTTTAGAAAAAAATTCAGTGATTTATTTCTTTCATCTGTAGAATTATGATTAAAGACACTCAATTTTTTCTTTCTCTATAGTTACCCAATAAGCATGCCATGATATTTTTCCATTCAGAACTGACTAGAAGTATATTCATCTTCATTGCCATATAACACACTTTCCTAATGCTGTATGTCACGACCGAGGAAGACTGGTATCTTCTGAAGGCAACTGTCAGCCACTTGTTTATCAACAGAGTGAATTAGAAATAATCAAAACTAGGCACTCATCTGTCTACTCTGGATTCCTGCTCCACCATTTATCAAGTGTGTGGCTTTGAGGAAGTCACTTCGGCTTTCAAAAGCATCCATTCCCTCATATAAAAATGAGGACATCAACAATGCCTCTCAGGGAGGCTACATGTAAGATCACCAGCACACAGTAGGTGAATATGAATGTTTGTTTTGTCATATATTCCACCATTTCTTACATAAATTTCATGGCCTTCCTCATACATAACACATATACATTATACATTTAAAATAAACAAAATTAAATAAAATGTTTATTTGCCAGAAAAAAAGATGAAAATAACATATCAAAGAACAATTTATAATGATATAATGAAGAACAATTTATAACAGTTTTTAGGTCTAAGAGCTTAACCTGGAAGAAGCTAAACTTTTTTTCTTTTTTGTTAATAGTGTTGTTTGTATGGAGACAAAGAAATGCCGTAATTTAAATCTTTAGCCCGTTATTATGTATTAGGTTACTAATGCTGTGACTTGCCAGTTTAGTATTTTTATTTCACAGATTCCTTGAATAACTAAAACGTGAGACACTGAGGATATACAAGCATTTTATTAGTACACATCCTAATAGCATCTCTCCATTCTCTTGCCAAACAATATCTTTATATATTCACTGCATTTCAGAGTTCAACATCTTCAGGAAACTTTCGGCAATTATACTTACCCACAGCATCAGCCACTAGACACATAAATTGCCAACTTTATTTAATAAACTAGTGTAACATATATGCCTTTTCATAAAATTAAGCAAAAAATTAGTAAATAAAAATCATGAGAGGCACCTGTGTGTCTCAGTTGGTTAAGAGTCTGCCTTTGGTTCAGGTCGTGATCCTAGGGTCCTGGGACCGAGCCCTGTGCTGCTCAGGGAGCAGTCTGCTTCTCCCTCTCCGTCTGTCCCTCCCCAGCTCATGCTCTCTCTCTCTCTCTTTCTCTTTCAAATAAATAAGTAAAATCTTAAAAAAAAAAAAAAAGAAGTACTTAATAAATTAAAAAAGAAAAAAAAAGTGCTCTGGAGAAGACAAATTTTCCCTTTGACTGACTAGCCCGGCAGATGTAGAGAGGAGTCAGGTCAAAGGAGATTAAGGGAACTAACATTTATTGAGCAACCACTAAATGCCAAGTCTTTTTTTTTTTTTTTAATAGGGGGCATTTCATTTTAGTATTGCCACTCACCACCAGCAAGGTATCACTTTCCTCTGTCCCCCTTTTAAAGAGGTCAAACCTGAGTGGTAGTGAGAGTAAGTAGATCAAGGTGTTAAGCTTTAAATAGTGGAACTTTGGGTCAAAACCAAAACTATCTGACCTTGGCGAATCTGAAGTACAAGCTATTTGACTACAATGAAAAGTGGTGTAGGATAAATCATATGTCACGAATGTAGGACTTACAGAGAGTCATACTTCCCAACTGTTGCTGCTTTCTTGTGGGGAAAAAAGCATGAATAAGTGGTCAGGAATAAATAGATCTTAGCAGCACATTACTGAGAACACATTATTGATCAGATTTTAATGGATCTAATGTTCATTCTTGTTTTTTTCCACAGGAAATTTTGCATCACTTAGAAAACCACTCCTCTATGTTTCACCATTTTGTAATTATTTTTTCTACCTTATTTGTCTTAGATTATGGGATAGAATTTATGGCCTTTTTACATGTTCATATAACTTCAATCTTAGAGATAAATGAAGTATGTTAATAGATTACAGATTACACCATAAATGTTTGACCATATGATTAATCTAACACAGTTTTTCTGTAAGACAGTTTAGAGTGATTTGTATCCAGATGTTTTCAGGCAATAATATTGTATGTAACAAATGTCACAATAATTTCTGAGTACAGGTTTATTTGTTTGTGTTAAAATAAGATTCATTCCCCTGATATAAGAAGGCTAATTAAGACATTTCAAGCCTGCAGTCAATGGATGAATACCGAGAGAAGGATGACCCCAAAAAACATTATCATAGTAGTTATTTCATTACAGAACCCACATCAGAATACCTACCAAAGCTAAATCCCACGTGAGACACAAGAGGTGGGACTGAAATCAGATCCACATCCAATTCCAACCAGATGACATTTCTAAATATCTTAATGCCTCTTGGACATGAATGCTTGTTTCCTTTGCCACATTAGGGAAGTTCTCAGCTACAATTATCATATGGATTCACTCATTTATGGAACATAAGAAGTAGGAAGATTGGTAGGAGAAAGAAGGGAACAATGAAGGGGGGGTAAACAGAAGGGGGAATGAACCATGAGAGACTGTGGACTCTGGGAAACAAACTGACAGTTTCAGAGGGGAGGGGGGTGGGGGATTGGGATAGACCGGTGATGGGTAGTAACAGGGGCACATATTGCATGGTGCACTGGGTGTTATACGCAAATAATGAATCATGGAACATTGCATCAAAAACTGGGGATGTACTGTATGGTGACTAATATAACAAAATAAAAATTATTAAAAAAATATAAATAAATAAATAAATAAATAAATAAATAAATAAATAAATAAATAAATATCTTTAATGCTTTCAGAAGGGAAAGAAAAGTAAAATAACACACACAAAAAAATTCAGCCTACCTTCACAGAAAAAATACTGACTGATTTCAGACTTCTCATCTGCAACACTCCATTCTGAAATGTCATGGAACATTAGCTTCAGATCTGAAGGAACAAAAAATTACAAACCAAGCCTAAAAATTGGCTAAATGTAAAAGCCTATTAAAGACAAATTCACCATTAAAACATTTAGTTGTGTATCTAAATGAAAAAATCCTTAAATTTTTTCAGAAGAATGAAAAAGTTATTAAAGGAAGAGGATGAAGTAGGGACAAGAAATCATTTTTAGAGAATTATCCAGATGAAGTAAGGAAATATTAGTAAAATCTTGATTCTTAGTAGAGCTTTCTTTAAACAATAATATTTTAATTATCGCAATGTGTAACAGCATATTGCAATTACAGTAAATAATAATCACACAATCATATTTAAATATTGTTTATATTCAATATTTAGAATCAAGCTGTAGTAAAACATATCACTGAATTATGGATAACTTACACAAAGTAAATAAAATTTGACAATGCAAACAATAATATATGCAACAAACTTTGAGTTAAGAATAACTAACTGAAGAGAAGAATAATTTCCTTGTCTTTCATAGATGTCTTCTGGGTTCCATAATATTGATGAAATTTCCAATATACGAGATGTCAAAAAACTTGGAACATTCATGTATGCAAAATAAAATTGCCTGTTCAATTTTAAAATTGAAAACTCTTTAATATTTTAAACATTTTAACCTGTCAACCCCACTAAAGTACAAGTAATTTTATTATCACCTTTCATTATTTATATTTTAATGAATAATAATTAACAGGAGTTAAGATCTTTTTTTTAAAAACAGATTTTATTTATTTATTTATTTGACAGAGATAGAGACAGCCAGAGAGAGAGGGAACACAAGCAGGGAGGAGTGGGAAAGGAAGAAGCAGGCTTCCAGCAGAGGAGCCTGATGTGGGGCTCGATCCCAGAACACCGGGATTGTGACCTGAGCCAAAGGCAGACGCTTAACGACTGAGCCACCCAGGAGACCCTAGGACTTAAGATCTTACTACGGACCAGGTACTGTCTTAAGTCCTATATGTGTATAAACTCATTTAACCTTGACATCAGAACTTGAAACAGGTATTATTATTATCTTTGTATTGGGGATAAGGTCATGGTGCTATAGATAAGGTCTTAAGACCTGTTCACTAAGAATTTGATATTTGATCAAAAACCTGAAGGAGATGAATGAATGTGATATCTGTAAGGAAATATTTCTAGGCAGAAGGAAGAGCTAGACTAGAGGCCTCTAACTGGTGGAATCTTCTTGACATATACATGAACAGACAAAATGTCATTCTTGGTTAAAGTGTGTACCTTTAGGGCTTTTGTTATTTAAAAATAGGTCAGGGGTGCCTGGGTGGCTCAGTGGGTTAAGCGTTTGCCTTCAGCTCAGGTCAGGGTCATGATCCCTGGGTCTGGGAGCTAGCTCTTTGTTAGGCTCCCTCCTTAGTCAGGAGGAGTCTGCTTCTTCACCCCTACACCCTGACTCATGACTCCTGTGCCATGGCTCTCAAATAAGGAAATAAAATCTTTTTAAAAAAAACGGGGACATTGCAGGGATCTAGAAAGAGTTGCAACATGGCTTTGACATTTATTTTGATAAAGACCATTCTTGTGACTGCATTGAAAATAGAACTTAGAGAGGCAAAGACCTCACAAAGGAACTAATACATTAAACCAGATGGGAGAGAAAGGTAGTTCAGAGCTGGGTGACAGAGGTGAAATGTTTGAATTCTAGTTATATTTTTAAGACAGAGCTAAAAGAAATTGTTGTTGGATTGGATGTGGGGTATGACAAGAAATTTCTAACTAATGAGACTTCAAGGATTTTAGTCTCAGGAACTAAATAAGGATGGAGTTGCCACTTATTCAGATGGGGAGCCTGGGTAGAGCAGGTTTGGGGAGGAAGCATAAAAGAATTTTTTGATAAGTTATATCAAATATAAATATATATATATTTATTTATTTATCTACATAGCATGTAGTTGTAGATAAAAAAACTGGCATAGAAGTAGAAATACTTATGTTTTATGCTTCAGACAGTCAATTATCTGACATCTACATAGGTGAATATATACTAAATATATATTCACTTCATATTTCAAAAGTTTTGCTAAGCTCTTTGACTTTTACATCATATTTCACTTTTGCTACTTCTTACATATATTGAAATTTTCCTTTTTTTAGTGAATTATGATCCTTGAGTCATTTGTTATTATACCATTAATCTAGTATGTGTTGTTTTGTTGATGTGAAAAATCTTTAACCCAATAACGTATTAGGTAAAATTTATTTTCTCAGGTATAGTGTTCTTCTTATCTCTCCTGACATTAATTTAATATTTCAATACACTGAGACTTTGTGTTGTAAATAGAGCAATACTTACGGTGATTTTGGTAATCTGAAACACCTTGATATAAGCCAAAATGATTATTGTATAAATGAGAATTGAAGTGAGAGAGTAGGATGATTTGTGTATAAAACACTAGTGATATCCAATTACTCACTAACAATAGGTATGGTCTGTCTTTCTATATATTCATTTATCATTGAGAAATCATCTGTATCAACACAATACATCAGACTTTTAGTATTTAAGTAATTTATGATGCTTAGAATTACATGCATTGGCAGACTATTTTTACAAGTTTAAACAGATGGTTCTATATCAGATATTTTTATGAAGACAGAGAATAAATAGAAATAGAAATAAGTTCTTTATGGCCAAATTGTCTTTCACTGAATTTCTGCAAACTCAAGCATATTGAGTGTATTTCTCTCTGAAGTTCTATTTCATAACTTATAAATGTGTATATGTCAGTTTCAAAGACTGCAATTACATTGCACATTTTTAAAAAGTTGAGTATTTTTATGATAACCTATTTGTTAACACATTTTGCATGAATTTTTAGGATAATTACTCTGTTAACGATAGATTGCAAGAATTTCCCTTGAGGGGGTGGGAATTTCTGTGCAAGGCTTACTTTCTATGACTGAATTGGAGATTCTGCTAGGAAAATGAATATTCTAAACCTTCTGTCTTCAGTTCTATATAGCATCTAGATGTAACCTGTAGGCAGATTAGACCAGTGAAATGCTGTCATAAAATGAGAAATTTATGGAAGAATCTGATTATGACATTTTCTATAATTAAGTCAGGAAAATTAAAGTCATATCTAAGTTGTAGTTAAACTGATAACTTTACAAAGTTACAATCTTATTCATCTCTGAAATATAAGAATTAAGCTAGGGGCACCTGGTTGGCTCAGCTGGTTAAGTGACCAACTCTTGGTTTAGGCTCAAGTCATGATCTCAGGGTCCTAGTATCCAGCCCTGGGTTGGGCCTCATGCTCAGCATAGAGTCTGCTGGAGTTTCTCTCCCTCTCTCTCTGCCCCTCCCCACTGCTCTCTCTTTCTCTCAATTTCTATAAATAAATAAATAAATAAATAACTTCAAAAAAACCACTTTCCACTTAAAAAAATTAAAAAAAGAATTAAGATAGAACATAATTTAACATTTTCTAGCTTTAATATCCTGTGATTCCTAAGAAACTAGTAAGTTTATAAAAAATGTATTTGTTTGTTGGGAAGAACTCACCCTCCCCTTATAAAATTCTTCACCAAATTTTTTTAAAGTATGTGTTTCATAATATTTCCAGAAACATACTTAGAAGTATTGGTCTCATATAAACATAATTGAGGCATAATGATAAAAAGCTTCATTCATAAAGAGGGTAACTTTGCAATTAAATAGAAACCCCAAAGTTTTTATGTAATGTCCGCATGAAAATAAGAATAACATAAATAATGAATGGAAATGTTTTAGATTTCTATCATCCATTCAGTATTATAAGCTCTTTTATACGTCAGTCTGATAAGAAAAATGTAAAGACAAACACCCACAAACACAAGAAAACATTTATGCAGGTTTTATGTATAACTTTGATTTCTATTAATATACAGTCAGAGGGAAATGCCTATGAATTTTTTTTTTCAAACAGGTACACATATCTTTTGAATTATAATGGTTGTTCCCATAAGTTCAAAACTTTTGCAAACAACTGGTGAATAGAAAGAATTTAAGACATCTTAAATGGTACTTGGGCTGAGGGGACTGGTAGGGTATGTTATTGGGTTACAGGCAAGTTATTGTGATAGGAAACATTATTTTTTGTGCTAAAGCATCAATCATAATGTTTATAGGAGGATCTCAGGAAATGTCTGACTTTGTATAAGACAGGGGTAGTATCAGAATTTCAAGTAAACCTCAAAATGACACAGAGGGTCCCCATATTTGTGATTCTGATTTGGCAGCAAGGATTCTGTTAAATCATCTAGTGTCTTTCAAACTCCTAAAATTAATTTTGTTCTATTTAACATCGTATTTTCGGATGTTTCCAATCAATAGGAGACTTTTAAGAATTTAGATTTAATATATAAATTATCATAGTTCACTGCTTCTTTTCCTTTAAAAAAATCTTTTTTTGTTATTATTTACATATGGCTGAATAAAATATGGAAAAATATAAACTTATAGATCAATTTAAACAATATAGCTGCAAACCACTTAGAAAGATTTATACTCATGAAGCTCTGTGATATAATGTACTAAGCCAAGTTGATATGAACCCTGCATTTGTATGTTTTTTTAGGAAAGCTTCACAATTGATTGGAAAAAAGTGTATATAAACAAATACTAAATATATGTGGATTTTCAGAATTGTTTAGAGAAGAGGAAAAATATGGATAGTTTAGAATTATTCACAATTGGAATGTTGCCATGTATAGGCATTTATTGGGGCTGAAACACATGACATTTAAATATGTTCATTACCTAAAAAAGTGTTCATTATCCAAATGTGTGATATATTCTGAAAAAAACAAAACATGATGGTAAACAAAATTACATTCCTGAATATGGAGCACTTCTTAGTTTGAAAAACTTCTGAAGCCCAAGGATATACTAATTTTGGATAAAATATTTGATTAGAGGAATAATACAGGCAAATAACTGCATGTTTAGAACATCTCACTTTATCTCATGTAAGGATTATCTTCATGAAAGCTGACAAAAAAGTAAAACTTGAGTACAAATGTGAAACGTGGGTTTTAGAGTTCACTCTTGGAAGGTGGCTGAAAAAGAACTATTACTTTATCAAAATCATGAGATGCTAATTAAGCAGAAAGGCTTACAGTCCATATTGAAATTTGGAAAAGCTAAAGATGCAGTATATAACACATAATAAATTATGTAAGCTTCTGCCATTCTTGATCTCTCTCCTAAATTAAAAACAAAAAAAGTAATATTTGTATTATGGTTAGCGTTATAAATGGGGAAAATTTGCTTGTTTTAGTAAATCAAGGTAGATAAATAAATAAGGTCACTAAAAACTTTATCATAAAAACATAAATATTAAATAATAAAAATCTGTAAAATTTTGAATTTACTTTCCCGAGGACACTAGTGTACTATCTCTAAACTAGAATTGTTGAACATAGGTTCAAAAGAGTATTAATGATCTTGTAGGATAAACGACTTAAATTAAAGATATTTATGAAAAGAAATCCTAATACCTTGCCACTGATTTGTAATCGCAACGGGTCAAGTATACGAAATATGTTGCGGTTAATACAAAGAGATTTTTGGAGATCAATGTGCATTTTAATACCAAAATTCTTCCCAGAAAATTACATTAATGTGGCAACTCTACTGTTAGATCAGTTAATCCCCAAGTTTATACACATTGCATGACTTGAATGTGTGTTATAAGGAATAAAAACATCATCCAATGATATTATGTGACATAAACATTTGTAAATAAGAGTCTTCCATGCCACTGATTTTTTTTTTTTAATCAAACCATCCAAGGAACTGTGAGAAGTAGGCCACTGTCTAAGCACAAGGAGAATTGTATATAGTAGAGCTTTAACCAGCACAGCATTTCATTCAAGAAGATTGCTTCAAGACTTCATTTAAAATTATCAGGGGCACATTATCTGGGTACACAAGAAGAAGCAATTATTGGTTTAATTAGCTGGCATTCACCACATCGCCCTTTTTCTCTTTGTTCGATTGCCAGGCAATTTTCTACAATCATTAAGCAAGGGAACTATAATTCCTCAATGACCTAATCTACAGCTCCTTTTTATCACATTGGAATATTTTAAAGTTATTTATGACTGTCCTCAATAAGAACTAAGTCCATTGGGCAGAAAACACTTCAGGTTTAAAAATTCAGTAGTCATTGCCATATTCTAAATCTTAATTATATTTAATAATCTATTATGTTTTATTTTGCATAGATATTTGCCATGAAATTAGGCTTAAGAATATTTGGTTGAAAGGGAATGTATATGCTCTCTCTTCTACAATTTGTTAAGATTCTGCAAGTAGTTCATGTACCTTTTACATGTATACATGTATAAGAGTGGAAATGTGGAACTTAATTTTTAAAAGTGAAGGAACTTTGGCCTATAACTTACTGAAAACAAAATATAGACAATTAAGCTTCTTCCAAGATGTTTTTACAAACTCTTGCAAACAGTCAAGTGAAATTATTTGCCACAATGTTAACCACTGATTTAGGTGACTTCTTGAAATTTGAATCTTTGAAATTTGAACTTCCTAGTATGGCATTAGAAAACAAAAGTTAAAAGGCATACAATTGTTTCCTCTGTGAGGCCACAGTTAATAGAGGTGTCTGTGGTGCAAGGACACCCAGTGGAGGATTTAGAAGCAGTAAAAGTGATGTTTTATATTAAATAATTCATAAAGAAGGCATTGGGTCATCAACTGTTATGCGGGAAATTCCCCGGGTGATAAGGGGTCTGGTCCATGTGGCCAGTGCTATAATTTTTACCTCTCTATGCCTCATGGTCCATGAATATTTTTTACAATGTCTCTAACACATTGAGACTACTGTCTGGAATCCCATAGTGATATAAGAGCACAAATCTTGTTATATCCATCAGCTTTCAGTGGCTAGAATATTCTTGTTTGAGGATCGACTGTGTATCCCAGTAAGTGCTTCTTCTCCACTGCCCCAAATTAAAGAGCAGGTCTCTTTCCAGTCCTGCTCACTCTCCAGTCCACTCTTCAATCACAAGTCTTGGAAACCACAATTTTGATCCTGCTAACCGTCCTAGAAGTTCAAATCACAGCCCACCTCACTCATATGATGCTTTAGATTTCAATCATCTTTGCAGCAGTAATGAGCAACATTGTGTGGTTTCTTTGAGCTTTAAACCAAAAGAATAAAGGATCAGTAAAAGTGAGAAAAGTATAAAAATAAATATACTCCCCCTAAAAAATAGTCAAGTTTTGTTACAATAAGTTATATTGTAGCCAAATATAAGAGTGATGAATACCATTTAATAACACTACTGTTAACAGTCTGCGTCAAGTTGTTGACAGTTATATATCTAAGTGGTGTGTGATTTTTGTATTTTTAATTTCTGAGTAATACACAAATTATTTCTGTTGTAAGAGATTCAAAACAATCTAGAAATATATCAAGATAAATGTGAAAGTCCCTTTTTCAGTGACTTCTCTTGCACTGCCTCCTCTTTTCCCCCAGGGGTAATTACTATGAACTCTGATAGCTGTGCATTTTTGCTATCCTGTTTTAATGTGTTTATTACAGATGAAAGAAAGAAAGGAAGGAAAGAAGGGAGGGAGGGAAGGAAGGAGGGAGGGAGGAAGGAAGGAAGGAAGGAAGCAAGGAAGGAAGGTAGGTCAAGATTTATATAAAAGGGACTATACATATTTATCTGTGATATCTTTTAGTATTTCCTTTGGAGAGCTTTCTAAATCTGTTTCTGTCTAGCCAGATGCTTTTAACTATAAAATTGTATGCTATAGATTAGACTTCATATCTATAGCCTAGATGTGATCTAATTTATCCAAGTTCTCCCATATAACAAACATTTGGGTTATTTTCACTGCTGCACTAAATATATTACACCTAGTTTTTGGACAGAAATATAATAAATTATGGGATCTTACTTAGTACTTAGAAATGGACTCAAAGTTGTTCAGCATTATGTATATATTTTACAATATTTTTCCTCTAAGTCTTTTTTTTTTTTTAATTTGTTTGAGAGAGAGAGAGCATGATGGGGTGGAGGAGGAGAGGCAGATGGAGAGGCAGAGGCAGACTCCCCACTGAACAGGGAGCTTGATGCAGGGCTCAATCCTAGGACCCTGGGATCAGGACTCAAGCCGAAGGCAGACACTTAACCATCTGAGCCACCCAGGCTCCCCTCCTTTAAGTCTTAATTTGCAGTATTAATAGACTATAATTTAGACTTTATTTTTAAAATTTTTGACTTTAATTTGAAATTATTCAATTTTTAAAATGCTTAAAAAATGTGTGCTGTTTGCTGAGTGCTATATAATATATATGGTTGGGTTTGTTAATTGTGAATACATTACATATATTTTAAATTATATTTTATATTCTTATTCTCTTTAAATCTTTAAAAATATATTTGAGACATCTTAAAAATACCACTATATTTTTTATTTATAATTTTCCCCTACATTCTAAACAGCCATTTATCTTATAAATATTTTATCATTTATCATTTTATCATTTTTACTTTTAGTCATGGCACTTGTAAATAGTACACAGCACTTTTTGTTTGTTTTAACTTAGGCATTTTGATTACTGAGTTGAATTTTTTTTATTCTTATTATGGAATTTTATATTTTTCAATTTGGCAAAATTTTGTAATCTGCTTCCCTAGCTCTTCATATATTCATTCCCCTCTTCCTCTCTTACTTCTTTAATTTGCCCTTTCATTCTTCTAAGTTAGAATGGCTTTTCTTGTTTCTTGGTTTCCACCCTTCTTGATTCAATATATTGATTGTATATCTCACTTTTGATCTAATTATCATCCTCAAATTTTTTGTTACTCATATTTGGAAAAGCTAGATTGACATCTAGTGTTAGTAAGTATCATTGAGAATTAAATACGATCTTTGAAGCTACTTATCAGTTTTCTTCTCCTTTATAAAGTTACAGAGAAAATTTTATATACCTTCTGTTTCTTTGTTTAACCCATCAGATGTTCAGATTTTTCTCTGTAATAATGGTATAATTGCACCTATATAATGAAATTGTTGTAACAACTGATTGAGATAACAGTTGTGCCTATGTTAATCACCTGAAACATGACAGATGGTTAGCAAATGGCATTTCGCTTATCCGTTTCTTTCTTTTTTTAATCAGTGTATCTATATTACGATTATAATGTTACAGATGTCATTATTTTTCCAAAAGAGCCTAGAATTATGATATTTGTATGCTAATGCTCAACTATACTGTTCAAAATAAATTGTTTCAATATCTCTCTACTATATTGTATGATAAGGACATACAAAGGTAATAGGGTTATGATACACCATCGATATTTCATAAGGATAACCCCCAAATTGTGAATTTGTGTATTAGCTAATTTGTGTATTAGCACATAGTGCGGCAGTATATATTTGAAAAATATTAAGTATACTAATATTTTTAGTATCATTTAATTATTTTAAATTTTGCTTTAGCATATTCTTTGGTCGGTTTCTGATTGTAGATATCACCAGATGTAGGAGAATATTTGCTATCTCATGCTTTAACATTATGAAGAGTGTTAAAATACATAAAGGAAGAATTATGAAGAAAATCAACAGAGCAAGAGACATAGTTAATATTCAAGGTACAGATATTCCTTCTAAATAATCAAGGAAAATTACAAGAATAGGAAAAAGAGAAGAGGCAGCCAAGTCAAGAGGAACATGAGATGGAAGTAACGGATGTATTTCTAACATCCAGACAATCAGGTTTCCTTTATGTGATTTTCATGTTTGGTGCATGACAAAGTGATATGCCAGAACATGGAGTTTTACTGCTCAATAAAACTAGAGATGAGGACACCCTATGAGGCAGGTGTTCAGAGGGATGCGGAGTTTTGTGGTGGGAGAGAGAGATGCTCCCACTGAACAGCATGCAGATGTTAAAACAGAAAGTCCCCCAAATGAGGAGGGCTGCTTGAGAACAGGATATTCTACCCAGCATAACTGGATACAAATATGGTCAAAATGTAACATCTCAAATCAGTAAAGCTCGGGGAATTTAATGTTATAAATTAGAACATTTCTAAATTATTAAGTCTTTTTAAAAATATTTTAATTAAAATGTCCATAATTTGAACAGTATTTTTTTAAATTTTTCACTCATTAATGTTGATAATTTTGTTGCACATTTATGCCTTAACTATGTGCCAAGTATAGTGCGTGCACACTGTGAGGAATCCCATAGTAAATCCCATCGTTATCCTGTACTGGATATGTGTAGATTAAAAGCTAGCTTTTCTGTGTCTCGATTTTTTTTCTTTTAAATAGTTATGGTAAGGTCTTAAGGGTTAGAGTGAAAATAAATAAAGTAATTTGTCCAGTAGCACGTCTGGCACATATCTGGTTCATAATAAATCATAGTTTCCACATTCTCCACTTACGACTAAAATCTAATTAGTCATTACAACATGCACAAATTTGATTAGGCAGTTACCATTCAAATATGTGCAAACTTGAAATTATTTTATTTTCTCAGTTACATATGTCTTTCTTGGCTTTGAACCAACCTGCATTTTCTGGATGCAGCCATCTTCTCATAGGCAAGTTCTGGTGTGACATGTTGGCAGCACCCTACCCGTGGCCTTACTCAGGGCGCACCAGCTTGACCTCCAAACGTCAGCTGCAGTGCTTTGCCTCTGGGCTCTCATGCCCTTGGCCCCACTGTAACGCCTGTAGGGCAGGCTCTGTGTGCCGTACAATTAACATCCCCGTCTGCTGACACACACACTCGGACAGAAACAACGGGAACTGATGCATAAAGACCCCAACTCTATCACCTGCCAGGTGAGATCTTTCGGAGCACCCCCGTGAGACTGGCCTCCAGTGTTCCACACTGGCAGCTGGCTTGATAACGTAGCCTTCTCATTTCTCCAACCCTCTCTTTTCACTTCTCAAATACACTACTTGCTCTGCTTCTGGGAAATAATGAATAGATCATCTCACTCAGCCCAGGCCAGTGACTACAAAGCCTACTCTGGTATTACAATTCCAGCTGCTCTCAAGTGTTTCAGTTGCCCACATAATTCAATATTGAGGCTTTCTTTCAAGTGTATTTAGCTCCCTCTCGAAACTGTCACCTGTCTTGCTTCTTTTCAAAGGGTGTGACTCTGTCTGGGAGCAGGCACCAAAAAGGAGAGTCTGATGACATAATTTGGGACTCATAAAGACAAATAGGGCAGTGCCAGCCTGTGGTTTCAGCCTGATTTAGAGCCAGTCAGGTGGTCTCGACACTGCAGTGTCCGCACAGCGTGTGTGTGACATATTTGGTGTCCTCCAACGGTCTCTCAAGCAGGTGGTTCTTTATTGCCGAGGACTCCAAAGCAGCAGCTGTGTCTCCTGTCGCTTCTCCGCTGCAGCACACCAGCACACGATTGACCCCTTCCCTGTTGGGTACACCGCCCCACTTCTGCCCATCATGGACTACCACGGTCCTTCAAAGAGTCTAAGGAAATGGAGGGGGCCTCTTCTGCTTCTCCGAGTGCCTATTGTTGTCATTTGGCCTGCGTGTGCTGGCTATTCCAGTGAATCTTTCATCTTCTGATATTTCTATTTGAACAGAAACAAGCACTAGTCTTTTTCCCTCCCTCTAAATCAAACTCTTAACTCTGAAGGACACATGTATCTTCCCTACATTCAAAGCCAATTCCAAGAAGATGATAGGGTTAGAGTGAGAAGTGTTCACAAATTCAGCTCTTTTCTGTAAATGACTCCTATCCCCTTCTGAATCTTTGTTCTTTTGCATGGACAAGTTTGTGTGGAATGCCATTTATAACCCACTGGTATTCAGCCACCTAGAAAGTCAGGCAGGGCAATATCTAAAACCACAGCCAGCATTGCTATTAATTTAGAATGTGAGATGAAGAGCATTCTTATTCTGAGATGTGGAGCTATTCATTGCAAAGTGCTGTTATTTGGGGAACCATTAGGCAGTTACCATTCAAATATGTGCAAACTTGAAATTATTTTATGCATTGCATAAAATCATTTTGATGAAATGATACACACACACACACTTATCTATGATATATATGTATATACGTTTATTTATATGAAGTCAGCAACAAACAATTAAGTCAGTATATTAGTAATACATGCAAAAATATCAATGTAATTCATTGATTATGGGAATAATTAGAATGAGTTCAGGGACAAGAAGCTGTTTGTTGCAGTTGCTTATCTTATTTCAACAGTGCCCATCATCATGCTTTGCAAGATCTTGTGCCCACCTGACTCTCTCACCTCACCTTCTGCCGTCTTCTACTTGGATAGCACACCCCAGCCATACTGTTCTTTCTGTCCTTGAAAAGAGCAAGATTCCTTCTTTTGCACTAGCTGTTCCCTATGCAAGATTTTGAATGTGCTGTTCCCTGTACTTGTACTATTCTCCCAAGATGTTTAAATACATTTTCTACAGCGTTCTCTTCCTCATCCTTTAAATCTGCTTAAATATTGAAGTGCAATCGATATCATTTCACACTATTTCATAGCACCCATTATAGCCAAATTTTATACAAATATTTGCTTGTTCGTTTTATTTGTTTTCTCAGGAGATTGTAAATTCTACTTGCTGGATTCCTAGTGTCTAGACCAGTGTTTGACACATAATGGAGTTCAATAAATATTTGATTAACAGAAGAAAGTATAAATGAACCAAACTTGAGCTAAAAGTCTTGTCAGAATTAGTTTTTGCCCCGCTTAAGCTTTTCATTAGAAATGTTTTAGGTTATCATTGTTTTGCTTTATATGTCACTATAAGCAGGTACAAAAGGATTAGAACTTGAACTGGTTAACTTTCTTAAGGACACGATAATAGAAGCAACATAAATTTATGCATTTTCATAAACATTTAAACAAGAATATGAACTTTTCACTAGGCCTATTGTGAAAGTGAAATAAAAACTTATAATTTAAAATCTTTAGTGCTAATTGAGGTTGATCATCAAAATCCCAGTATTTTCTAATGATCTTGAAATGGGATCGCTGTGAAAATACAAATCTTTATCTTCCAAAATGTCTAGCCACTTCTTATTATATAGAGTTAATAATTGCCTTAAACATATAAATTCAGCTTAAATTTAAAACTGGAGAAAAATAAGTTTGCTTAATTTTCTGGGTTATTAAAGTAAAACTAATTTGTTAGAATTAAGCCAAATCTAGCTTTAAGCATTTCATACTACCACTCAGAAAATAACTAAATGTAATGAATTTTACTTGAACAACTTATTATGTGTGAAGGCATTTAGAGTTTGTCTAAATTTCCTGGGGATAGAAGTAAATTTTTTTCTATCTTCTCTACATCTGTGTAGTGTTCAAGGTGGTAGATAAAAGCACTGAATTGCTTTGGTATTTATTCCTTTTTGTCATGTATCAGGAGGAATCATTTATCATACAATGTGTAGGGACAAATAAGTACATCTCTGGATGTAAAAATCTAAATAAAATGATTTCCTAGAAGCTAGTGTTCTTCTCATTCATTCATTCAACAGATGTTAATTGGTCACTGGCGATATCTGGCTCTCTTCTAGGACCTGCGACACAGTAGTGAGTAAAACAGACAAAAATCTCTCACGGAGCTGACAATTTAGAGGGGAGATCATACAAGTATGTAGTGTTAGATAATGATAAATGTTAGGGACAAATTATAAAGCAAGGAAGCCACGTCTGACTTGTTGGGGAGATGAGATCGTAGATCAGGTAATGTGGCAGATCCAGAACATGAAATGATCAAAACTTCAGACTGCACTGATCGGGGTTGCAAATGAAAATCTGTCATTGATAATAAACTCAAACACCTTTCAGATCAAATGAATAGATAGAAATAACATTTGACTTTCAATGTTATTAAGTGCAAGACAATACAGTTAGGGAAGATAATAGTTTCAAGATTGTGATTTCTCTCTGTCTACCATAACTAAACATTAGGGATTCAGAATGTAAGAGACTTTTATATGAATGACTATCTCCCCAACCCAGTGCAGCATCCCCAAAAGACATTTTATGCAATGCAAATATCTCATGTATGTAAAGAGGTTTTGTGATTAAAAGAGTCTACATAATCAGCAATTTTTATCTTATAATTTACATATATATGTGCTAGAAAACATATTTAATAAATCCATATTCATATGGGGTAATATGTTTTTTGAAATTCACTAAATGAGATAACTGATTACCAAGCAGCTATCGTATTCTAAGTGATCTCTTTAGTAATAAGCTTTAAACATTATGGACTTTGTCTAAAAAAAATCAACATACTATCTAGTCGGTACTGCATTAGACAACACTGTGTAAGTTAAATTTTGATAACTTCCTATACCAACTGTAAAACATTTTCCTGTTTGTTTTAAGCCCTGGCTTTAAGAACTCCTTTTGTTCATATTAAAGGTTCTATTAATGCAATATAATTTGAAAAGGACCAAAGTTCACAAAAATAGTAGAGCTCAAAAGGAAAGCTACTGTATATGCTTTTTTTCAGTAAGTAATGTTTATTAAATATTCCATTGGCAAGAAAAAAAACAATGTAATGTTATTTTGAAGAACATGTGTCAATCAGAATCCTGCATATATGAAGAGTTATATATTGATGTGCAGAAGTTCCAGATGAGTAATGATTGGTCTCTATTCAAATCTTGAGTTAAAGTTTCATTAATTCCTACACTTATGCACTCATCATTCATTCACTGGTTCATTCATTAACTACTTACCAAGCATGTGTCTCATGACCTTAAACTGTGTGAGCTTCTAGAAATATGACCATGAACAATACAAACATGGTCTCTGTCACAAAATATTGGTACTATATACTAAGTGCACAACTTAATTATAGTCAACAGAGATGGACGGGACACTAAAATGGTGAGGGAGTGAAAAGACATGAAGTATGGTTGATCTGTCATGATTCAAATGATCCTTGACTCCCTTTCTCCATGAACTTTTACCATCACCAACTGTGTATTTGCACTCTCCAGACTTCCTTCCACTGGAACTTATTTATACAGATTTATGATTAATTTGTTTGATTCACAATTATAGCCGACTAAATAGGTAAAAAGTACAAAGTTCAAAGATGCATCATTTTGTATATTTGTATGTGGTCAAGAATATTAAAAAGTTTTTCTCTTGTTCTCTATCATATTTTTTCTAGGAAAAATCATTTTTCCTACAGTATTATAAGAACAGGAGCTACAAAGGTACAAGAGATGATATAGAAAATTTATCTGTTACATATTCCTAGAACATTAATATAAATATAAAATTATGACAATATTTAAGAGTAAAAATATTTAAATTTGTACAAAACTTTATAGTTGGGGAAGTGGTTACATATAGGGTATTTTCTTGAATCTTCAGAAAATCCTTTGCTCTAAGAAGACTTGCTCTAGGTTAAAGAACAAATAAATAGTAAATAATCCATTACAACTTGGTCCATATCAACAAATTTTCTTGAGTTTCTCACCTATTCTTCCAATTAGTTTGCAAACCTCTGATCCTGGTACCTGAAGTCCCAACCACACCACTCATTAACATAAGCAAAATAAAGCCTTTTAACTTGTTTATTCTTATTTGCATATGTGTCCTTGGCCTAGAAATCTCTATGATTAGAGAAGAGCTATTTAGAACTGTTGGTGATATATTCCAATTGTATAAGAATAAATAAAAGTTATTTAATCATAAATCATAAAATCTCAGGGTTTGATGGACATAAAGGTCATCTCATCCAATCATTCAGTAAGACTTAAGACGTATGTTCAAGTAAATCCAAGTTATATTAACATACTTGCCCTTTTAAGAAATAGCATGTTTTTATTTGACAAGAAACTGTTTAACCTTTACCAGAAAAAGTAGGTGGTTTAAACAAAAATTTTTCATAAATTAAATTAATATTGCTCCAGGAAGAAAGATTAGTATTTAAAAGTAATAAATAAAATGAAACATTTATCATTTGTCTATTATATTTGGGAAACTTCAGCAGTTGGACTCTTATATGCATGCAAAATTCACTCTTGCCTTTCCCCTGACATTTACTCTCCAATGATATATGTCAGAGTAAGTCTGAGCCTACTATGGAACTTAGACTTCAGTGGACTGGGGAAGTATGTAAAATATACAAAGTTTCTCTTACTCGCTTTGTTTCCATTTTCTCTCCCCGTCAGTATATTTCAAGTTGTACAATGTTTTGAAACCTGTTCTGGGCCTTGATCTAACTCACCCTATCTGTTCATCTCCTTTGAGACATTAACTGTCACACCTTCTCTTAACTTTCAAAACCAAGCAATTTTCTAACTTAAGATAATGTGAGGTAGTCCATTCAATGGGAGATTAGTTCACTACTCTTTCCTTCTCCTATTAATTTATATGCTTTTAAAGTGTGCATTTCTGTATTTGTCATTTAAAAAAAAGTAAAATTTAGCTGGAAATGAGGCAGGTAATGTTTAGACTTGGTCGAGCTGTTTAGGCTTCTTCAAATCACATAGGTAACTTTTGCCTACTCCTTTGTTGTCATAATTCCAACATAGGTTTGATGACGTTCAGTTCTATGAAGTAAAACAAATTTACGTAAACTGTGATTAGGACAGACACTTAAATACTTCTTAGTTCTTTTTCTTTCCATGTATTGTTTGTTTCTTGATAAAGTATTCAAACAACAAGTTCTATCAAGCCTGATTTTAGTGGGGTTTTTGAAAGTTACTAATTTCTTGTGAAACTTAAACATTTAGATTAATTACGGCATTTCATAATTACCTGGGTGCTATATCATATGTAACTTTGAAATTATTTCAAAAGTTTGCTTTGTATTACATTTTATCCATTTTAATGTTACTGCTAGAAGCTCTGAGCGTCGCTAGCTTTTTATTATGATCACTTTATTCATTTCAGAGGTTTATACATTTTTCAGTGTGATTTAAGTTTATATTAATATGCTATAGATAACATCATTTTTTATTCAGTTTATAGAGACTTTGCCAAATATATTGACTTGGATTTAATTTATTATATTTCTGATTAGAAAGGTTATATGTGCAGTGTATAATTTGTATAAATTAGTGGATCATGATTTAAGTTCTGTAGAGACTTTATTAAATTTATTGTGTATAGACCTTAATTCAATATTTGATATAGAAAGTAATAGAGATTTCTGTAGTTAACATATTCATGAGAGTAGATATTCATGAGTGGATAACTTATGTGTATATATCTCAGTAATAACAACTGCATTAAAATAGAAAATCACTTTCAGAGAAAATAATCACTTTATATTATACCTTGCATTACAAATATATTTTGATATCTTTACAGTATTTATTATAGAACTTTGCATCGTAGTAAGGACCTCAGAGATTTGGTTCAATCTGAATAATCATATTATGTTTCTCAGGTATCATTTTAAAAAATCATCTAAGAAAAGAACTCAATAGCAACTAAGGATTTTTTCAGAACAGTATATATTTGTCATTTTTTTTCATTTTGAAGAAGACCAAAAATTACATTTAGAAATCTTAAAGCCTTTTTTGAAATTTATTATTAAAGTGTAGTTGACATAGAAATCCTTAAACATTAATCTGATTCTCAAAATAATAATCCAGACACTATTGTTGAAATTAGATATTGTATGATATTTGAAAATCCTTGACACATTCTTTCTCTCCCAATTGAATCAAAAAGTTTATATATGCCCTATTCTTCCAGATTTTTTGATAAAAGTTGTCGCCTATACTAATCATGTTACTGAAGAACGTGACTATAGTTGGAAAAATAGAGCAATAGGTACTTAAAATACTCAAACCTTTTACTTTTCCCACAATGCCAGTTGAAAGCTGAGTTCTTGGTAGCATACTGATATGCTAGAAAATATGAGTGAACTGAAGAAGTTCATTAATGAATTAGTCAGTGAATGAGGGAATATGGCACATGAGATAGTCCTTGGACCTTCTGTTTTGACTATGAAAGGAATCCTGATTCACTAGAACACTTTCAAATGAAGTGGCAATGCACAAGTTAGAAAGAAGCTTCCTGTCTATATCAGTCAGGGTTCAAACAGAGAAGCAGAACCAGTAAAATTACATTATACATACCCATTAGATAGATAGATAGAGTGATATATTTTATTAGTTATTTACATATAAAATTATATATCTATATATGGATATATTACAAGGAACTGGTTTATGCGGTTGTGGGGCTGGCTGAACAAATCAGAAGTCTATAGGGCGGATCCTCAGGAGGGGGTGACCATGAACAAAATGGAACCCCACAGAAATGAGCCAGGGCTGTTGTCCACAGTGGAATTTTTCTTTCCCTCAAAAAGCCTCAGCCCTGCACTTAAGACCTAATCAATTAAGTCAGGCACATTAAAGGTAACATCCCTATTTAAGGTAAACTGATTAGAGACCTTAATAAATCTGCAAAATTCCCTACAAGAGCACCTAGGTTAGTGTTCGATTACCTTGGAACTGCAACCTAACCAAGTGAATACATCATGAAGCATCACGATGCTCATCTAAGAGCTCATTCATTATACTTGACTTTATGTCCAATTTGTAACCTACAGAAATGTGGAAGACTAGTAGTGAATTTTGCTCCTTCCAAGAAATGGGTAACACTTCCATTGACTGCTCTGCATTCTTGCCTTCTCTCTTTTTGAATATTTAGACCAAACATGAACCCAGACATTTTGGAGTGATATAGCAATGTAATGTTTTAATTGCCAGGTCATATTATTATTATTTTTTTCTTCTTGGTCATCGAACGTTTTTCCCCTATAGCTCAACCATCATTGTACTAAAGCACAAGAGTGATAAATGGATGGACTTAATGACTAGACCTTTTAGGATACACATACTAAACCATGTAGGACACAAAGAAGAGTGGTTTTTAAGTAATTGCATCTCAAAAAAAAATTCTTTGCTTTGTCAAACTACAGATTTATATTTCTACAACCATCTTCAGAGTCAGGACTATTTTTTTTCTTTTTCCTGAAGCACAAAGCTCCAAAGAGAGGGGAAAAAACAAACAAACAAACAAACAAACAAAAACAGCATGAAAGGAAAGTTATGTTTGGACATAAAATATGAAATATGGAAATGCACGTCAAAAAGGCACTTATTGATAAACTAATAAAATACAACATTAAGTAATTCAGGCTACCTTAATTCACTTGGTGATTACCCCAGAGTCCCAGATGGATAATAGTTTGGAGGTACAAACTTTAAGGGTGCTCCAAAATCTGGACAGAGGGTACCATATTAAAGGCCAGGCACCAAAACACTTTTCTCACAGTTTATATCATCCACATATCTTCTCTTCACTGAGCCCTAACACATGTGTATGTGGAAGAGGGGGTTCTGAGGAACAGCAGATGGGCTGAGCACAATAACATACCAGGTCCTCAGGTAGTGGGAGTGGAGCTATGGGGTGGATCTGGTCTTTTATGCTTTGGATGGTAGACTTACTCTTGCTCCATGGTCACACACATACAGAAAATTAGTTTTGGGGTGGGGGTAGGAGTTGTTAGGTGCTTGACACTCACTATAGAAGACAATGAAAAATTTGAGGAAGTAATTAAGGGGAAAGTTCAAATGCATTGTCTGTGTCTAAATCTGCTTTATCTCTTAAAATGCCAAGAGGTTGAGAATAGAATGCATGTTTCTGGGGGGAGTCTGAGCAAACTAATAATGTTACTTTTGATAATCACAGTTGCCTTTGAAAAATGGAAAATTGTCCTCCAGGTAAAAAGTATTAAAATTATTATAAACCATTGAAGGAGAAGTGATTCACTTCTGAGTAAATTAACATCGTCTACTTAATTAGCCTTAATAAGTATAAATAAACTACCATTTAGTTTTACGAGGTAGCAATGTAGTTCCTAAAATAAATAATTTTAACTGATATTCAGATATATAGTATTTAATGTTGCAGAAGAAACATACATTAATGATCTCATTTATGAAGAATAAATATGAAATAATAACTAGCAAAAACATAAGAAAGTACTTGTGGCAAATTTATGAGTAATAACAAATGACATAATATAAATATTTATAAAATTTCTTTAATATAAATCAAGTACATCTTGTGTAAAAATACCTGTTTTCAAGTTTGAAATACTAGACATAAAATCTTAAGAATTTCAAATGCATCATTAAAAGTGGCAATTTTGCCAATTGGTTTTATTACAAAAATAAGAAATGGATCTAGTTTATAAAAATGCTAAAAACTATATTAATATTTTTTGGAAACAGCTATGAAAAATAGAGTTATGGTAACAAAGAGGGTTGGGAAATATGCTTTATCTTACTAAAATCTAATACTAATTCCTTTGTTTAAAGATTGTGACTAGTTCAGGTGTTTTGAACATTTTCAAGTTATTTAATACTTAAGAGCAAAGTTTAAAATCTCACCTATTGCTCTTAAGCATGCAATTGAGATGTAAACTTTAGCTGAATATATGAGCCAAAGTACTGGTATGACTCTCCTCCCTAACCCCCACTAATATGAGTAGAAAACCAAATATCACTTCTATGTGAAAATAAATAAAAAATGAAATGATCATTCTTCATTTATGGAAAGAAAAGGTTATTTTTTCTGTTTCTTCAGCAGTTAAGTTCAATGTTGGAGTTTAAGGTGGGGAGAAGAATCATTTTTATCCCTTAGTTATTATTTACTACAAAATAGAAATGAGGTGTGATTTATGCAGTACATTAGACACAGCTTTACTGTTCTCAAAAACTGATAAATTACTAAATAAATGAAGATATCCTAAAGCTGATCACAACATGCTATTAAAGCATCCTTAAAATAGATAGTACCCCGCTGGTTCTCATGGGCACCAACATATTTCTAGTAATCCAGAGTAAGAGATTTAGTTGAATTGCTAATTGCATACATGAAACTAGGTCATATAATCTGCCATTGAATTAATTATATAAATACAAGTGAGTCATGCCACATTTTGTATTTTAGCAAGTTAGCATCTTGGTTATGATAGTTTGCATCTTAAAAGAATATTTTATTTCTGCTCAGAGGAACATTTGCCGAAAACATGAATACTATTTTTTAGTACAAAATTCTAAAACATATATTTTTTTCATATATACAATGTATACCTCTCACTTTTCCTTTTTAAAGATAGTGCAGAATTAAGATGTGAAGATTAAAGTTAACTTTTAGTCAATACTGGAGACAAAATGATATTACTATTATGACAAATGGAGAAATGATGTTGAAAATTATGTTAAGATGGTTTTAAGACTAAGAAAGGTATTATTATTATAAACCACTTTTTACCTTCAATTTGAGAAATAAACTCAATATATATATATATGTACAAGATACACTTGCCACAAACAAATAAAAGATTATCCAGAACCATGTGCAAGTCTGTACTATGTCCTCTAAGTCATGCTCTGTAAGTACATTATGTCCACCTGAATTCCAATTTCACATTTCCTAGTGTAAACTTATACATAATATTTCATTTTATCCAGAGTAAATTTCATTTTGATAAAGAATGATGTCATTGAATATATATTTTTATAAAATGTTTATTTAAATTTTATTGTTCTTTTTTAACAGTTGAAAGGTATAAAACAATGAATGCACAAATTTGAGTTTTCATGATGAGATTATATATTGTTCTTTCGGAATTATTATT
The DNA here is from genome assembly GCF_024610735.1 of Ursus americanus. Classification (NCBI taxonomy): domain Eukaryota; kingdom Metazoa; phylum Chordata; class Mammalia; order Carnivora; family Ursidae; genus Ursus; species Ursus americanus. The sequence continues at coordinate 26,673,985 of NC_142139.1, forward strand.
TACTTTATAAATATAATCACTATAAACTAAAATTACTAAAAATGTAAATGTGTGAAGGAGATTTGAACATATACGTTCATATTTTTGAAGAGTTTCAGAAATATAATTCTATTCCAAAGTACTCAGTGACAAACATGGGGAAAGGAAATTTAAGAGTATATGTACATATCCCATAAAAGATGAATGGTTCTCAGAGTACTGATCAGTTCACTATTTTTAATAGATAAATTAAAGGTAGATATGTAGTGGTCAAAATATAAATATTGTTTTTTTGCATATTAATGTAAATTACTATTATGTGTACTTTATTAGCTGGCAAACTATGTACCTTGTGTAATCTGATTTAAACTATGCAAATTATTATCTACTACTTTTAATACCAAGCTTGTTTTCCATGCACACACACACACATGCACACACACACACACACACACACACGTAGCCTATAAGTTTACAGAACATATACTGTAAATGAACTTTCATTTGCATAAAATCTATACATCTCTTCTTTTTCCTAATTTTCATACAGGTGAACATATGATAATATTGTTTTATCATTCATCTGTAATATCCAGAATAATATGATTGGCAAGAGTTGGTGGAAATTTATAAATAAAATTATATATTTCATATATATTTGAAAGTGTTAACACATCACTTTCTAGATTGCATATAAAGCTGAAAAATCAAGACCTCCAATTTTTTGAAGGTTAAAAATAATTTCATAGGAAAACTATATCACTAGATTTTCAGTCATCCAGCATTACAAGCTTTATATCAGGCCTAATTCTTGATATGGTTTGAAGTATTACAGATATTAGGGCAAATTTGAGAAGAAAAATATTATTTAAAGGTAGAATATAAGTAAAAGTATGGCAGACTATAAAATAAAAATATGTAAGGAAGTTCTAAAGCATTTTTTTCCTCACACAAAATTTTATAAAGAAACCAAATCTTACTGCATGGATGACTCTTATTTGTGACTTAAGAACACTGACAGTTTAGGGGCACTCAGTGGCTAAGCGTCTGCCTTCGGCCTAGGGCATGATCCCAGAGTCCTGGGATCCATCCCCGCATCGGGATCCATCCCCGCATCGGGATCCCTGCTCCGCTGGGAGCCTGCTTCTTCCTCTCCCACTCCACCTGCTTGTGTTCCCTCTCTCACTGTCTCTCTGTCAAATAAATAAATAAAATCTTAAAAAAAAAAAAGAAAAAGAACACTGAAAGTTTAAGTGAGATTATATCACATACATTGATGTTTAATTTAGATCATTAATTCACCATATAATCCTGGACAAATCAACTGATCTTTATGAGTCTTGATTTTATGTCTCATAAAACAGTTGAAATATTACTGTATAATAAGTTATAAGTAATATAAATATAACTTTACTGAATATCATGAAGATTTAATACAATAAGGAATATAGAAACACTTTTTAAAATAGTCTATTTTCCAATTTTGCAATAGTAACAACAAAAAAATTGCTCACCACCATCAATAATGTTATTTGCCTTCTTGTGCCTTCTCTCATTTTATGTACTAGTAATTTGAAAAGCAAACAGGCAAGACAATTTCAATCACACACTTTCTCTTTTGAAAAAATCTTACGGAAAATTTTTGTTTAGAATGATTGTCTGCATAAATAGCTCTGATTTGGAACTGAAAACTGCTAAATCCTATTTTTAAGTATCTTCCAGAAGCCAAGTTGGTAGATACCTCTATAAGAATTGCATTAATTTACTTGGATGAATAAAATATCCATTTTTCAAAACCTGGTGCTGGCAGAAACATCACGGTCCAGACCCTAATGAATAGTAGCAGCGACGATGATGAGGATAATGATAAAGAAATAGTCACCATTTTCTTGGAAGTTTAGGATGAGACAGCCTCTATATTGTGCTCTTTAAATTTTTAGCTCTTTGAATTCTCTTATTCACTCTGCATTTGATACAGCTGTAGATCAAAAACAAAAAACCGAAGCTCAGAAAGGTTAGAAATTCGGTGAAAATACACAGCCACAGTGAAAGACACACAATTTAAGCGGTGATTATTTTAACTCTAGAGTTCATGCTATTTCCACTATATCGCATAGCCTTAATCTTCTTGTAAATTAGTAAGATAAAACATGAAAATTATGTGATACAATAAAAAGTTTAGAATTAGTATTAATATGATAGCTTTTAATCTGCAGTTAAGTATTAAACAGATTAACTTTACCAACATTGAGCACATAACTAGCTGAAATATTTTAGCATTTTAAGCATAATCCATAATTGAGAAAATATATACACACACAAATATTCCTTTCATTACTAAAGTAACTTAGTACTAAAGGTAGTAAAAGTTACTACCAAAGATTCTGAATACTTCCAAATCCACATGTTATCAGCAGCGACCCTTGTAACCTGGTAGCCATCTTCTCCCTCTCGATGGCCTAGTGGGCCTCGGAACTGATGGCCTGCTACCAATTAATATTAATGTTTCCTCTCCTGATACTTCAGGCATTTCTCTATATATTCCCTTTGAAATTATAAAATAAATGGATGGAACAGCGCCAGAGTGATCTTTTAGATATTACACCAGTTCACATCAACCTTCCACAAGTAATATTTGGAAAGTACAAACTCTGGGTCTTGGTTTGTAGTCAGTGCAACGATTTGACCTGGCATGCCAAGGATAATCATGGTTTGTGCATGCATCTTGTTCGAAATTGCCCTTGTTCGGCTCTGAATTACGTGGACAGCCCACCCAAGAGCCCATGTATGATCTGACTCTGCCTTCCTCTCCCACCTCAGGATTTACCACTTTCTCCTTTGCCCTTACCTGCCAGCCACACTCAGTGTCATGATTTTGGAACATATCAGGCTAATTCTGCTCTCATTACATTCCTGTAGTTAGGTATTCTTATATTCTTCTCTCCCAGAATTTATAACGGCTTTCTCCTTCATATCATCATGTTGCGGTCTCTGTTAAAATAAAACCTCTCAAGGCAGCTTTTCTTGGCAATCATTTCTAAAAGAGCTCCCATCCTATCTTACCCCGCTTCACCTTCCTGGCACGAGTTTTGTTTATATTTTTAGTAGCTGATTTTCAGCTTCATTCATTATAACATAAGCGAGCTCTATGAAGGAACATGTCTTTCTTACTCATTATTGTATCTCAAGAACTGAGTTAGGCACATTCTAGAAGTAGCTAACCAAAAGTGTTTTGAATTAGTGAATAATGAGTAATCTGGCAAAAAAGTCATTAAATTTTTGTTTTATTCTGCTAGCTAACTATGCAAGGAAAATTGCAGATACACATTTCTAGAATTATTTCTGAGTCTTTGCTTTAATAATACCTTCTAAATTTTCTTTTCTTTTAATTTTCTGCTTTATAGAATCCTTTCTTAATGCTGTGGTTATAATCAAGTATTATTTAAATACTATTTCTCCAAAATTAAGAAAACTTTTCTTTTGGAAAGCTTAATACATCTTAAAAAGTATTCTTAAAAAACGGTTTTTAATAATTGGGTCATGCAAAATGGAATAATGTAGCAAATACACTGTATTGCTATAAAATTTGAAACAAATGATGAATGTTTCTCAAATATCTGTAAAACGCTTTTGCTTAGTTTAATTTGCAAGATGTTTTCAAGGTGATCTTTACAACTAAATTTATGATTCTATAAAAGTATATGGCATTTCTGTTTTAAACAATGGCAAAAATTAAATATGTGCGAAAATCCCCCAAAATAAAGCACCTAAAATTGCTGCATAAATAAAACAAACATCATTATATTGAATGGTTATAAATAAAATTCCCAGTGTTCAAAGGAGCGAGACATAAAAACTTGAGAGGGTGAGCAAGAAAGGAACTCCAGGTAGTATTCACTTTTAGCAAGACCCAAAGCCTTAAGTTTTAAAGCAGCAAAAACACAGGAAACTGTATCAGCACACAGAATGGGGATGGAGGGATGGAACAGAGATCCTTGCACATTGCAGATCTCTTGAGGAAAGAGCATCAGGAGAGGGTTTGCTAGGGGAAAAAAAAAAATCTATTTGCCAGAAAATGGAAAGAATAAACAAGCTGTAGATTTCAGAATTGGATTTATACCGGGAAAAAAATTCTCCACTAAGAACTTATAATCAGAGTTTGGCCATCATATTCATTGCTTTATGTCTTCACAGTATTCTATGGAATTTAACAAGAGGAAAGACCTGAAAGATCCTGCTTTGAAATAATACTTGTGAGGGTAATATACCTTCTTATAAAAAATCAGATAAGGGTATTAAAGAAAAATAAATTACCCACCAATCTTATCACATGCATAATTGTAATTTATAGAGTTAACAGGATAAAATAAAAATGACTGTTCAAGACATTAAGCTCCTAAAAAGATATTCCACAACAAATATAGGAAAAATACATGTAATGTTCAAATATTATTGGCATTTACTTCAAAGTAATAAACCATATTATATAGTCTACTATCACCAAATCCATTCCACAGTGTATAGTAAAACAGGAAAAAATAAAATGTAAGGATTAGAAAGAAAGAAAGAACAATGTCTATAGTCACAAATAGTTTATCTGTATAGAAAAGTCAAAATGAACATATGCACCAATTACTAGAACTAAGGTGAGGATTTAGCAAACTTGTTGGATATATCAGTATATAATACCATTTGCATTTTCTACACCAAAACAATAAAACATGAATATTTTCTAAAATGATGCCATTTACAAGATCTTCCCTGAAACATGATACTAAATATTTAATCTAATAAATGAAGAACTTCATTTAAATGAATAAAAAGATGTAGCTTTATTGCAGGACATTAACACAGACCTAAATAAGCTCAAAGCAATGGTATATGAGTTCATGTGTAAGAATACTACCCAAATTGTAGACTTATTTATAAAAAGGGCATTTCTAATGCAAATAACAATAATAATTTACAAAGCATTTGAAAAGTTGAATTAAATATTTGTAAGAGCAATTGGCAAAGATAAACAAATGTGAAGAAAACAAACGATGGGAGACACTTGGGTGATAAGAGAAAAAGATATCTTAAGAGTTTCAGTATTAAAAGGTGTCTGATATTATTGTACTAATAGACAAATTGATCAATAGGACAGAAAACCCACAAACCCATGCCTAAACAGGGATTTAGTACACAAGTGGAACAGGATTGCATAACGGGTAAAGGATAACTAGACAACAAATTAGGAATGTTTAATTATCCATGTGAAAATATAAAATAAATTCCTACCTTAAACCACACAAAAATCAGTTTCTATTGGATATATGCTTTAAGATAAAAAGCACAACATAAAAATTCAAATAAATTTCAGGGGAGTATCTTTATATTAAGCATTAATATAATGAAATATCTAAACTTTGGCTATATTAAATTGTAAACCTAGGATATCAAAAGACACAATAAAAGAGTTATTGGGAAAACTACATTTAGAAAAAATATATTGCAAAATATTGGTGCTAGTAGAAATGGTTATACATACATATATAATTTATTTAATAATATATAAAGAACTTCAATGAATCAATAGATAAAAAATGACAGGAAAACATAAAAGATTATGGCAAAGCTATAGGAAAAAAAACCTAAGTAGTCAATAAATATGTGAAATAAATCATAATATCATATCATGAAAACATAAACTAAAATTATGGAGATAAAATGTCACACTCAAGATATGGACAACTCTAAAACTCTAAAAATAGTTCATGTGGCAACACCGGTAGGGTAACTGGAAAGTTCATGAACTGCTGAGACAAATTTTAAATTGGTAAAACCACCTTTGAAAGCTCTTGAACAAGATCTATTGAATTCGAAAACACCCTTTATTTCATTACCACTAAAATTTTACTCCTAAGAATGTATATGAGGGAAATTCTCACAGGTGTACAACAACAGAGGAATGGATATAATGGAAAACAACAACAAAATATGAATGAAACAGCGCCACATATATCAACATGGACATAGCTCGATCAATTTTGAGGGTGAAAAAACTCAATTTCCAGTAGAATTCAGAGAACATAGTACCAGCTATGCAAAGTTCTAAACACAAAAGAGTAATTCATTCCCTAGGACTGTTTTCCATGGATATGGTAAAAATATAAAGATATATGTTGAAATGATAACCCTTAAAGATTGTATTTTTCTTCTATCAGGGGAAGTGGTGGGTCGTAAGGATTCTGAATTAGGAAAAGGACACAGATGTCTGATTTCTTAAGTTCAATGGTAGGTACATGGATATTTGACATGAAATTCTTATATGGCATATCCTTATGTAGGTTGCAAAATAAAAAAAATTACTAAATAATAACATTAAAATTGTGAGCTGACATCTCAACTTCTTTGCTGGTAAAGTAAGTCCACTCTCAAACCATCCAACCTCAAGGTGCTTGGATGGCTCAGTCCTTAAAGCGTCTGCCTTCGGCTCAGGGCATGATCCCAGCCTTCTGGGATTGAGCCCAGCATTGGGCTCCCTGCTCAATGGGAAGACTGCTTCTCCCTCTCCAACTCCCCTGCTTGTGTTCCCTCTCTCACTGCCTCTCTCTCTGTCAAATGAATAAATAAAATCTTAAAAAAAAAAAATCATCTAACCTCTACTCATTCTATTCTTTTTTCTTTTTCCTAGGGTTGCCACTGACTGAATTTAGAATTATTACATCATCCTAAAGCCAGTTGTAACTTGACCTCCATTCAAACAGAGATAATCCTTAAAGGCTGGCCCCTAAAATTTCAAAGGAGTTGGCATCTAACCTGGTAGACAAGATATCAGATTTCCTTATGATTAATTTTTGTGTTTTAATAACTGGTAGGTCAAACAATCCTTAATACCTTGTCCTTTTTTCATAATTTTCTGCCTCTTCTTAAATAATTTTTGTCAACTTCTTACAAATTGCAGAACAAATTTTTCCAGTTTTAAAAGACAGTGTCCTGGGGCACCTGGGTGGCTCAGTCTTTAAATGTCTGCCTTCGGCTCAGGGCGTGATCCCAGGGTCCTGGAATCGAGCCCCGCGTTGGGTTCCCTGCTCCGCTGGGAGCCTGCTTCTTCCTCTCCCACTCCCCCTGCTTGTGTTCCCTCTCTCGCTGGCTGTCTCTCTCTGTCAAATAAATAAATAAAATCTTTTTTTTTTTTAAAGACAGTGTTCTATAGTGACATCTGTTGGAATTTCTTTTACTTAATAAGGGAATGATCAAGTAATGGAATAATGAAATGTTTATGATATATACCTACAGTGACGTAATTATATGTTTCTGCCCTATCTCCCTCCTTTCTGCTTCCAGTCATTCATGTTAAATCTGTTGCTCCAAACAGATAATTGGGGATATATACTTACAAGGACGAGATTCTCTTCCATTTATCTGATAACTGCACCATCAGGCATTCTCTTTAGGTTTCCTTTTACATTATACTTTGATCTTCCTTGCACTCGGCAGCTGGTTCTCATGAACTTTGAGAAGAAAAAGAGAAGGTTCTCTCCATTCATTATCTTAAACATAGAATTTTCTAACTGCTTCTTACATCTATAAACCCTGAAGTGTTATACAATCATTAGAAAGGAGTAGTAGATATGATACACAGTACAAAGTGGGTAAATCAGTAATATCAAGTTACAGAGAGTCTCTTCTGGACCTAATGGAGGAATTTCATCAATGACAATCTGTAGAACAGTGGTGATAATGGGATCTGACTATACATCACTTGCTTTCCTTTGATACATCTCCCATAAAAGCAATGACAGTACTCAAAAAATTTAATGATAACTGACCAATCAGAAGAAAATCAATCATCAATCAGAATCATTAGGCTGTGACTGAACCCTAGAGCATCTTAAAGGAGTGGTCCTACTGGTCAAATTGTATGAAAATTGAGGTATCCAGTGGTAGGGTTTGGGGGGCCGGAACCTCTATGTGAGGGAGGATTTGGGGACTCGGCCTGTGACTCTTTCTCTCCTTTACTAAAATATTTCAGTATTGTATCAATTGGCATAGCTTCCAAAGCTATGTGTCAAAGCCTACTGGCTTAATATAGTAACAATAAATATAGTAAGAACTAAGTAATGACTGATCAATATAGCAAAAACTAAGATTCTTGGTCCCCACATTTCTAAGTCTTTCAGTCCTTCAGGTGACATTTGGTAAGTTGACAGTTTGGGGAAAAGAAAATGAATATTTATAGATTTTGCTGTGGAAAAAGGACACTTTAAATTCCATTTTAAATTGTGTGTGTGTGAGTGTGTACATATGAAGAAAATATTTTTGATCAATTAAAGTAAATGAATGATATTTTAAAATTTAAACTATATTTCTATATATTTTGGATACTAACCTCTTATCAGATATGTCATTGGTAAATTTTTTCTCCCATTCCTTAGGTTACCTTTTAGTTTTGTTGATTGTTTCCTTTGCTATGCAGAAGCTTTTTGTTTTGATGAAGTCCCAATAGTTCATTTTTGCTTTGTTTCCCTGGCCTCAGGAGATGTATATAGAAAAAATTTACTACGGTTGATGTCAAAGAGGTTACTGCCTGTGTTCTGCTCTAGGATTTTTATGGCTTCAGATTTCACACTTAAGTCGTTAATCTATTTTGAATTTATTTTTGCATGTGGTGTAAGAAAGTGATCCAATTTCATTCTTTTGCATGTTGCTGTCCAGTTTTCCCAATACCGTCTGTTGAAGAGAGACTGTCTTTTTCCCATTGGATATTCTTTCCTGCTTTGTTGCAGATTAATTGACTGTGTAGCTGTGGGTTTATTTGTGGGTTTTCTATTCTGTTCTGTTGATCTATGTTTCTATTTGTGTGCCAGTACCATACTGTTTTGATCACTGTAGCTTTGTAATATAACTTGAGGTCAAAATTGTGATGCCTCCAGCTTTGCTCTTCTTTTTCAAGTTTTCTTCAGCTATTTGGAGTCTTTCATGGTTCTATATAAATTTTACAGCTGTTTGCTCTAGCTCTGAGAAAAATGTTGGTGGTATTTTGATAGGGATTGAATTAAATGTGTAGATTGTTTTGGGTAGTATAGACATTTTAACAATATTTGTTCTTCTAATCCATGAGCATGGAATGTTTTTTCCATTTCTTTGTGTCACCTTCAATTTCTTTCATAAGTATTTTATAGTTTTCAGGATGCAGGTTAGGTTTATTCCTAGGAATTTTATTGTTTTTGGTGCAATTATAAATGGGATTGATTTGTTAATTTCTCTTTCTGCTGCAACCTACAGAATGGAAGAAGATATTTGCAAATAACATAGGTGATAAAGGGTTAGTATCCAAAATATACAAAGAACTTATGAAATTCAACATGCAAAAAACAATCTAATTAAAAATGGGCAGAAGACATGAATAGACATTTTTGCAAAGAAGACCCACAGATGCCCAACAGACAAAAATGCTTAACATCACTGATAATCAGGGAAGTGCAAATCAAAACTACAAGAGATATCACCTCACACCTGTCAGAATGGCAAAAATCAACATCACAAGAAATAACTGGTTGGCAAGGATATAGGGAAAGGAGAACCCTCTTGCACCATTGGTGTTAATGCAAACTGGTGCAGCCCCTCTGGAAAACAGTATGGAGGTGCCTCAAAAAGTTAAAAATAGAACTACCCTACAATGCAGCAATTTCACTACTAGATATTTACCCAAAGAATAAAAAAATACTAATTCAAAGGGATGCATGAACCTCAATGCATAGCAGCATTATCTACAATAGCCAAATTATGGAAACAGCCCAATTGTTGTCCATCGACTGACGAATAGATAAAGAAGTGGTACACACACACACACACACACACACACACACACACACACAGTGGAATATTACTCAGCCATAAAAAATGAAACTTGCAATGATATGGATGGAGCTAGAGAGTATTATGCTAAGTGAAATAAGTCAGCCAGAGAAAGACAAATACCATATGATTCCACTTATATGTGGAATTTAAGAAATAAAACAAATGAGCAAAGGGGGAAAAAGAGAGAGAGAGAGACAAACCAAGAATCAGACTCTTAACTATGGAAAACAAACTGATGGTTACCAGAGAAGAGGTGGGTGGGGGATGGGTGAAGTAGGTGATGGGGATTAAGGAGTACACTTGTTGTGACGAGCTTCAGTTGTTGTATGGAAGTGCTGAATCACTAAATTGTACACTTAAAACTAATATTACACTGTGCTAATTTACTGAAATTTAAATAAAAACTTTAAAAAGCTTTATTTCTATAAGTGAGTTCAAAAGCATACCTACAAGTCTCAAATGCTATGAATGAAAAATATGCACCATATCCACTTAAATCTAATTTATATGATGCTAAAGAACTGACTACTTATTAAAACAAGATAGAAATCTTCTGAGCCCCTGGGAAGAACACAACCAAGTATTATTAGCATTTCTGGGGGCTGTGCTCTATTATTTTCTAAAATGCAATTGAAGCTTCATTAAAATACATTCAATTATAAAATTCATTTTATTACAAAAATAACTGCATAAATCTTACACCTTGGGGAAGAAAATGAACCATGAAAGTATCTCAAAAGATAATTCCAAACACTTTATAGAAACTTGTGCTATTCCAAAGGAGCATAAATTTGCCACTTCCAACCTGACTTCACTATTTTCTTCCTTAAGAAAAAAGTCTGTATTTATTTGACATATAATGGTATTTCTGGTCTTGGCAGTGACTTTCCACATCACATATTTTAATTCCCTTGGCAACCATGTAGTCTATTTTATTATTTTCAAGTTAGGCACTCTGTCTTGCCTAAATGATTAGTTAAAAAAATCAAAATATTCAATAAATATTTATTAAAATGCAGTTATAAAGTAGTTACTGCATAGACAAAGGAGATACAAAGCAGACAAAAAGGTGACATGTGACATGGTGACTGGGAAGAAATAAACATTGACTGGCTAGTAGAATTACTTTTTGTTCTTCATAATTACATTATGAAGCCAGTATAAAGGTGCACTTGAGGGGAGACTTTGCAGGATTGTCCCAGAAATGGAAAGGAAAAAAGATAAGTTTGACCACAGGAGCTGGAAGCTGTTGGATTTTCAATCTGGGAAATTCTCCTCAAGCTTGATAGGGTATAGGGTTTGGCAGGATTTTGTAGCCCTGTTCCCATATCAAGGCCAAAGAAAGCCTCTGGATACCTGCCCAGCCCACACAGGCCTTACCAGCCTTATCATTACTCAGGCCTCACATTCCTGGAAAGAGACATTCTCAGAATTTTTACCAACATTCTCCATAGAAGCTGTAAGTCGTAATTTCTTCTTCATTCACACTCCCCTTTACTTTATTTAAAACCATAAGTTCAAATCTTTCAGGTGAGGCTGATTATCAATAAACATATCACACAGCTCTGCATATGTCGTTATCTAATTTTAGTCATAACCCCCCTTCTTACTCCCAAATAAGGCATCCATTCATTTTGTAAGTTACAATCTGTCATCAATAAAAATCACCTTTTACTTCTCAGAATGTCTTCTTTGCCTTCTCATTCAAGGTGAAGTTGGCTCTGTCCTGAGTATCTAGCTTTTCCCGAAGTCATCTTGGCATTTAACTCTTCTAATTTTCCTATTGATAAATTAACACAGGACCTGGGATGGGTGTAGGCATTGTTATTGTCCATAATAGCTGGTTCCATGTTTTCCTCCCTCCTCCATCAAAAAAATCCAGCTCTATTGAAGGACGTGCCATCAGACTGTGTATTCAGCCCCACTCATTTGTTGCCTACCAATCCCAGGGACATTTATCATCATTAATTGCAGGTCTGCTCTGTTTCTTTGTCTTTCTCTCCATCAGTACTGTCTTAGTCTGTTGCAGCTGCTATGACAAAATACCCCAGCCTGGGTGGTTTAGAAACAACAGCAATTTATTTCTCATGGTCAGGTGAGGGCCCTGTTTGGGGATACAAGACAGACCTAGGAAACATTATGGAATCTCTTTTATTAGAGAATTAATCCCATTCACGAGGGTTCAGCAATACACATAATCATCCCCCAAAGACCTCACTTACTAATACCATCAACTCTGGGAGTTAGAATTTCAGCACGTGAACACAAATATGCTTAAAACTCCCCCCCACAAAATAATAAAGCATTCTAAACTTCACATCCCTTTTCATTACTGCCCTATTTCTCTCCAACTTTTAAAGGGATACATTTAAATAATACTCTTATTAATTAAAATCCTATCATTTTTGATTGTTTACAGTAGACTTTAAGCACTATTTTTATTACTTCACATGCCCTGACTCATTTGTCTTGACTTTCTCCTTCCCTTCTTTACCTTTTATTTGCTCTTAAACTCCCTGAAGTCAGGGTTTCTTCCCAACCATTCTATTGAACTGCCCTTTATCCCTGCCCTCACTGTCTTAATGACCTCAGTATTGATATATCAGATGTTGAATTTTGGTCTGCCCTTCATTTTATATTCAGGTGTCCTTTATTATTATTAACTCCTTTCTACTCTTTGAGATTCTCTATTCACTTGGTTTCTGGGGTACCGTAGACTCCTAGTTTTCTTTATGCCTCATCAGCTGCTCACCAGATGGTTTTCTACTTATTTTGCTATTTTTCTCAGCTTTAAAAGTGAGAGTACCTGGAAATGAGTCACTGCTCCTTTTCTCTATCTACGTTCACTACCTGGGTAATCATCTAATACCATATCTTTAAATAATACTTATTCTTTAATATATGTGACTTTCATATCTTCAGCCCTAACCACACCCTGCCTACTATTCTGGATATTGAATAGATATCTGCAGTAGATGTTACTAATAAATTCTCAGTATCCTTCTTGTGAGCACTTGGAAGACTGCCCCTCCTCGAGCTCTTGCATTCGGGCAAGCCCATGTGAGTACTTCTAGCCAGTAGTCTAAGTGAAGAAATACATGCATCTGACTTTTAAGCCTAACAATGGAAGAATGAGCATAAAGTCCCCATGTAGTCATTTCTCCTGCTTTAAAGAACATGCAGGTCTTGTCAAGATGTAATGGCTATAAAAGGTGGTAGCTGCTTCAGCCTATGTGGATAAGGCCCTATATATTGATTGTCTTAATTCCTGTGAGAGAAATTCACCATTGTGTGATAAACTATCAAGATTTGGGAATAAATTAATCACTAAAGTATAACACAGAACATGTTCATGAATATAATATATAAAATTAACATTTCTTTTTTTCTTTTTTTAAAGATTTTATGTATTTATTTGAGAAAGAGAGAGAGAGCACAAACAGGGGGAGGGACAGAGGGAGAGGGAGAAACAGACTCCCCAGTGAGCAGGGAGCCCAATGTGGGTCTGGATCCCAAAACCCTGGGATCAGGACTTGAGCTGAAGGCAGATGTTTAATCAACTGAGCCACCCAGGTGCCCCTAAAAATTAACATTCTAAAACAGATTTAATTTATTTCATAAAAACATTTATTCTTCAAACTATCCCTTAGTTGTAAATGGCAACATCCTTACCAAATTGAACAGGTCAAACATCTAGGAGTCATTCACAACATCCACATCTAGCCTATTAGAAAATCCTATTAATTCTAACTTCAAAATATTTCCCAGACCCTACCATTTTTTGTCCCTGCCACATCAGCCACAGCCACACTGAGTTAAGCCATAATCACCTTTGACTGGAGGTTTGCAAAAGCTTCCCAAATGATCACACTTTCTAATTTTATCCCTCATACTATATTTTCCACAAAGAATTTCCAAATAAAAATACAATTTGTCCCTTTTAAATTTTTCAAAGACTTCTTATTTCATGTAAATTCTTCTCATAATCTATAAAGCTTTATTATCTTTTCTACCTACCAAGATGACGGCATCTCCCTTGGGTCCTGATTTGGCCCGGTGAGCTTTAAACACCTTGATTTTTTTGGCAGTTCTTCCACATGTAATGCTTGTTTTTGTCTTAGGACTTTTTTTTTTCAGCCTTTTGATCCTTTCACCCAAAAGTCTTAGGACTTTTAAAGTACCGTTTCCTCTCCCTCAAACATTCTTCTCCAAGATTTTTGCTGGTTTACCCCCCTCATTGTTCTCCACATATGCCATGTCCAAAGGCAATCTCTGTCATGCCATAAACTCACATCATCCAGTATTCCTTCACCTTGCTTTATTTTTCTTCATAGCAAGTGTCACTGCATAATATGTGTAAGTCTGTGTGCACATGTATGTGTGTGGATGTGAGTGTGAATGTGTGTGTGTATATGTGTATACCTCTTTCTTATCTATATCCAACATTGGATTATCAATTTCATGAAGAATTTTTTTCACTGTTGCTTGTAATTTTATCCTGGGAACTAGAATAGTGTCTAGAATACAAGTGTGTGCTTAGTAAATATTTGTTAAATGAATAAATAAATTCCATTATCATTATTCTATACTCATTCCAAGAAATAAAATAGGGTTACAGAATAATCCAAATAATACCCAGCTAAACCTATGAAGTTATTACTTCTTTTATTTGAAACTATAAATAGCTTCTATTTACTCCTATGAATTTAAATCAGAATCTCAAAATGGTAGGATTCCACAATTTGTTAAATAATAGATAGTCTGCTATTTCTGTTTGTTACCTAAATACATAAAGAGTTCTACATAAGTAGGGAAAATTATTCAGCTAAGATATTTACACTGCATTATATATTTATGCATATAATGTATTATTAAAATTAAGTTATGTGTTTTTGAAATCACCATCAACATGCTTATTTATATTAAAATACCTTCACAAAATAAAATACCTTTGCAAAATCTGTATAAAACAAATACAGAAAAGTTGAAAGCTAAAAGCAGAATTATATATTTTTTTATTTCTCTGATAAAAGACAATATATTGTGCACATTTACTTTTTTAAAAACTTAAAAGGGGTAATGATTGTCATTCTTACCTCCAATCACATCCTTGATCCACTGAAATTACAGATGATTTGATTAAGGAAATAGACCTCCAACCTGGGGCTTACCTAGTGAAAACACCCAGTTTTTTATACTTATGGTACTGATGACTATTGGCTAAAGAAAAACTTTCCTTTGGCTTTTCTGACACTTATTCTCCCTCTTTTCCTCCAAAAGTTCTCATGAGTTCTACTAAACTTTTGCTAAGAAATGTTTGTGTTTCTCAGAGTTCTTCTTGTGTTTGATAATTTCCTTGTTTTTCTGCTCTTACAATAAATATGCACTGTAGTCACCAAGGCAATCTCTACAACAACAAATTTAGTTATATCTATCTACCAGCCTGCCTATCAGTAATAAGTTCAATCTTATCCAAATATGATCCAGTATCTTCCCTTGAATGTCCTATAGTCTATAGAAAAATCAGTGTGTCTAAAACTGAACTCATTATCTTCCTTCTAAAACCATTTTCTCTTCCTTTTATTGGCATTATCTGTGAATTCCATCAATAGATATCAAACTTTTTTCTTTGTTTTCACTTTCTACGTATAATACCAAACTTTTGAGTATTTTATCTCATAAATATACCGTGAATCCAAACTGTGGTGAAGAATGCCAATGTGTCCTACCAATTCTGTTTTTCTTCCAGGCATTTAGGCTGAATTTTTCTACCTCTTTTGAAGATAGACCAAGGAGTCTTTCTAATATTTTGATATACAAGCTTTGTTAATTATGTGTGTGGAAAATATTTTCCCCCACATTATAGCTTATCTTTTTACTTTTACTTTTTATTTCTTTGTCTTTTGGTAAACAAAATTTCTTATTCTTCATAGAGTTAGATTTATCTAATTTTTTCATAGTTAATGCTATGTGTTTTATTTATGAAGTATATCACCACATCAAATTGAGAAACTACTCATGGACATTTTTCACACATAGTTAACAAAGAATTTGTGTCAAGAATGTTAGAAGGACTCCTGCAATACAGTTGGCTAATAGTAATGGGCAAAAACAGGAGATGCCATTGCATGGAAGAGGAAACAAATGAAAGCACTATGAAGAGGTAGTCTACCTTCATATTTTCATAATCAGGAAAATGAGGGTTGACTGAGTCTACCACAATAAAACATTTTATACCCATTCAATTTGTAGAAAATAAGTGATCTGAAAATACTCAATACTGGAAAGAATATGAATCGATCAAATCTCTTTTACAGCCATTTTGGAAAACACTGTGTCATTGCCATTGTAACATTGAAATATTTCCTGTTCTGTGACTCAAATTTTCTACTTATAGATAGATACCTAGAGACATAATCACACAGGTATGCGTTGCATGTGTGACTATCCTTTTAACAACACATTTTGTAATTTAAAAAAATGAAAACTGAATGAAGTGTCATTGGCATCAGAATGAACTATTCCATGGTAGTATAGTCACACAATGATCTAGGTATAGCAATGATATGTACAAGCTGATACCTCATGTAAAATATATGGATGGGTTAAGCAAGTTGAATAGGCTCTAGAGATTTGCTGTACAAATCATGTATATACTTAGTCAACAATAATGTATATACTTAGAAGTTTGCTAGGAGAACAGATCTTGTGTTAAGTATTCTTACCACAAAAAAATTTAAAACACACACACACACACACAAACATAGGGATGAATCTTTGTAACATAATATTGAATATAAAAAAGTAAATCTCAAATGTTTGTGCGCAATATCAAATTATTGTAATCATGTCCAATAGCTAACAGGACTAAATAATATAAGGTTTAATCAGATAGATACACACTCAAATATTACATATAAATCAAGGAAATCATTAATAGATAGTTCAGGACAGAAGTTAAATTTTGTGTAGGTGGAAGTAGGGGGAAAACACAGATTAATATAAGCAATTAGTAATGTTGCAGGACTTGGTTAAATCTTGAGTTCAGAGGTATTCATTATATTATTAAAAATGAATGAATAAACTAACTAGAAAGATATAAAAGATGAAACCTGGCTATGTATAAACCAATAATGACAATGCATCATGAATCAAGGATTAATTCACTTTTATGTATTTGAGATAATTTTTGTTAAATAGTATGTTCAGTGATACATTGTCCTATGCTGCTATAAGGCATAGGATATGCATATTTGCCTCATTAATAGTATTAACATTTATTTTCTCATAAGACCATGAATTGTCTTCCATATGCTATGCAGCCACCCTCTCCCTCCCAAAACACACAAATAATTAATAGTTACTTTTTAATAAGTAAAAAGATGCAGCCTAGCTCTAAAGTACTGCTTTGTGATATGATCTTCCTTGAGAGAACTGTTTATTTTGATACTTGATTTTTCTTTAAATCTTGACAAAATTTTTTTCATATTGTTGTCAATATTATTCTAAAAGTTAAAAATGTGAATACTTACTTATTATTGGCATTTATATATATTTTTATCATTTTAACTCAGATGTTTTATCAAAAACACTTTCAAGAAAAAACATAAAATTAGCAAATATCCAGAAAGCTAAGTATTTTTGTGCACACATGGAAGGTCTTTTAATAGGAAATAAAAGGAATTATAATTTAGCAATGTTGTATTTTATTACATGCCTAGAGAATTAAATGTTTGTATTTAATAAGCTTGAGATGTATTTATTCCTTTTGGTGTGTGTACAATATTGCTGATAAAATTATATGTTAGCCCCACTTGTCAATCTTTTACCAAAAGGGATAATCAAGAATAACATTTTGTGATCTTTTAAAAATACTGAATTTTATTTTTATTTATTTCTTAATACTGAATTTCATTTTTGTACTCTTCATAAAATCACACATACATAAATCATGAATTTAATATAGTTTTGTTCATATTTGAAACTTAGACTGATTGAGTCTTCCATTTGTATCAGGTAGAATAATCCATAAGAAAAAATTTTTAAGCTAGAATTCTAAACTGTATAAGGGAAATGAAATAATTTTCATTGAAGAGTCTTTATTATCACAGAAGGAATCCAAATGAGTTGAAAATTACACAAGAATAGTAAAATCTTGACTTCTTTTATAAGTATTAAAGACTCCTTTGCTTGTGGAAGACCAAAAATGTAATTAACCACATAGATATTATTGTAAGGCATATATATTTGAATAGCCAGTATCACAGTATTTAGTCCAGACAAGTAGTTCTTAAAGGCCAGTAGTCAAGGCAGAGCTAAACAACAGAGGGAGAGCCTCTGCATTGCTGAAAGATCAGTATTTTGAAAGACCTGTTGTAAAACATTTTGTCTAGATTTTATTGCATTAAAAAGTTTAATCATGTAATTGGCGTTTTTCTAAAATAAAGACTTTATAGAAATAGTAATTGGTCAATAATTACAACAAAGCAATAGATAAAATTTGGTTAAGTTTAGATACCAGTCGGTAGCACTATCATTTCTCCTGGACCGTTTGGTGTGACCTCTCTTCTGATGGACTTTCTACTAGATGTCCAACTCAAATCTCAACCACATCACATGGCAACATGACTGTTATAAGTCTATATAATATATTGTGGTTTTCAATAGTGTTTTTTAATACTTTCACTTTTTACATATCCCAGAAAAAAGTCCTACACAAAGAGTGTGTATATGTGTGTGTGTTTGTGTGTGTTGGAATACGAATTAATTCAGATAACGTGTTTGCAAGCAATAGAAACAAAGTCTGACTAACCTAGTAAGAAAAAGGATGTTACATTTAACTGAGAAATCAACAGAAGAGAACAAGGAATCTTTGAGAAAAACAGAAGTCCAGGCACCTCTTGGGAACCTTAAGTAGACGAAGACTTTCATTCGATTGTTAAATTCTAACTCCTTTGGTCCTTTTCCCTTTGTCTCTTCACGTAAGACTGAAATTATACAACATGAGGCATAATAGCTTCATCTTTAGTTGGCTGCTTCTACTGTGTTTGGGACAAGAAGTAAGGCAAAGACAGATCCCAAAGGACGGGATGATGGACAGTTTGGAATAAGATATCTACCAAAAATAAGGCAAAAGTTATTTAACAACAAGTTTTTCATGTTACTGTATTTGGGCTTATACCTACCATGAGCAAAAACTGATGCAGAATAATATTTTGAAAATATTTTACATTTCATTGGAATTCATCTAGAGTAAATAATAGTGATAATAGTAACAGTAATGTAAGTTGTGGTATCCCTTCAAAATCTGAAGACTTCTTTAAGAAAAAATTATGAAAATGTTTTTATAACAAAATTTGAAATTCAGCTAAATTATAGCTCATTCTGTCTTTCATTCATTGATATGATATTACTAAGTTACTATAGCTAAGACTAGAGTTTTGAGCAGAACTTCCAGTAGTGTTTTTAGAGTTACCAGGCACAAAGATCTTTTCTCTTATGCACATTTGCAATCAAATTTCATAGCATAGTTAGTGTCATAGTTGCAGTCTGAAGTTAATGAAAATAGTTCACTGAAATTCAGCTCTTTGGTCCCATATGGTCTCATGATTTTCTAACTAACCTTCACCTAATTGAATGCGGAGCCGTGCTACACTTAAGGAATTTCTTTTTTCAATTCAAATGCTAAACAAGTGATTCTGAAGTTAATAATAATCCAATACTGACAATTATAATGAATTATAAAAACAATTGAATCATGTGCATGTGATCTCACTTTAAGTGAGCTTATTTTAATGATTACATATAGTAATATATGCTTATTGCAGAGTCTTTGTAAAATACTCTAAGGCATGAAAAACATAAAGAAAATCATCCATAAGCCCATCACATTAAGATATATTTAGCATGGGATGAACCAGCGATAAGAGAAAAGATGTTTTTGAATCTACAACATAAGCTACTGATGTCCTAACTATACATACATACATATCTATTATGCATAAAATACATCCATTCACATTTTACTACTTTATAATTATTGTGCTAGTTTCTATGCCCCTAGATATCTTTCAAATATGTATACATTTTCAAAGGTTTTAGAGTTATACATATAACCTTTTACATCCTGGGTGACTTGAAAAAGTTTTCAGGTCTCATGGATTCTTCTATTTCTTCATCTTTAAAATGGGTGTGATATTTCCTGGCTCTAGATTCTCATAAGGATTATAACTAATATCTATAAAAATGTAAAACTGTAATTTGCATAGAGTGAGCATCAAATAAATGTTTGAAAATATTTCTAATTTTATGTATAAAATTTTATCAAATATATATTTTCTCAGTTATGTATTTGGACAATTGGTTAATTTCCACTTTTTAAAATGATAAATAACTTACTTCTTTTATATGGATTGCTGACAATATTCAACAACCTTAGAAAAATTTGTTTTGGGCCACGTGGGTGGCTCAGTTGGTTAAGGGTCTGACTCTTGATTTTGGCTCAGGTCATGATCTCAGGGTCATGAGATCAAGCCCCGTGTCCAGCTTTGCACTGGGTGTGGAGCCTGCGTAAGATTCTCTCCCTCTCCTTCTGCCCCTCCTCCACCTATCCCTCTGTCTAAAAATAAAACTAATAATATGTTTTGTGCCTTACTCACTTTTAAAATAGACTAATGTTCAATTACATTAGCAAAGATAATGGAAAATTAAGTTTTATAAAAAATGGGAGATATTTTCACAATGCATTCTGAAATTTGATATGGATAATTTGACAATTTATATTGTTCCTACATATATCTCCTCTTTCTTTACTTCATTTCAAATTATAAGATAATTACTGTTTTATTATTTGGGAAGAATATCTAAATATTGTAACTAAAATTGCAAAATGTGGTTTCTCATGTAATAAAAAGAACATCAACAGTGAAGCATTTTTTAATGTAAATTATCTGTAACATAATAGAAAGGACACTGGGACTCTTTTTTATTGCTATCTGGGGTGGTGATTCTAGAATGTTTGTTATAGATAGACCCTATGTAAACCACAAAATTTTAACCAAGGAATAGGACCAAACTGCAATTTCTAAGGCCCCTTTTACATTTCTGCATATCTCTTCCATGCCCTAGAGAATATTTTAATTGATACACACACACAGCCCTTCCTAAAGCAGGAAAGGTCCAAGACCATAGACAGCTACTTCCATAATATCTATATAAGAAGTGATCTAAAAATAATATGAATGTATGATGACCTGTGTTTGTAGAAATTACTTTTGTAGTTCTCTTTCATAGTTATTAATTGCACAGACATAGAAGAGTTTTAACGGGAAATTTGTTCAGACTACTAAAAGGACTTACTAATGTTGAAAATTTGTTGAGATTGCATACAATAATGCTTTTGCCCAAAGCAACACATTTAAATAAAAAGCAATACTTTAAAAAAAATTCATAGAAGTTTAGATGAGCAGAATGATTAATTTAGAGGTAAAAAGCCATGAATCAAATCCCTTGTCAGTCACTTATGAGTTGATGCTGTATACCTGTTGTACTTCTCTGAACTATAGTCTTTAATTTCTATAATAGAAATTATGTTACTAACCCAATATGCTGTTTTACAGGAGTTAGAGTGATAATATGTGGCATTACTTCATGTCTATGTCAGAGCAAACACTAAAAACTATTTATTAATCACAAGAAAACATGTCGGAGGTAGAGTTTATAGATTTATTGTGTTTTCCTAATAGGTGTATTACCTCTTCTCTGGTTATTCTGTTTCAACCAGCTATTGAAATCATATTGAGATGATATAATTTAAGAAAAAAGGGTTATAAATTTCTCTCTTTTGAGCCATTTGTATTTTTAAGAAACTAAGTTGGCTTTTAGTTAAGAAGTTATTTATGAATGTCTCTTTCACTTTGGTTGTAATTTTCATAATTATAATTCTTATCTTTTTTTCTCTATAATGTTACTTTTCTTTTGGCCTCTTTTGAGAATTTTTCTTTAATTCAGATAGTAAGTACTTTGTATATGTGTAGACATATGTGTTTGTATGTGTTCTATTGGTATTTATTCTTGGTATTTTCTGGCCTTTTTGAATTTGTGTCGTTAGCATTTTTCTTTTTTTTCCCTCTTTCTTTCTTCTTTCTTTCTTTCTTTCTTTCTTTCTTTCTTTCTTTCTTTCTTTCTTTCTTTCTTTCTTCTCTCTTTCTTTCTCTCTCTTGCTTGCTTGCTTGCTTGGTTTCTTCTTTTGTAAAATTCTCAGTCATTATCTTTTCAATATTTTTTCTGCCCATTCTCTGTCTCTTCTTTCTAGAATTTCCTCTGTCCTTCTGGGATTCCAAATACAAGTTTTCTAGAGCATTAGAATTCGTCCCACAACTCTTCAGTGCTCTATTTTTTGTGTTTGTTTAATCACATAACTGTGATTCACATTTATATAACCTATATGGCTCAGAAATTTTCCAGTCAAAAAACTACTATAGTATCTGGCCCTAGGCCAATGAGATGGCTAGAATGCAGGCAGTAGCAAAAGCAAACTGGCTCTGGAGGGCCTGGTTTCCCACAGATAAGATTAGCTCATAATCTGAAATTATAAAACATGTAAAATAACAAATCTACAGTGAGAGAAAATCAGTAAACATAACAAAGAGTAGTATTAGATCTTTTGAGCTTCCCATAGTGCAAATGTTGAATAAAGATTCAAGAATAGGGGTGCCTGGGTGGCTCAGTCGTTAAGCATCTGCCTTCGGCTCTGGGTGTGATCCCAGAGTCCTGGGATCAAGCCCCACATCTGCTGGGAGCCTGCTTTTTCCTCTCCCACTCCCCCTGCTTGTGTTCCCGCTCTCACTGGCTGTCTCTCTCTCTCTCTCTCTGTCAAATAAATAAATAAAATCTTTAAAAAAAAATTCAAGAATAAATATGTTTAATATTTAATTTAGTTAACACATTGTTTACCAGACAGAACATGTCTGTATTTGACAAGTGACCTATTGGGCTACCGGTTTATGGATTTGTTTTGGCAAATTTTGTATTAGGTGAGAATAGTGATATATAAGACCTTTTTATATAACTGTGCATTAAGAGCTTCACAGCTAAGTCCTTGGCTCCTATCGTTGCTTCATTGTAATTATAGACATACCGGGCAAAATACAGTTGCATTTGGATTACTTAATTCTAAATATTAATGGAAATATATTTTATAATTTATATCATAGCACACAACTCAGAATGGCTCCCTTAGGGTGGGCATAACATCTCAGTTTGCCTGGAAAGTCCAAATTTAAGCCTTGTGTCTTGATGAAACTAATAGTAGCAATACTTTTATTCTTAGAACTTTCCCAGTTTTGAATGATATATCATATGGCTACCATTTTTAAATTATAATGGGAATATGTGAATATATTCTCCCATTCAGTTGAAAAAGTCTAGAAGCAAGGTGAGTGTCAGGCAATGATGGCCTGGAACCAGCTCCAATCAGATAGTGAGAGCCATTTATTAGCATCTCTTTCCAACTTATGTTAAGGAACATCAAGATGATATCTTGAAATTAGCCATGAAGAGAGTATTTACACTTTGGATAACGGCAAAAGCTACAAACCAGGGTAGCTGGCGTGTTTTGTTTGTTTGGTTTTTTCTCCTTCCAGACCAGTATACTACTGGCTTTTTAAATGTTTTTGTTTGTTTGTTTGTCTTTTTGTTCCTTTTTCAGGGGCTCTGTTTTAGGAATGTTTTCCTAACATTAGAAATACCACTGGCCTTAGAAATATTTTTTGTCTGTTTGTTTTACTTCATTTTATTCTGTTTGTTGGGGCCTCTGCTTTCTTTTCTTTTATTCTCTTACACTTCTTCAAATTTTTATCCTCATTCTCAGACTGTCTTTCTTCATGGGGCAAAATGGCTGTAACTCTTCCAAGCCTGCATTCCTCAGATATTTTCTGTGTTTTATCTACATTCTCTAACTCTTCTTACCTCTCCCCTGAAGTTTCCCTGATGTTCTTTCATGTCGTTATCTGTGGGCTTTGGGAACCCAAAAGCACATCTCAAGTGCTACACACTGGTTGTTAAGAGATGCCTGGCCCTTCAAGAATGTGAACTTGTTTATTTTTTT
This sequence comes from Ursus americanus, assembly GCF_024610735.1. Classification (NCBI taxonomy): domain Eukaryota; kingdom Metazoa; phylum Chordata; class Mammalia; order Carnivora; family Ursidae; genus Ursus; species Ursus americanus. The sequence goes on from NC_142139.1 coordinate 26,697,917, forward strand.
CAGGTCTGAATTATTCTCTTTAGGCACAGTTGTATTGTCATTTCTGCTCCAATTGTTCCCACTGCTTCTTTGGGTAACTAATTTATTTAGCAGTCTAAACTTTGAGGGATATAAACTTGAAGCAGTTTTATATTTCTCCAATGACTGCTTGTAAGCATGCTCTCCAGAATGTTAATTGCTGACCCCTAGAGCAATTTTTTGGCAGATGGCATACTTCTTGATTACATTTTGTGACACAATATCCATTCACTTTAAAATGCAAAATTTATGGCTTATTCAAAATTAATCCCTCTCTTTTCCTCCTCCCAAGCCCAGCTATACATGTAATCTTGGGATCTTGGAGTTACAAATGGCTATTGTCTCTACCCTTTCAATCTTTGTAGTCCAATTTCTTTGAGTGTGTGATGCAGGTGTATAAGGGCTGCTTCAGGAATACTTCTATTCCCTCCTTTCTTAAGGTCTTAAGCATAAGAGCAAATTCTATTTCACTTCCTGTTCATGGTTTTTGTTATATCCTTGAATGTTATTTTTGCCTCTTTAACCAACACTGATTGCCAATTAATATCTTCTGAGCAGTAGGCATTTAAGTTTTATCCCTTTCATGTGACACTAGAGGGTGACTTAACTATAATTTCCTGAAAAAGAAAATTCAGGCCCAATTGTGCCACCTATTTATTCTTCCCTTTCACCAATCAGGCCATCCCCTTGAATTGAGTAACCATTGGGACAATTCAGTTAGGTTCTCTTCTGCAGTATCTTTAGATCCAAGGGGAAGTGATAGGTCTTTGGTATGGCAAAAAAGCAGAATATTCCAAAGCTAGTCATTCTCTTTATCCTTCCATCTCTCTTCAGTTGTCTTCCCAACATTTTATAATGGCATAAAACAGCTAGTCAATGCTATAGGGTAAGTAGATTGCCAATTGTGAAATGAATTTTCAGGCTTTCATTCCTCAAGTCAACTTTCATCTCTTTAAATGATTCTTTTGGAAGGTAATCAGCCTCACTTGACTCGAAGTTGTATCTGAAAAGTAAGCTCCCTTTATAGAAACCACAAGGTCTCCAACTAGGCCAATGACACAATTCCAAATACATGACTTCACTGCCCTGTATTGCTGTGTCCTGTATGTATGGAAGATGGTGGTGATGTCATGGGAAGTAAACTGAAGACTGATTGAGATAGAGACACTGACAAAGGTCTTTATACATGATTCTTAGTGACTCATTGGTGGCTTTCTCATAGGTAAAGGATAAATAATGAGATCTTATCTTCAGCTTTGAGCCCTCATTGCCAATTTCAGGATAATAGGAACAATTCTATGTAGTAATTTATTACAATTGTTAACGCTCATAAATTTTACATTTCTAGCTTATACCGTCAACGGTTGTTGTTCTGTTTCATCTTCACCTCATTGCCTCTTTTTTTAGATTTATAAAGCAGTACAAAAATGTGTCTTCTATATCCCTGCTCTAATATTTTACACTATCAATTCTGTTCTGTACTGCTCTGGTAAGATTTCAGTTCTTCTCTGATCATTTATCTTTTTTTGACCTAGATGTGTTATATAATTAAGTTCTTTTTTTAAAATTTTAACTCATCATCTTCTGCATTTTTCTTTATAATTTTCAATAGGAGATTAATGAAAAAATATATCATATGTTTTGAATAAGGAAGATAATCACATGGCCAATATTTGGGAAGTACAGAAAAATATAGTGAAAATTTTATCTCACCCCAGTCTGTCACCGAATTCCTCTCTTCGGTAGTGACAGTTACCATTTTATACACAAAAGGAAAATTACAATATATTGAATCAACTTCAAATTTATAGACAGCAAGTGGTATGTACATTTGTTATCTTATTATATACCACTAAGTCATCTTTAATTGGAGTTGCAAATATACAGGTTATAATTTTTATGTCTTATTGACAATTTGGCAATATGATATACCAAAATTCTACTTCGGTACATATTAATTTAATGATATATATGTATACACATGCACACTATATTCAGCAACAAACAGAATCCTTAGTATTTTTAAATATCTATAAAATCTATTTGATATAAAACAATTAAGAAAATGAGATATACGACCTATATCATGAGTACATATATTCCTTCCCCTTTATTACAAGTGATTTTAACAGTCTTAAATAAATGTAAATAAATAGAAAGGTATTTCTAGGAAAATTAATATCATTATTGTATTAGTTTTTCTCAAACTGATCTGTATATCAATACAATTTCAAACAAAATCGTGACATTGGTAGAGAGATAAGAAGATCATTCTAAATTTATTCTGAAGAGCAAAGACTAAGGTACCCCAAGAAATTGAGGTGATGAAAACAATATACTGGGGATATCTCTGGGGTAATGTTATATAAATATACATATGTTAAATATATTATTGTGCTTTAAAACTTTCAGGTGTTCATCATGCTTACTTTATCTTTCAGTACTATTTAAATGTGCTTTTCTCATTTACAGCTGAAAATAAAGTTGTAGTGCATAATTTCTAGACTAATTTCCAATACCTGGCAAAAATTCATTATGTTTCTTTAGACTCATGTAAATCCATAACTCTAGAATACATTGCTCTGTGGGTTTAGGGCTGGTTGTCTCAAAACTTTATTCATACGATTTCATCTCCAAAGATGTTTTTTCCACATTTTACCTTATTGCTTTATATGAACTCTGAATGGATATAAAAATAGTAATATTGATTGGGCATGGGAAGAGCATGATGTAAAATTTACAATAATGCAGTCTAACCCGAAACAGTGTCCACAGATTAGAAATATGACATTTTTGATACAATGCAGCTGAGAGTGAGAGAATTAACATTTCATTGTGCTTCTGGAAAAAAGTCATCAAACCATAAGCAAACTACATATTGAATCCTTTTGTCCATTTATTTTAGACTATCAAGACTATATCTGCATAGTCTAAAACATTTCTTTTAGGTCCTGGGCATATTTGTACTATGACTTTTAGCTTTAAAGATTTTTATGCATTAACATCTTTTGCCTACCTTTATTAATATTTTAGTGAACAAGTTATAATAACAATATTGGAGGATATTAACAAAGGGTTTTCTAATCCAGACCCTTAATGAAAATTTCAAAGTTACATTTTCATGTTTCTGCACCATATTTTTTAAACCATATCAACTACATTAAAATGCTTTAAATTGTTGAGCAAAAGCTTTTTTATCTTGATGAAGTCCCAATAGTTCATTTTTGCCTTTGTTTCCCTTGCCTTTGGAGATATGTCTAGCAAGAAGTTTCTGTGACTGAGATCAGAGAGGTTGCTGCCTGTGTTCTCCTCTAGGATTTTGCTGGATTCCTGTTTCACATTTAGGTCTTTCATCCATTTTGAGTCTCTTTTAGTGTATGGTGTAAGAAAATGGTCCAGTTTCATTCTTCTGCATGTGGCTGTCCAATTTCCCAACACCATTTGTTGAAGATACAAGTGAGAACCACAATGAGATACCACCTCACACCAGTCAGAATGGGTAAAATTCAGCCACTCTGGAAAACAGCATGGAGGTTCCTCAAAAAGTTGAAAATAGAACTGCCTTATGACCCATCAGTCATGGGTATTAAGGAGGGTACTTGTAATGAGCACTGGGTAAAAATCCCTACTAGGGATTTACCACAAAGATATAAAGGTAGTGATCTGAAGGAGCAACTGCATCCCAATGTTTACAGCAGTAATGTCCACAATAGCCAAACTATGAAAAGATCCCAGATGTCCATCAACAGATGAATGGATAAAGATGTGGTATATATACATATATATATACAATGGAATTCTACTCAGCCATCAAAAAATGAAAGCTTGCCATTTGCAATGACGTGGATGGAACTAGAGGATATTATGCTAAGCAAAATAAGTCAATCAGAGAAAGATTGTTATCATGTGATCTCACTGATATGTGGAATTTAAGAAACAAAACAGAGGATCATAGGAGAAGGGAGGGAAAATAAAACAAGATGAAATCAGAGAGGGAGACAAACCATAAGAGACTCTTAATCATAGGAAACAAATTTAGGGTTGCTGGAGGGGGAATGGGGTAACTGGGAGATGGACATTAAGAATGGCACATGATACAATGATATAATGAGCACAAGGTATCATATAAGACTGATGAGTCACTGAACTCTACCTCTGAAACTAATAAGACACTATATGTTAATTAATTGAATTTAAATTAAAAAAAAATAAAATGCTTTAAATTGAATTTTAATCTGAAGGGTAAATCCTTTAATACAGTGTATTTATTATATACACCATATCTGTTGTTACATTGCAACTACTCATTTCTATAATTTTATTTATTTATTTATTTATTTATTTATTAAAGATTTTATTTATTTATTTGACCGAGAAAGAGAGAGACTGCCAGTGAGAGAGGGAACACAAGCAGGGGGAGTGGAAGAGGAAGAAGCAGGTTCCCAGCGGAGCAGGGAGCCCGATGTGGGGGTCGATCTGCTGAAGGCAGATGCTTAACGACTGAACCACCCAGGTACCCCTATAATTCTCCATATTTAAACCTCTTTTGTTAAAAAAACAAAACAAAACAAAAACAAAAAAACAACTTGCTTTTCTTGTACATTATCCTTGGTCAATTTGTATTGTAGATATATATATATTTAAAACCCACAGGCTTAAATATTTTACATTTTTATTAGCCTAAATGGATTAAAACTAACAAGAGTTCTTACCTGTATGTATGTCTGTATGTATGTATGTATGCATTTATAGCCATGTGTTTCCTCTCCCTCAACTATTTTTTGATTCTTATTTGGTGATAAAAGTTTAAATTTAATATGAAGTAATACAGTTCTCATGTAAAATAATCATAGCCCAAACATCATACAGGGGGAAAAATGGTGATACATTTTTGTATTTTAAAGGACAAAGTTTGAAAGAACACTTGCTTAGATTTTTGTAATTATAAGAACCAGTGGTTAGATTCGCTTCACTCCTCATGTTACTTTTAAATAGACACTAGACATAACAGAAGGAGTGTCTGTATACATTAGTTAATTTTAAAGGTTATATAAGAGAAAATGGATTTTATCACTAATATTTTTAAAGTAAAATTCATATTAAAAACTACGTATATTTTAATCTTATTTGAAGAAAAAAAAAACCAAAGAAAGAACATATGGCTGCTTTATAATGTAGACTACTTGGCATAACTTGAAAAGAATTCTCAAAATGCATAATGAATTCAAGCAATAACTTAAGTTTAGTAGCTATGAATACTCTTGGTAATTTTATAATAAGAATGTTAGATGCCAAAATAAAATTAACTTATTAGTCCTTTAAAAAATTCACTTAGTATTAATCTCAATTGAAATTTACCTCTGAATGACTTTTAGCCAGAATAAAAACATCAGAAAGAAAAGAGTAAGAAATAAGTGAAGTGGGTATAAAAAACTAAAAACACCATTAATAACTTAATTTTAAATTTGTATTTAAATTTACCTATAAGAAATTCAAAGTGAAGATATTATTTTTGGCGCACTTCACCATATTTTATGATACTCAGCTAATATGTAGTCAGCAATATAATATTTTTTATTTAATCAGGGCTCAAGCTATTGCATCTATATTGTTTTCCTAAAGAAGATACATTTTTTCAAGTATATTAGACTCCATGTCATCTTTTCCTTTCTTTCTTTCTTTCTCTTTTTTCCCCCCAATTTTTACTTAAATTTTGGTTGGTTAACATACAGTGTAATGTTGGTTTCAGGAGCAGAATTTAGTGATCCATCACTTACATACAACACCCAGTGCTCATCACAAGTGCCCTCCTTAATACCCATCACCTATTTAGCCCGTTTTAAATAACTTTATAACCTGAACCATGGGAGAAACACTGAGATGGCCTTACAATTTAATTCATTAATACTCATCCTCAAATTTCATTTTTGAATAGCTGACAGTTTTTGTTTTTTAAATTTTATACACATAATAATATTATCTTTTTAAAGTCTTGTATCTTAGATACTTCTTATGCAGTTTTTTATATTGTTTTCATTTAATGATAATTTCTTTCAGTAATGGACTCAATTTCGGTACGTATAATTTGAGTTAGTGTGACACTTTCCTTTGAAGTAGTTTCCAAATCATTCATTAAAAATTATTGGTATTCTATAAATAAACAAATAGTAAATAAAATAAAAATTATCAGGATTCCACATGTAGAACTGCAGTCTTTCCAATTAACTATTAAAATCTACCTCTAGTGGGGCTTGCATTATTTTTAATGCCTCTTTCTCAGAGGATGTTTAAATTGTACTTTGAATTTGTTGACCACCAGCATTAAGTCTCTGGACTTCATTCATATTACAGACATTTGGTTTGCATATTCCTTGAGTGGAGGGGATGTGTCTTCTTCTTACTTTCTTTATGTATTTATTTTTCCAAAGTTTTATTTAAATTGTAGCTGGTTAATGTATAGTGTAGTATTGGTTTCAGTAGAATTTAGAGATTCATCACTTTCATACAACACTTACTGCTCATCACAACAGGTGCCGTCCTTAACACCCATCCCCATTTAGCCCATCCCCCACCAAACCCCTCCATCAACCCTCAGTTTGTTCCCTATCTCTTATCTCTTACAGTTTTCTTCTCTCTCCCTTTTTCCCCCCTCCCATATGTTCATCTCTTTTGTTTCTTAAATGCCACATGAGTGAAATCATACAATATTTGTCTTTCTCTGACTGACTTATTGGCTTAGTGTAATACACTCTAGCTCCACCCACATGGTTGGACATGGCAAGATTCATTCTCTTTGATGGCTGAGCAATATTCCATTGTATATGTATACTACCTCTTCTTTATCCATTCTTCAGTCAATGAACACTCAGGCTGTTTCCATAATTTGGCTATTCTAGATAATGTTGCTATAAACATCGAGGTGTATGTGTCCCTGTAGGTAACAGTTTTAATAAGCAAAGGGAACTTACATAGGAGGCTTGTCTTGGGTAGCAACAAGGCAAATGGATCCTCACACCCGTCTGCCAAATCTTAAAAGCTTATATAAACCCTTATTCAAAGGTACTTGACATATTATAGTACTGATTGCACCATGATCTTTGGCAAGTTTCTTAGCTTTTTTTCCATATATTCCCCACCTATGAAGTAGGGAATAATAACAATACTTATTCATAGAATTCTTTGAGGATGAAAGGATATAATGTACATATAACTTCTTAAAAATGCATAGAGGGCTCATAGTGTTCTATAAGTTTTCATTCTTGTTATTACCAAATTTACAATATGGAAATCTTTGTTGAAAGACCTCTCAGTAGCCCAGAATCTGAAAGGTGAAACATGACTAGATTGCAAGATAAACTACAAGACATGCAGGTATATTTGAATTTTACTAAACAACAAATAATGCTTTAGTAAATGTGCCAATATGGCCTGGGACATCCTTACACTAACAGATTATGGTTTTTATTTGGAATTCAAATCTAATTGGGTGTCCTGTATTTTATTTACTAAATATGACAACTCTAACATAACGCCATTTACCTTGGATCTCTTGCTACCTCTAAGTCCTTGGTCTTCTTGGAATTCTCAGATCTCTTTCCCTCCCAAGTTCCTGAATTGTTCCATGTATGTCCAAGTCACTGGGAAATCTAGGAGAAACCATCTCTCTATTTGGTCTGTGACTGTTACTCACCATTTGAAGAAATTCTTACTTCAGGCAGTTTAGGCTTTCTGTTTGTACAGAATCCCAAAGGGATGAAATTACAAAGATTGGGTAGAGCATGAAATCACAAGAAGAGGAAAATAATCAGACAAAAGTATTTTAATACATATTTTCATTTTTTCCTGTACTGATGCCTCTTAGCTACCATGTTTCTATCATTTTCTTTCACTAAAGATGGTCTTACCTTAAAATTCCACATGTATTTTACAAATAATCTGGATAAAATATGCATATTCTACATTTGTATTGTTCAGAATTAAGAAATAAAAGAAGTTATCTTTAATAAATAACTGGTCATTAAAAAGACACATTTAAAGAAGAATGCATTTGCTTTTGATATTTTTTAAAATGATCGTAATGTACCAAATAAGCCTACAGAGGATGGGTCTCTATTTGCTTTGTAACCTCTTAATATACTACAGTTTATGACACATACTGATTATTTAATATTAATTAGCTAAATAAATAAACATTTACATCCTTCAGTCATCTACAGTGAAAATCATGACTCTTTTTCAAGTTAATCATTAAATATTAATATTTTACTGATATTAGAAATAAAATATTATGCAAATAATTATTTATAAACACTTCTTGAGAAATAATGGAAAACAAATTACAATAAACTCTGTTGTAACTCTTACTTAATGTAGATTAAGTATAAAAACTACCACACAGTTCAGTCCATGGGTAATTAAATCCTTTTCCTCTTTATTCTGCCATTCATAGCAAGGATAAGTAGTTTGGTTTATTATATTTTTATTTTGCATGTAACATGTTAGGGGAATGTTTTCATTTAGATTTATTTAGATAAAATATCTAGTAGTGTCTTTAAAATATGACAGAGCTTCTGTTCCTAGGTTTTTCTTTTTTTAAAGATTTTATTTATTTAGTTTAGAAAGAGAGAGAGAGAGAGCAATAGAGAGAGCATGAGCAGGGTGTAGGGGCAAAGGGAGAGGGAGAAGCAGACTCCCCATTCAGCACAGAGCCTGATGCCGGGCTTAATCCCAGGACCCTAGGATCATGACCTGAGCTGAAGGCAGACACTTAACCAACTGTGCCATCCAGGCGTCCCTGTTCCTGGGGTTCTAATGAAGTGGTACATTGGAACAATACATGAGCATGAACATCTTAGTCATATAAAGAAAAAATTATCCATCATGTCATTATGCCAAGCAGTTTGCTGGCCATTGGTGATACAAGGCATGTGCGTGAGTCCTGAGATACACTGGATAGACAAGCTACAGTACTTACCTTCCTTGAGAATAGGTTTTAATGAGGGAACATTCTATTGTGGCTGCAGCAGAGATACACAAGGCAGCTGGAGAGTTAGAAATCAGAATTTCAAGGACTTTTGATGTCATATCAGAACTTCTGAAATTCATTCTAAATACACTGGGAGCTGTTGAGTGGTTTTAAAAAGAAAAGTATTAGATATCTATTTCTGAAATCCTTGTGTAGCTATAATTTGGGAACTGGGTTGGATTAGAGCAGTTCTCAGGTATGAGGATCAGTTATGGCTGTTCTAGAAATCTGGGTCAGAAACCAGTTTGCTAGCAGTGAAAATGGAAATAAGTTGATGTATTTAAAATAAATATTGGCAGTACAAATGATAGGATTTTCCCTGAAAATACCTTAGGCTCAAGACACTCTGGATTTTGTTCAGCTCTCAGGATTTATAATTCCTTTGCTGTCATCTAGACAAGAATTTATAGGTGTTCTTATATGTGTGTGTGTGTGTGTAGCATATATTTTGTGTGTGTGTGTGTGTGTGTATATATATATATATATATATATATATATATATATATATATATATATCATTGCCTAGAGAATTTTTAGTCATCCTCTGTGACTGAGCTTATAATAATTTCCTTTGTGAAGCATTCTGTGGTGTCTGAAACTAAGTTAGGTCTCCCTGATGTGCAATTCATATGTATCCTATAATTCTCACAAATCTTTTGGTGGGTACTAACTTAGTCCACAAACTGAAGGGTGGATGAAATAGATTTTATTTGTATACTGAACTAAATTTTTTCAAGCCTAACATTCCATAAAAGTTGCAGAAATTTTGCCTACTTTGGTGTGGGACTTACCTCCTCTTTCACTTGGAAGTTTATTTCCAAGACTTTATTTCCAGCGATGGGAGTGGGAAATAGACATCTTGTACCAAAGGTTATCTATGTGTGATCTTCTGAGCTAGCTATTTTTACTGTATTCCCCATCGTCAGAGCACATAGTTCACTGTGGAGATAATAAGAGCTAGTGCTTATAGAATGTTTACCTTGTGATAAGTAACAGTTCTGTTTTTTTTTTAAATTTCAAATATTAAATCACTGAATTCTCACAATATCCTCATAAGGTAGCTACTATTTAGTGGTTTCATTTTAAAGTGAGATGCTAAAACATAAAGAAATTGAAAATAACTTGCTAAAGTTCACACAGCATATGACTAATGGACCCAGATTTGCTAAGGAGTCTAGCTTCAGAATCTATAATCTCATCCCCTACAATGTAATGTCCCTAAATCCCAATCAGCTGTGATAGCTACTTTGCTAATTTAATGCCACTTTAGGTACCTTGAAAATTCTTCCATTTCCAGAACAGGCTGTGAGTTTTTAAAGCTCCTTCTTGCTTTTGCTAGTTCTTCTCTTTTACCACTACCAACCATTCAACTGGGCCCTGTTCAACAAAGTCTTTTACTTTGAATCTGCAAAATCAGTTACAGTCCAAGGTTTTGTTCTATCTACATCTGACCCAGAAGCATGCATACACGTGTGTGCACGCAAACACACACACCGGGGTGGGCCTAATGGAAACTGCTACCATCTATAGGCCGTCCTAAGCTTAGGAATCCTTTTATGGACAGGTCTCCTGGCTTCCCCTTATCTCCCAGAGTTCAAAGCATTCAGCATGTAATCTAATAATGATTTTCAAATCTGGATACAGAAAAAAAAAAGTTGGAAGGCTAAGGATTTCTTTTTGTATGTAGAAATATTCTCCACCTATATAATGAAGGAAAAATAAAATCTACCGCCCTTCTTGAGTTGGTCCTTGTGCAGGCAATTAACTATTTCTCCTCAGTTTTTTTTTTAAAGATTTTATTTATTTATTTGACAGAGATAGAGACAGCCAGCGAGAGAGGGAACACAAGCAGGGGGAGTGGGAGAGGAAGAAGCAGGCTCATAGCGGAGGAGCCTGATGTGGGGCTCGATCCCATAACTCCAGGATCACGTCCTGAGCCGAAGGCAGGCGCTTAACCGCTGTGCCACCCAGGCGCCCCTCTCCTCAGTTTTTAGCAGTGAACTATTATTGTTCCTCAGTTGTGAAACATGATTTAGGGACCTATGACGTTTTTATAACATTACAGTCTTCAACTTGACTTACACATCGAGTAGCAGAGGAATGGATGGGCATCCTCCTGAACGACTCCCCACTAATGAACATTCTGAAAATAGGAAGAAAGATGAGCCTAAATACCTAACTGTGAGCACCATTTTGAGCTGAACAGCTTATCGCCCTCAAAAAGACACACAGGCCGAGGCAGTGGGCAACAATAGGTGAAATGAGAAGTGGCATGGAGCACAGGTCCGAGTGTCTGACTCTTACTATGCTTACGTATTATCGTTTGGAGCACCACACCTCGACAGAGCCACCAAGTTATGTGTTTTATAAATATTATCTTATGTAATTGTCAAAAAACAACCCAGAAGTGGCAATTAGGACAATTAAGGTCTCATTAAGACAAATCCTGTCTTATTCAAACTGAGACTCAGAAAGATTCCATGTACTATCCATTGCTATGCAGGAATGAGGAGAAATAAGATTCACGTTTGACACATTTCTGAAGTACTCTTTTCTTGTCTTCTGCATTTATTTTTGGGTGCATACTTTTTGATAATTTCCTGATAAGATGAATATTTTCTGATTTTCTATAAAAAAGAAAATGAAACTATCTCTATCATTTTATTCAAAATCTGATTTTTATCAAATTGTCTTCATAATTCATTTCTGTCTTCATAAGTCGTAATTGGTAAATGTCTAAGAATGTTGTCAAATTGCTGTCAAATGTTTAGGAATGTTGTAAGAAAAAAATAAACTCCTTTCACATGTCAGGTATAAGGGTTCAGGCATTTCAAGTTTTCTTAGGCTATGACAAATCTTAAATAATGCTTGAATTCATTAGCAGTGTGTTGTCAGTGTTCTTACGGCAGTGTTTTAGAGCTTCATGTAAGCTCTAGCAATGCTGGATTTTCATGTAGCATCAGGAAGAAATTTAAATCTGTTTTCCAATGTGTTTATTTGATTTATTCCTCTCTACAGTTGGATTATCAAATAATCCAAGAGCTGTTTTGTTAGTGTCTTTTAAAAATATGTCTCTTCCACTTAATAAGTTACTACTTTTGATCTAACCTGGTTTATATAACTGATTTGCTTTATTTTTAAAATATCCATTGATACTATTGCTTGTCTTAGGCTTCATTAATTTAGGCTTCATTCACTTTAAGATGGTGCGTCTGCCTAAGGTTTTTCTCATTGTATGCCATTCCTTCTTTTGTAAGAATTCTCCCTTTTCTCATTCATCTTCTGAATTACAAAGACCCTTCACATCACAATATAGTAGACGCTGCTAGTTTTGGTCCTTCTTTTTTAAAACAGAAATCAAATCTCCTTTGAGGCAGCAACTTGTCCAATCAAAAGTACTCATTTTTACTTCTTCGCAGCTAGCAGTGGTCAATTCTAGTGAAGGAGATGTGAGCAGAAGTTACATGAAGTCGCAAAGAAGGCTCCTTAAAAGGAGATGAACTTAGTTGTCTTGCGTCTTTAGTACTTTGTTCATTGTGATCTTAGGATTTAGCCTCATTACTAGATTTCTACTGTAGAAACATTATCATTCTATGTTGAAATGAGCTTTCTTTGGTTTTGGCTGCCCTCTTTGTAAGGAAGCCCCTAAAATGCTTCCCTAGTTGATGGAACATCGGTGCAGTCTGCTATGAGCTTCCTAGTTGTGACTTTCCAATTATCTAGTATTGTTCTCCACCAGTTTAAACATTTTATTTATTTATATATTTATTTATTTATTTAGAGCACGTGAAGGGGGAGGGGCAGAGGGAAAGGAGAATGAATCTTAAGCAGAACTCCCTGCTGAACATGGAGCCTGAATGGGGTCACCACCCTGAGGTCAGACCTGAGCCAAAATAAAGAGTGAGATGCTCAACCTACTGAGCTGCCCAGAGACCCCTTTTCTCCACAACTTTATATAACTTGATACTTCCTCTTCAACCCCTAGTTTCATTTTCTTGAATAAGGATGAACACTAGTGAAAACCCTAAACCCTTGCAAGCTTTGCTCACTCAGCTGAATCTTCTTAGTCCTTTCAGTTATTAGCTATCAGATTTCGAAGTGGATTTACATACATCCCTTCTCCTTTGCCTTGCTGTCTTTCAGACTCTGTTCAAATGCTTTTTTTTTTTCAATATGGCTTTTTATTTTAACAATGGGATTGTATCTCTCATAACATTTTATCAGTATTTCTTTTCATAACAAAGAATGGTATCAAAAGAAACAAGCTATTTTCATAATATTAGACTTAGCCATTGCAATTTATTATAAGAATAATCATATATTTTGGATTTAAAATTACATTTTATGTCATTGTGAAAAAAATATATATTATTTAATTTCTTTCCTCACAATGATGAAGATGAATAAAATGATGAAGATGATGATGAGAAGAAGACAGTATAACTTTCTGATTGAATCTTACAAAATTTCCAATTCTGTTTTCTCAATTTTGAATAGGGAAGATAAATGATATTGGGCTGTTGTAGAAATTAAATGAAATTATCCTGTAGAACATTTAATATACAATCTAGAATTTTAAATAATTAGTAAATCTTTTTACTATTTAATACAATGTTTATATTTGCCCATAAAATAAAGTTACAGAATGTTAACCACAAAGGCCTGGGTGCTCTTTCTGAAAGAGGGAAATGAAATTGAGCTTCCATCGTTTTATGGAAAAGGTCTAAGAGCAAAGTGACTAAAAAGCTATTAATTTTTGAAAATTTTTCTATGTAGCATACTTCTTATGAAATTCCTTTACTTCCAAATTCTCAGTTTTTCATCCAATTGTACTAATTGTGAAATCTGAAAAAAAGGGGAAAATATTGCAAATGCAATAAACAAACCTAACTTCTATTGCTTAGCGAGTGACGAATTCAGACTAATGAAAATGTAATAATTTAGTTTGACCACTCATTTGGTTTGAACACTCATCCAAAAATAATGTATTCTTTATTAGACCAGTGAATAATATCTCATGAGCAGATATTCAGAATATACTTTCATTTCAAATAATTCTGAAATTCTCAGAATTTCATTATTAAGCATTTCCTCTTGAGAAATAAATGATTTTGCTTTAATACATTTAGTACATTTGACATGTATACATATATTATATATATACATATATTATGAAATATAATATATACATATACATATATTATACATAATATATACATATACATATATTATATATGTATACATATATAATATATACATATATTATATACATATATGTATATATGTTTATATACATATATATACACATATATATTATCTTGAGCATTTTATTAGAAAAATAAATACATAGAAATTCTAAAATATATTTTAACTCTATATCATAGTGGCACAAGATGTATGTAATGGATATATATGATGTGTATTATATATATACATATATATGTGTATATATATAATAAATGTATATGTGTATACATATTTATATATATGTATATATACATATATGTATATATATGTATATGTATGTGTATATATATGTGTGTATATATATATATATATATATGTATATATATAGTTAGGGTCACTTATTTTCCTGCATATGTCTTATCTTTATTATATCTACAATATTATTTAGTACAGTTTCATACAGATAGTAAATTCAGAGTGAATATTTTTGAAAATATAAATAAATAACCTATTTTAGATATTTCTCCATGACACTTATATAGACACCACCAGAACCACTATACCTATATCTGTGACAACTATGAATAAACAGTAAAATAAAAGTTAGAGTTTTAGACTCTTTTAGAGTTTGTGTGTGATATCTCTCTATACTTCCAGCACTTCGAAGTTTATTACTAAATCTAGTGATAAACTTTTATAACTTTGAGGAAACCTATACTAAAACCAAATTTATGTACTCTTTCTTTTATTTGATCAATAAAATGCATAGTAGAAAGGGGAAAATGTACTTGCTTAGTTTACAACTTAAGAACTTAAGAAAAGACATTTCTTGTAAGACAATTTGTATTTAAAATTAGGGACTCTTTAAATTATATTCAATTAAACAAAAATGATAGTTTGATCAATTACATACACCTTGTGCCACTATGATATAGAGTTAAAATATATTTTAGAATTTCCATGTATTTATTTTTCTAATAAAATGCTCAAAATAAATTCTTTTACCTAAGGAAAAAAAATGTATCTATTATGAGTACTCAGATACATAATCTTCATAAAAATAATATTTTAATGTTGAATTCTAGCATTCAAAGTATAGTACAATGTATTGACACAAAATCCTGAATATTATTTTATTCAAATATTCACCAATTGTATGAGATTTAAAATTTTTCATATAAGGAAATGCACTGCTCTACTTACTTCTTTATATTTATATGCAAAATTAAAATATATGTTACACCTTGTTTAATATTTTTACGAATACCCTCAAGTTGCTATAAAGACCTGGATATTTTTGGAACAACATAAATTTAATGTTCTTAAATTAAATATATGTATATATAAATTAAATATATATATATATATTCTATATTCTTCTTTATGGAAGAAAGCATGAGCAAGTGTATTAATTTAGATTCATAAGACTTAATCTTTATATTGTTAACTATGCTATTTAAAAAAAACTTGAATTAGTGTTTGATGCTTATTTAGTCTTCCTTATCCTGAATAGAAAAATTATTTTTGATTCCTCACTCTATCATTTGATATTTATTAAGTTTGAATCTTTATAATTGAATGTATCTTATTTTAGTGTGACATACAATTTTTCATTTCCAAAAAAAAAAAAAAAATACTCCAGCGTATAGATGAAACATACTTTTAATATGCTGGACACAAAGGCTTTGCAGATTTGATGGTTTAATATTATTTTGTAACTTTATACCAGTGGGGTGCACTTTTTTTCACAATAATATATTTGATATAGTTATAACAATCAAACTGTTTCACTAAACTAATAGGTACAATGAAACTATATTTGTATCTAGAGATTTGAAACTGGAAAGAGGCTTTGACTTAATCCTCAGATCTCTAGCACACAGAGAAACTAAAGCTATTTCTACAAAGGTAAATTGAAGAGATGAAGCAATTACATGAATGATCCA
This sequence comes from Ursus americanus, assembly GCF_024610735.1. Lineage (NCBI taxonomy): Eukaryota > Metazoa > Chordata > Mammalia > Carnivora > Ursidae > Ursus > Ursus americanus. The sequence goes on from NC_142139.1 coordinate 26,714,093, forward strand.
AGCTAAAGAAATTACCCTGTCATTTTGCAAGAAGAGTTTGAGGCTGAAATTTATATATTCTGATTGTTTTATTTTATCAAATATACTAATACCTAGCTAAACTAAAATCACTTTTTCTCAATATTAAACTTTCTTAATTGAAAATATATGTTGCCAAGCAAAATTTATTTACAATTCAGAATATGTTTGCTATATACACACTGTATTTTTAGTGTAACTAGGTTAAGTTATCTTATTAAATTGTGAGATATGAGCCTATCAGTAGTGGCATAAAATAACAAAAATGTTTACATTCATGCTTGAAGTTCAACAATATAGTCTCTTATTTTCACTTAATTTTCAAACATTATACACAAAAATCAAATATAAATATTGGTGCTATATGAGTTATATCCTAAATCTTATTCTCTCATTCTTTATAGAACCTATGCAGAAATATACCTACATCCATTACTTAATTACTGTCTGTTGATAAGTCCGACATTTTTTCTCCAGTTCAATTTTCTTCCAGGAAGAAATACCTATACTCCTACAAGACATCTCAATAATGTATGATCACAAAATCCTTCATCTCAATAAATACAAAAACTCAAGTTATGTTCTTTAAATTATATTCCTTCTAAGTTATCAATTTCAATAAATTGCAGCCATCTGAAGCACCCAACCACTCAAACAGGATGTCCGTGTATTATTCATGACTCCGCCTTCTTTTTTTCCCTGCATTCTCAGTGAGACCCCTGTTTCTCTCCTGCACAGAGCACTCATTCTTTCTGCTTCATCCAGGCAAATTTTGAGTTCCTTTGTTTTCCTTGCCTTTGCTATAAACTTTTTCTGGGACTATTCTGCTAGGAATATTCTCCTCGTCTCTTCCTAACCTATGAGCTAACCCTACTCATCTTAGACTGAACTTATTTTAGACAGTACTTCCTCCTAGATGTCATTATTAACCACCAAATGGGCTTCTCGGGAAATATGAGCCACTGTAGTGTCCCGTATTGTAATTGCCTTTTTACTTCAGAGTTAGAAGCAATTCCCCCAGTGGTTACTAAGTTCCTTTATGGCAAGCAACACATCTAGTGTGTTCAACAAAGAAATTCCCAGTACTCTGCCCAGAATTCAACAAAACAAGTCTTTGTTGAGTAAATGAATTTTGAATCTACAAAAAGTTCAGGCTACAGAGCAAAACTTTAAAGTTATGTTTGAAACATACATTGTATATAAGAACTATTGATCTCATGAAGTGTACTGGTGATAAAATCTTTGTAAGAAAAATTTCACTTAGCTTTTACAATTAAGAATGACTAGATATAAAGTAAGCATAGTAGATACTCCATTCCTTTTCTAGATATGTGTCTAGAGGCACTGATGAGTTAGAGCTATGAATTCAAGTAATATGAGGTTCTTCTTATTAAAAAAAAATCCTTCAAAAGATATTGTCAAAGGAATGAGATAATTTTTCATAAAGGTTTAGTAATCCTTTATAAGTGATTTTGAATTTATTACAATTTAACCAAAGAATCAGCAAAATGGCTCCTTGAATCTGCAATCAGATTTATTATTTATTTTTCATTAACAATTTTTAAAGCTTCTTTTCAGTTACATGGAGATTCTAATAAATTTGTCTTATTTGTTGAACTCTTAACGCTATTTGCTTCTCCCTTAAACCAAATGTTTGAATCTTGTCTGTGGTTGTGATTAATAGAGATCAGCCCTGTGAATAATAGAGATCAAACCTGTGATTAAGCCCTCCCAGGAGACCATGGGTCTTAGAGATACAGCTCTCATGTTCAAACCATCCACCTCCTTAGGCCCATGGAGGCTTCCTTTATGTCAGCTGTTTGAGGAGTACATGGGTAAGTTCTCCATTTCCTCCTTTCCACCTTCCTTTATGTTTGCCCAGATTTACGATACAATCATATTTTCCTGTTCAGCCTTATAATTTTGTCTTTCCCCCTATCTTTTAGATCTGTTTTTAATTTAAATTCCAGTTAGTTAACATACAGTATATATTAGCTCCAGATGTGGAATTTAGTAATTCAACAATTAGATACAACACCCAGTGTATAACACAGCAAGTGCCCTCCTTAAAACCCATCACACACTTAAACCATCCCTCCACCCACCTTCCCTCTGGTAACCGTCTTTATAGATGGTTATAGAGATCTATACATAGTTCTCTATAGTTAAAATCTATTTCTTGGTTTTCCTCTCTTTTCTCCCCCTACGTTCATTTGTTTTGTTTCTTAAATTCCACATATGGTATTTGTCTTTCTCTGACTGACTTATTTCGCTCAGCATAATACTCTCTTGCTTCATCCATGTCATTGCAAATGGCAGGATTTCATTCTTTTTTATGGCTGTAGCTCTTTCTTTTTCTAATAACACTTCAGAGGAGTGATTTGCAAACCCTAGACAGGGTTTAGACGTTGCAGCCAAAATTCACAAAATTGTGAGAATGATCTATGTAAGTAAAAATATCCATTAAAGAATATTACAAAGGTAAAATCATAGTTGTGAAGGCACAGTTTTCCACATAAAACTATCATGTGGCTCATATCATTTGTAACAATAGATTCAGCATGATTTCCCCTCTTGAAGAAAATAAATAAAAATAATGTAATATATTTACACTGTATCCCTGACATATATAGACTTTCAGTAAGTATTTATTGGAAAAAATGGAAGTTATTCATAAACTGAAGCCAGAATCACTTGATAGAAGTTCTCACCATGGATGTTCAATATGTAGAGAAAAATGAAATGATTCAGCAAAGGAAACTTAGAGGAGATACAGCCACTACACAGAAAAGTAATGGCGGAAGAGGCTGCAGTAGTAAGAGGAGTCCCTGGAAGAGACTTTAGTCATTGCTATGTCATACTTTAGAAAAGGCTTTCTTTCTTCCCTGACTCTATTATTTAAAAGACTAACCCACCCCTGAATCTCATGTCTCCTTAAAAAGAGTACCAGCTATCATTTCTGGTCTCAGGAAAAAAAAAAAAATCAGCTCTCTGTCATCTGTATTCTGCCTATAATCTTACCATATTTTCTTCTACTCATTTTTGAATTGTATTCATTGTTTGAAAGCCATGATAAGCTATCTGGCTCACTTCAGACAAGTAGGATCTAGTCCAGATAAAGAATACGTAGACTGTTCTACTATTAGGTGTATTAATAAGATACAGTCCTGATAACAAGTAATTGAGCAGAATAGTTAGTGAAATGCCGTATTAACCCAGAATATGTATATATGAGTCTCTCTCTCTCTCTATATATATATATATGATTTTTTAAACTTTTTTCTATGTTAGTCACCGTATAGTACTTCATGAGTTTTTGATGTAGTGTTCCATGATTCATTATTTGCATATAACACCCAGTGCTCATTGCAAAAGTGCCCTCCTTAATACCCATCCCTGGGCTAACCCTTCCCCCCACTCCCCTCCCCTCCGACACCCTCAGTTTGTTTCATAGTCTCTCATGTTTGTTTGTTTAAGATTTTATTTATTTTTTGAGAGAGAGAGAGCACGAGCTGAGGAGGGCACAGAGGGTGAGGAAGAAGCAGACTCCCCGCTGAGCAGGAAGCCCAACACTGGGACTTGATCCTAGGCCTGGGATCATGACCTAAGCGGAAGGCAAAGACTTAACCAACTGAACTACCCAGGCACCCCTGTTTGTGTGTGATTTTGTATCATATTTAATTTGATCTAATTACACATATATATTTTATATGAATATGTATACAAATTATACCACACACACACACACACACACACAAATACATACATCTTAAGTAAGTAAATAGGTCAATTTTATTGCAAATAAAAATATTACATGTCATTATAGTTTGATTATTTGATATAAATAATTTTAACTTTAGTTTCAAAAGTGAATACTTCTTGGTAATGAATTTCTGATATCGTTGATCTTTTTTTTTTTTTTTTTTTTTTGCATCTCCCTAAGAGATGCAATTTGCCTTGCCCTAAATGGAAAGAGTTATGCCATAGTACATATTCTATAAATCCTCAAAGGATTTACTCCAACTTACAGACATCTTACATTTTTTTTCTGTGACAACACATAAAGAGAATATTAAAAACCATTATTCTCTTTCAACCACAGGTGCAAAAGAAAAGTGCTAAAAATGGCTTTTCTAAAAAGGACTGTAATATTTCTAGAGTTACAATGGTATAGAGAACTGCTTTACCACTCTACCCTCCACTTAAGCATTTGGGTACCCACACTGACCTACCAGTGTGTCAGGGTCAGGAACTCCAAAAATAAATAGTATAACAGACAAGTTAACAAAGTCAGATTCAAGGCATTGGAACAGTCCTGTTAAGGTTATTGTCAGAATATATACCACAGTCACCAAGGTGTGGAACATGAACACTGTAAGCAGTTTTATTCTTAGTCCAGACTGGATCAGTTAACCTGCCAGTGTCTTATTTCTTTCATTGGCAAAATGATAATGCTAAATGTAGAAATATGTAGAAATATGTCTAACATATGATCTCTACAGGCCCCGATGTGTGTTCTTAGGGTGGAATTCTGAGTAGTGTCCACACCACAGGGTATGCAAGACAAGTCATGCAGGAGAAACACAATTTATGTTTCTGGTCATGTCCATATTAAAAATAAATTAATTAAGCTTTTCACCATTTAATACATAGATTGGCACTGATACCTCCACATGACCTGCATTTCAGGCCATCATGTTTCAGGAACAGTACTCAAGGTGACTTGAGAGGAGAATAGGATTTCTTCAAGTATGTATATTGACAGTTGCAACTCCAGTATTAATATGTGTTATGCGATCTGTTTTAAATTAAACTAAAGCAAACTCCATCAAATGCAAAGGTGATTTTAAAGATTCTTATAAATAAACTTTGGGTTGAAGATGGCAATAATATCAGGCCAAGGAAACAAGACAATGGTAGAGCTAACATTTTCACATTCAACTATGAGTTCAAGGTAAAAGGACTGATCTACTAGGATCTGAAACTCAAAGAATTTAGAAGATTGTTTAGTATAAAGATTTATATCCATAATGAACCTCACCTCAAATATGTTTTGTATTGAGAAAATCAGTTTATGATAACAACAAACTTCACAATCTATAAGGTCTTTAAATACTTTTAAAAGACTTTCAGCTTTATCTGTTTTTGAAAACGATTATTTGTGTTTGCAGCAGTCTTGTGTGTATTTAATTTATAATAAACATGCACATGTTAGGTGGTTGTGCTCCAACTTTATTGTGCTGATAGGTCAACATGTTCGAAGAAGTTTAAAGACCCATGCATTGAAGTCATCTGTGCTTTGGCACAAATAATTAGGGATCTTTGGGACAAAAAGGAAATGCAAACTTAAAAGGGAGCCTGAGACACTGCGTAGAACTAGATCAGTCCTTTCATAGTTACTTCAGGTATAACACTGATAGAAACCAACATAGTTTGCTCATTTTACTAATACTATTTGAGCCTAGTATATGAAGGGAGAGAATGATTGTGCTGAGAATAAAAGGAAAGAGGTCACTCCGGGCAGAAGGAAGCCATGTAAGAATTGATGAAAAGTGTCTTGTGTGTGGGACTATGAGGATTTGTCCTGTCTCAGCACAGTTGCCCTCTCTACTACTTCCTGGTTCTATGAAGGAGCAAGTCACTGAAACTACTTTCCCTCCACTGTGAAATGACAGTGATAGTAGCACACAACTCACACACCTGTTATGGCTGATGCTTGAAGTACCGTAAGCAAGCACTTACCATAATGCCTGCCATTTTCTTCTTCCCCTCGTCCTCCTCGTCCTCCTCCTCCTCCTCCCCCTTCTTCTTCTTTTTCTTTTTCCCCTCCTCCTCCTCCTCCTCCTCCTCCTCCTCCTCCTCCTCCTCCTCCTCCCCCCCTTCTTCTTCTTCTTCTTTCTTCTTCTTTTTCTTTTCCCCCTCCTCCTCCTCCTCCTCCTCCTCCCCCTCCTCCTCCTTCTCCTCCTCCTCCTCCTCCTCCTTCTTCTTCTTCTTCTTCTTCTTCTTCTTCTTCTTCTTCTTCTTCTTCTTCTTCTTCTTCTTCTTCTTCTTCTTCTTTTTCTCCTTCTTCTTCTTCTTTCTTCTTTCTTCTTCTTCTTCTTCTTCTTCTTCTTCTTCTTCTTCTTCTTCTTCTTCTTCTTCTTCTTCTTCTTCAGGATTTTATTTGTTTATTTGATATACAGAGAGAGAGAGAGTGCTTAGGTCAGGGGGATAGATGGAGGGGGACAAGCAGACCCTGTGCTGAGCTTGGAGACTGATGTGGGGCTTGATCCCATGACCCTGAGATTTCAGCCTGAGCTGAAATCAAGAGTCAGAGGCTTAACTGACTGAACCACCCAGGCACCCCAATGCCTGCTATTTCCTAATTGTTGGCTAATGTTATTTTATCATAGACTCTGCTTTTCAGTAGGAGCTTCTCTGTTTTTACTCAGTTATTGCATTTCCAGTACCCAGCATCTTGTTTTAACGTGGCAGTGAGTGCTGAGAGAATAAATAACTAAATAAATAAAACATCAAGTACATGCACTATCTGCAAGAGATGGCTGGAGAGACAGGTCTAGGAAAAGAGCTGTAACTTGGCTTTCCTACTTCTTAAAGTTATCTAGTTGTGGCGTGAAGGCAGTCAGGAAAGAAGATGTATGTGTGTACATATATAAGTATTTATTTATTTTATATTTTATATATTTTATTGCATATAATATACATACAATGTTTTATAAATAATATATTACATATAATATACAAATGATAGTACATATAATATATATAAATATATATATTGCCTGCTAAGAGATTTAACTTCATTTGATGCTAAATATTTGTACATATTGTCTACCATGGAGGCATACAGAACTGCATTAGCAAACATATCATACAGGCAGGATCTAATATTTTATTTTCTTACTGAAATGTATAAATACTTACATAATATTATTTATTCAGATATAGTACTTTTTCTTTATTATTAAGCTTACTCTTTTCATAATTTGATAAATACTCAACTTATTCATCAATATTTTATACTGTTGGCCATTTTCAAAAATCTATAATTGCTCCCTAATAGGAAATTTATGTTATGAAGTTAAGGCTATCCTACAAGTAGTTTATAAAGTGATACCCTATGTTTTGTTTTCTGATACATATTTTAAAGTCTAATAAATCTCAATTAATGATAAAGATTACTTTGAGCTCTTGCACTCAATATTTTGAATTTTTTAGATGTAACTTTGGTTTAGGGTAACATACATTAATTAAGCTTTCCTGAATGCTTTACTTTAAATATAGCAGTATTTAAAAAATCTTTGTTTAACTTTCAATATATATTACATTATTTAAAAAAGAGATTTCTAAGGAAAGAAAATAGAATTTTTAAATATCCCTTTCCTTTTAATATTTCCACAAAATATATATTAAAATGTAAATCTATTTCCTTACTATATCCAAACACATTATTATGAATCTAAAACTCCAACTGCTTTACTCTGAAAGATTAATTTTTAATTCCATCTTGTTAAAATATGTTACTGAACATTAAGAAACTAAGATGTATTTAGTTTAAATAATAATATGGGAGAATGTAGAGACTGAATAATGGAGTAAATGAGGAGATACCATAAAAGATGAAAATAATATCATTTGCATAAAACCTACAAATTACTAAAATGACATCCTCCGTGTTTAATACATGTGTATTTTTGGTTTCTCACTGAATATTCTTACAAGATTAACACTGCCATAATGTGAATGAATGCTAGAAAAATAACAAAACCAGCCTGATTGATTCCATTACATATTCATGCTATTCAATCCAGAGCTTTTATTCTCAACAAATGACAATAATCTCTAATTGGCTTCCACAGATATTTTTCAAATTTCAGGCATGAACCATTCTCCTCAACCTTGCCGCCCTCACTCTGCAGACAAATTTACTCTCCATTTTGTGGAGAAGATAGGAGCCATCTCCGGGGAACACCCTCAGTTTCTTTTGTCAGAGCCCATGACTGCAGGAATCTCCTACCCCCTTTTCTTAACTCAAGATTCAAATGTTCTGGACATTTTTCTTATTTTTTGAATCATTTTTTTAATCTACCATGATCAAAAATAAATTCCCCTTCAGAAAAACAAATAGACACAAAATTCATTTCAATCTGTAATTAGAATTTACATCTCTCTAACTGCAATTCATGACTCAATTTCTCCTTATCTCAATTGGCATTTGACATCTGTTAGTATAACTCAGTGATAAAAACAATGACTTTGTAATTTGCATCCACCATCAGCACTAACCAGCTCCATAACCTGAGCAAAGTTACTTAACTTCACTGTACCTTTGTTTCCTCAGATCGAAAATAACAGTACCAAACTCCTAATATTGTGAGCGTTTAATTTATAGAGCCAAGAGCCAATGAATGGCATATACAGAGTACTATACAGGAACAATTTAAGCAACCTTACGATGAAAACAACCAGAGTGCTTTTACTAACTCTACTATTTCACTTTCCACCTGCTATTTAAAATGCCAGTAATCTGGTTTGCCATTGTTAGTCCGACTTTTTGCCGTGGTCCCCTGGATCTTCAGTATTCACAGACTTCAATCCTTAAAATCTACATCACCGTTGACTACCTTTTGATCTTTATTGCTTTCATCCATAGACATTTGTGTGTGTGTGTATAAATGTTTAAACAGCAAAAAGGTAGAAAAACCTAAATGTCTATCAATGGATGAATGAAGAAATAAAAGTGGTATATCCACACAATGGAAGATCATTCAGTGATGGAAAGGAATGAAGTACCGTTACATGCTACAACGTGGATCAATTGTGAGAATATCATGATGAGTGAAAGAAGACAGACACAGGGTCACAAATTATATGATTTAATTTATATGAAATGTCCAAAATAGTCAAATCTATAGAGAAATAGAAAGTAATTTAGTGGTTTTTTTTAGTGCTGTGGGAGACTCATCCAGAGACCTTTGATTGCCCTTGTTCTGCTACCTCCCAGATACTTCTGTTCCCCACTCTGTATTCTCTTCCAGCTTTCTCTTTATACACTTGGAGTTTCCCTAAGGTTCTATACTTCTCCCTCTCCTCTGTTACTACATGTTCTTCCTGTGTTCCACTTATTATCTTTAAGTGAATATCACATATTAAAAATCAAATAATTAATGAAATTAAGCATTAATTGAATTAATTGACTAATTTTTAATGTTTAATAATGAAAATAATATTTAGTCATCCTTCCAAACGAACTGGAAAACCAGTTACCTAACTACACAAGTTACCTGGTATTCTTATGCTTTTGAATGCAAATTATATGACATTGTACATCTTCTGCACCTTACTTTAAATTCAAAATCATTTTGAGGATTATCTATATTAGTTGAGTGCATCTAGTACATTCCATTTTACTTGTGAGCAATATCCTACCTACTACCTGTATCACATTTTACTAAACTATTCTCGTATAAATAGGTATTCTCCGGTTCACTTTATTTCCTTGCATTAGTCTACTGTCTGTAAATGTATTTCTCTACCATAAGAAAAGCTGAAGAGTGTATTTGTATGTTTTTTTTCTAGAATTTTTTTGACATAATCTCAACTGTCAGGCTGTGTATTTTTCAGCCTACAACTGTGTTTTATTAGTCCACCGGGTATTTCTCTATTGTTTCAATTTAGGTCTGAGTTTTCTTTTTCTTAGATTATGGTTTTAGAAATGGCTAGGTGAGACCTCTTCTTATAGTGGACATCTGTGGTTTTTGCTTTCCAGTAGGTATGTGTGCGTGTGTGTATAATTTTTATTTTTATTATTTTTATTTTATATTTTATATAAAATTATATATATACATATATATATATTTCATTCTGATGAAAGTGTTGAGAATATTTTTGAACCAACTTCTCAGTGGGCATTGGTATTTACAGTGTGAGTTATAGACCAAGTAGTTCATGAGACACAAGATGTAATGCAGAGGTCAATTAATAATTCCATTTTATGATCAGTTGGGGATTCTTTTTTTATGTTTTTTTCTCCCTTTTTTACTTTTTCTTCATTGGCATGGTTTTTAACTCCAGGATTTTCGGGGAGCACTGGCGGGGGTGGAGGGGGGCATGTGACTTATCCCTTGTAAATAAGACTATTTCATTCATTAACTATAATTATTTATTTGGAAATGAGCATATGACCTAATCCACATTAATGAAAGTCATTTTGGAGAATTTTAATCAATTGGGTGAAAAGGAAATGCACAGTTTTTAACTCTCAGGAAAATAGGAGCCTGAGTGAGAAAACAGCTATGAAGTTGAAAGCCTGCCTTGGAGTGATGAAAACCTAGAGGAAAGCCAGACCTAGAGGAGACGGAGAGAAAGACAGAGGGAGAGAGACTCCTAATCTCCTGAAGCTGTGGTAGTGTGTGAGCACAGGCACCATTATATTTTACATAAGGCAACACATATGCTTTTTCTCATCTAAGCCAGTTTGAATTGGGGTTCTTATCACTTGCTGCAGTGGAAATAGTCTCAATGCAATGCCTATTTCAATACTGAGCAGCTGTTTTCTAGGCCATAAATAAGACACAGTGAAAAGATTACAAATTAAATATGAAGTTATGTCCTGTTTTTTATTAACTCTTTTCTACATAAACTTACCTTCTGGATACATCTTATTTTCTTGCTGTTGTTCTAAGTATTAGAATAATTGGGATAATAAAAATATGTAATATAAAGAATAATTTAAAGGAAGTTATTGGTTCTTTAAAACTGACATACGGTTTTGTATAATTTATTTGAAAACAACTTTTGCTGCTGATTCCTATATATTCAGACAATTATGTTACTATTGGTTATTTCACACATAACATAAATAATAAATGTTCGTTTGACTAAATTTCATACTTGCCTTGTAATTGCAAAGAATTTTGACACATTAACATTTAAATAGTAGTCTACGGTAAATCAATTTCATAGTAATTAATTCTTAAACTGCTAATTGACATTTGATAAGTGTGTTAATTGATATAAATAGCAAAGAGGCTTATATGTTAAATGTCAAATGTGTGCTTCTTATAATTAAAATTTATTAATAATTAATTACATACATAGGCCTTGTCATGTATGTTAATTATGTTAGATTCTTGTCTCAGAAACTTATTCAGTGAATTTTTAAATAAATTACCAAATATTGAATAATTTTGTTATTTGATTATGAATATTTAGGTGTGCTTGTACAATAGAAATATTGTACATGATTCTTTCTTATCAAGAGCTTACAGAATTTTTTAAAGTTCTACTTCCCACAATGCCTGTATTGACTGTGGATGTATTTCTTTGAAGGAAAAGTAAACAGGTAATAAAAGAGAAAGTGCAGAGAACAGACTTAGAAAAGTCTCATGCAGCAATTATTATTTATGCATGAATATAGAGTTACAGTAGATAATTAATGAATTGTAAATAAGATAAAAGTGTGTATTAGTGTATATTGGTGTATAATGGTATGCTTCATGATATCCCATAGATTTCTTGCATTCTGTTTTATAACAGAATTAATAGGATGGGGGAATAAAAACACATGGTTATCTCAATAGATGAGAGAAAAAAATTGACAAAATTCAATGCCTTTTCATGATAAAAACACTCAGAAAACAAGGGATAGAGAGAACTTTCTTAATATGATCAGTAACTTTTTTGCAAAACCCACATCTAACATCATACTCAATGGTGAAAGCCTAAAATCTTTTCCCCTAAGATCAAGAACAAGTCAAGAATACCTGTTTTACCCAACTTTTCGACATCGTGTTGAATGTCCTACCTAGAGCAGTTAGGCAAGAAAAAGAAGTAAAAGTCATCCAAATTGGAAAAGAACAAATAAAATTATTTCTATTTTTGAATGACATAATCATATACAAAATCAATTCACAAAAATCAGTTGTGCTTTTATGCACAAGCAATGAACTATCTGTAAAAGAAATTAAGAAAACAATTTAAGTTATAGTAGTACCCCAAATAATAAAATACTTAGTAATAAAGTTAACCAAGGAGATGAAAGACTTGTATACTAAAATGCACAAAATTAAAGAATAGCTACATGGAAAGCCATGCCATGTTCATGGATTGCAAGACTTAATATTGTTAAGATTGTAGTGCTTCCCAAGGTGATCTGCACATCAATGCAATCATATCAAAATTCCAATAGTCTTTTTTTTTTTAATGAAATGGAAAAGATGATCTTCACAGTCATATGAAATTGCAAGGGGTCCTGAGTAGTCAAACAATACAGAAAAAGAAAAGTTAAGTTAAGGCTCAAACTCTTAAGGTCAAAGCTTGCTAATCAAACAGTGTGGTGCTAGAGTAAGAATAGAGATATACACTAGTAGAATAGAATTGGGAACTCTAGAGCTCTAATAAAAGAGTTATAGTTATAAAAAGTATTAGAAAAAAACATAGGGGTAAATCTTCACGATCTCAGATTTGACAATGGATTCTTAGATTGGACACTAAAAGCACAAGCAACTACAAAAAATAGACATATTTGGTGTCAATAATTAACTTGTGCATTAAAGGACAGTGTCTTAAATCCATTTGGTTGCTATAAAAAATACCATGGCTTATAAACAACAGAAACTTATTTTTCACGGGTCAAGAGGCTGAGAAGTCAAAGGTCAAGGTGCCAACAGGTAAGGATCTTTTTTGGTTCATACATGGATGGCTGTCTTCTTGCTGTGTCTTCATATGGTAGAAGGGGCAAGAGTAACTCTTTGAGGTCTCTTTTATGAAGATGCTAATCCCATTATGAGGCTCTTCTCATTACCAATCCCCTCCCAAAGGTCCCACCTCCAAATACCATCACACTGAGGATTAGGTTCCAACACACTGAATTTTTTGTGTCTGTAATAGACAATGTCTATTTGTCTATAGTAGAATATCAAGGAAGTAAAAATATAAGCTACAGAATGGAAAAAATATATATATTTGCAACAACAAATCGGATAAAGGTTTAGTATCCAGGATATGTAAAGAATTTTTACAATTCAACAAAAAAGACAGATACAATAATTTTTAAAATGAACAAGTGACTTTGAGAATCCTCCAAAGAAAACGTGCAAATGGGCAACAAGCGCATAAAAAAGATGACTCTTATAGAAATGCAAATCAAAACCACAATGAAATAATACTCCAGACTTACAAGGAAAGCTTTAATAATAATCCTAAAAATATAACAATGTTGGCAAGGATGTGGGAAAATAGGAACCCTCATACACTGATGGCGAGCCTCGGAAACACTAGGTTAAGTGAAAGAAGGCAAACACAAAAAACCCCATAAATTGTATGGTTCTTTTATGCAGAACAGACAAATCTGTAGAGACACAAAGTAGACTCTTGATTATCAGAATATGGGGAGAGGGATGAAGAATGACTGCTTCATAGCTGTAGCATTTTTGTGATGAAAAGTTTTGAAACTTGAGAGACATAGTAGTTGCACAACATCACAAAAGCACTAAATGCCACTAAATTGTGCATGTACACTGAACTCTAAATTTAAGTAGTTAATTTCAAGTTATGTAAATTTCAGCTAAATAAGAAAAGCATACAAGAAAAGGAAATTGGGCTTAAAATTCCATTTATTAAGGTGTGAAGTCATGTAAGATGTAGCTACATTCTGGATCTAGATAGGTTCGTATACTCATAGCTGTGATAAAGTCATACTGTGACTCTAAAGAGACTCAAAAATGTGAAGGGGGGGAAGTCTTTAATAAAGACGATCTAAATATCCACAATATACATATTTTAGTATTGAATTTAGAAAAGAGCTTTTAAGAAGAAAATCCAAAAGATTAGAAAACTGGCAAAAAGGAATTCCTGTTTCAAAAAGTTCTAAATTTTCAGGAGCTCAAATGGCAGTAGGGTAAGATTTTTTTTTTTTTTTTTTTGTGTGTAAATCTGCATTATGAGGGCCTCATCTGAACTGCCGTACTTTTCTTGAGGAAGTAAAAATACAATATAATCCATTGGAATGTTCACATTAGGATTTTGAGGGTTATTATTTCTATAATTGTTTGACCTAAAATTTTAATTCAGTAATATGGTACTTTTGTGTTCTTTCTAGACAAATGCTTTATGCATATAATTGCAATCTGGATTTAAACCATATAAACATTTTCACTAATAGAACCACGAAGCAAAAGTTAATAATTCAGAATATAACAAGGTACTTAGTTTTTGCATGAGAGTTTTGACTTTGAAAATATCATACAATCTATGGAAATAATTTGAGGAGCCAGAACTTAATTTGCTTTTTTCCCCCCCTTTCAAATAGCATTAGATTATCTTTAAGAGGCATTTGTAAATAGCTCAGTTTAAATTCAGTTCATTTCCACAATAATTTATTGTCTCACCTCTGTGTATCAGAAGCAGAGATAAAAGACCATTAAAAAACAGACTTCAAAAACTGCTTTATTCTCACTTGGTTACCTTTTTGAATGTTGCTATCAAGATATATATCAAGTTAGGGGCGCCTGGGTGGCTCAGCCGTTAAGCATCTGCTTTGGCTCAGGGCGTGATCCTGGCGTTCTGGGATCGAGCTCCGCATCGGGCTCCTCCGCTGGGAGCCTGCTTCTTCCTCTCCCACTCCCCCTGCTTGTGTTTCCTCTCTTACCGGCTGCCTCTCTGTCAAATAAATAAATAGAATTAAAAAAAAAGATATATATCAAGTTAATAACAAGCACGACATTAGACCTTTATGTTAAACCTTGCTTTTCTCTGGTATATTGCCAATAAAGATGCTAATTGCATAAAATAAAATTCATTTAAATATAAAATGCTATTATTTTTTCTATTGAGTGTTGTTTTTTGGGACTCAACAAAAAGTTAGAGTAGAAAGACTACACTATAAAAATTTCCAAAACTACAAATGACAGGTTCCACCTCTTAAAGTAGAGAACATTTTAGAACAATACATCATGTTTTAGAAAAAATATCTATACATTGTATCAAGATGGGCCATATACCAATGCAAATTGTTTATAAAACTAGTTAAACCTTCTGTCCCTGGAGTAAAGAATGAACCCAGTGACATGTTTTTCCACCTTAAGTTCCTTTGTATCTTTATATATTGTCCATGTTAAACACTGGCTTCTTAGGATGCCATCCAAAACACAATGCTGACATAAATACTAAATAAATAATTGTAATCGAAATTCAAATACAGTTACCAAATCTGTAACTGTACTCTAATAAGTGGATAATAGATAAAGGAAAGATCAGCTGCAGTAAACTATTTCTACCTCTTAATATAGAATGCACAATGTCATAGACATCACTCGCTGGCTGTTATTGTTTGTGTAATTTTTCTGATTCACTCTACCTGTCATTTATTTGCATTTAAAAACACATCAGTACTTCTACTCTTGGCAACATATCAGAATAAATATTCTGAAGACTTTCCTATTATAAATACCTAGAAATGCTGAATATGATATAACTAATACAGTTTTATATTTCTGACTGTGTTCATAATAAAGCAAGAATAATAAACCAGGGAGAGAAATGAAGAAAGAGCTAAAAAGAATTCAAAGGATACATTTAAGCCAAACATAAAGGTTATCCTGCAAATTTCTCGTGATGCCAGTAATTTAGAACCTTGCATTTTTAATTTTTATTTTTATTTTTTTAAAGATTTTATTTATTTATTTGACAGAGAGAGACAGCCAGCGAGAGAGGTAACACAAGCAGGGGGAGTGGAAGAGGAAGAAGCAGGCTCCTAGTGGAGAAGCCTGATGTGGGGCTCGATTCCACAACGCCGGGATCACGCCCTGAGCCGAAGGCGGACGCTTAACGACTGTGCCACCCAGGTGCCCCAGAGCCTTGCATTTTTTAATGGCTTATTGGATAAAGTTTTTAGTTATCATTAGTTGGATTGTTGTAATAATGAATGTTTATACTGGTAGCCTACAACTTAAGTGAAAAAATGAGTAAGAGAAAAATCTATTGACAAAAGAAGTCTGCAAAGTAACTTGTGTATCTTAGGCCTAAGCTTGTGAAGGCTGGTAATAGCCTTTAAGAATTTACAGGTACATGC
This sequence comes from Ursus americanus, assembly GCF_024610735.1. Classification (NCBI taxonomy): domain Eukaryota; kingdom Metazoa; phylum Chordata; class Mammalia; order Carnivora; family Ursidae; genus Ursus; species Ursus americanus. Next base: position 26,730,183 of record NC_142139.1, read on the forward strand.
CTGCCCTCACATGGGTTTGATACTTGAATTTTCTTGATGTGTATGATCTAGGAAGCTGAACACCAAAGAAACAGGAGATGTTTTGCCATAGGATACACAGAAAAAACAAAAACAAATTTTCAATGGAAGTACACACCTGCAAGCCATATTCTTCGATTCCCACAAACATGGGCAAACATGAACCCTCATTCAAAAAGGAAACAAGCTACACAAGTATAGGCCGATAGACCATCAAACAACAGAATAAAACATCAAGACATACTGATACGAGAACTATCAGAATATATAAAACAGGTATACTTAAAAAATTTATAGATATATAAGACAGGATGGAAAATATAAACATAAATACAAACTATAAGAATATGAAGATGTGGAGATGTATTTGCAAAAAAGGCCAAATGGAATCTTTAAATTAAAAATAAAAGAAATAAGAATAGTAAATAGATAAGCAATTCAGCAGATTGTATTAAAGGTAAATTTATTTAACAGAAAGAAGTTCCTAAATATATTATTCAGAATGCAGCATAGAGAAAAGAGAATATTCACAAAAGGGAGGAGCATGGGAAACAGGGAGGAGAGAATGAAAAGATCTCAGGTACATCTAACTGAAGTTCCAGGAATGGACAGAGATAAAAATGCAAAGAAATATTAAGGATTTTCCAAAATTGATGGAATTCATGAAGTCTCAGATTCAGTAAGTAAATGGCCTCATTACAGACAAGCTAAAGAAAAACAATGGTGTGCTGAAGCCCATTCGTGTTGTCCCTTAAGAGTCATTTGTTAAATGTTCAGGAATTTGCCACCCAATCTTTGAAATATTGGTAACTGGAATTGGCCACAGAGGAAATATTTACACAGTGGAAGTCAGCAAACATTACTGGTTAGGTGTTCTCTCTGGAGAGTTCTTTTACCAATACATCCCTGAGAAAGGCATACCTTTATGCAACCTAGAAGAATTTCTAAACACAAAAGAAAAAGAGCATTTTAAACAGAGCCAGCTATAAAAGACAGATGATTGCAAAGAAGTGTCAGTTTAACTGACACCAGTCAGCTGAACAGCAGCATTGAAACACGCAAGACAGTGAAGTAAGTTCCAAATGCTGTGCAAAATGGAATTTATTTCTGGTAAATTATCATTCAAAAATAGGTCAAAATGCAGAGAATGTTCCAATAACAGAATCTCACTAAGTTAACTTCTAGGATATACTTCAAAAACACAGGAAATGATCTACGAAGGAAGTTCTGAGATGCACAAGGAAATGGTGAGAAAATAAATCTTCAAAAACCTAGTCAGTTTTTTTAAAATCAATGAATAAAACAATAAAAATAATGTGTAACTGTGGTAAATTTTAAAGAGACAAGTTAGAACTAAAGTAATGCACAATACAGATATAGTAGTTGGAACATATGATTGCATTAAAATATTTAATAAATCATTTTACTTAGAAAAGAAAAGACATAATACGTTTACGAAAAGGAAGACTCCATATTGTAAATAAACCATATTTACTGAAAGAATTGGTAGCAATAAACATAAGGTAGGTATACATCTATAGTGTAAAACAAAATGCCAGTAGAAATTTTCCTTGAGATTAGCAACAGATTTTTAAATTTATGTGGATGAGTAAAGTTATAAGAATAGTTAAAATACTCTTCAAGAAGTAAGTGTAAGGACTTGTGGTACCAGATATCAATACAAAGTAAAAAACTACTGTAATAAATAAAAGTGTATTTTTGTTGCAGTGATAGACAAATGGAGTAATTGATGTGAATAGAACACCTAGTTATGGAAACTTGATATTTTACAATGCCAACTCTAATGGGAAAAAGTTGAAAATCGTAGATATGTTATTGAGACCATTATATATCCACATTCAAAAGCAACGGAAATTGACCTTTGTTTCACAAAAAAAAATTCATACCCATATAAAACAAATGTATTAACTGTGAAGCAAATTTTAAATCTTTTGGAAAAAATATATGAAAGAGTATCTATATGGATACAGGTCATTTTTCTGCAGAAAGGCATGTGATAACTCTAAGGAAAGATATAAATACATTTTATTATGGTTAAATAAATATTAGGTTTTTTTGTTTATTAAATCTCTTGTAAAGAGAGCAAAAGGCAAACCACAAACAAGGAGAAAATAGCAATAGCTAGAAAAAAAGATTTATAATCCAGAATATTTAGGAACACATACAAATCATTAAGAAAGATTTTTTAAAGGAGGAGGAGGGTAGAAATTGTGTATGCAAGCATGTCCCAGAAATATTCTTAGCTTGACCAGTAATCAAGAAATTAAATTAAAATAATAACAATATGTCATTACACAGACATCAGAGTCACAAAATAACTGAAGTTGAGATACTGTCGGTTGTCACAGGAGATGTGAAGCAATCAGCAAGCTTATTGGTGTAAAGACAGTAGTGTAAAATGTTACACTTTAAAAAACCATTAGGGGGGCGCCTGGGTGACACAGCGGTTAAGCGTCTGCCTTTGGCTCAGGGCGTGATCCCAGCGTTGTGGGATCGAGCCCCACATCAGGCTCCTCCGCTATGAGCCTGCTTCTTTCTCTCCCACTCCCCCTGCTTGTGTTCCCTCTCTCGCTGGCTGTCTCTATCTCTGTCTAATAAATAAATAAATAAATCTTTAAAATAAAAAAATAAAAAAAATAAAAAAAATAAAAAACCATTAGGAATTATAATATGGAGTTTAATAGAGGCAAAGATCTACAATCTACAGTTCCTTCATTCTCTATATCCTAGAGAAACACATCATATATAAGTGATAAATGTACAAGTATTTATATATGCATTATTCCTAATAGCAAATAAATGGAAGGAGTGCCCATGTCCATTAATAGTGGGATGGATAAATAATGCAGAATTGTCAAAAAATGAAATATCATTCCGTGAAATTAATTACACATAGAAATACAAATTACCATAATCAATCTGCATTAATTTTCTATTATACCATAAAAATCATCACAACTTTGTGGCTTAAAATAATACCCATTTATTATCTCATAATTTCTCTAGGTCAGAAGTCTAGGAGGCTCAACTGCGTATACATGGTTTCCCTCGGCTTAAATTAATATGATGCTAGGGCTAGAATTCTCATCTGAAGAACAGAATCCTTTTCCAAGCTGACTGGTTGGTTTTTCTTTTTTTATTTTATTAATTTTTTTAGTGGAAGAAAGGGGGGTGGGGGAAGGGCAGAGGGAGAGAGAATCTCAAACAGGCTCATGCATAGCCCAACATGGGGCTCCATCTCATACCCCTGAGATCATGACCTGAGCCGAAATCAAGAGTCAGTCATTTAACTGTCTCAGCCACTCAGGCAACCCCCCCGACTGGATGTTGATGGAATTCTTTTCCTTTTCTATGCTTTCCACATAGGCGCTTACATCTTCAAACCAGCAACAGTGCATAGATTCCTACTCTTGCTTATAACCTCTGAATTCTGCTACATCTTTCTGACTCCAGTCAGAAAAGTTCTCAATTTTGAAGGGCTCATATAATTCGATTGGGCACACCCAAATAATTCTGGTAATCTCTCTGTTTTAAGATTAGTAGATTTAGTTACATCTGTAAAGTCCCTTTGCCATGTAGCATAACATATTTACCAGTTCCAGAAATTAGACTATGAACATCTTCAGGGTGTCAATCTTCCTATCACACAATCAAAACTAATTTTGTGTGACATCATCAGCTTCACACAAACTGTAATCCCATTTATATAATAGGAAAAGCTGAACAATTGTTATTTTAAACAGTTACCTTCATATAGGTAGGTATATTTGTATACCTTCACTTTTGTAGGGAGAAGAACATGAGAAGAAGGTAGGGCAGAAAAGAAGCTTCAAGGATTTTGGCAATGCTCTTTTTTTTCTTTAACTGGGTGATGGGACCCTAACTGTTTATTATTAATCTTTAAATGATGATTATTTGTAATTTGCTTTATGCATGTATGATCAGTTTCACAGTAAAAATATAATCCTTTGAAATATTTTATTACATAGTTTTGAATATTTTTAAGTATTAAATTAAATACAATGTGTATAATTTCCTTTAAAATATGTCTTACTGATACGGAAACTGCAAGATACGCAAAGCATAAAAATTCAAATAATCATTAAAAATAGATAAAAACCCACAAATAACACCTTGGGCAAAAAAGGGATAACATCAATTTATACTACATATATATGACTATATGAATAATTTCAATATTATATAAGCATTTGAAGAGAATGCAGAAGGAGAGGACAGCTCCCATCTTTTTATGTGAGGCTTTTGTAAACTTGCTACCAAACCAACAAGGACATTTTCACTCAGAAGCATGGACGTGAAAATCCTCAACAAAAATTTTACATGTTGAATCCATCCTGGTTAAATTTTGAAAAGAAACAATATATTGGTGAAGTTGGATTTATTCAAGGAATGTAATGACACAATGGAAATTTATTGTATTAAGTATTTTCATTAAGGCAATTGTGTGGATGTTAGCATTATTACAACAGAAATAAGGATCCTAATATTTGGAGTAAAATTTCCAAAGTTGGTAAGTGTGGATCTGTGAATTACTCCAGGGTCTGAGCTCAGTAAACTCTAAAGTTAATAGTTTCTGGTACACCATTTTTCCTTACATGTAATTATCAATGAAGAAATATACTGAAATTAGCCAGTCAGTATTTTGTTTCACCTGACAGAAATTTAAATTATGTTAAATGTAAAGTGATGTTTGCCTAAAATAATATCGACCAAGAGAAACTCTAGGACCCATAGGCGAAATATTGAAGAACAGAGGACCAAAGCTTGGGAGCAAATGGAATTTAACACTTTGGAAAATAACATATTTTGAAAAGCTAAGAAAGAAGAGTTTTAGGAAATCTACATCAATGATGTTCAACCCATTCTCAAAATGTTCTCAGTGGCCAAAAATAGTTTTGGACTTAGTACTTAATAGGAAGGGAAAAAAAAGAAAACAACGCAAAAAATATTTTTGCTGTTCCAGACTTAATTCCAAATTTTCTTGCATTTATTTATGAAAAAACTAAAAATCTTTTTCCCTGAAACTTGAGCCATCTGTGTCCCAAAGAGATGAAAAATAGAAATATATCAGATAATAAGGAGTGTGGTTTGGAAGCAAGTAGAAATTGAGTATATATAGACCATAATTTCATTTATTTTATGTGGGCTAAATTTTAAGCACATTCTTTAAAAGAAAATGACAATAACTTGCTCTGTGGGAAATTTTCTATTAAAGGAACTGATTAATATAATATGTATAGAAATATATTAAAATGGTAAAAAAAATATGCATAATTTTAACAAAAAAATAAAATAAGATTATAGGACAATATTAGTGGAAATTGGAGTGTTTGGGTCTATTGCTATGAGTAACTGCCTATGGTAACATGCTTCCAAGAGGATTGCCATCAGTTTTTTCTCTTCTTAAACGTGTACCTCACTTCCCCAGCAAGATGTAGAGTCTATTCCTTCCTACCTCTTCAATCAGGTCTTAAACACTTGCTTGACCCACTGAGTACGATGTTCTAGGGCTTCTGAGCCTATATTACTGGAATCTGCAGTTTTGCCCTGGGCTTCTTGGAATATTCATTCAAATCCCTGAGAGGCTTTTATAGGACCCTGGAGAGAATATATGAAGAGGTCTTGAGATCCCAGTGAGTGGGAGAGGGTTCCAGCTAAGCCTAACTATCCAGCTATTTGTCTTTGACCCCCTCAGGAACCATATCAACACCACTAAGTGAACCCAGCTTTTGCTCTCTGGAACAGAATTATCCAGCTGAGCTCTGCTCAATTTCCTGAGCCATAAAATTATGAAATACAGTAAAGTGATTGCAATTTTAATTCAAAATGTTTGTGGATAGTTTGTTGTGCAGCATTTAATAACCAAAACATTAAGAAAGCAAAAACTCATTTGGTTTTACAGATAAGTATTATAATACCATATTTAAGTTACAAAATTAATTAAACAATGAGATGACTTGCCTTAGTCTCTCAGACCTGCAATAAAGCTGAACTGTGAAAGTAGTTCAATGCAATAACCAAATGATCTTTGTTCAATTGTCTATCTTTAAATATTTTTCAGTTGTTTATTTTAATATTTATTTATAGCTAAATATAAAGCAGTTTCTAGCTGGTTAATGTTTATTACATAAATATCTGGCATGATGGAAGACAAAATGCTAATGTATCATAATAATTTTGTTATAACTTAAATGGAAGAAAATTAGTTTCTATCTAGTATTAAAATTTTGCATTTCTATATTGATTCATTTATTCATAATGAACTCATTTACTCCATGTTGGGACCCTGACTCTTAGTTTAGAGATATTTAGTATATACAACTGCCAGTTGTTTCAAATGGTGTTATAAATGAAGATGTACATTTTTAAAGAAACTATATTTAACCTTGGTTTGCTGGCCAAAGTGATGAAGTCCTGGTAATTTACTGAAGGATGGAAAGACCAATGTTTTAATCACCAGCAGGAGGATGTCATTTTACAGATTAAAAACAAAGTCATATCAGGATCTAAGGTGACAACAATAAAATACACTATACCATGAATATGAGCAGCAAGGAATATGTCAGAAGAGAGATTCCCCATATGATGTGCAGGTCCCCTCAACTTACTGCTTCTCATTCTTTTACCTAGAGAGCTTTGCACTCAAGAATTAAGATTATTATGTGATTAAAATATAAGAAATACAGTAACCCCAAGAAATCCCATTTTACAGTAGTGCCAGTTCTATTGCTAGAGGAAAAAATATAATTGAGAAGACTGGAGCTCGTGTAGTACATATGTGAAATGGCTATAGTACCCTAGAGCAAAAAATAAATAAATAATAGCATGTCCCTGTGCCAGATTATAGGTGGATCAGAAAGGTATGAAATGATATAAATCGACTGCTTTAAGAGCAATGATATACAGATAGCAAAATTAAAACTTGGTAAACCATGATCTGGTTCTCAAAGATGAATCCACAGACTAGGAAACAAGCAGTATTCTGAATATAGAACACTTCAAGAAGCATATAAGAAGGAGGAGAGAGCTCATATAATATTTCAGAAGCAGCAACAACAAATATAAATATACAGAGATGGGGAAAATATTATGTACTCAGAAATATATGGGGATGACTGGCCTGAAATGAAGGCCTTGAGAGAGAATATTATCGGATTGTATATGAGACAGAGGTAGCCATTTAATTATGGAAGATATTTACATTAAGCAAATTAGATTTTAAAATGGTAGATAATCTAGGGGCGCCTGGATGGCTCAGTTGGTTAGGCATCCAACTCTCGATTTCCATTGAAGTCATGATATCAGGGTCGTGAGGTCAAGTCCCACATCGTGCTCCACACTCAGCGGGAGTCTGCTTGAGATTCTCTGTCTCCCTCTCCCTCTGACCCTCCTCCTGCTTGGGCACAGGCTCTCTCTCTCTCTCTCTCTCTCAAATAAATAATAAATAAATCTTAAAAATAAATAGAATAAAATAAAATAAAATGATAGATAATTAGGAGGATGGTTCAAAAGTTCAGGACTAGAACCCCAGACTCTCGCTTCCCATTTCAGCTCTGCCACTTGTTATGTGAGTGACCACAGGCAGGTTACCTAATTGCTTAGGCTCAAGTTTCCTCCTCTGTGAAAGAGAGATAAAATCCCAACTCATGGCAGTTTTGTGAATAAATTGAGATAATTCTTATAAAGCAATTGAAATTCTGCCTGTGCCACAGGACACGCTCAATAGATTTTTACTTAGTATAGCAAACATTTTTATCCTGTAGTTGTATTAGCTTGTTCGTTTTTGCATTATTTGCATTATTGCAGAAGTAAGTCATGATTGGAAATAAGCAGTAGTCCTAGAAATGAAAAGGGCAGATGTGAAACATGTTAAGGAAGTAGAAATGAGACAAGAATGTGACTAAATGTGGGTGTTGAAGAAATTATTTTATAGTTAATTTTCGTAGTCAGTTTCTTCAGTGACCCATCCAGTGGTGTTTTCATTAATCAAGGCAGATAATATAAAATGAGGAAAAGGTTTGAGAAAAATTGTATTGAGTTAATTTGGGGATATTATGTACAAGTTCCAGGTACACTTTAAGAAATTGTTCTTACCAGACAAGATTCTACCTACATTCATTTGAGTTGTGAGATATTGGGCTTGGTATAGAAACTTTAAAAGTATCTCATACAGAAGCACTAAAGAAAACTACAAAGAATGGGAGACTAGAATGTTAAAAGATACCACTTGTGGGGCGCCTGGGTGGCACAGTGGTTAAGCGTCTGCCTTCGGCTCAGGGCGTGATCCCAGCATTATGGGATCTAGCCCCACATCAGGCTCCTCTGCTATGAGCCTGCTTCTTCCTCTCCCACTCCCCCTGCTTGTGTTCCCTCTCTTGTTGGCTGTCTCTATCTCTGTAAAATAAATAAATAAAATCTTAAAAAAAAAAAAAAAAAGATACCACTTGTGACACCTGGGTGGCTCAGTTGGTTAAGTGTCTGCCTTCAACTCAGATCATGATCCCAAAGTCCTGGGATCAAGTTCTGCAATGGGCTCCTTGCTCAGTGAGGAGCCTGTTTCTGCCTCCGCCTGCCACTCCCCTTGTTTGTGCGTGCACTCTTTCTTCCTGGTAAATAAGTAAATAAAATCTCTTTTTAAAAAAAGATACCATTTGAGGGGCGCCTGGGTGGCTCAGTCGTTAAGCATCTGCCTTCAGCTCAGGGCGCAATCCCAGGGTTCTGGGATCAAGCCCCATGTCGGGCTCCCTGCTTCTCCCTCTCCCACTCCCCCTGCTTGTGTTCCCTCTCTCGTTGGCTGTCTCTCTCTGTCAAATAAATAAATAAAATAAAATAAAAGATAAAAAATAAAAAAAGATACCATTTGAGTTTGAGAAGAGACATAAAACATTGAAAAGGATGAGTTAGGGATGAAGGTGAAGTAGGAAATAACTTTTTATATAATGTTATATAATAACAGTAGGAAATCAAAGGAATTAAGAATTTCGAGCTAGAGAAAATGGTCAACAGTGCCAAATGCTAAACAGATATCAAGCAATGTGGGACTTAGAATGTTACTTGATATTCCTTTTGAAAGAAATTAATACTAATAATACAATAACTTGGGATGTTATTCAGTTTCAGTATTCTCAGAAACAGAGGATGTTAAAATCTGAAAGAAACCAGTTTTGATCTGTTAGCGCACTTTCACTTAATTTTATTTTTTCTAACCTATCAGGAAGCAGAAACTTTTTAATAGTTTTCTCATATATTTAAATAATTTAAAGTTGACGTTTATCTAATTTTTCAAAATGCAAATCCACTTAATGAAAGAAAGCATATTTAAACAAAGGCATTTTCCAAAATATATATTATAACATGCATTATAGTTAATAACTTATCATTTATATATTGCATAGTCATAAAATAGATGAAGTGATTTTTATTTAAAATTTTAAAATTTATTTAAAATTTTATTTAAAATGTATTCTATGCAGTTGTTATTTTTAAAATTTATACAAAATAATACACTAAGGCTGGAAATAGTTGCTAACAATGCTTTATTCTAAATTCAAAGTTAATATTCTTTATTTTACATATTTTAAAAAGAAAATTATCACCTGCTCCAAGCATTGATATTGAGTAACAGATGTTTTTTGGTAACTGTGAGATATCAAAAAGCAACAGTTAAAGCTTAACTGGAGGGGGGCGTCTCACTTTTTAATGGAAAAAAAAAGTGGTATATCGACGCATTTATACACTCTAAATATAAACAAAGAAGGGATTTATTTCTCAATTAAAATATGACTTTATATAGTTCTATTCCTTCTAAAAATTACCTTAAGGAATATCTGTAGTTTTATCGATTCCTATTGGTATACCAAATTATACTTTATTTTAACTGTAAAATGAAATTAAATTAAGGTAAATTTTAATAATACAATTGTAGATATTATGCAGAAATTATGCAAAGTAACTTTGGTCCTCCATTAATCAGGAAATAAAATGTGCATATAAACTATGATTTATTGAGGGAAAATACTATTTTACATCTGGTACGTGGTATAAGGTCTAATCCTGTATGCAGCACATTAGAGAAACTCACACTAACCATGGATTAAAATTAAAATTAAACTGCATAATAAGGCATGTAGTTAAAATGATTTTATTTTATTTGTGATGTCACTTGGAAAATATCACTATCCAAACTGTTGCATGTATATCTTCTAAAAATATAAATCACTCTCAAATTTTATTTAAAAAAAGACCTTAACTTTTTATGAGTCAAATAATTTAGTGACTCATATTTCACTTTAAATATTATTCACGTATTATGAGAGCTACTCTCATATAAAAATCATGGTAGTTCAAGATGCAAGGTAGTGAAACAAAAACTTTCAGGAGTAGCAGAAATTTTGATCTTCTTACTTTCACTTTCTTTTAAAAACTTCAAGTGATATCTGCAAATAAGCTCTTTGTGCTTGGAAAATATTGGTAGAGTTTGGAGGGTTAGTGCTGTTTTCAGAAACAATGGTATTAATGGTTGCTTTATATTCTCAATAGATTTTAATGAAAGCAGGATTGCAAAACCTCCTGATAAAATATAATCATCAATTACGTAGTAAAATATTTCTTTTTTGTTACCAATCTGTTTTGAAAGAATGTTATCTAAACACATCATCCTTCCTATTGTCTTTCAAGTTTCAGAACAAGTTACATGTTTGAAAAGGTAAAATTTGTATACTTCTAGTATTAATGTCAAACAATTACTTAAGCAAAATGATCTCTTTTGGGCATGAAGACCTGTATAAACATTTTTGAAATTGCAAGGGAAATTTAAATGAACGTAGAGTGTCTTTTATTTATACATTCAATGCAAACGTACCTGGTCCTGTTCAAAATTTTCAACAGTACTACAATGTTTCATTTAAATTAAAGCAACATTTTGAAAAAAAAGAAAAACTCAGAATGGGTTACCACTATTTATGTTAAAGTTTTTTGTTAAAACACATAAGAATATGCCTTCCACTTAAACATCCTGAGCCATCAGAAATTCTGGATTACAAATTACATTCAAATTATATCCCCATACTATTTGTATGTATTTCATAAAATCCTAATTATTTGTAGTTTAGAACTATGACTATTTTCTAATATAATAAGATTCCTTTATAACTTTACATATCTCATAAATAAATAGAATTTGCTTATATGTATTAAATCCTGAATAAGACAAAGGGTAGGAAGGAGAAGATGTGAATTATGAGTTATTAAAATGTAAATATAAGGAAATTAAAGGAAAAAAACAAATGTATTATTATGCAATATATAGTTGATGCCAAACTTAGTGACTATGTTGAATACTGTATTTTAAAACAGAAGATCAAATATTTTTGTTCTGATAAGCTGAAACTTTTTTGCATGCATATTGCATGAAATTTGTGTTTTGAAAGTGCCTTTTTATATTCTGTACTTACGTGAGAAATACAAATATATGCTTTCCAAAAACAGCCTTTTGGTTTCAATAAGTCTTCTCAGATGATTTTTATCTTCTTAGTTATCCACTGAGTCATATCATGAATAAGGTTCACATAAAGAAAGTTTTCTAAATAGATATTTTGCTTACTTATAAATGATCTAAAAGAATTATATTAAATAATGAACTCTAGATTTTTCTTTATATGACTTCTTTACATAGTCCTGAATCAAAACAGTGTTATTCAGTTATTTTAGATATTGCTATTCTAACAAGTACTTATTTAAGAAACAAGCCAACTACAAAATTAGAGGTTAATGTCAACCAAGTGGTGATAAAATTCACTTTTTGCATTTTCCGTATTTTTCATCCTATGAATACTAATTGTACAAAAACCAAAATTTTCTATCACTGGTAAAAGTGAAATATATTTTAATGGATTTAATGGCTTAAAAATAATATTCTAGTGAAAAACTGAAATGACTTTAAATATAGAAATGTAACGGGGTGCCTGCGTGGCTCAGTCGTTAAGCCTCTGCCTTCAGCCCAGGGCGTGATCCTGGTGTTCTGGGATCGAGCCCCACATCAGGCTTCTCTGCTGGGAGCCTGCTTCTTCCTCTCCCACTCCCCCTGCTTGTGTTCCCTCTCTCGCTGGCTGTCTCTTTTTCTCTGTCAAATAGATACATAAAAAATCTTTAAAAAAATATATAGGAATGTACCAATATGTAGCAATAGTTATATATGTTAACATAAAATACTTGCTTTATTTTATTTACAGCTCTGTTGACTGACTATATGTTTTAATTACTTTTTCTTTTAAATTCCACAAAAATGGGGAATTTAAAATTCTCTGGAACTACAGTTAATGTTTCAAATACAATTAACTGAATAACCAGTAAGTTACTTAAGATAAAACCAAATAAGCAAAACCAAAATTGTTTATTTGGTTTTATACCATCATAAATAACTATAATTTCTTAATGAAAGCCATATTCTAATGACATCATTCTTTATCCACATGATACAAACTTTCAGTGAACACTTTGTATTTAAGGCACATAGAACACCTGTGGTTTGAAATCTGAAATAATATATCAGACTTCAATTGCTATTTTAATTTATTGTTTCTTCTTTTCAAAGCATGAAAAACAAAGCATCAATACAGAATTCATACTGAGCTAAGATGCAATCATTTCAGGCTCAAGTGAGGGTCTCATCACGTTACCACAAGATTGCAAACAGCTTATTATGCACTAGAGCAGTATGGACACCTTAAAAAAAAAAAGCTTTTAAATGGTAACCATGCTGAGCTCAAATGAGACAATTATGGATTTAAATGGATCTTAGTAGCAATAAGAGAATTATGAATATGTTGAACAGTAAAACCAGAAAGTCTTTTCAAATAATGAAAATGTGCAATGTGTATTTTATTGCTAATTTTATATTTATACATCTTACTTTTTCTTTATCAGCGTTTTTAAAAATATGTGATATATCATTTCTCAAATATGTATATAGACTCTAAAGGTATTGTAAAAAATCATGTATAATTAACTGCATGTTCTTTTGGTATTTTAGTATTTTGGACTAATGCTGAGGTTTATCTATCTGTGATTTTATAGATAAGAACATATTTTTTATTATTTATTTGCCTAGCATGGTGAACACAGTAAAGCCTCCCATACCAGAGAAGGCTCTGGAGTTTTGGTTTCTGAACAGAAGAAAATGGGCTTCCTTTGGTGTCCATGTATTTTCCATTTTTCCATGTCTTGATTATTTAGTGTTAGATAGATTTTTTTTTTTCTGTTTTCTAAAATATAGACCTGAGAATGCTATGCAGGGACATTGCATAGAATTCTTTAAGCATTCTTTTAAATATGCTCACTTATGTGGTAAATGTATTTAGCTGAAAATTCATAGAAAAATATTTTCTATAAGTTTATTACCCTGGGAATCTACATAAGCTGCGGGATCTTAGAAGTTTTTGAGGACAGTGAAGAATATTGGGCCTGAAGTCAAAAAGATGTGATTTCTATATTATCTCTTACTTCTCTGAGGAATTTGACCTCTTAGATCTTCATTTTTTCTCAATTTAAACGATTATACTAGACTGGATTTTTTGAGTTCTTTTGGTAGGCTAACGTACAAAATATATTTAACTTGAGTTATTCTCTCCAAGGAAAAATAATCCAACTTTGAGTTTTGCTTCCTAACTGTCTTTTTTCTTTTTGTGTTAACAACATGTGAAATATTAGAATTTCATCGAAAGGCTTTGGAGAAAAGTCTTATGAAACTGTGAAAGGCACGGGGAAAGATGGGAAAGGCAAAAGATACGATGCTTGGTTATTGCTCAGCAGAAGAGAAGAGATTCTGGGAGGGATGAAGAGTCCCTGCACCACCCCTAACCTGGTCTTAGCTCGGAGACTTTTGGGCAGGTTGCTGCCAGGCAGCTCTAGCACAGTTGATACGACCAGGCAAAAAGAGAGAATAATTTGTTTCCTTTAGTCTGCCTCAGTTCCCGCGTGGAACAGATAGTGTATGAGAGCCAATAGACCTCTTGTCCTGCAGAAGCAAAAACGCAGAGTAAGAGCTTAAACTAAATCCTGAAAAAGGAGGATATGTCATCTGAGAAAATTTTGCAGCATCATTGGTACAGTGAGAACCAGATTAAATGCTGACTGATATAAGGGTTGTAGTGTGTATAAAACTCAGTGATACTACTATGAACTATAATCTATTTTTTTTGTCTTTCCCAAGTTTGAACCATAATCTTTTAATGAAAGCAGTCATAGGAAACGGCTCTGGAGGTGTCAATTTACTATATAGTCAATGCATTACTTAGTCAAGTAAGGAAAACTATTATGCCAGGAACAGAATTGCCTCAGAATGTCTGTGGATGGTCTGGACGACATGACATTTTGCCAGCTGTTACTCCCTGCCGTTTGCAGGGGTGCTAAGATGGACAGGCCTGGGACATTCTACATGCACCACAGGACCTAATTCCTCAGATTCATTGCAGCTGGATTTCCTGGGCAGCTCCTGAAAAGGCGCTCTAGACTAAATGGCACCAAGCAGCCATGCGGGCCAATTCCCCCCCCCCCCTTTAAGGAAACCCACAGAGCAATGTGGGATTTCTTTAGTGGAATCAAAGCATAGCCAGCTGCCACCGTGACTCTGGCCCTGGCACACTGCTCCACAGAATGACGGAGACTGAGGAGCTATGTGGCTCTGTCCTGCTGATTCTGCATTTGTGATTTTTCTCCTATCTCAGTAAATCCTACTCCTGAAACCATGTCTTCTGACTTTGTAGAAGTCTTTCTGACTCCTGGTCCTAGTAGCATCCCTGAAAGGACCCATCCAGAACAACACATTTTAAACCCTGACTAATAAAAAAATTCCTGTAAGTAGCTAATTACGGTTTCAGTTACTGAATTTTGCACAAATCTATTTGAAGAACATTTCTTTGCAACTTTGCATCTGTTAGAGCTTATTCAAAAAAATAGAAGAAATTCAGAAAAGAGGAAAATGTTTTAAAGTTAGTTAATTCTACATTTCACACTCTTCATTGCGTAACGGTGTTTTCTAAAGAAAACATCCTTAAATACCTTTAAGGTATTATTGCCTAGTGGACAGTATATGTCAAAATCAACTTCAATTTAGAAAAGGTAAAGAGAACGTATGGAGAAGTCACATGTATGTTCACAAACATAACAAACAATGTTCACTGACTTTCTCTCCCTTTTTATTTATTTTTTTAAAGATTTTATTTATTTGAGGCAGAGAGAGAGAGCGAGAGCACGGGCAGTGGGTAGGAGCAGAGGGAGAGGGGGAGAGAGAAACAGACTCCGCTGAGCAGGGAGCCTGACAGGGCTCGATCCCAGACTCCTGGGATCATGACCTGTACCAAAGGCAGACGCTTAACTGACTGAACCACCCAGGAGCCCTGGAAAATAAGTTTTTAATTATGACATTTTGCAGATAAGTAGCATTTTACGATGATATAAAAAAAGGTAGGTATTTTTTCAGTGAACAATTAAAATGTATTAAAAATCACAAAATAAAGTATAGAATTTCAAAAATTATAATATTTTGTTTGCTTCAAGTTTATTCCAGAATTAAATAAACAGTAGTTAAAGCAAAGTCTTGTTGAATTACAAGTGTTTATTTGTATCATCTGCTTAATAAATACAAAGAAATGAACTAATACAGGAAAAAAAAAACTTGTTTAGAGACAGCTTTAGTATAATCATTCAAATAAAAATAAAATTTCAGAAAGAAAATTAAACATTTTTGTTGTTATTCAAAGTATGCATTATTTAAACAACTTGATATGATTACTGTAGACATTTCAGTGGAATATCCAAACCAGATAAAATAAACTGTATGGATTTAACACAAAAATTTAGTGTTTATTTTCTGATGCACTCTTACAGGTAAGGTTTGGTGATGCCAAAATAATCTACTGATACTCTGTTGGTTATGTCTTCATTGCTTAAGTTGAGCATCATTCAGTTGGAAAATGCTTATCAGCACTGTGTTTTGTGACACACAGTAATTACAAAGTTAATTCTGCAAATCTCATAAGCTTAGCACTTTCAAGATTCATTTGAATTCTTTAAGTGCTATGCCTAATAATGTTTTGAGCATTTTAAACAACTTTGTTAAATTTGAGTAAATTATTATTTTAGCTAAAAATGACATTGGGGTTCTTTCAAATTCATTTTTACTTTTGTCATCATGAATTTTAAAGGAGGATTTAAGCTTAAGAGATCAGTAAAAAGAAAAAATGATAAAATTATAATAGTCTAATCTCAAAAATGTACTCTTGAATAAAATATTTTAAAGTTAGTCATCTTTCTTTTAAAGACATTAGAATAACTTTAGGAGAGCAAGTCTTTTAGTAGATTTCCTTTTTTTATTTCATCAATATCAGTAGTAACCTTTTTAAATCTAATTTATCTCATCGTACTTATATGTCCTAAAATTATATTATAATATCATTTTTTTAGGAAGTAAATTTATTAAAAAAACTTTCAGGTAGGCAATTCAGTTGCTCATTGGGGTCATGATATTAGAAAACAACAAATACATTAGTGAACAATTTATTAATTAGAAAGTGTTTCTTAACATGGATTTGTTACAAAGGGGGTAAGGGGTAAGGTTGGCTTTAGGAATAAAAATATATAATACAGATAGAGATTATGTATAACATATATATTATATCATTGTTGGCAATGTAGAGAAGCAATTATATTACCAGATAAAGTTTATAAAGATGAAATAATAAAATTTTCTCATTCTATAATTTAATTTACTATCAGTTCTAAAATCTAATGAAAATAAAACTTCCCTATGATATTCTAATTACATTATCAAACACAATTTTTTTGAAAAGGATTTTATTTATTTATTTGAGAGAGGGAGAGTGAGAGAGCACAAGTGGGGGAGCAGATGGAGAGGGAGAAGCAGACTCCCTGCTGAGCAGGAAGCCCCACACAGAGCTCAATCCCAGGACCCCATGATCAGGGCCTGAACCAAAGGCAGAGCCTTAAGTGACTGCGACACGCAGGCACCCCTCAAACATGAATTTTTTAAAAATGAATTTTTTAAAAAATGAATTTAAATAAATGTTCATGATTCAATTAGGCACTCATAAAAATATATTTCATTAACTTTTCACATTTTATATATTGCTAGTTTCTCCCAAATTGAAAAGGGCATTCACCTATTATTATCGTTAGGGCTTATCAAAGGACCTAAGTCAGACATTGACTAGCTAGAAGATTAGTAACATAAGGAACAGCAGCATTTCCAATTACAATGTGTGTGAGCCAAAGATCCCTGAAACTGTAAGTTTTAGCACTATATAACAGAGACAGTTATTTTCATCAGTAATACGTACTTTGCCATAGTTGTTTTTGTTTGTTTTACTATAGACTTTTTTCTTGAAGGAGTTTTAAGTGTACAACAAAACTGAGTGGTAGATACAGAGCTTTCCCATATATTTCATGCCCCCACACATGCACAGCCTCCCCCCCTTATAACATCGCTCACCATAATGATACATTTTTTACTACACATGAATCGACACTGACAAATTTTAAAATGAGCCAAAACCCATAGTTTACCTTAGGGTACTTTTGATGTTGTACATTCTGTTGGTCTGAACAAGTGTATAATGACATGTATTCATTGTTATAAGATCATACAGAGTATTTTCACTGTCCTAAAAATGTTCTGTGCTCTGCTCATTCATCCTTCCCAGCCCCAATGTCTGGGCCACTGATCTTTTTACTCTCTCCATAGTTTTGCCTTTCCATGATCTCATATAGTTGGAATCATACAGTATGTAGCCTTCCCAGACTGGCTTTTTTAACTTAGCAATATGACTTCAATGTTCCTTCATGTCTTTTCATGGTTTGATAGCTCATTTCTTCCTTGTGCTAAATAATATTCCATTGTCTGGTTGTGCCCCAGTGTATTTATCCATTCACTCACTGAAGGACATCTTCGCAACTACCAATGATATTGAATATCTTATTGTGTATGTATTTGCTATCTTTTGGTGGTCATTGGTAAAATGTCTGTTCAAAGGTTTTGCCCATTCTTTTATAGAGCTGTCTGTATTTGAGTTTAGAAGGTTCTTTATATATTACAGACACAATTGCTTAATCAGATATGTGTTTTGCGAATAATTTCAAGTGTGGCTTGTATTTACATTTTCCTAACAGTGCCTTTTGAAGAGCAGAAGTTTTAAATATTGATGAATTCCAGTGAATATTAATTTTTTTTTCTTTTAGATATCATGCTTTTGGTGTCATAACTAAGAAATTGTAATCTAACACCACCAAATTTTTCACAGAAGTTTTCTTTTAGAATATGTAAGTTTCATATTTCACATTTAGGTTTATAATCAATTTGGAGGTATGGATCAAGGCATTTTGCATATTAATGTACAATAATTCCAGGATCATTTATTGAAAAGACCATCTTTTCTGCTTTGAATTACCTTGTGACTTTATCAAGAATCACTGTACCATGTATGTGTGGGTGCTATTTTTGGACCCTGTAGTCTATTCCATTACCTATATGCCTATCTTTTCCTCTACACCGCATTGTCTTGGTCACGGAAATTTTACAGAAAGTCTGGAAATCAGACAGAATCCTCTGACTTTGTTATTTTCCAAAATTGTTGATGCATTTAGTTCTTTTGAATCTCATATAATTTTATAAGTAGCTTGTCTATTTTTACAAAAAGAAAATCTTGGAGCATTTATTGGAATTGCCTTGAATCTATAGATCAATTTGGGAAGAATTAGCATCTTAACAAATGTGTCTTCTACTTATATCTGTCCATTTTTTAGATCGTGCTGGACTTGTTTTATCACTATTTGTAGGGTTTTTTTTTCTTTTCACATATCGTTCACTTATTTTGTTAAATTTATACCTAAGTGGCTAATGTTTTTGGATGCTATTGTATATGTGTGATATTGCGATATAATAAGAAATATATATTTTTGTCTTCATCCCTGGCTCCTGGCCAGAACTCCTAAAATCTTTGTGATTTCCTAAGCAATAAAAATGCTAGGAACATCTTTTATTCTAATGTTTGATTTTCAACCTTGGTTTATGACACAGAGCTCCTAAATGCCTTGAAATTTCCTGGGTGAGAGGAGCCCCATTTGTTCTAATGGCACAACTTTTGTTGGACACATGGATAGCTTCAGAATGGGGACTGACCCCCAGACCAAGCCATAACTGACTATGCCTACATGAGGAAGCCTCCATAAAAATCCCTGAACTGGGCAACTGGGGGGCTCAGTCGTTAAGCGTCTGCCTTCGGCTCAGGTCATGATCCCAGGGTCCCTGGATCGAGCCCCGCATCAGGCTCCCGGCTCCATTGGGAGCCTGCTTCTTCCTCTCCCACTCCACCTGCTTGTGTTCCCTCTCTTACTGTCTGTCTCTCTGCCAAATAAATAAAATAAAATCTTAAAAAAAAAATTCCTGAACTTCTGATTTGGTGAGTATATCCACACTGCAGCTCACAGGCTCAGAAGTTCCTCTGCTCAGGACCCTTCTGGGCCTTGCCTTATACATATCTACATCTGGCTATACTTCTGTATCATCTATCTTGTCTTTTATCATATAATAAGCAGGTAAATATAAGTAAATATTCCTCTGAGTTCTCTGTGCCATTCTAACAAATTACGGAATGTAAAAATGGGGTTGCAGTCACCCAGATTTGGTTAGCTGGTCCGAAGTACATGTGACAACCTGAGACTTGTGCCTGGCATCTAAAGTGTGTCAGTCTTGTGGGCCTGAATCCTTAACTCACAGGATCTGATGCTACCTGTAGTTAGTGCCAGAATCAAATTGAATTATAGGACACTCAGCTGGTGTAGAGAATTAGTCAGTGTGGAAAAAAATCCCATTCCTCTGGTCACAGAAGTGAAGTGATAATGACCAGTAAAGGAGAAACAGGAGAGTTTTTTCTGTGGTACCATTTTTATTTTAATTTCCAATTTTAAAGAAATTAATGGAATTTTTAAAATATTGACCTTGAATCCTGTGATATTGCTAAACTCACATATGAGTTCCGAATATTTTTTTTTTTTGTAGATTCTTTGGAATTACCAACATAAAATCATGTCATCTGAGGACGCAGATGTTTATTTCTTCTTTTGAATCTGTCTGCATTTATTTATTTATTTATTTATTTATTTATTTATTTATTATTTTTTATCTCATCACATTGGCTAGAACCTCCATTACAATGTAGGATAGCAATGAGGAGAGCAGGTACACCTGCCTGTTACTAATCATAGGGAAAGCACTCAGCTGTTCACCATCAATAACAATAGAAGTTGTCCTTTTTTTGGTAGATGGTCCTAACCATATTAATGGAGTCTTCAATTCATAATTTTCTGGCAGTTTTTTAAATCAAGAATGATATTTGAACTTTTAATTTTATTTTTCTGTTATTAGTTCAATTGATCATATAGATATCATTGTTTAATCTGCTCATTGGTGAATTACAATTACTGTTTTCTGAATGCTGAAACAATTTTAAATTTCCAAGAAAAAGTCAACTTGATCATAACATAGTATCAACTTCATATATTCCTTGAATTGTTTCTATTTTTAAAAAGTCGTTAGTTCTTTTTAAGATTTCTTAATTTAAATTCTAGTTAGTTAACATGCAGTGCAATATTGATTTCAGGAGTAGAATTCCATGATTCATCACTTACATACAACACCCAGTGCTCATCATAACAAGTGCCCTCCTTAATACCCACCAACCATCTAGCCCATCTCCCACGCACCTTCCTCCATCACCTCTCAGTTTGTTTTCTATCATTAAAAGTCTCCTATGGTTTAATTCCCTCCCTCTTTTCCCCCCTTTCCATATGTTTATCTGTTTTGTTTCTTAAATTCCACATATGAGTGAAACCATATGGTATTTGTCTTTCTCTGATTTATTTATAAATATAAATGTTATATATATAAATATAAATGTTATATATATAAATATAAATATTATATATAATATATAATTATATATATAAATAAATGTAAATATTATATATATAATATATATATCTCTTCTTTATTCATTCATCAGTTGATGGACATTTGGGCTCTTTCCATAGCTTGGATATTCTTGATAATGCTGCTATAAACATCAAGGTGTATGTACACCTTCAAATCTGTATTTTTGCATCCTTTGGGTAAATACCTGGTAGTGCAATTGCTGGGTCATAGGGTAGTTCTATTTTCAACTTTTTGAGGAACCTCCATACTGTTTTCCAGAGTGTCTGCACCAGTTTGCATTCCCACCAATAGTGCAAGAGGGATATCCTTTCTTTTCATCATTGCTAACACCTGCTGTTTCAAATGACTAAAAGTCATTAGTGCTTGTCCCTTTTCCATTGTGACTCTTTGGAAGGAAGTCACTATGCTAAACCCACACTTAAGAACTGGGGAGTTTTGTTCAATCTCCTTAAAGTCAGAATATCTATATGCATTATTTGGAATTTTTCTGACTAGGAGCTTTGTCTCTTCTCCCTCACTTACTTATTCAAAAATTTCTTTATACCTCTATGCACTAGTAATTATTCTACATTGATGGGATTGCATTAAAGGGTCATAAAACAAACAACTGAATAGAGCTCCTAACAGCAATAGTCCGAACAATTTGAGGAACCACGTAAATAAATTAGTATTCATTTATAACCCAAAGATAAAATGAATATCCATGAGTTCATATTGACATTAGTAATTGATTGAATGAATAAATGCATCAGAGAGAAAAGACAAAGCTCCCATGCAAAAGTATTCTAAATAATTAATTTAGATACCCCAACTTCAATGAGGTGGAGCATACCTTCCCATTCCGTAAATGTGGGCTACCCATAGTAACTTCCTTCTAAAAAGTACACTATGGAAAGAGAAAAATTAACTTTCCTGTGGAACATGCAGAGTAAATTTACTCCACGGTAACTTCACAGTACAGAAATCTGTCAAATGCTCCTTCAGCCAGATGATCAATGTCAACATCAATAGTGGATGGTATTTATCCTTGATATCATGTGTTCAAAATAGGATTTTGTGTGTGTGTTCTTCCTCTAAAAGACCCATGACCCAAGTCTAAATAGAAAAAAATCAGAAAAATTTTAATAGAGTCATTCTACAAATATCTGACCAGTGTTTCCCATACTATACGTATCAAAAACAAGGAAAATCTGGAAAACGGTCACAGCCAAGAATCGTTAACATAAGGAAACACAGTGACTAAATGTATGTGATATCCTAGACAGGATCCTGGGGCAGAACAAGGATATTAAGCAAAAATTAAGGAAATCTGAATAAAGCATGGGCTTTAGCTAACAATAATGTATCAATATTGGTTCAGGAATTATAACAAAGGTGCTATACTATAAGACATTAATAGTAGGGGAAACAGTGGGCTAGATGGAAACTCTGTGATATCTTTCCATTTTTCTGTAAATCTAAAACTGTATTAAACAAGAAAGTTTATTTCAAACAAAATGACTAAAAATACACAGGAGAAATATTTATTTAATTATAATATAACACATATATGCCTATATATGTATACCACACCTACCTCAGGGAACACAAAAGCACTTAATAAATTAAAACTTTAGAAGGAGAGAAGACTGTGGGTTGGAAGATATGCATGCATCTCGAATGTAGAGTTGATGTATGTGCTGTCTGACTGCAGACTAAAGTTACAAATTCTTCAAGTCTCCGCGGATATGCTGAATCTAGAACGAATAGGTACCCTAGGGTTAGGTGCCCTGCAGTCCATCTGATTACAGTTCGTAATTTCAAGGGGCGTCTAGCTGTAATAAGTGCTTCCCCATCACCCTTTTTATTCTCTCCTTGGAAAATGTTTGGTATTTGTCCTTAACAATGGAACCTGAATTTCCATATTGTTACATATATAACAATATATATTCTTTCTCACAGGAAATAATTATGGTGCCAGACCTATGACAAAGGCTCTTTATGTCATTTGCTATGTGGAGAATGGAATTTGTCTTCATAAATTTCTCTTTGCATGTGTATAATGACTTGCAATTTGCTATCATTTCTGCTGGTCAGGTAGCAATAGTTACATTCATTTTATATGAAATGAGAAGTAAATGTATTATGTATATAAAATCACATTATCATTATGCATTTCCTACAAAACAACTAAGGTTAAATATTTGGAAAATAATCCCATTTTGGGTAGTTCTGGCAAGGAGACTTTACCTATTTCTTATAAAAATGTCTTTTGTGTGAGAGTATTTTGTCACTGCTTTTGTGACTATCCAATTTTAGGTGAGGTTGAGGAAATCAGGAGTAATGGTAACTCCTAAAATAGACTCCATGTGTTTGAGTCCCTGAACAAACACAATATTTCAAAATCACTGTCTTTGGGAATTTTTCCCTTCCTATAAGAGACACAACTTTTGTACAAAAATAGTTCAAGTGGCTGTAGTAGGAAAAGATGAGAGTAATGTTGTAACCGATTTTTTTTTCCCCAGAGAACCTGGAAAATTCTAAATTGTATTTATAAGTGCTGAGGATTCTATAATTCAACATGCATTAATAAAATTATTTGGGAATCATAAAGCTTACCAAAAAAAGTGAGAGAAATATAAAATAAGCATAATTTTTTTCAACAACAGTTATTTCAGAAAAGACGATGTTAAAAATATCTTATGATTTCAATTTGTATGGGGGAAATTCACTTTTAACCAAAAGGGACGTATGTGCAACTTTATTCTAAAATTGGTTATTTATTACATGTTGCACAAGTCATTTTTACCTGTCATAGATTTATTTATAGTGTTTTCTTTACATAGATTCTGGCAGGTATAAAATGATCAAGTGTCAAAAAAGTTTTTCTTTTTTAAGCATGCCTAAAAGAAAGTATTTTAGAATTCAGTAAGGAAAACCCTTTTTTTTTCTATTGGTGAAGTTCAAATGCTATTTCTGTTATAAGATAACCACTTTAAAAAACTTTTTTATCCAGATGAGAACACATTAAGAGAGTCTATTTGAAGCAATAAACGAAGATATTTGAAGATAGTAAAGAAATTATTTAAAAACGCCATTTTCTTTTCAATCAATATATATCCCCTTTAAAAATATTATATTTTTAGGTACAAATATCTGTAATCTCTCTGAGAATAATATTATGTTAGCACAGTTCTTATTATGAGTCTTGCCTTAAACAGATCGTGGATTATGAAGGGTGGATATATCTTAGATTCATGTAGAGGTAGGGTATTAATAGGCTACCACGGATATGTTCAAAGAAAGGTTGGTGAGTAACTCTGGATCCAACTATAGTACAGGCAGAATTGGTGTCCAATTAAATGATATTCTGTGATAGTTTTATAACTTTAAGTAATGCTAACTTTTCCATATTTATCAATTTCACCAGTAAACTCTCAGCTAAAATGGAAATATGATCCAATCAGTTATTTGAAAATGTAAGTATCTTATAACAACAGTTTTGCCTATTAAAAATACACAAAAGCAAAATTTAGGCTAGACTATTTGCCATGTAAACATGTATAAAAAGTTGATCTTTAAAAGTAAATTTGGGTAATTTAAGGTGAACACTTTCTTTTTCTGTTAGAATTTCTTATTTAATTTCTTTTTTTCTTTCTTTTTTCCTCTTATTTAATTTCTAAAATAGAAAATATTTCTATGTAGTTGTATTACCTTCTATCATAATTAGTGAGTCTGAATCACAAGTTTCCAAATGATTCTAAGAGCCTATTTTATCTGCACAGGAAGAAATATTTGGATGAAACATTTTGTAAAATTGAACCAGTTTGTATGTTATGAAACTAACACCCACTTCCATATGTTCATGTTAATTAATTTCAAAGTGTTAGTTTGCTGTCATGTAGACAAATCCATAAAAGAGCATAGACCACTCCGCCCCCGAGATAGTGAATGACAAGGCTCTGGCAGCAGATGGTGACTAGGTCATTCCTTTTTCCATCTGGAATCATACCTGACTAGATTAGAAAACACAGAAGTATCATGAGAAATATCATCTATTCTTTATGCCCGGACTGCCCAGCTCAGAGTAGTGTGTAGGAATGCCTACATATTAAATGTATGGCGAAAGATGGTGGCGGAAATCAGTGCATTAATTACCTTTATTGATGCTACCATTGAGTTTTGTACCATATTTTAGAGGGGCCAACTGATGAAAATCAGACTTATTTCATGATAGTAAAGATAAAAATCACCTGAAGACTTACAAAAAGTTGGACGAAGAATCAACACTTTTTCCCGGTTCTCTGAAAAGAACTCACAAGGTTTGAGTGGAAAGGGCAAAAGATTCCAGAAACTATTAACAGGTAACTGGCACCTGACTCACAGAATAAATAGATCCATATGCACCTTGACCATCTCGATCAACATCAAAATTATTTATGTAAACGCATAGAGTTAGCAGAATGAAATGTTCGTTTATACTGTTTTTCCATTAAAATGAAGGGACAAGTGAAAGGACAAATGGATGACATTCATACTGCAAATAATAATTGAAGACAAAATACTTTTATGAACAAATCTTATTGAAATATTATTGACTTAAATGTAGCCTGGAATGAATATTTGCTGATTTGAGTGAGTTAGTTTCTACATGTGGTTAATTGGCAATTCTTAGAACATTTATGCATCAGCTTTCTTTTTTTTCTCTTTCTTTGCCTTAGAATTTTTTTAAGTAACAGAGTAAAATTTAAATTAATACTTTTTGTTGATAGAATGCTAAATGCATGTGTATTTTCTTGTCTTTTTCCTTCAATTCTGGCTATACCATTTCTTGTTTTTCTCGCTGTAGTTATTTGGTTTGGTCTGGTTAGATTTGGATGTTGGTGGTGCAAGCTATTAGTTTCCCGAGTAGAATGTCCATTAAGTTGATTTAGATGACTTCACAAAAAAACTAAAGATCACAGTGAATGGAGGAGATAACACCGACATGCAGGATGGAATAACCCATTTTCCAAGAATTAAATTTCCTTTAACCTTACAATGTGTATAGCATTTATTGATCATTGATAAATCTGCAAGGATTATATCTTTTTTAGAATCATCATAACTAAAATGTGGAACTAGAAAAGTGCCCTAGTGGGTGACATCTGCAAACAATCTGAATGTACGGGTCTATAGGGAAACTACATGCTAAACCAAAGGTGCTAAATAAGGGAGACACATTTATTTTCTATCGCACTGGTGTAGTTTTTGAATGTTGGTGAGGTCAGGAGCCGAAGGCCAAGAAATAATTCTTGAGACTCGTTGGTGCAAAAAGGTGGTTTTATTAAAGCACGGGGACAGAACCCTAGGGCAGATAGAGCTATTGCACCAGGGTAGTCAGGAATGACTGATTATATACTTGGGAGCTGGGGGAGGTAAGGAAAAAGGGAGGGGACAGAACCCTAGGGCAGATAGAGCTATTGCACCAGGGTAGTCAGGAATGACTGATTATATACTTGGGAGCTGGGGGAGGTAAGGAAAAAGGGAGGAGTCCAAAAAGACTTTCATATGCTAAAGAAGACCCTCAGGCTCCTGGAGCCCTGGCTCTTGTAAGTGAAGGTTGTTTCCCTTTCTAGTAAGGCATTAACGTTAAGACAGTTGGGAGCTTCCTGGAGGAAGGTTATACTGTCTCTCAGGTCCTTGCCAAGGGGCTGCAGGTCTTAAAGAAATTTAACTTTGTTCTGGATGGCTTAGTCCGTTAAGTGTCTGCCTTGGGCTTAAATCATGATCTTGGGGTTGCGGGATTGAGTCACGCATCCGCTCCTTGCTCAGCAGGAAGCCTGCTTCTCTCACTGCCTGCCACTGCCCCTGCTTGTGCTCTCTCTCACTGATAGATAATAAATAAATAAATAAATAAATAAATAAATAAATAAATAAAATCTTAAAAAAAAAGAAATTTAATTTTGTTTACTTTCCCTTCTGCCTCGGTTTCCTACATCACTATGGAGTAGAGAGGGTGATGCTAGGGCTCCAGGAAATTGAGTTATGGGTCTCTGGAAGTTAGGGTATGGATAAAAATGCTTTTTTCTTATAAGTCATTAAGGCATTGGTAAACTGAGGGAGACTCCTGTCTTGCAGGACTGTGATCTCTATTAGTTAACCATTTGTTTTTTCCTTCCCTTAGTTTTAGGGCAGCCAAGAGAGCCTGAGGAATGTCACACAGAGCCCAGCTAGGGTGGGGTGGGGGCCGTTTTGCAAGGTGTCTGCTTGTGCTTTGTCCTCAGCTTGCCTTCTGCTCCCTCATCAACACTACGTAGTTCTAGGTAATGTTTCAAGATAATCATATGTCTTAGATTTTATTAACCAACAAGTCTATTTTGTGTTTTAACCTTTAAAAATGTAACATAAGGACAAAATTTTTGCAAATTGAGTTAAAATTCAGGGCAAGTAGCAGTTGCATAATTATCAATATATCATAGTATCACATGCAAATTTGCTGATTACGTTTTCATTTTGTTTAAACAATGGTATCCAAAAATTACACTGTTGAGAATTATAGGTAAAATGAAAAAAATACACTTCAGTAGAGAAAAGAGATAAATAGGCTTACACATGTTTTCTTTATTCTTTTATCGGCTCATTAATTGCTAAAAATAATAGCATGATTTCAAATGAGTTTCATCCTTTGGCAATAATGTTTCAGATCATCTTCAAAAGATAGTTGTAATTATTGTAATAAATATTTTATGGTTTAATTCTTATCCCTGATCTTCAAAACACACTCTATATACATTATGTTATATGGTTATTGCTTTTAGTGATGTTATTTTCCCATTAGTATTTTTGGGGAAAGTTAACTTCATAATACAAGTAAGTGATATGTCGTGAATTTATTTATGTGAATCCCTGTTAGATTAGCTCTTGAGAATCATCTAATGATAAAGGCACAATGGCAATAAACTTTTTGATTTTGTGTTCTAACCCCAGAGGAACAGTTTGAGGGACTATTATGCAGACCATAAAAAGCTATGTTGCATACAATTAAAAGTAAGAGAGAAATTTTATGATAAAGCCACAGGCTAACTTTTGCAATTATTTCAGTATTTTCATGCCTTTTCCCCCTTCACACATGCATGATATTCTTATGTATTTCTTTAGAAAATATCTTACACTGTTGTTTCTAAGAGAAATTAATGCAATAACTTTGTAGGTTATCATCAGTTCACGTTATAAATTAATATACTCCAAGAATTCTAATGTTTTTCATTCATTTAACTGGCATCTTATCCTTCAACACATTACAAAGAGAGCAATGAAAAATAATTTACATGAAAAATCTTTGGTTAACTCTGAAAGACTCACATGCTATTTTTACTTTTAATTATTTATTTACTGGAATTTGCTATCACGAGTCAGTCTTTCCGCTAGAAAACGAAGTTGGCTTCATTTATAGCTACCAAGCTAACTGAGTATGTCAAGTAGCAGAGTAGAGTAGAGTGAGCCACCCTGAATCTCTCTGGCATCTATTCTGTTATATCATATATGAATTCTTCTAGATTATTTATAAATGCCTCTCAAATTCAGTTTTTGATTTGCATATTGTTTAAGAAAGCATATGATGGCCTCTAGTGGTACAGGAAGAAACATCAATGCTTACATTTTCAAAGCAATAACGATAAAAATATTTTTATAAAAATAAAATTATGAAGTTCATGCACACATTATTCATGGTGCATTGTAATTTTTGAAATAATTACTCTCAACACATTTATGTACGTAAGTGTTAAAATACACTTGATTGTTACATACATAAAGTGAATATTTAAGTATATGTGATAAGGTTATTGAATGTGTTTCGTTGTAGGGGGTAGGGGTGATTGACGACATAATGAGAATTTAAGAATTTAGGAGATTTTTTTCATATTTTAGGGTATGCAATAAACATAGCTCTCTTTGTGAACAATCATAATACCTACAACAATAATAGTTAATTTTAACTGAAAATTTGTTATGTGACAAGAGCTGTGCTGTTTTACATGGGGCAGCATTTTTAACTTTCCAATA
The DNA here is from genome assembly GCF_024610735.1 of Ursus americanus. Taxonomy (NCBI): domain Eukaryota; kingdom Metazoa; phylum Chordata; class Mammalia; order Carnivora; family Ursidae; genus Ursus; species Ursus americanus. Next base: position 26,759,272 of record NC_142139.1, read on the forward strand.
ACCAGATCAATTTACATCATTGTAACTCATATTTTATAACAAAGGAAACTAAGCTTCAAGAATTTACATTTTTAAGTCAACATCCCATACTTTAAGGTCAAAGATAGGTTTCACACTCAGGTTTTCTGTCTCCTGAGCCCAAAACTCAAAAACTGTTTATATCAATCAAAATTGTGATGATATTTTATGAGAATCAATAAAAAAGTTGTTTTTTAGTGGTATGGATTTTTAATATAAAAGTACTTATTGAAAATAATCTTTTTGAAAGATTACAACTATTAAAATGTATTTTTTGTTGTGCTTAAAATATAAGTCAAAGTCTCAATTTCAAACTCTTTTTTATAAAATGCAAGACATTTTTAATTTTTATATTGGACTTAACAGCTGGCATACTTTGTTAGGTAGCACCAAAAAGAAGTAATAAAAACCAAGAACAGACTAACTATAGAGAACAAACTGATGGTTACTGGAGGGGAGGTGGATGGGGGATGGGCTAGATGGGTGATTGGGATTAAGGAGGGCACTTGTTATGATGAGCACTGCGTTTTGTATGTAAATGATGAATCAATAAAATATACACCTGAAACCAGGATTACACCATGTTAAGTAACTGGAATTTAAATAAAACTTAAAAAAAAAAAACAGATTTTGTTGCTATTTTATTTGGGAGACTGAATCATTTTTTTAAAAGATTTTATTTATTATTCGAGAGAGCATGAGAGAGAGAGAGAGAGCATGTGTGCATGTGCACAAGGAGGGGGAAGGGGTGGAGGGATAGGGAGGAGCAGACTCCCCAGTGAGCAGGGAGCCTGATGTGGGACTCGGTCCCAGGACCCTGGGATCATGACCTGAGCCAAAGGCAGACACTTAACTGACTGACCCATCCAGGTGCCCGAGACTGAACATTTCAACAACTGGATATCGTTAAGTGAAACAAACTGATACCCATTTACTTAGAAATTTTCTTAGGAATCATTAAAGAAAGATTTCCACAATTTTGCTAAGTTAGCATGCAACAATATTCCTTCCCTTCCTTCCTTTCCCACTCCCTCTTTCTTCTTCACTCTTTCCTTCCAACTCTTCCCTCCTTTTGCATTATGTCTGATTTTTCCCCCTAAAAATACATGCATTAAAATGGACTGATTTTGGTGTACAAGTCTAAGTTTAGTGCCTGTGTATATAGGTTTGTCTAATGACCACTATGATTAGGATATGGAAGAGTTCTACCACCCAAAAAACTCATTTGTACTGCCCCTTTGTAGTCAACACTCCCTCCAAACCTAACTTCTGTCACAGATTAATGTCTGTCCCTATAGTTTTCCTTTTCTGGAATATTACATAAATGGGATCACACAGTATGCAACATTTTGAGATTGGTTTCTTGCACTCAGCAAAATACCTTTGAGATTCCCCTCTGATACTGGGTTTATCAATAGTTTGTTCCCTTTCTTGCTGGTATTAACTCCATTGCATGGATATAGTTAGAGTTTGTTTATCCATTCACCTGTTAAAGGACTTTTGTGCTGTGTTCAGTTTACAGTGATTATGAAGAAACATGCATGCCCAGGTTTTGTGTGAACACAAGCTTTCATTTCTCTAAGGTAAATAGCTCACCAGACATAGAGTAATTGTGTTTCACATTATGTGTCAAACTGATCTGTTTTCAACTTTCAGATTCTCCTTTGAAAAAAGATTCTTGGGATGCCTGTGTGTCTCAGTGGCTTAAGTCTCTGCCTTCAGCTCAGGTAATGATCCCAGAGTCCTGGGATCGAGTCCCACATCAGGCTCCCTGCTCAATGGGGAGCCTGCTTCTCCCTCTGCCTGCTGCTCCCCCTGCTTGTGCTCTCTCTCACTCTGACAAATAAACAAATAAAATCTTAAAAAAAAAAAAGATTCTTCTCCAATGTATACTATTTTTGCTTTCTGTTCATTTTCCCTGAGCAAACCTACCAAAAATTCTATCTTTTATTTATTTGTTTTTTAAGATTTTATTTATTTGACAGAAAGAGAGAGAACACAAGCAGGGAGAGAGGGGAAAGCAGGCTCCCCACCAAGCAGGGAACCCAAACTGGGGTTCTATCCCAGGACCCTGGGATCATGACCTGAACAGAAGGCAGATGCTTAACCAACTGAGCCACCCAGGCACCCCTTTAGCTTGTATTTAAAAGATTACTTACTTTAGGGGAAACTGAAAGGCTCATAGGTTAAGCTTTTGACTCCTGTCCTTGGATCAGGTCTTGATCTCATGGGTCCTGAGACCCAGCACCACCTGGAGCCCAGTTTCAGTGATCTGCTGCTTGAATATTCTCTCCTTCTGCCCAACCCCTCACTCGCTCTCTCATTCTCTTTCTCTCAAATAAATAAATAAATCTTTTTTTAAAAAAGATTGCTTACTCTAGTGAAATTTGTAAACCTTCATTTTGTTTTCATCATGGTTTTGAGATAGGCTGTTTCTATGCTCTCAGTTTTCTCCTATATAAAGAAGGAAAAATGACACTGCTACCCTGGGTATTCTATCACTTATTTACTTAATATTTTACTTATTTACTTATTACTTAATATTTTAATTTATTGTGAAGAAACATATAATAACTATCATATAAACATAAAGAAATATTTTGTATATGAATTTTCTTTTGATACATATAATTGTGCTGCTTTCTAACTCAAATTTGATCTACATTAGTTTATTGAGCAAGGAAAGATGGAATAAAGTAGAAGTAGAGATATATACATTATTTTGAAATATTAATTCAGGGCTTCTTTTAATTACTCTTATAGATTATCAAAGGCAGGTAGGCATGTGCTTTAACTGAATAGAAAGACAGACTTTGTTAGAGCTGTCACCAACAGCCTTCAGTATAGCAGTAATGATAATGAGCATTATAATGTCTTAATAACCATCTCAATTGGCTATTAAAATGCAGCATTTCACATTAAAATTAGTTTACTACTCTTGAAGAAGTACTCAGGAAATATGCAGCTCCTCAACAACTTTCTGCTGTTTAGTGCTAACCACATAACTTTCCTATAACCTATAACTTTCAAAGTTTTTACCTTTTCAAAAGTCCTGCTGGAAAAACAAAAAACAAAAACAAAACACAAAGCAAACTCTCTCAGGGGTACCTGTGTGGCTCGTTGGTTAAGCAACTGCCTTTTGGCTCAGGTCATGAGGTCCTGGGATGGAGTCCCACTTCCAGCTCCCTGCTCAGAAGGGAATCTGCTTCTCCCTCTCCCTCTGCTCCTCTCTCTGCTCATGCTCTCTTTCTCTCAAATAAATAAATATAATATTTAAAAAGAAAACCTTCCCTACCTCTCTATCATCTATATCTATCTAATTTGGTGACACTGTTAGACCGTGATCATCTCCTTAAATGAGGGGAGAACCCTCATTTAAATCTCTCCTCCTCAAGTTCAACAGTGTCTTAGAACTGGAATTACTTATGATATTTTCAGACAAACATCATTATTTTATATATATTATTATATAAGCATTATATATATTATATATGAAATAAATTATATAGTTATATATAATAGATAGATAGATATAAACATATATAGATATATATAAATAAAATACTACTTAATTCTAAATGAAATAGAGGACTGAGAGGATAATACTTATTTTCAGGGCCTCTAAAATGTATATACAAGATTAAGTCATAGCTGAGAAACACAAATGAGTCATATGTGCCAAAATTGAAAGTTCAGATTTGAAACTATAGATAAATAAAATCTTTTTTTATAAATTTGAATTCTAATTATTAATGGAAATTTGGATTAAAACTTTGAAGAGGTCCACTGTCACGCAGAACTGATTCTCTGCATCGAAGAATTAATAAATTTGAACAGATATAGAAACACACAAAGTAAAAATTGGAAGGTGTTTTGGGAGGGAATTGTGTTCCTCCAAAATTCATATGTTAACGTCCTAAATTTCAATGTGACTGTATTCAGAGATAAGGCGTTTATGAAGGTTAAATGAGGTTATATGTGTGGGATGTAATCTAATAGGACTGATATCCTTATAAGAGGTAGAGACACCAAGGATGTGGCTGCAGAAAGAAAGGCCATGTGAGGACACGTGTAAGCCAATGAGAGAGACCTCAGTAGAAAATAAATCTTTCAACATCTTGATCTTAGACTCTAAGCTTCCAGAACTGTGAGAAGATTAATATCTACAGTTTAAGCCACACAATCGTTTGGTATTTTGTTATGGAAACCCTAGAAGATCAATATAGGAGGAATATCAGTTCAATGCATTTCAGACCATGTCATGAACAGACGTCAGTGTTAGGAACCATTATGTTTGGGCCTCTGGCAAGATTAAATTTTTTTTGTGGGAGTTTGGGTAAGGGGTTTCTGTGATTGACCAAAGGACTGATATTAATGTTAGAGGCAAATTGTTTCTTTGTTCCTCATTTTCTGCCAAAAGCTGTTTCTATAGGTATATCGAGATGGAAAGACTGTTACCTTTGAAGTAATGACTTGGTTATTATGTGGTTCCATGTCACATTTGTGTTTATATGTTCAAACATAAGAGTTTATACTATTTCCTGTCATTTATTTCAATTTATATTATCTCATGTGCATTAACTGGTCATTAAAATTTTATAAATTTACTTCATAATTTACTCATAATTACTTATTGATTGCTCCTAATATTTTAGGCACTGTGTCAAGTTCTACAGTTCTGTTTTGAATAAGTATAGGTAAGACTCTTATGGACCCTGCAGTCCATTATGGAGTTTATACTTGACAATTCATTGTAAACAATTCAAATACAATTTTCCTGAGGGACATTTATTTTGTTATTAATGTTTTAATTATACATAGTATTATATACCTATGTATATAAATTCAGATAAAACTTTTAAATTAATATCTAAAGATTTTTTAAGAAAAAAAAAATAGTTGGTCATGAGAGACTATGGACTCTGGGAAACAAACAGGGCTTCAGAGGGGACGGGGGTGGGGGATTGGGATAGGCTGGTGATGGGTATTAAGGAGGGCACATATTGCATGGAGCTCTGGGTGTTATAAACAAGTAATGAATCATGGAACACTACATCAAAAACTAAGGATGGTGACTAACATAACATAATAAAAATTGTTATTAAAAAATAGTTGGGTTAAAGGGTATAAATTTTTTTCCTAGTTCTTAATAAGTACTTGAAGATTATTCTTGAGAAAGTATAATCTGCTAAATATTTGGGAGTGTCCTCCTCCCTGCATGCTAGCCAGGAATGAAATTGAAAAAATGAACTGGTTGGCAACAAATTATCTCTTGGTCTTGTCATTATTTCCTAAGTTATTACCAGTGAGTTGAATCAGTCCCCCATATTAATTTTTTTTTCTATTTCCTTTGACAATTTAGGAATTTTACACATTTAAAATTGCAGTTCTCATAAATTTGTATTTTTATGTGGATTATTTCATAATGTTTTCAGTTGACTATTATATTTGTGGCAAACATAATTCACATTTATATATCATTTTTAAAGGTAAGTAGTATTTTCAAGATTTTAGTGACCTTGCTTAACTCATTTATAACGTATTTTAATCCACATTGTGAAAGAGGACATTGCTTTTAGTAGTATAATTAATCCTATATTACCTATTCTTTAAATTTGAGCTTTGCTTCCCAACTGAACAATATGATTTTCTCCAATAATAATCACTTCATCAGAAAAGGCATGCAATTTAGTATAATTTTTTAAAAGATTTTACTTATTTATTTTAGATCAGGAGGAGGGGCAGAGGGAGAGAATCTTAAGCAGACTCAGTGCTGAGCATGGAGCCCAATGCAGGGATCAATCTCACAACCCTGAGATCATGACCTGAGCTGAAATCAAGAGTCAGAAGCTTAACCGACTGAGCCACTCAGGTGCCCCAATTTAATATAATTTTTAGTTAAGATATATGCAACTCTAGGTCTTCTAAGAAGCAGATATAAAGACAGGATTAGAGTGCATAGATTTTATATGGGGAGAAGTACCTGTGAGAGAAATTAGGGAAGTGACCAAGTAAGACTAGAGAAGTCCCAGATTTTGGTGCAAGTGTGATTCCAAAGGAAAAAAGGAGAGATGGTTGGGAGGAATCCTAGACTGCCATACAGTTTAAGAAGATTTGGCAAAGCACTTAGGAAGTTCTAGAGTCAAAATCAGCTGTTAAAGAAATCCCATGTCTTGCAGGAACAGGAACAGCCCTTGGGGAGCATGATTTCCATGCAAATGTGGTGATGGAGTCATGCAGTCATTGTCTTGCTATATCTAGCTTATTATACTTAGCGTAATATCCTTAAGATTCAACCATCTTTTTTAAGGATGCATAATTTTCCATGGTGTGTGTGTGTGTGTGTGTGTGTGTGTGTGTGTGTGTGTGTGTGTGATATTCTTTTTATGCATTCATCTGTCAGTGAGCATTTAGATTGTTTCTACCTCTTGGTGATGGTGAATAATGCTGCACTGAGCATATAGTTAAAAATACTGTATACTTAAAAATTTTCTGAGAAGGTAGATTTCATGTTATACCACAATAATAAAAGAAGAAAAAAAAAAAAACAGTGATGACAGATTTCAGAGAGCAGCACCAGGGGCCCTTGGTTGCTTGTGACCTCTATTGTTGGAGGTCTTGTGACGCATGCCATTGCTACCAGGGTCTATCCTTTGCACTTTAAAAATTTACTTTTCAGCATTCAGGGAACAGATCTTCCTTTGTGTAGGTGGGCCTTTCTTCCTAAGGAGAAACTCAGAGGAAGGAGGTTAGTGGGATGAAATATTTTTCCTGTCGCTACAGTGGACTCTGGGCCACAGCTGCTACTTAACATCTCCTTCCTCCATATTCATTCCAGATTCCCCATCTTAAGCTGTAGTATTGCAAGGTCTTAGGTGACTTATCTGATGGTGTGACTGAAATATTCATTCCAGAAGGGTCTGAAGCCTTGGTAAATATACCCTTCTCATTTGGGGGTTGCTGCACATAGCCATGCCAGTTACAAGGGGGACATGAGAATACTGACAGACACCCAAGTGGATTGTCTCTACTTGAGATTCAGTTGTTCATGATACCACTGTGTATGTGGAGCCCTCCCTCTTTCTGCTGCCATGGATAAATTACTGTGATGGTGAGCCTCTTTTTGCCTGCTGGTCTGTGGACACAAGTTACCTAAAGTGCCCTGGTAGCATCTGTAACTTATAATTCAGAGAGATCCTTGCTTCTACACTGTGAAGAGTGAATCCCCTCTGGAGATCAGGATCTCCCACCCTTCAGAGCCAGAGTTGTGGGAACAGGAATGACAAAACCTCCCAGTGGATTTTTGTAAATGATGGCAACTGAGCCACACTTGCTTCAAATTCTTATTTCTCAGACTCATGTATTGTTCATATTCAGACCACAGCGCCATATTGGAGTCTCCAATTTAACAAATAAATGGTATCCTAAACAACGGCACACTATTGTTTCCAGAATGTTGCCTCTGACTTGGTGCTTTAGCTGCACCTTTAGAAGCAGTTCCAGGACTTCCTGAGGTCAGCAAACTTAAGCTGAGGTGGGACATAATACAACCAGCAGATCCCAAGGTCATGAGCCCACTCCTACACCTCCTTCACTGTAAAGTGGGTTCTCTGGTCAGATGTTGTGCTGTGAGAGATTCCATACCCATATAGTAAGCATTCCATAAAATCCTGAATAGAAGTACTGGCAAAAGCTTTGAAAGCAGAAAAGGCAAAACCATAGCCAGAATAGCTATCTAGCTCTTTGAGGATGAAATGCTGGCCCAGCAAAGTATCAGTGAAATCTGAATAAAGATAAACTCATAGATTATATAGATACTAGCTGTTTGAACTCTGTTTAAAATTCATTTTAGAGTTAGGTTATGAATTTGTGAAACCTCTTACACATGTTTTACAATTCAGTATGTAAAATAACATAGGGAGATGCATCTTCCACATTCACTTGTGGAACCTGTGTCTAGATTACCTGGACTTAGAGTCAAGGGAAAGAGACTAGCCTCATCCATTACACGTAACAGTAACAATAAAGAAACGATTAAGTGAAATAAAAATTACATTGCCCAAGTACCTGAAGTATAGGAGGAATTTATCAAGTGGATTAATTCTTTCTAATGAAAAAAACACTTTTCTTGAATAGCAGACTCTTGATGGTAACAGGTGTGAATGGTTTAAAATGAAACATGGTTATTCTGAGTAGAATATTTAATAGCCTGCAGTGATTTGGTCAGTATAATTGTTAAATCATTTAACATTTAATATTGACACTTCTACTAAAACAATTCATTCTGGGAAAATATCTCTGCTTTAGCTACAGTTGGATTTTCAAAGCTAATATTAATTAAATTACATAGATCTGTATTAGAGTTAACTGCTTTCATCTAGTTGTTTATTAAATGCTCTTTAATTTCCCCTTGACTTTAGTAAGTTCTTATTGTACGCAATAAATTGGGTATTATGAATGCTGTTGGCACAGAGATTTTACAAAGAATGGTAAAACTGAGATGAAGTTAAAAAGAGAAGATGAAAATGTCCTGCATTTCAATAAGGTCTGAAGAAACAGGAAAAGGAGTACCATTTGTTTTTTAGGCATGTTCTCCTTTCCCTGGCTGGGGACACAGAATTACATCATATGCCCACTTTCAAACCCATTATCCTATTATGAGTTGTAATGTTTATCACTTGTGGGTTATATTTTGAATAGTTTACCAATGTTTTATGTCTACTTTAAATTTTTTTCCTCAAAACTAAAAAATATTACTTCTTTTAACAAGGTTTTATAAATGAATTTTGATCTTTAATTATTTAACATTTTATAAATTGGTTCGCCGTGATCTTTATTTGTTGGGGGAAATTTTAAAACTATTTTTCAAAGTATACAAACCAAATTCTATTTAAAGAAGGAAATCTAATAAATGACATTTTTAATCTTTCATAAAAAAGATAATAAGTTAGATGATGAGGTGCTGCTATTCCTGAGTGCCATTTTTAGATTTCCCAAGAACAAGTATTTTTTTTTAAATACACTTGGCATATAATGTGTAAACTTAAGGTGTACAACATGTTAATTTGATACATCTATATATTGTAATATGATTGCCATTGTAGCAATAATTAACACCTCTATCATATCACATAATTAACATTTCTTTTTAGTGGTTAAAATAATTAAGTTCCAGTCTCTTCGCAGGTTTGGCGGTTATAATAAAGTACTCACAATTCATCATAAAATATATTCATGATAAGGTACATTAGGTCTCTAGTGTTTATTTGTCATTCATTTCAAGTTTGTTCCTTGAAACAACATCTGTCCTACCCCTCAATCCCCCATTTCCTGGTAACCACCATTTTACTTTCTGTTTTTATAAGTTTGGCTTTTTTTTTAGATTTTAAATATAAGTGGTATCATACAGTACTTGTGTTTCTTTATCTGACATCTCACTTAACATAATGAGCTCAAGCTCCATTCATGTTCTCAAAAATGGCAGAATGTCCTTTTTCTCATAACTGAATTATATATATATATACCACATTCATCCATTTATGGGCATTTAGGTCATTTCCAAATTGGGGTTATAAGTAATGCTGCAATAATGTAAGAGTGCATATTTCTGATATCCTATTTTCATTTTCTTTGGGTGCATACCCAGAAGTGAAATTGGTAGTTGTATTTTTCATTCATATGGTAGTTGTATTTTTACTTTTTTCGGGGAACTTCATACTATTTTCCAGAGCAGTTGCACCAATTTACATTCCCAGCAGCGGTGCAAAAAAGTTCCGTTTTCTCCACATTCTCACCAACGCTTATTATCTCTTGATGACCTTCTTGATGATAGCCATTCTAACAGGTATGAGGTGATATCTTTTTGTAGTTTGCTTCACATTTCCCTGATGACTAGTAATGTTGAGTAGCTTTTCATGTACATGCAGGCCATTGGATGTCTTCTTTAGAAAAATGTCTATTTATTTCCTGTGCCCATTAAAAAAAAGAGATTTATTTATTTATGAGAGAGAGAGAGAGAAGGAGAGTGAGCAAACAGGAAGGGGAGAGAGAAATCTCAAGCAGATTCCCCACTGAGCGCAGAGCCCTACCCAGGGCTCCATCCCATGACCCTGAGATCATGACCTGAGCTGAAACCAAGAGTCAGATGCTTATCCAACTGAGCCACCCACGTACACCCCTCCTGTGCTGATTTTTAAATGGGATTTGTTGTTGTTATATCTATCTAAGTTCTTTATATATTTTGTATATTAACCCCTTATCAGAAATCTGGTTTGCAAGTTTTCTCCCTTCTGTAGGTTGCCTTTTCATTTTGCTAATTGTTTCTTTTGCTGTGCAGATGCTTTTGATTTTTATATAACCCCATTTGTTGATTTTTGCTTTTGTTGTTTTTTCTTTTGATATCATATCCAAAAAATTATTACCATGACCAATATCAAGGAGCTTCTTCTCATTCCCCAGTTTCTTGAACGCAAATCAGTTCTTTGAGTTTTGCCGAGGCTTATTACTCTTGTGGGGATAGGAGAAATGAAAACAGTGGAGAGAAAAAGGGGCTCAGGGAGTAATATAAGACCCAAATGTACATGACAAAAAATAATAAGACTTCCAGCAATATTTGAAATCGTTTCAGTAAGGAGAGACACTTGATTCTTCATTTTCTGAATAAAAGCTGGATAAACTTGGGGAGAAGAGAAGTTGGAAAAACTGAGTTTCCATATAGTATATACTTTCCCAATCAATCTCATGAAAGAAACAAAACGAGATAATGAGTAGAGTTTTGTGCTTCAATGTTCAGTTTAATGAAAACAATCATGAACATTATGTGGATCAAAGTTGTCACTGTCGATGGCAGAAGAGGTGACTTTACCAAATCTGAATCATCAGTGCTCTATTGTCATGGGTTATCAAAATTATTAAAGATGAGTTATCCTTAATCAGAAATTCAGCTTAATTAAACAAACAGAAACAACATCACTGGGCACTAATTATGTGTGAGTATTCCGTTTATACTTTTTCAAGGTATGATTCCTTCCAAAATAAAATCTAGAGAGTGGAAGCCACTTGTGCACAATAATGGCAGACCCACAAAACATCAAAGTAGTAACTAGGAAAAATACACAAGAATGGCCTCAGCATTTATCTTTTTGGAATTGACTCACAACTAGTAATGAAGAATTAAATTAAACAGATAATCTGTTCATAAAAATAATGTATTTTTGTTTTAATTTTCTAAGTTTACATCCAGGACAGTTGCAAATTAACCATTTAATTTCAGGAAGTAACGCTTTAAGCTTAAATAGATTCAGTTTTTATTTACTAGCTCTTTAACCGATTGAATAGAAATAATGGAAGTATTTACCTCTCCTGATTTCATTCATATGGTCAGTTGCATTTATAAAAATGAATCTTACCAAATCAAAAATGCTGCACTGACAAGCTGTGAGCAATGACAATAATTCCACTAATGCAGTTGCCAAGTACACTAATTATCCTAATGATGATTCAGTCGTCTGATAATCACATCCCCCAAGGACCATATACAGTCAATCCACACAGCTGCAGAGTCCTCTCCAGGCACATTTTGCTTTTTCCTGTGTCGGTAAAAACTACATAATATTACTTTATTAGCATAAAATAATCATCATAGCTGAACACGAGCTGAACATACAGATAGCTAGACTGCTGAAGGGTAATCAAGAAGACTCCTGCACGAGGTGCTGTCCTGTCATTCATTTCTTCAGTACTTGATAGAGCCATAATTTAGACCACAGATCTGTTCTGTGTAAAGTGATGGTGTGGATTTTGAAGGAATAAGAATACTTAAGTGGTCTATTTACCTAAATCAATGGGCACAGGGCTTGATAAAAATATTTTGAAAACAGAACTAAGTGATGTCTTCATATGTTTGCTGGCAAATGCTTTTTTTCTTGCCTTCCCGAATTTTCAAGTAGCAACCAAAAATGGCTTTCACAAGTCATTGAATTTTAAAGTATAATTTGCAATGAGGGAGCATTTACCTTTCCATAAAGGCAAGATAGCAAAACTCGTATTTGGGAAAAGGCAATTTAATTCATTCAATAATTTGACAAAATATTTATTTTTATTTTTCTTTAAACTAAATTTCTTTATTAGACTTTTTCAAGAACTGGGGAGGGTTTAAGATTTTATAGTTTGCATGCTAGCAAGTTAGGCTGTCAGTTTTATGGTTATGGAAGAGGCTCCATGGTCAGAGACAAAAGATTCTAATATCCATGGCACTGCATACAGCAGGAGCTTCATGTTTGCACCAGTTCTTCTTGTTCCCTGTGTCCTATGTGCAATGTGGAGATATCTAGGTGGGTGCCGTTTTTCACAATTGGTTTGTATCGCAACAAAGTGATAGAAACTTCGGAAATACTGATCTTTTAAAGGATCTGCTAGAGAACCTGCCCAATGTTTGTCTCAGAAGGAGAGATTATCTTTATTATCCTGCACAGTAGTCAGATCCGCTCTCTGCCCCACATGGAGAAACTATCCCTAATTTTGGCCTTGAAGATGTAGTTCAGAAAAACGTAGCAGAATAATGTCCCCGCTTACAAGGTGTGAGGAAACACAAGAGATTAATGGATATCATCTCCCAACAGATTTTCCAAGCTACAATCTGATAAACGATTTTCAGAAACCGTCGCTCTCCAGATATACTTTATTTTGATAGTATTTAAAACCTTTCTTTTGTTTTTATTTGTTTGTTTTGAGTGGAATAATAAATACAGTAAATGGAAAAAAGAACAGAGTCGTGATGTATGTTTGGGTCCTCCAAAAACAGATAAGAAGTCAGAATTAGACATGCCAATATTTGTTGAGAGAAAGGCTTTCGTAGATAAAGGGAAAAGGAAACAGGGTGAGGCAGAGAGAGCCTTCAGGAAACAACGCACATCTGGCACCTGTGAAAGAGCAGCGGGGAAGAGGGCTGGATGGGAAGAGACTTAGACTGCAACTGAAATTCTGAGAAACACGTATCCAATTCTATAAGGAGTCTCAAAGCAAGATGGTCTGGTAGAGGAGGCCAACTCTGGTACCCATGCTAATTCGGACGTTGACTGGGAGCAGTCTGGGGAGAACATGGGCTCGGCTTGTATGCTTGGTTTATATGCTGTGTTGGACCCTGAACCTGATAGTGCGTTAGCTAAATACACCCCTAGAAGCAAGTTCTTTCTTGAGAGATCTCATCAGAGCATGCGGTAGCATAGCGAAACTCACAAGGATAGTTAAATAGCTACAATTTACTTCTGTCTTGGAATATCCTCTGTTTCATAAATGTTTCAAAGGTTTCCATCCTGGGAAGACACTATTAACGATAAATTATGTTTTGTAACTGGAGAATAAGATATACATCCACAGCTCCCTGTGATATAACCTAAAAATGAACAGGTAGAAACAGAATGAAGAATAAAAAGACTTCACAGTTATAGACACAGGTCAGCAAACTTTTTTTTAAAAGTCTGCATATTGTCTGGATATTGAATATTTTGAGCTTTTATACCACATAGTCTCTGTGGCGATGACCCAGCTCTGCTTTTGCTGTGTGAAAGCAGCCATAGACAATATATAAACAAGCAAGTGTGGTTGTGATCCAATAAAACTTTTTCCAAAAACAGTGCTAGCCCAGATTTGGTCCATAGATCATAGTTTGTCAACAACCAGTATAGAATAATGGGCTAACTATGTGCTCTGCCCGTTTATCATCTCTGTACCTGACCAGTGGTAGAAACTGACCACAGATGACAAGTCCCATCTAGAAATACAGAAGCTGCACATTGGAAGCGTATGTTTTCTTTGAAAAGTTGTAATGTTGCTTACTGAGGAAAACATATTTAGAAAATCACAGACACCTTTACTGATGTATGAAGTTCTGTGTTTTAGGGGTACAGAAGGTTCAGATAAAGGCCACACAGCCATTTATGTTTCAATAGGACAAGAAGCACATGAACGGCTGGCATGGGGTGGAGAAATGAAGAAGTCACAGACAAATGTATCCCAATTATTTTCTACTTTTAGCATGCCGTGTATTAAAATGAAGCTATTTAATAGAAAAATAACTCGTATGTATTTACTGGTGTAAGAATTTGAGATAAAAACTAGAAAACAAAATAAGTGCCAATAAAGTATAAAGGTCTTCATTTTATTCTTAGGAAAAAAAAAAGTCACTGTTTATTCAAGTGAATATACAATCCTCTGATTTAGTTTGTGTTCTCCTAAGACAGTACCCAGCTCAAATGTAGGGATGGTAAATGGTCCCAAAAAGTATGAATAGAGTGAGACAAAAAAGAAAAATTGCATACAAGCATAGAGTTGTCAATGTTGCCATGGTAGGTAACATGGACTCATTTCCTCTGGAACCATTGGCAAGTCATGACTTGCCACCCAGAATTGTTCATCTTGTGGACTGTAATCACCTCTCACTTCTGACTTGTGTGTTCATGGGCCAAGTGGGCTCCCACATGAGATAGTGGGACTCAGATATAGTGGGACTCTGAGTGGGACTCAGAAAAGTCCCTGAGTGAGAAAGTGAAAAGACCCACACTGTAATGATGCCAGAAGCAAGATGCCAGCTAGGAGGGATGTATCTGAATTCGGAGGACATTGTCTACAGTAGCCGAGCTGAAATCAGAGATGCGCTGAGGGTGTGTAGTGCAGCCCACCAAAGGCATTTGTCTACCCCTTTGTATTTGACTACCGTGTATTCTGTCTATTCAAAGGATCATATACGTTTTCTCTTAATTTGGGAAGTGTTTATAGTGCTTTCATAGGTATAAAAGGAGTAACTGTGCCAGTAATCTTGTTTTACTTCAAATAATTAGGATGAGTTGAAATGGTGTTCTTTTTTTAAGATTAAGGTTTATTCACTACTCTAATAAAGAGAGCAGATCATATATGGTTGTAATGTTACAGGATTGCTGAGCACCACCTTTTCACAGACTTATTCCTATACTCCAAATACCAACTTTATGCTATTACATATGCTAATACAAAGATGTAAGTATTGTTTTTAATGGTATCCCTGACATCTTTGTTACTATATCTGCAATGGTTCCACACTCTAATTTTATAATCTTAGACACTTTTTTGTTGCTATGAGTGGTCTTTTTTTTTCTTTTCAAGTTTTTACTTAAATTCCAGTTAACACAGTGTAATATTAGTTTCAGGTGTAGAATTTACTGCTTCACCACTTACATACAACAGCTGGTACTCATCACAACAAGTGTCCTCCTTAATCCCCATCACCTATTTCATCCATCCCCCCACCCGCCTCCCTTCCAGTAACCGTCAGTCTTTTCTCTACATAGTCAAGAGTCTGTTTCAGGGCGCCTGGGTGGCTCAGTCGGTTAAGCGTCTGCTGTTGGCTTAGGTCATGATCCCAGGGTCCTGGGAATGAGCCCTGCATCAGTCTCCCTGCTCCGCGGGGGTTCTGCTTCTCCCTCTCACTCTTCCTCTGTGCATGCACACTCTCTCTCTCAAATAAAAAAATAAAATCTTTTTTTTTTTTGAAGAATTTGTTTCTTGGTTTTCTCTTCTTTTTCTCCCCATATGTTAGTTTTCTTAAATTCCACATATGAGTGAAATCATGTGGTATTTATCTTTCTCTGACTTATTTCACTTAGCGTAATACTCTCTAGCTCCATCCACATAAGTGCAAATGGCAAGATTCCATTATTTTTTGTTGGCTGAATAACATATTATATCTATATAATGGAATCCCTGACATCTGGTGTGTGTATAAATAAACGTACACCACATTTTCTTTTTCCATTCATCAACTAATGGACATGTGGGCTGCTTCTTTCTTTCTTTCTTTCTTTCTTTCTTTCTTTCTTTCTTTCTTTCTTTCTTTCTTTCTTTCTTTCTTTCTTTCTTTCTTTCTTTCCACGTGGGCTGCTTCTATATCTATTGTTGATAATGTTGCTGTAAACATCAGGGTACAGGTACCCCTTCAGATCACTGTTCGTATCCTTTGGGTAAATACCTAGCAGTACAATTGCTGGATCTTAGGGTAGTTCTATTTTTAACTTTTTGAGGAACCTCCTTACTGCCTTCCAGAGTGGCTGCACCAGTTTCCATTCCCACTAAGAGTGTAAGAGGGTCCCCCTTTCTCCACATCCTCGCCAACACCTGTTGTTTCTTATGTTTTTAATTTTAGCCATTCTGACAGGTGTGAGGTGATTTCTCATTGTAGTTTTGATTTGTATTTCCCTGGTGATGAGTGATGTCGAGCATCTTTTCATGTGAATATAGATGTTTTTGATGGACTTACTCTGGTTTCCCCTTTGGTCTTCTAATTGCCTGGAAAAAAAGTCTCATTTACTGGAAATAGACATCATTGACTTACTCAGTTTTTCCTCTGGGCCTTTTAACTAGCACAGATAATTCCATGAATAACCCATTGTTTTAAAATTATTTCAGCCTTTTTTTTTTTTCCCACAAGAAACCTTTCTAATCCAAAAGTGATGGTGGGGTACATAAGCTCCACCTAAAAGCAATGGCTAGAAAGCATTAATTTAAAATATGGGAAGCACTGCTCCTGCCACCCTTATCCGTGGCCAAATTGATTCTTTTATCACTTCACATGCAGTTTGATTATAAAATCCCACCTGAAACTAGAGCAAATGCAGAATATGAATGAGATTGGCTGGAGCTACCACAGTTATACAATAGTGTTCATTAACAGAATTATATCCTTGAGAGCCAGATGATAAACATATTTCTAGTTGAATACAAACTCTGATTAATTGTTAGAGGCTGCTTGCAAGTCTGTGCCGAAAGGCTTCCACTTGTGCGCTAAATGAATAAGCACTCCTTTCCTAGTTATTGACATATGCAAGGGCACACCGTAGGGTAGTGGCTGTTTCTGAGCTAAATATTCACACACCTTGCCCTGGAGTAACTTCAATCAGGGAACCCAGTTCCACCACTAACTAGCTGGGTAAACTTGGCCAATTGATCCCTTGTGCCTTTTTCTTTATTTATTTTATAGGATTAATGCTAGTACCTCTCTAAGGATTTTTTTTTTTTTTGAGGGGAAGGGGTGGTGAATAAATGAAACAAATTTAATAAGTTGCTTAACAGAGTACCTAAAAAAAATTAAGGAATTGTAATGTTGTTATAATTATAACAACCACGGCCGTGAAAGCCACCAACATCACTTTTGTCTGAGCTAAGAACTTTACGTCTTTTATGGGTTTTTTTGTTTTTTCCTTCTTTGCAACAATAATAAAAAATAGTTATTTTTACAAATAGATAAATGAAGACAACTAACTGTTGAGAGTGTTATGTTGCCTTACATATGTTCAAAAAGTTAATTTTGGGGGCGCTTGGACGGCACAGAGGTTAAGCGTCTGCCTTCGGCTCAGGGCGTGATCCCGGCGCTATGGGATCGAGCCCCACATCAGGCTCCTCTGCTGGGAGCCTGCTTCTTCCTCTCCCACTCCCCCTGCTTGTGTTCCCTCTCTCGCTGGCTGTCTCTATCTCTGTCGAATAAATAAATAAATAAATAAATAAATAAATAAATAAATAAATAAAATCTTTAAAAAAAAGTTAATTTTGGCAGAAGTAAAAACAGATATGTGATTTATATGTGAGTATAGTTACATCTGTTATCCTAAGCATGTGTATATTCATTATTGTAATAAACACATGTATTTGTGGCATAAATAAAATTGATATGTTTTTGTTTGAACAGATATTTCTTAAAGCTCTATGTGTATTATCTGAACTTGAGATCAGTTAAATGAATATAGATACTACCCTATGACTGGAAATTTTCTTAGAAAAATTTTACAGGTTATTTCTTTTAGTAAAAAGGTAATGAAGTCATTTGAACCATTGAGAAACATAGATATTAAGTATGTTCATATTAAAATTGTCAGAATATTAGTCAGAAATATTTTTATTGTTATCATAGGCAACAATAAAAATTACAATTAAGCAAACACTTCGATTGATCGATCGATCGATCAATAGATACCTCTCACCTGTCTGAATGGGTGTTGGGAGTAAATAAGTTAATGATAAGAGAACTCCTAAAATTTCAACCTTCAGGGACACTCAAAGAAAAATATACCAATAAAATGTATTGGCTCTGCACTGTTAAAAATCCCCATGCCCATATTCTACTTGAAGGTAGATGAGGACCACTTTGCACCACCATTGAAAGAGTGTTCTTTCCCACAGCATTGTTACCTGGCTTGACCTTGTGGTTTGTTTTGGTCAATGACCTGCAGGCAGAACTGGCAGTTTCTGTATTCTTGTGATATTAAAAGAAATATGTGTTTCCTTAAAAGAAAGTGGTCTCATGACAATGGAGAGAATTAAGAAAGTGAATTGTGTAATAATTTTAAGCCTAGAGAATGTTTATAGTTAAGAGAATTGTAACTATTAATGATTTTAAGTATTAAAAAATAGTATGAGATGATGGTCACCCCAACTATAGGGTTTGCCTGATTTGGGATTTCTTTCCTTTGTTTTCTCAACCTGTTTCATTTGGGCTCTCTCCAGAGGTGGAAAGTTCCTCCCAGCTGTACTAATTTATTCCATTCTCTCTTTCTTTCCCCAATGTCAAACATAGTTCTGGAATTTCCTTTACATACCCCAAATATTTTTAAGAAGCTTGACTAAATTCTACACATCTACTTATCATCGTAAGAACTTTATTAGTAATACCAAAATGGCAGAAACTTTAAAATAAACGTCCTTCTCTTAGCACATAGCAAGTTTGAAGACTGTGGCTTTTTTCCCTATCGTTCTTTATAAGAATAAAAGAGCACTTTATAGATTGATTTTGCCTGGAACAAGCTATCCTTTTATTCCCTTTTTTTGAAAGCAGAAATGCCCACAGGAAGGTTTGGCTTATATATTAATACCGAAATTTGCTTTTCTTTTCCTTTAATTTCAGGTTTGCAAGAGACCTTTGAGAGGATCTAAAATAATGCCTTTTTCTCTTTCCCAAAACAAAATTGCCAGGTCTTGCAGTGGATGATAAATTTCAGAACTTTGGGTTGTTCAGTTACCTCCATGCTGACTTAACAACATTTAACTATTACCCATTTTAATGAATGTTTTCATTATATTTTTGGATTTTAGTTACATGCATAAGCGGCCTTCACTTACGCTTCTAAAGCTAAAAACAAGAGTAAACTAAGGACAACACCATTTTATTTCAGAAGTTATAAAAATTTAATTTAAATCCTATAACTCTTTAGTAGAAAAGCAACAGCTATGTATATAGAGTAGGTGAAAAGTAATCACGGGGAGAACAATGTGTATGTGTAGTGTAAAATTACAATGAACACTGATGAAGATATAAATAAATAAGCAGTATTCAGAAATGGTGTGAGTTGATTGGCAAAGATGTATTACAGTAGGATTAGTCACAGATGCAAATAATTTACAGGATAATTAGAAAACCTCTTCGGCATATTGACTGACCATTAAGAACTAAATTCATTTTAATAAATCTATAATTATGATTCTGTGTATGATGGATTTGTTTATGAGTCTCCTTCTCTCCCATCTCCGTACTCACACATGCATGTCCTTCACAGATAGAAAAGCACAAAGGTGCTTCAGTTTTAGTGGTTTCTTGTTGTTGATGATGTTGTTGCTGTTGTGATTGTCGATGTCCTAATCATAATGAGAAAAATTGAGTGGTGATTCAAATTAACAAGCATATTGACCAACATTTTCTGGAAACAAGTAAAACTGCCCTCATTTCCCCCAGGTCCTTTAAAACTCATCTTCCATTTAACGTTTTTGCATAAGGCGTGTTCCAATGATATAAAAGCTATGCAAAATTTGTCAAAAATTGTCAAATATGAAGAGGTTTTTGAAATCTTAATCTTATGATTTATTGGTTGAGCTTTCTGGTAGCTTAATCATTGATCAGGTCACAGTGATATTTTTCCCCGCTTTAAGATCTAGCAACAGGATTACATTAGTGTTCACCAGAAGATGGTCTTTCTTCCATCTTTTGGTTACACCATATTTTATGAAATTCAAAAAGTCAGTTGACCAGTTGACTAAGTGATGAATCTAATATCAGTTCAGCATAACATTTAATTGTATTCAATTTCTAACCTTTTGTGATGTGAATTTGTTGGATCGGTATATCAGGGAAATTTTGAAACTTCATCTAAAAATGTTTTGACACTGGCTTTAGAAAGCAATATTAGCACTTTCTTTGAGAAATATTCTGATATGGAGACATACACTTGAAACTATTAAGACAATTTACATTTATGTTCAATTAGAAGTTCTAATTATCCTATCTAAATCTGAGAAATCTGCTCACTGAATATGAAATACCAACTAGTTATTATATATTTTTGGCACTCAAAATATATATGTACATTTAAGTACTTATTTGATATATTTGAAAATAGAATTACATTTGGAGAGGCATTAAGAAAATTACTAATTGATATTGATATAAAAATTCCAGCATATGCTTCAGTAAAGATTTCTTTCAGAAGTAAATAAGTTTTTATAACTCTCCTTAAGAAGAATTTTTTAGATATATTTTGTATGTTTATATATCCTATGTACAGTAGTTTCTAATTAAATACAATACTAGGGGCGCCTGGGTGGCTCGGTTGAGTGAGTGCCTTCGGCTCAGGTCATGATCCCAGGGTCCTGGGATCAAGCTCCGCATTTGGCTCTCTGCTCAGTGGGGAGTCAGATTCTCCCTCTGCCACTGCCACTCTCTCTCTCTCAGGCTTTCATGAATAAATACAATAAAATCTTAAAAATAAATAAATACAATATTAATCACAGATGATAATTTTTAAAGTCTACAATCAATAACCTTATTTTTAATGTCAAAATTTTGTATGTCGATAAAGATAAGATGGCTGGATGGTGAAAATATGAAAATAATAATAAAATTGGCTATTACTCTGAAATAAACACTATATGTTTTGTGTGTACACTGTTTTCATTTCTAAATAATTTTACATCGGATACATTATTTTCAAATATTTAAACACTTACTGATGTCAAAATGCTATCCAGATGTAGTAACCAAAAATTTAGAGCAGTTTTTCAGTGTTAAATTAGATAAAAAAACACAAAACAAATTGAAAAAAAGACAATTTTGCTTAAAGTCCTTGCACTATATTATAAGATAACTGGTTTAGGAAATATTTTGGAAAAATACATTAATAAAACTTTCCTGCTGGTAAGTTTTTTCCAAAAACAAAACAAACTCATTATCTGGTTGGAGGAACCTCTTATAGCCACTGAAAGTATTTTATCACTGCGAACTTAATTGTAAACTGCAAATGTTGGGTATGAAAATTCTTAGTTATAAGCATTTGATAGTTAAATGCAAAATGTTAAAACTTTGTAGCTGGAAGAAATCTTAGCAGTCTTCTAAAAAAACATGTACATTCACATCAGTATTACTAAACAGAAGCCTCAAGTAGGGCACATCTATTCAAGAGCTTCCCTTTCCTCCCCCTCTCTTCATAGCAATCCAACTGTGTTAAATCATGCAAAGAGAAAACGAACAAATAATTCACTTCAAGGCTGGAAATCAATGTTGCAGAATACCTGAGAGATAGAGGCCACTCATCAGCAAGCCCAACCAGGCATTAAGAAATTAATGCTGAATAACCAAGAGGATAGGAACCTGCTGTGGTTGTTTGGTTCAACGCTTCATGGGGTTTGGCTCACACAGAGCACATATACTTCAGAAATGTGAGGTGGATGGTACTTTCTTACTTAAGTCTTCGTTGTGTCTTTGAAGCAGTAATTGGTTGTTGAAATGAGTTGCTCACAATACACTTAGAATTTAATACCCCAAAGTGTAGGCTAGAGAGGACTGGCTGTTATTTTTGCTTTAAAAGTGGTGGCTGAGTTTGTGTTGTTGACGTTTAAAGCACTCTTGGAAAAACAGAAAATTCTGGGACTGGAACAAAGAATTACAATTCCCCTAGAACATATTTGGGGTGGGGGAAAAGAGATCTAAAACTTGAAACTTGAAAAGGGTTAAAGCAGACAGTGTATCTGAAAAAGCTCAGAAGACTTCTTTTATTCTCTCTCCAAAACATCCCTTTTGTTTTGTTTGAGCTAACAGTCCCAGATGGGAAGAAGCACGGCATCAACTCAAAAGAAACCACAGCTCTCTTTATTTTTCAATCACTACGCAGATGCTTTTAGATTTCTTCTGAGTATGGGCATCTTTCCACAGAATTTAGAAATATTTTTAATAAGATTCTACACAATGTAAGTATCTAGAAAGAAATCCAAAGCTATTAATATTTGCAAATTGTGTGTTCTTACTTATTTCAGTACACCTAAACCACTTCAACTTTTGTTTATGCAACTTCATTGCACAGAGCACAAGATGAGTATTATTAATCTGCAGAAAATTTGCTCTCAAATACCAAATGGAATAGGAATATATAAATGCCAGTCAATGTGCGGTACTTTTTTGTCGTCTGTGTTTTTTTTATCTACCTCTATTTGGTTTCAAAAATGGCAATCTTAGTGATGGCAAATATTCGACTGTGACAAAGTTTGAGTTACGTAATACAAAAAAAAAACAGAATAATTTCCTTTCTCGTGTTCAAGGATGTTAGAAATGTCAATTTGGATCAATACATAATCAACATAATTGATTTTGGGTGATATTTAAATTGCATCCAAATATTCATTGAACACGTTTCGGACACACAGACTTCTTCGATGATATGCAAACATCTGAACATGCTTCTCTCTTAAAGAAGACACTTGCGTCCTCTGTCTAGAATTCTCTTTCCAGATATGTGCATGTCTTTCTTCCTGAGCTCTTTCATGTCTTTACCACAACACTACTTATAGCTGCATAGCTTGTGGCCTGCACACTCAGAGGCATCGTTCACATAGATTACAGTGTGCATGATGTTCTCTGAAGCACTTGACGGGGCAACTCTTATAACATATATAGACATATATCATCCTGTGAAAAAGACCCACCCTAAGTACTATTTAAAACTGAAACTCCCCTCTCCAATGCTCCCTTTCTGCTTCCCTTCTTAGGATAAATCTCCATAGTACAGGCAACGTATTTACCTTAATGTTTTTGCTTGTCTCCCTTTTTAGAATGTAAGCTCCGTGAAGGTATGGGTTATTGCCTATTTTCCTATAGATACATTTTTAGCATCTATAACAGTGGTAAATGTTTATTGAATAAGCAAACAATTGGTGCCATATCTTATACTGATTATTTAATTGATGGGGAGACAGGGTAAGAGAGACAGAGACAAAGACAGAGATAGAAGGAGCGAGAGAGTGAGAGAGATTTAACTTAATCTTATGGTGCAGATGAGAAAATAGACAAGGACAAACTTCAGGGGCACCTGGGTGGCTCAGTCCGTTAAGTGTCTGCCTTCAGCTCAGGTCATGATGCAGGGTCCTGGGATCCAGCCCCGAGTTGGGCATCCTGTTCAGTGGGGAGTCTGCTTCTCCCTCTCCCTCTGCCCCCATGCCCCCACTCATGCTCACTCCCTCTCTCTCAAATAAGTAAATAAAAAACTTTAAGAAAAACCCTTCATATCAGGAAGACAAAGACAACAATCAAGTAAGATTCATGACATAGATATAGTAAGTACTGCGGATGTATAACAAAGTAACAGCACATAGGGGCTAATTCAGAAGTCATAAATAAAGATACATTTCAGATAAAAAAATGAGTATAATAATTTAGGATATTCCCATTCTTCTTGACATAGTCACTACAAAGAAATTTTATTCTCTTGGAATGATGGCAAAAGAGGAGGTTTATAGCTGAACAGGGCTAGCAAGTTCCTTCCTTGGTCAACTCAAGTATGTGTTTAAAAAAAACCCATCTGACCATGACTATGTTTCTCATGGGGGATTTTATAGTTATGCTAGTATATAAGGGATAATTGGACAAGAACAAATTTAAGGAATTATTAAAATGTTTATTTCACTGATAATAAGAAACTTTTAGATAAAATTGATTGCCACTTACATGGGTATATTACAATTAAAATAGTAATTTAGCCAGTCAGCGATTTTTTTTTGTTTCTATTCACAAGATACAGAATATAATATCTGTCATTATTTTCATTTTTCTACATGAGGTGATGGACTAACAAGTATGAGAATTGAAAAGATATATGTGCATTAAACTTCAATAAAAAATCCTTTGTATGTGTTCATTATTGGAGATTTTGTAACTTAGGGATAGTAGGCTAACACAATAATAATTTTTAAAACTTTGATCTTGAATGTGATAGGAAAATACTAAATAAGACTAAAAGACATCAGAATCCCTTACTGAAATTTAAATCCTGTTAAATTATTCTGTTACAGTAGCAGAATGTCAGGGCGCCTGGGTGGCTCAGTCAGTTAAGTGTCTGCCTTCAGCGCAGGTCATGATCCCAGGGTCCTGGGATAGAGCCCCATGTCGGGCTCCCTGCTCAGTGGCGAGACTGATTCTTCCTCTCCCCCCTGCGTGTGCTCTCTCTCTCTCTTGCTATCTCTCTCAAATAAATAAATAAAATCTTCTTTTAAAAAAAAGAAGCAGAATGTCTTTTAAAGAAATAAAGATTGACTCAAAGTATAATCTGATATTTCAGTAAAAATGTTGATAGGCTCTAAAATGATCATGTTAGTATTTTAACTAATTCCTTATTTTTATGCACTTTACATTATCAGAAAAAATGGTCTTAGGTGATTTCAATATGCCATTTAAGTTATTATTGTTTGTGATAGACCAAAAACTATTAAAAAATGGTTTTTGTCAGACAAAGACTCAAAATATGGTCTTATAAAAACTTCTGTTTACACAAAATGATTAGCAAGACATTGTAAAAGCTTTCTGGAGTAACTAGCTCTATAATAAGAAGTTAACCTGACTATAATCATTTTACTTTCACATTTTACTGGCTACTAGGAGACTTAGTTAGGGGCACGTAACTGTGGTTACCATGGATGGTCCATAATAATTCTTTAAAGGGCTCTAAAAATACAAAGGGATGGGTTGATATTGATGTTCACATGAGATTTCATTTCAAAAAAATTCTAAGCATGTTTTTTCTTACTTTTCTGTCTTTTCCTAATTTCTTCTTTTAATTTTTAAATATTTTCCTTTAATATTGAAAAAAATGTGACTTCCAACTGAAACACATGATTTTGCCAAGAAATGCAGTATAATTGTACTAAGATGATTCTAAATAGTCTCCATATGCATTTTAATATGGACACATTTTGCATGTGCTTATTTGATTGCACAATTAATATTCCTTTAAACACATAATTTCCTATTGTGTAATTTTTTGAGTTGCATTTTGACAAAAGCTTCTTTCTACAAATGCATTCAAATGGAAACCATATCATATATCTGATAGTGGTTTAGTATTTTGAACCTATTTAAATTACTACAAAAATCCCATTTACCTATTACCATTAGTTATTTATTTAATGACTCATGTCAGACAGCCTACAAACATATCCACTTTTATTTTTATTTTTTATTTTTTTAAGATTTTTATTTATTTATTTGACAGAGAGAGAGAGAGACAGCCAGCAAGACATGTAACATAAGCAGGGGGAGTGGGAGAGGAAGAAGCAGGCTCCCAGCAGAGGAGCCTGATGCAGGGCTCAATTCCAGGACTCTGGGATCACGCCCTGAGCCGAAGGCAGACACTTAATGACTAAGCCACCCAGGTGCCCCAAAATGAACATATCCACTTTTAAAATGCTTTTTAAGACTTTGCATGCAGCTAATTCTCTGAGAGATTTTATGAAATGAAATGTATGTATGCTGTGCTTGTAGATGTAATTGTAGGTATCTGAAGCACAGAGTCTAGGATGGGTCCTTAGATTGTGGATTTGGGTCATGAGCTCCAGACTGATTCTGTGGATTCTGAGGGTTATGATTTGGGGGCACAGTTTGAGAAATACTGAAAAACATAGTCAGTATTTTCACCTGTTAGGTTATAGCTTCAATATGTTCATAATCTATCAACTACACTTAGAACATTTCCTCTTCTTTATCACCTTAGTAGGACTTTTGTATTCCTAGGGGCTTCAAAAGATGTTTGCTATCAGATTATTGCTTTCGTACTTAATAAATCTTTTATTGCTGAATTAAGGCATTTTGTAGGGCTTCAACTTTTGAAAGTGCTTAATATGAGACAGCACAGGGAGAAAAAGAAACAATAGAAATAGACATGGTCTAATAAAACACAGAAGAAGTTTAAAGTAAGATGTAGTCAGCACATTAATTGCAGTAGATAATTTTTTCAAGGAATTTGAGACTTTATATATAATAGCTATGTCGGCAACGATTAAAGGAAATCTATACTTTATAAAATTTTGGTGGAACTTAAATTTATATTTTCTGCTGGACAATAAACCAATATAAATCAAGGAGCTTACAAATTCCAAACCCTATATCAAAGTAATACTATGTTTTTGTGTGACTCCTACAGAAATAACACAATGTCATCTACTGATATATTATTTAAAATAGAGTTTTTCAGAAGTAACTTAATAAAACATAGAGAATAATTATACAAATTTTAATAAAATTTAGTAAAATTATACAAATACTGAAATACAGTATTTCAGAAGTAACTTAACAAAACATAGAGAATAATTATACAAATTATACAAATATATATATACATATATACATATGATATAATGATTTAAATACTGTTTTCAAAGAATATTTAATATCAAGGGAAATAGTCTTAAAGAATTCCAAAGAAAAAATAAGAAAAATGTATAAAATATGACTACCTTTTTAAAAACAGTAATATATACACACGCATATGTGTGTAAGAATACATTGTTTTTATAGGGGATATTGCTTACAGTTGTGATTTAAATGAGTGATTTAAGATATCTTTTTGTATTTCTCATTGTTTTGTGTGTTTTATACATTTCACAAATATTAAAAATAAATGTTAAAAAAATTGCCCCATTATTGAAAAACATTTGTTTGTTTTCTAAACATTCTCCCAAATTCCAATAAGTATTTCTCTTAAGTAGAGCCTAAGACTTTCAGTTGGAGAATTAAATCAGAAATGCTTCAGAATTAATGCTATGAAGAATTATAAACTAGAACAAAATGTCTAAAATTCCAATATGAAAGCCACATTTATCACCAATTTCATATATTACAAATTCATGTTTATTTTACGTGCTTAAAATTATTAATCTCTTCATAATTTTATATAATAATATTGATCAGTCAGTTAAAACTTAGTATCAGGCCTCCTCATAAGTGACTTACATATTTTAACTCATCTAAATCTTAAGACAAACTGAGGAGACAGATCCAGAATTAGTGTCAAACTAGTGAGGCCCTCAACTTGGTGCAAAATGGTGACCAAAATAATCAGTAATTAAGTAACATTTTATTGCAATAAAAAAAATAAAAATCAATGCAAGAAAAGTTGAGATGAGGAAATCAACATTTTGAATAAAGGCAGGATCTATATTACTGATTTTTCTTTTTGCCTCAGACTCCAATATGACTCGACATGGCACTACTAGCAAGTGTGTACTTAAATTATTATCAGCATTTTTTTCCCATTTAAAGAAACAGAAATAATAAAGATGAGGTGACTTGCTGTGATCATACATCCAAGTAAGAATTGAACTGAGAAAAACACACTCAGTTTAACTGAAGTCCTTGCCTTAATCACTACACTAAAGATGACACCTTTTTAACTGTTTACTTTTAATGGAACTTATTTTGACTTTTCCCTGTTTTTCTGTCCTCTGTGGACTGTATTCTTTCTTTCTTCATTTTTTTCTGTGCCCATGGTGCTATTACCTTCTTTGTATTGGAAGATGGTGGGTGTCACAACCCAAGAGTATTAACTCTAACACAGGACTACATATTAAAGACTTAAAAAAAAAAAAAAAGTAAAGACTTTTTATATGTCTATTCTCCTGGTAAACAAAAAAGAAAAGAGAGATTGATCATTCCCTCACTTCTAGAAAGGAGATATAGAACTCACTCTGGGGGTATATAGCAATATAGAAATAATGTGTCTCAAAGCATAGTCAATTAATAATACTAGAAGCTTAGACTTTAAATAAAACATTTGAGCGTATGCTAGATCTACACTTATAAATATCTTCATTATGTAAGACAAACAACTTCATAGTTTGTATTTGTACATTATTTGCTAAGATCCAAAATAAGATACAAAAAATAATAGTTAAACTTGGTCAAGGCATTATATATGTTTTGCAAAAAATACAAATATCTTATTTTCACTGCCCTCAGAGTTACTTACACTTATCTATTTGACATATAAGATAAATATCAAGTTTATATATGTTTGAGAAATGCATATAAAGAAAAGCGTGACTAAAAATAATTATGATCAGGCCAGATTTTCAGATATCAAGTTTTTCTTATCAGTTAATTTATATGATACCAAACAAGATCCTTTCTAGTTAGAACATATATTTGTAGAGTTATTTTATTATTGTAGTAGGTCAACCTAAAGCACTCAATAATTCTCATTGCTGTTGTATTACATTTAAGAAGAGAACCAAAATAAATTATATTTTTTATTGTGTTGGGTCTAGTGATCCCAATGTTTCTTTTTCTCCCTCATTTTAGAAAGAGACCTAACCTTTGGGATGCAGTGAAGGTGGTTATAAGCGGGAAGTATGTAGCAACGCAGGCCTACTTGAAGAAGCAAGAAAAGTCTCAAACATACAAACTAAACTTACACCTAAAGGTGTAAAAAAAGAATAACAAATAAAACCCAAAGCTAACAGAAGAAGAACAATAATAAAGATTAGAGCAGAAATAAATGATATAGAAACAAGCAAACAAAAACAACAAAGCAGAACAGATCAACGAAAGTAAGAATTAATAAAATTGGTAAGCCCCTAGCCAGACTTATCAAAAGAAAGAGAGAAAGGACCCAAATAAATAAAATCATGAATGAAAGAGGAGAGATCAAAATCAACACCACAGAAATACAAACAATTACAAGAGAATATTATAAAAAATTATATGCCAACAAATTGGGCAATCTGGAAGAAATGGATAAATTCCTAGAAACATGCAAACCAAAACTGAAACATGAAGAAGTAGAAAACTTGAACAGACACATAACCAGCAAAAAAATTGAATCAGTAATCAGAAACCCCCCAACAGACAAAAGTCCAGGGCCAGATGGCTTTTCACTGGAATTCTAGCACACATTTAAAGAAGAGTTAATGCCTATTCTCCTGAAGCTGTCCCAGAAAGTAGAAATGGAAGGAAAACTTCCAAACTCATTTTACGAGGTCAGCATTACCTTGATTCTGAAACCAGACAAAGACCCCACTAAAGAAGGGAATTACAGGTCAATATTCCTGATGAACATGGATGTAAACATTGCCAATAGTATACAGCAAATCCAACAGTACATAAAGGAAGTATTCACCATGATCAGGTAGAATTTATTCCTGGGCTGCAAGGGTGGTTCAATATTGGCAAATCAATCAACGTGCTATACCACATCAATAAGAGAAAGGATAAGAACCATACGGTCCTCTCAATAGATGCAGAAAAAGCATGGGACAAAATACAGCATCCATTCTTGATAAAAGCCCTCAACAATTAGTGATAGAGGGAACATAATATCATAAAGGCCAAATACAAAACGCCCACAGCTAGTTTCATCTTCAATGGGGAAAAACTGAGAGCTTTTCCTCTTACAGTCGGGAACAAGACAGGGATGTTCACTGTCACCATTACTATTTAACATAATACTGAAAGTCCTAGCCTCAGGAATCAGACAACAACAACAACAAAATAATAAAGAGCATCCAAATTGGCAAGGAAGAAGTCAAACTTTCACTCTTCGTAGACAACATGATACTCTACATAGAAAACCCAAAAGATTGCACCAAAAAATTGCTGAAACTGATACACAAATTCAGCAGAGTCATAGGATACAAAATCAACATATAGAAACCTGTTGCATTTCTGTACACCAATAATGAAGCAGCAGAAAGAGAAATCAAGGAATTGATTCCATCTACATTTGTACCAAAAATCTAGGAGATACCTAGGAATAAACCTAACCAAAAAAATAAAATATCTGCACTCTGAAAACCTAAATAGAAAACTTATTAAAGAAATTGAAGATGACACAAAGATATGGAAAAACAGCGACCGGGGTGGCTCAGTTGTTTAAGCACTCAACTCTTGATCTCAGCTGAGCTCTATGCCCCCCTCCCTCCCTCTCTAAATAAATAAATAAATATATAAATAAATTCAAAATGGATGAAAGGCCTAATAATGAGACAAGAAACCATCAAAATCCTAGAAGAGAACACAGGCAGTAACCTCTATAATGTTGGCCATAGCAACTTCTTACTAAACAGATCTCTGGAGGCAAGGGAAACGAAAGCAAAAATGAACTATTATGTCTTCATCAAGATAAAAATCTCTGCACAGTGAAGGAAACAATGAACAAAACTATAAGGTAGCTTATGGAATGGGAGAAGGTATTTGCAAATTGCATATATGATAAAGGATTATTATCCAAAATCTATACAGGACTTATTTAATTCAACCACCTAAAAACCAAATAATCCAGTTAAGAAGTGGGCAGAAGACATGAATAGACATTTTCCCAAAGAAAACATCCAACTGGCCAACAGACACATGAAGAGGCTCAACATCACTCATCACAGGGAAACACAAATCAAAACCTTGATAAGATATTACCTCACACCTGTCAGAATGGCTAAAATTAACAACACAGGAAACAACAGATGTTGGTGAGGTTTTGGAGATAGGGAAATCTTGTACGCTGTTGGTGGAAATGTGAACTCGTGTAGCCATTCTAGAAAACAGTATGGAGGTTCTCCAAAAAGTTAAAAATAGAACTACCCTATGATGTAGCAATTACATTACTAGGTATTTATCCAAAGGACACAAAAATGCAGATTCAAAGGGATACATGGACCCTGATGTTTATAGCAGCATTATCAACAATAGCCAAACTACAGAGAGAGCCCAAATATCCATCGACTGACAAATGGATAAAGAGGTGGTGTGTATTATATATATATAAAATACATTATATATTATACATTATATACATTATATATATACACATTATATATAATGGAATATTACTCAGCCATCAAAAAAATGAAATCTTGCCTTTTGCAATGACACCAGTGGAGCTAGAGTGTACTATGCTAAGCAAAATAAGCCAGTCAGAGAAAGACAAATATACCACATGATTTCACTCAAATGTGGAATTTAAGGAACAACACAGATGAACATAGGGGAAGGGAAAAAAAGAAAGGTAAGCAAACCATAAGAGACTCTTAATTATAGAGAACAAATGAGGGGTTGCTAGAGGGGAAATGGGCAGGGGATGGGCTAAATGGGTAATAGGTATCAAGGAGGGCACTTGCAGTGATGAGCACTGGGTGTTATATGTAAGTGATGAATCACCAAATTATACTCTCAAAAATAACTAGAATTTAAATATAAATTTGAAAAAAAGGACCTAAATATCATACTGTACAATTATATAATAAAAACATGGAATTTCTTTATGTATCATTTTCACAAAGTTTACTTTTCCTCTTATTTCAAAGTTAACACTAAAGAAAGTCTAATGTTCTCGGTGCAAGATTAAAACATTTTGGTGTAGTAATCTGAGATATTCATTAGCAACAATGACAGTGATATTTTTCATATAAGAACAAAGAAATAAATTTGAATGGTAAATTCAATACATGGTCTTATAATATAATTGGTGTCAGGGGGATTTTCTCAAAATCTTACTTATTTCATACACTGCAAAAAAGAAAGGTATTTCCAATTAATGTATCTACAAAAATTAATATTTTAAAAATGATCTTAGAGCTTCAGAAAAATAATTAATATTAATTAAAATAAAATGGATCTTAACACTTGGCATGCTTTCTTAGATTAAGTCAACTTTGGGACGCCTGGGTGGCTCAGTTGGTTAAGTGTCTGTCTTCAGCTCAGGTCATGATCCCAGGGTCCTAGGATCAAGTCCCGCATTGGGCCCCTTGCTCGGCGGAGAGCCTACTTCTCCCTCTGCCTGCTCTGCCTGCTGCTCTCCATGCTTGTGCTCCCTTTTAATAAATAAATAATGTCTTTAAAAAAAAGATTAAGTCACCTTTGAGGGCCGGGGTAGTTCTCAGGTGGAGAAAGTACATGGTCACTGTTAGGTGTGCTCTATTAAAAACATATTACTATTGTGAGAAAGATGTGTTCAGAATTTGTAAAAGTGGGCAATGATCATAAAGTAAGAGATATCACAGAAACCACAGGTTCTTTTTGGACTATACACATTTAAAAATAATATTTCAACTTTTAAAACGTAGTAATATAACTAGGATAAAGTAGCACACAATTCAAAACTTCAGGTGGCAATGTAGAAGTCAAAATCTTATTAGATTAGAATGTACCAAATAGGATGTAAGGTTTAAAATGTAAAACTTAGTTGAAAAAAATTTCTAGACTGAGAAGTACAATTATTATTATTTTTTTTGGTACATGTTAAGTGCCAAATGTCTAAGTTGTGAGTTGATCCTTCCCCTTGATTGTCCTTCAGTATGAATGGTAAATAAAAAATAACTTTTTATTTGCAGCAATTTGCAGGATTTTTTTTAATTTGAAGATACTGCAGTCATTGTATAAGAAACTGCTTTATCTATATCTTACAGAGCCATGTTGTAATTTTTGACGTCTACTGTTCAATTTTACATTAAAGTAATGGTTCTCTACATTCTTCCATTTTAAAGTTACACATTTATATGTACCTTGGAGGATTAATGAGGGTTCAACTGTAGTTGAACCCAGTTCTGATACTGAATGCTCTTCTTGTCATTAGACACTAATGATTAACTTGGGAAAGGTAGAAGGAACTTTAACAACTAAAACAAACAAACAAACAAAAATCCCAAAAACTTCTTTCCAACCAGCAACTTAATTATATTTGATTAAGTAAGAAATTATAAAATGTTTACTGTATACTAAGTATTAAGCCAAGTATTAAAAAATACATAGTTATACAACTCTTTTAGATCATTGTAGTATCACTTACTAAAGCAATCTGAAGGAAAAAAAGTCATAGGCCAATAATGAGTACTAGTTTAGTATTCAGTTCAAAGACTAAATATGTGACACAGTCTAAGTGAATTTAAGTACAGGATTTATAGACTTTTACAACATACCAGTCAAAAATGCCAATTTTTATTGTCTAATGATGATTTCCTCAATGCTTCATAAAGAACTGTCTTAGTTAAATAGGTGTGGCTGGCCTATGTGATGTATTTTTATGAGTTCCAGGAAAACCATTGTCTAAAATATTAACCCAACCACCTATGTGATTTTTACTTAAATTATAACAAAGTGGGACACAGCCTTTAATTTGATAAAGAATGATGTAGGTAGAATTTTAAATATTCTTTGAAAACAAAAACATAATAACAATAATGTACA
This sequence comes from Ursus americanus, assembly GCF_024610735.1. Taxonomy (NCBI): domain Eukaryota; kingdom Metazoa; phylum Chordata; class Mammalia; order Carnivora; family Ursidae; genus Ursus; species Ursus americanus. Next base: position 26,792,792 of record NC_142139.1, read on the forward strand.
ATGAGTTGTAAATAGACTAAGGTAGAGAGTAGAGCCATTTGGATTTCTCTGTGAGTAAATCCATTCTGAAAAATTAAACTTTATCTTACATTATATTTCTTTCTTGTTCAAGAATGCTCAAGATTTTTCTGAATATAAAATAGTTAAGTCCCTAGGCTCATGGGTGGCTCAGTAGGGTAAGCGTCTGACTTCTGCTCAGGTCATGAGATCAGGGTCTTGGGATTGGGCGCCACATTAAGTTCCCCACTCAGAGGGGAGTCTGTTTGCCCTCCTCCTCTCCCTCTGCCCCTCCTCATGCCATTCTCTCTCTCTCTCTCACTCTCTCTCAAATGAATAAATAAAATCTTCAAAAAAAAAATAAAGTAAAAGAAAATAGTAAAGTCCTTCCTTCTGGAGAGTATATCTTCTTTCTCAGGCTCAACTGTTTTGCTCAATGAGCTCTTTAGCTACGATAGCAATATTACAGTTACAAAGGAATTCAAATGTATGCTAATCATAGGGATATACATATATGTTGGTTCATTTCCTGCATCTGTTAAGGGAGCACATAGGGAGTCACTGAGGGCACATAACTTCGGCATACATTTTGCATTGTGAAATGTCAATCAGTGGCTTCATCACATTAAAAATTATTTGTACACACATTTTATGAATTTAGCACTTTGCGAGTCATTTTCAATGAATCAGCATGCTGTATTACAGTTTACAAACACTGATAGTGAGACTCTACATGAGTGTAAACTGTTTATAAATTGATCAGCTTGTAGGCACGTAGTAGAACCTACCATTTTAAATCAATTTTAATAATTCTGAATAAAACTTTGGGAATACAAGTTATCACCCCATTTCTCCTTTTTCTTTTTCTTTTCTTTTTCTTTTCCTTTTTTTTTTCTTTTTTGGCCAGGGTAAACTGAAGGTTATTTTTGGAAATTGATTTTTATTACAGGTTAATTTATCTGTTTGAAAAGTTAGAGACAATTATTTCATGTAACATTTGCTAATTTTGGAGAGATGCTTAAACTGGAGGGAATGTACAGGAATGTGTGTGGTCATTAAATAAAATTAGAACTTTGTATTGAATATTTAGGATTCTTGGGCAGCATTTGCTGCAATGTGCTCAAAAATTAAATGGAAGCAAGAATAAATATCTTGAACAGTGTATTTTCTTGGGGTCCTTACCTCTAGAATTTTTATTTTACTTTTTATGGACGAGTATTTCCAGAAATGAAGTCCCTTAACTTAAACCAGAATCAAGAAAAGATTTTAGTCTTGACACAAAGAAATGAAGGAGCACATCTAAGGGTCTAATTGATCCTTGCACAGTATTTCAACTCTGCTTCAATTCCATACATCATCTGCTTTTTAAAAGACTTTATTTATTTATTTTGAGAGAGAGAGAGAAAAGCATGAGCAGAGGGAGGAGCAGAGAGAGAGGGAGAAGCAGATTCCATGCTGAGCAGGGAGCCCTACTGGAAGCTGGGCTCCATCCCAGGACGGGGATCATGAACTGAGCTGAAGGCAAATGCTTAACTGACTGAGCCACACAGGCGCCCCTAATAGCATTCCCTTTTTTCTTCCAACTAACATCTTTTTTTTTTTAATGTATTTTTTCTTTCTTTCTTTTTTAAATTCAATTAGCCAACTCATAGTATCAGATCTTTAGTTTCAGACATGGTGTGCAATAAATTCTCAGTTGTGTTTAACACCCAGTGCCTCATCATTCACTTTTAAAGTTACCTTGGACTTTGCTTTCTTTGCCTTATTGGCATTTTTTTAATTTCAATTTTATGCAAGTCTTGTTGGCTTCTCCTTCTATATTAGATGAAATCGCTTTCTAAATTCTGAAAATATGTTGTTCATTCTCCCATTTCCAAGGTTTTTTGATAATGCTCATCTCCTGTCATTTTCTTTTCCGTTGTCATTATTTTTATGGGCTTTATGTATTTTTATTCATGCCAAATTTTTAGTTGATTAATTAGGTAAGTGGAGATAACAAATTCTATTCCATATCCTTCATGTATTTTTCATATTTCATTCACTTCTACAGAGGAAGTAGAGATAATCAAATGTATTCCATGTTTCCACATGACTTTTAATATATTTCTTTGTATTATTTATTTTGCAATATGATCTTTCCTTTATTTTATGCATTTGTACGTTTGTGCATGTGTGTGTGTGTGTGTGTGTGTGTGTGTGTTTCTCTTTGGAAAATTACAACTTTGGTTTTTAGATAATCCAATGCTTAATTTTTTTGCCTTTAAATTGATATCTTAAATCTTGCCTTTTATTTATAAGTTTGAAAGAATAGTTATTAATGCCTTTTAATGAAAAAATGAGACAATCAACTTGTTTAAAATAACTTTCATGTCTCTTTTCCCAGACTTGGATTTTGTTAATCTTATTCTTTTTTTAAAAGATTTTATTTATGTATTTATTTTATTTGAGAGAGAGAGAGAGCAAGGGGGAGGAGTAAGGGGAGAGGGAGAGAGAGAATCTCAAGCAGACTCCCTGCTGAGTGTGGAACCCAATGGGAGGCTCATTCTCAAGACCCTGAGATCATGACCTGAGCCAACACCAAGAGTTGGAAGCTTAACTGACTGAGACACCCAGGCGACCCTGTTAATTTTATTATTTTAACTGGAGTTCAAACTCAATCTTTCTATTCACTTCTCTTGCTCTTTCTACATTGGTGATTGCCATCTATCTTTTTTAAATTGTTGGTTATTTACTTGCCTCTATAGGCAGGGTTTCTTTGTGATATATGCAAGATAGTCTGAGCCCCAAATGATTAAAATTTAAAAATTTGGAAAATAACTAAATTTTTGTACTTGTCATTCATACAGTTTTATAATTGTCCTAATCTGTATGACTTTCCCATTTATTTGACAAAAATAACTTTGGATGATATTGTGATTGATAAACTCATATGCATCATAAGGAGAAGGGGTTCCCAAAAAGAATGTGGTGTAGTTTAACAAATGTTATATGTATTCACTGTGTTTAATAATGTACCTTAAACAAAAAACATTTTCAAGTTTTATAACCTATAATTTATCAGGTAAAATACTGCATGTTTGAGGTCCTCAAAACCAGTTCTACATTTGATGACTCACTAGAAGAACTCATAGAACTCAGCATATGGTCATACTTACAGCTAAGATTCATTAGAATGAAATGATACAAAGCCAAATCGGCACAGGGAAAAGGTAGATGGGGCAAAGTGCAGAGGAAATTAAATGCTAGCTTCCAAGAGTCTTCTCCCGGTTGAGTCACAAAAAATGTGCTTAATTCTTCTAGCAAGTAGTGACAATGCATATGAAATGTCCAGGGTTTTCACTGAGGACTGATCACATAGGCTCTCTCTGTTTGGCATGTACCAAAAATCAAGACTCGCAGAAGGAAAGCCCATGTTCACCATATTCACCATAAAACCATATTATTCGTACACACACTTTAGGCATAGTTTGAGCATACTCTTATCTGTTCTGCAAATAGTTGGAATCCTCCTGAAATCCTAGTTTCCATATGCCAGCCGAGGGCAAACTCAAAAGCAGGTCTTCCTATGATTATCAGTCTTAAGGCTGCTTTGGTAACTTTTTTCTACACAGTTTCACTAATTTGAATTTAATTCACTAGTGGATGGATTTTATCAAGATGTTTCATCAAAAGGAATAGGTAAACCTGAAAAAAACAAAAAAACAAAACAACAACAACAAAAAGGAATAGGTAAACCTGTACAGAACAATGCTTTGGAATACTGGCCTCGGAGCTCCAACTTTATAAGATAAAAACCATATTTTTTGGGTGATATTGGCCACCTAACCTAAACTTTGCATTTCCTCACTTATGGAATGAGGTTAATAATGGGCTCAATTGCTTTTTCTTTCATTTCTGTTTGGTTTTTTAAAGTTATTTTTTAATGTTATACCTATTTTTTAATTTGAGTTTAGTTGCCACAAATGTTACATAATTATCAGATGTACAACATAGTGATTCAACTTCTTTATTTGTTATGCTGTGTTCGCCACAAGTGTAGCTACTATCTCTCACCATACAGCACTATAATAGCACCGGTATATTTCCTATGCTGTATCTTTTAATCCCATGACTCTTTCATTTTTTTTTTTTTTACTGTACCTTGTCTATGAGCTAATAAAACCACAATTTATCTTTGAGAATACAAGAATATTTTTTGTCTGAAATACATTCTTCATTTTTTAAGTCCTCCTTGTGCGTGTTTTAACCAATATTGTTTACTATAACTTTTTATAACTTTAATTTTCTTTTTGTAGTGTCTATGAACATACTCCTTCTCTACCTCTCATCCTTGTCTGAGGCCACATCTCCCTGGACCTCTGACTCGCTCAGCATAATGTAAGTTCAGGATGAGGAGAACAAGTGGGCTCCACAGGTATCTTTAATACAGATATTTTCCAAATTTCCCTATCACAACTGCGAGACACCTTTTCTAAGAGCATGTGTCTGTGCTATTAATAGTTAATAATGGTTACAACCTTCATCCCACCTTTCCAAACTACCAATAGCCTTAAAGTTCTCCTCAGCTGGACTAAACTGTAGATAAGTTTCTTCTAGACTAGAGGTCCCTGACTTCCCTTTTCTTGGAGCATTTACTTTAGAAAACCTGCAATTCTAGGGGCACCTGGGTGGCTCAGTCAGTTGAGTGGGCTGCCTTTGGCTCAGGTCATGATCCCGGAGTCCTGGGATGGAGCCCCAGGATCCAGTCCCGCATCGTGCCCCATATTGGGCTCTCTGATCAATGGGGAGTCTGGTTCTCCCTCTGTTCCTCACCCCACTCTTGTCTTCTCTCTCACTCTCTCTTTCAAATAAACAAAAAATCTTAAGAAAAAAAAATAAAACCTTCAATTGTAAATTCTGTCTCTGCTCCTTTGAGATGTAAATTTTCTCCCAACCTCTTGCTAGTTTTACAACACAAAAATATCTTTCTCAAGGCTCTGGGAGCTAGCACTTTGAAGTGTAAGGATCAAGTTACTGCCACTATCTACCAGTCTCTATGGGAGGGTAGGAGCCTGACATCAGTAAGTACCAATTGGCAACACAGACAGCCTAATGTCATTTATCAACACCCCCCCCATTAATATCCCCCAGCACTTTTCCACTAGCTCACCCCAGCATTTGTTTCAACAAAGTTGAGTTCAAGCTCTCCTCCACTGGGGATATAATGTATAGCAGTAGTCCAAAATAAAGTCTTCCTTGTCCATTTAACTCTGTCAGGCACAATTTCTCTTTGATACCACCAGGAACTCCCCTTCCCGTTTTGTCCTACAATAGTTTCCCTCCGTTTCACATCGTTGGTCATCTTTGTATATAACATACAATTCACTTAATCATAATGTTTATTATTCAATTTTGTTTACCCTTACTATAATGCAAGATTTTTAAGTGTTGGAATCTTTGCTTTCTTTTTTCCCCTCTGATATATCCCTAATGATAGAAGAATACCTGGAACGAAGTAAGCAGTTAACATTTATTGTATTTAAAATATCCTTTTTAGTTTAAATTTTGGAATCTGAGATGCTTTCTAGTTTTACTGAGGCTAGCTTTACTTTTCTTAAATCATATTCTTGTTTTCAGTTGCTTTCCTAGAATACAGTGGATAAGAAATGTCTTTAATACCACATTATTAACACAGACTGCTATTATATTTTAAAACTAATTAACTTTTTAAATTAAAATATACTTAAGATTTATCTAATTTACTTACTCTTTCATTAAGCAACATTTATTACTTACTTTATGTAATAGTACTTGCTCTAAATAAATATATTTTCCATTGTTCCTTTAAAGTCTGTAGAATATGTGTGTAGAAAGTAAAGTCATTTATTCCTCTTCTTTGACTGAATCCACGCACCTAAATATTAAAAATAATCAGTAGGATTATTCAAATTTGTTTAGGGTGATGACTTTTCATCCCTACCTCGTGACTGCCCCCAACAAACCAATGCCCAGGTTAAGAGTGCCTACGGAATCCCAGCATCAGAGTACAGCTACAACTACACACTTCCGACAGGATGTCACCCTAGAATGCTTCTCAGTTCCAGCCACAGCAGTAGTCATGCTTTAGTTCTACATGAAAAACCATTATTTCTCTTAGTAATGTAGACACAGAATATTCCAGTCTTTCTAGTACTAAAGTATGTTATGAATCAGAGAAATATTTTTTCATCATTAAACTTCATTTGAAGCTACTAAACTGATATAATCAGAGAGACTCTAGTATGCCTTGTTTTTCTGGGTCTTTTCAAAGGGTTAACATGAGGTGCCATGATGGATTTGGCATTTCCCTTGCAAAACACATAAATGAGACTAGCACATACTTGCTTATGGATCTATGTTGCCTCCCATGACTTACAGAAAAATTATTTAAATCCTTATATCTACCGTCTATCTATCTATCTATCTATCTATCTATCTATCTATCTATCCCTTTAAAAACAAGATATTGCTTCTTATCCTCCATAATTTTCCAAGACGCAATTCAAATAAAACTCCTTTTACTTCAGCCACATTCAGTTTTTTTATATTCCTCAAACATAATATATCATTACTTCTCCATACATTTGAAAGTAAGTGTCTCTGTTGCCTAACATCTACTACTCCTTAAAGATACAATTCAAATATCAAACTTACTAGTAGTCTTTTCTAGATCATTCTATCAATCCTGCCCATGTTTTCCAAAGTTCTCTAAAATACCCTTTTTTAAGTTTTATTATAATTGGATATGCATGTACATATTTTTTCAAGTCAAATCTTTAAGGGTAGATAAGATGGCTGTTATTTTAGAACTTTCTGAGGGTAAAGAGCTATATTTTTAGGATATAGACTAGTGCCTTACCCATAGAAATCACTTTAAAAAAAGCATTTTTGGATGAAAAAATTAATAAAGAGAACTATATCTATTCATTATTGGTTCATAGTAAGTGATAATCAAGTAAATAGTTATGAATTACCCAGTGAAATTGATTTCTACAAGTATAGTACGTAAAGTTGTACTTGGATCTAAGTTATTGTAGTTGAACTTAGAGTTAGCAATGTTTGAAAAAAAAAGCCAAGAACAATATTAATTTATCTTAATCTCATTTTATTTTTTGAGCATTTTGGCTATAAATGGTAATGTTCTATAAATTGAATACAAATTAAATTTTGTCCCTACCCACCCCACCCTCCCAATTTATATGTTGAAAGCTGATTCCCAGTGTGAGGGTATTTGAAGGTGGGGCCTTTGGAAGGTGATTAGTTCATGTGGGTGGAACCCTGTGAATGAGGTTAGTGCCCATGTAAAAGAGGCGCCATAGATCTCCCTTATCCTTTCCACCATCTGAGGTGGCTCATTGGTCAGCTGTCTGGCTGTATTGGAGGCAGATGCCAGAGCAACAGTACAGGCACATGCAAGAGAAAACATGGATTAAGACAATGATCCCCCAAATTGGTGACAACTTTTTCCACCAAGAGTCCGGTGAGCCAAACCCTTGATTTATTAAGTCTGCTAAGCTGGGGGTTGGATCACTCAGGGTATTCACTCGTGCCCTCATGTAATTTAATAAAGATGACACATAAGCAGATTCATCAGGTATGAACACACAACATTCTGTTTGGATAATGGCACAGGGGCCTCCTTGCAGAGCAGTAAATACCCATGGTCATCCTATATTGGAAGATAGCTTTTCTCATTGGAGACATTTCAGTGTTCAGTAAACACAGGTTTTGTTGGCTATTATTTAAGTGTTTCTGGGTGAACTAAGTAAGGGTTTCTATGTGTGCTGTAAAATCCTTCAGGCCTCTAGAAGGGACAAAGATGGTGGCCAAATGATTGTGCCAGTGGATACAGAATGTGTCCACCTGGCCTTCAGAAGAGGGAGGTTAGCAATTGTTGTTACCATGGAGTAGATTGCCCTTTGTCCAGGGAATACCCAGGGTACAACAGCCTAATCACCCAGGTGGAAGCCACAGTCAAAGATTTGTGCCACACAACCATTGGGTCCCATTGAGAAATGGTCAATAAATAGCTAGATGGTGCAACCTGTTGGTGCCAAACCAGTTGCTATTCTTTAATATGACAGAAAAACAATGCAGTTCCACAGATATTCATCCCATATTCCTGGTATAATTGGGTTGGTTTTGTTTACAATAATTTTTTGTTTCCAACTGTTCTAAACAAAAGAGTCACAGCACCCAAACTTCCAGTTTTGAAGGGGAAAAAACACTTTATTGATATTATAGAAGTCTAATAGAAACGGAAAGAAGAAAAGGGAAATCTGCACATAAATGAGGACAGTAGTAAGCAGTAAAGGAGAATAAGACAAAGTTACATCAAATCAGGTACCTGTAATATCCAACCTCATTAACTGGGGAAGCCCTGTGGAGACAGCCAGGCTGGAGTTCAGATTGAGAGGCCTGGGAGGACCATCCTCCCCTCAAGTGAGACTTCCAATGGACCATCCCCATAAGGGCTATATTTATAGTGCAAATGACAGGGTCTGAAGTTAAACGTTTGTTAGCCTATGTGCAGTTTGGAGCAGTCTTCATTTCTATGTTATCATGTCTTTACATTTTTGAGGAGCCTGGGTAAGGTGTTGCCTCCCCTCCCACTTCCCATTCTGGGGGCCAGCCCAACCTGGAGCTGGAGGGGATGTAGGGTAAGATTTATAGCTGTTGGCATTCAGACGAGAGGGCCAATTCTGACCTGGAGGCCAGCTAATGTCAACGAATCAGGCTCTAAGGTCACTCATCCAGCACAAGTCTTAGAAACAACATTCTTTAGCTTGCCTGAGTATGTGCAGGTCAGGGTGGTCAGCTATGCAGGACAAATCACAGAAACCTCCATCCATACAATACACCAACATAGCAATGCCTGGGTGCTCAAACCTAGGGTAAGCCACATAAACCCATTCCAACTCTGAGCATAACCAGCCATAGGTCTAATAGTGGTATTTTTAGGACCCTTCTGGTCAACAGGCTGACAGACTGCCAATGTAATTTGATTGACAGAAAAAGAATACCCATGCCCAGTGTTATTAATAGGGTGTGCCACCCTGGGGAGCCTCTTGATTCCATTCTTGATTTCAGCTTGGGTCATGATCTCATGATCTTGAGATGGAGCCCCACACTCAGCATGGAGTCTGCTTGAGATTCTCTCTCTCTCCCTCTCTCTCCCTCTGCCCCTCCCTCTACTCTGTCTCTCAAAATAAATATTGGTAATATCAGATAAATTAAGAGTACTAATTATAGCTTGTTCTTCCCAAATACACTGTTTTAGGGCCTTCCTGTCCCCTCCTTGGGTTGGCTATATACCCACCATGGCAATCCAATCAGCTAGAGAAAGGCAGCTGCCCAAATGCCCTGATGCTGGATTGATTTCTCTGTCAGGCAACTGAGTGGACCCACTATGTGAAAGTATTTCCATTAGGTGTCCATCCCATGTCTGAACACCACAAGAGCAGCAGAAGTCTAAGGTCAAAAAGACAAATATTTGTAGGAACTTGTGTAGGAAGGTCTTCCCCTTTTAAAAGAATCATCCTTCTGCTCTGATCCTTAGATACTAATGCAGCTGGAGCTTTAGGAATTTGGCCAGGTTGTACCTACCATACCTGTTGGCCCCGAGGGGCAGCACTGGCAGCACTGCCAGACCAGGACCCTCATCTTCTCCCTTCTTTCAATGGTACATGTTCCGTTTCAGGTGGAACGCATTTCAGTACGTCCAGCTTACAGCACGACAAGGAGATCCTAGTGGAGATGGAGTAGTTCACCCAGACATATGAAGTCACTCACCCATTCCAGTGCGATATCCCATTGCAAATTCCTTTCCCAGTTGTGATGGGGCTTGGTGTTCTCAGCAGCGTGGCATGCTGAGCGTTGTGGCAATGGCTCTTTTCAGAGTCTTCTATACCTTTACAGTCTTAGATGCCTTGGCAGGGAGCCCCCAGTCTGGCTTATGGGGTTATAGGCCCTACTGGTTGATCATTCAAATGTATTAAATCTTGAGTCAGTACTTAGTCCACCTGGCCAAGGTTTTACCTCTTAGTAATTTAATCTGTTTTAATATCCCATTTTTCCTTTATACCAATCCTGTTGGTTATGGGTTACAAGGGAGAGGGAACCTCCATTCAACATCATGTTATTTTGCCTGGTCATGACTTTTGAAATGTGACCTTCAGTCACTATTGTTTATTGAGGGTACCCATACACGGTACTTAGTTTCTCTAATCCCCTATTAGTGGCAGCCTGGTTTGTGCAGCAATAAGAGAAAGCTTGGGTTAAACCACATGCAATGTCCACACAAACCAGGGCATATTTAGAGAAAGACAATTATCATATGATTTCTCTCATCTATGGAACATAAGAACTAGGAAGATCGATAGGGGAAGAAAGGGATAAAGAAAGGGGGGTAATCAGAAGGGGGAATGAAGCATGAGAGACTATGGACTCTGAGAAACAAACTGAGGGCTTCAGAGGGGAGGGGGTGGGGGAATGGGATAGACCGGTGATGGGTAGTAAGGAGGGCACGTATTGCATGGTGCACTGGGTGTTATACGCAACTAATGAATCATCGAACTTTACATCAGAAACCAGGGATGTACTGTACGGTGACTAACATAATAAAAAAACATTAAAAAAAAAAAAAAGGACCCTCACTCAGAGGGAAGGGCCCAATATAATCAATATGCCAATCTCTTACCAGTTGGAAACATCAGTGGGTGGCCCCAGACTCCTTCGGCAGATGCCTTGGATATTGTTTAAAACACACAGGGCATGCTGTTATTGCATTAACCAAGTCACTGTATTTCAAGGGCAATCAAGCATTCTTGGCAATTTGCCGTCTCACCCAAACACTGCAGTGGTCGCTCTTTCTATGCATTCGATTTGCCATAGCTACAGACGGGCCTGTTGCTAGAGCTTGTACCTGAGCCACAGTGTCAGCTTCCTGATTACCAGGGGTTGTCAGTTCCTTATGAGCCAGAACACAGAAAACAGAGAGGACTACCTCAGACTCTTTCCCAAATGTCTTTCATATATCCTGACTCCACAACAACTTACTCATGACCATCCACTCATCAGCTTGCCCTTGTCCAGGACATAGGGTCAATCCCTTTAAAATAGTCCAACTGTCAGTGAAAAGGGTTAACAGGCAGGATTCATGAGATTACCAGCCAAATTGCTCTGAGTTCAAGCCACTGACCATTGCGGTTTGTTCCTGTTCCATCTAAATGGTGTCAGTGTTGGGCTGAATAGCAACGACAATCCAAGTGGCCAGATTGCCTCCACTAGCTCCGTCTGTATACCAGGCATCAGTGAGAATTTCTCCCATTCCCTCTCAATAGGCTTTAATGGCCACTACCCTACAAGGATAAGGGTGGGGGAATTTGGACTATCTACATTTTCTACAGGGCTTACTAGTGCCTGCATTTCTAGACAGTGGGCCAGGGGACAGGGTGCTCCTCTGCTGCAAATAGGCATGCCACTTTGTAAAAGAGCCATGGCAGAGGACGCTCATATTCTCAACCCACCCCTTGATAGGAAGGGAAGTTCTTACGACAGTATGCTGTTCCTATGTTACAGGCCATACCCAGAGGAGCACTGAGTACATTGCTAGCAGTTGTTCTATGGGGGTATATCAGGTTTCTGGCCCCTTCCAGAACTGAGATCAAGATCCTAAGGTTACTTTCTCCTTCCGTTGACTCTGCCATAGTGCCCAATGCATGCCTTCTAGAGTGACAGATAAATCTGACTCAAAGAGTATACTGGGAGATAATGGGAGCTTTAATCTGCTTCACTAGTATTTTTGTCTTTTCAAAGGAAACTTGCTGCTCTGATCCCCAGTCCCACATGTGCCCTTGGTTTTCCAAACTTGGTAACAAGCAGAATAAAGTACAGAGGCACTGTGCCAGGTGGAGTATAAAAGTCCTACAAAACCCCCAAATCCCTGAAAAGCTTGCCCATTCTGAGGGCTTGGATAAACTTGCACCTTATTGTAAAATTTCTGGGAAAACACTCATCTGAATGGATGACTCTGAAAAACTTTATAGTGGTGTCCGAGCCTTGAATTTTCTGTGGATTCACTGCCCATCCTCTCCCTGGTAAATGTTCCAGCAAAGCCTGTAGACTGTTCTGCAGCAGAGGCAATACTTCACAAGTTTATGTTAGATCATCAGTGTAAGAGGCCCATTTTACTGATGTAGGAAAGAAGAACAGGGAGTTCTCAGGTACCATCCCATGATATCTGGTAAGGCTTTGCAGATAACCTTGGGGAAGCACTTAAAAGGTCTATTGTTGTCCTTCACACATGATGGCAAGTTGATCTTGTGATTCAATGGCGAGGGATATACTGAAAAATCATTTGTTGATGATTTTTCATTAGCACACTCCTAGGACCATGGCCAAGGTATCTATGATGGTGGCAACATTGGGAACAGCCGCATGGATGGGGAACACTATCTTATACAACTCTCAGTAGTCCTTGGTCATCTGCCATGAGCCATCTGGTTTTTTTACTGGCCATACCCCTATCGAAAGCACAATGGGCAGGACATACAGTGCCTGCTCAGTGCAATTCTTGGATAGTTTCTCCTGTCTCCTTATGCCCTTCAAGTATACTATTGTCTGACAGTCACCACACCCTTCACCGGGTTGGCAGGCTTACCAGTTCCAGTGAGCATTTTCCCTCAGCACTGGTTTGATTATTCTAACCCGGAGGTGAAATTCACAGATAAAGATTTGCACTATGACCTTACAGAATATCATGTGTTCTCTGGTATTGAGAAGGTAGAAACCTCATATTCTTGGTGGGGAGAATCCCCAATCTGCACAGTCTAAAGGACTTTCCTTACCGTAACTATTTGCACTCCATAACCACTGATGTTGCTTAGAGGGTCAGGAAACTTCTGAGGGTTGCTGTATATTAGAGTACGTTTGATTCCGGTATCCACCAGAGCCGTTGCCTTTTGTTTGTTCCTGGAGGACTAGTCAATAGTGAGGTCAGCATGAGGCCTCCAGTCTTAGCTTGCGTTCTGTACCTGTGGTATGAGAGCCACCCACTCCAAAGAAGACTGTATTTGTAAAGCCTACGTAGCAGCAGGCAGGCATCAGGGATGATAGGGGCAGATGGGACAGGACCGAACTGTTTGTTGTTCAGGTATTAAGGCTTTCCATAGGCCAACTAACATAGTGTTGACTTGTTGGTTTATCTGTTTAGGTGGGGTCATGGCATCAATTAGGTCAGATCAGATTTACCTCTGGCTTACTTTACCAGACCCTTTATAGTGGATTCAGAGAGCTCCTTGGTTTTCCAAACTCCCTATCTCAGATCTTTCCCACAGCCCTTTCTCTTTTCAGGATTTGTCAGTTTCTCCCAGATCAACAATGGATTGTCCAATATCATAAATGTCCCAAAACTGGGCTCAGCATGGATATTAGGGTACCATACCAAGTGCTGGAGTGGGCTAGAGTATCTTAACTTCATTCCTGTAGTGAATGTGGGCTGATCAGGGTCTTCGAGGACAGGGGTGTACATAGCCTGTCTCATTCTCAATTCCCTAAGGATGTGTACCTCCCTTCTGTGAGGGCCCTACATGCCCAGGGAGAACCTGTCATTGGACCAAGCCTCCCTGCAGACTAGAATAATCCATTCAATAAGGGAATAAGTACCTTGAAATCCTGAGAGCCGTGCAGGTACTGCCAGAGGGCAGAGTGTGGGATGATGTTGCTCTTTTTCTCCACCTCCTGCCTCGTCAGGGAAATGCCATTACCCCCTGTAGCCCACAGCCACACTGACTATGCTGGGATACTTTCCCTGGCCTTTTGCTGGAACTTGGCAGCTCTGTCAATATGCCCAGCAGGCGTGTATTCTCTTTCCATGAATGCTTCCCGAATTGGAGCTGATACACTGGCTGGGGTTGTTGTTAATGTGCTTTTGCTTCCCTTTGTCTTAGGGTCACATGGCACAGGGTGTTTTGTCCATTTTCTTTTCAATCAACATCACATACTCCTCTTCATCCTTATCACTGGCCCAGGAATTCCACCTTTTAGCATCCTGATCAGGCTTCGTCACACACCCTTGGACCTTAATCTACAAAGTGCACGATAAGATCTCTAACTTATTATCCTGCTGTTCCACCTGGGAAGCCAGCTTTGAAGCCAAGCTGAATAGTAGCAGACAACTGCATGTCCTTCTCTAACCTAAGCTCTTCCCACATCCTGAGTAGAGTTTCAACTTCTAGTTGGGCACCAGAATCCAACTGAATTGCCTGCCCACCACAGAGGCCAGCCCACTGTGGCAACTCTTCATTTCTTTTCTTTGCCACAGTGCTATGCACAGTTCCTCAAATGTCAGACCAACTGGCATTTTCAGAGTGTCCCCATACTCACACAGCGGGCCACAAGCATCTAACATATGAGCCACCCTTCCCCACATAGAGGTCAATGGCCAATTCAGAATGTTTCCCACGGATGCCTCTTTCCCAATGCCATTCTTTGGTGTCCTGGCTGGCTGTGTCCAACACAGCCCAGAGGCACTAAGACAGAATGTAAACAATGAATGCAGCCTATAAGTTTCATCACAGTTTGATGACACAGTGAGGCTCGCTGAGGTAGAAACAACCAAGAAGCAATGCCATAAAAATTATAAGATAATTAGTCCAAACACAAATCACATTCTTAGAATTTTTGGCCATCTATTTATTCTATAAATATTTATAAAGAAATAATACAACATTGTGGTTGAGAGAAAGGACTCTGGATAAGATCGCAGATAAAATACAGGACACCTTTATAACTTTTGGGGAAAACATACTGAGAAAAACCCAACTTATCCGTCACTTATATGCAATTCAAATTAACTAACATCCTGCAGTTTTTATTTGCTAAATCTGAAAACCTTAATCCTGGAACTAAGAGGCTTAGTTCAAATCTTAGCCCTACAACTGATACTTCATATGAACTTAAGTATGTGAGTTAAACTCTATGCCTCACACTTGTCATATGTAAAATTTAGCTGGTAGTAGTATCCACCCCACTGATAGACGGAAGATGTTATTTTCACTATATAAATGATAAACACGTAATGTAGTATGAACAGTATCTGGCTTAAGGTCAGCATTATGTAAGTTTAAATTATGGTATTTCTCAGCCTTTGCTGTTTCAATGCTGCATAGCTACGCCAGAATTCATTGATTTACGGCAACAAATATTTATTTCTTGTGCACTGGTCTACAGATCAGTTAAAACCTCTTTTAAAATGGGCCAGCCAACCATCTATTCACATTCCTGTGGCCAAAGCAAATCATGTGATTAAACCCAATAACAAGAAGTAAGGAAGTATATGATTCTCCCGCAGAAGATGTGCCGAGAGAAGAGTGACGAGCTATTGGGAACACTATCTGTCACAATTTCTATTTTTATTATTGAGCAGATACTATTTCTAGGCACTGGGAACTGAGCAGTGAACAAAGCAAAGCTCCCTGTTTCAGAGAACTTACATTTCACTGTAGGAAAGAGAGACAGCATGTAAATAAATAAAGACACATATACATACATACATACATACATATATACATAAAAATAAAGAGGTGATGTTACCAACTGTGGGCAAAATTAACAGACACAAATGGAGAGAGAATGCTTAGATGTGTAGGAAAAGACAACATCCTGAAGGCAAACCCTACTATGAAGCTACGCTCTGAACTTACTCCAACAGGCTCTGCAATACCTGTTCCTAATTCCATCTGACAAAACCGCTGTTGCACTCAACTCTTTTCACTGTGACTTGGGAAATGTTCCTCCTGTAACAACTTTTAAAAGACATAAAAGCACCCTAAATTTAGCCAATTTTGGCAAAATGAAAGCATCACGTATATAGCCTGGAAAAAAACGTCTTGATACTTATATACATTGGAAATAAACACATTTTTCCATGAACTGCTCTAAACCTTTATGTAGATAATACAAAAAGCTTTGTTTATTTAGCAGATGTGTTACTAAACAAATTGGATATTTACTGAATTAATATCACTCGTGAATTGACTTTTTGGTGAATTGTTTTTTGGCAAATTGGCTTTAAGCCACATGACTGAAAGACATACTTAAAATTCTCCAAATGGCCCATGTGAACACACACATGAATGTATGCACACACACACACACACACACACACACACACACAAAAATTATGGAGAGTTAAAATTGCCAAGAACACAGTAGGGCAAGAGGTGGAGAGAGATGTTGATGGGGCATGCATTTTTGAAGGTGTAGTCCTAACATATAGAGCTCAATTAGGATGCATATTTACTTGCGGAGTGTCAAGAGGTCTCTGGTATGGAGCATTTCACATCATCTATTGTGAATCTTCTTTTTTATTATTCAGTTTATTTAAACTTAAAAACAAAAACAATTCACCTATTTCTCCTGTCCCCCACCCCTGGCCTCTGGCAACCACCAATCTGTTCTCTGTATCTTTGAGCGTATTTTTTCTCTTTTAGGATTCCACACATAAGAGATCATATGGACTTTGCCTTTCTCTGTCTTATTCATTTCACCTAGCATAGTGACCTCAAGGCCCATCCATGTTGTTGAAAATGGCAAGATTTCATCTTTTTGAATGGCTAAATAATATTCAATTTCATACATATATCACAATTTATTTTCTTTAAGGATTTATTTATTTATTTTAGAGAAAGAGAGCACATGAGTGGGGGGAGGGTCAGAGGGAGAAAGAGAGAAACCTCAAACAGACTCTCCAGTGAGCACAGAGCCCTACATGGGGATCAATCCCAGGACCCTGAGATTATGACCTGAGCCAAAATCAAGAGTTGGACTTGAATGTTCAACCAACTGAGCCACCCAGACGCCCCTATATCACAATTTCTGTATGCAGTCATCCACTGATGGACACTTGGGTTGCTTCCATATCTTGGCTATTGTAAACAATGTTGCAATTAACATAGGGGTGTATATATCTTTTTTGAATTACTGTTTTCATTTTCTTAAATAAATACACAAAAGTAGAATTGTTTCATCATATGGTAGTTCTATTTTTAGCTTCTTGAGGAACATCCATACTGTTTTCCACAGTGGCTGCACCAGTTTGCATTCCCACCAAGAGTGCACAGGGGTTCCTTTTTTCCCACATCCTCACCAACCATTTGTTGTTTCTAGTCTTTTTGATAACAGCCATTCTACCAGATGTGAGGTGATATCTCACTGTAGTTTTGATTTGCATTTCCCTGATGATTAGCGATGTTGAGCATTGTTTCATGTACCTATTGGCTATCTGTATGTCTTCTTTAGAAAAATGTCTATTCAGGGGCTCCTGGGTGGCTCAGTCGTTAAGCGTCTGCCTTTGGCTCAGGGCGTGATCCCAGGGTCCTGGGATCGAGCCCCACATTGGGCTCATGCTCCACTAGGAGCCTGCTTCTTCCTCTCCCACTCCCCCTGCTTGTGTTCCCTCTGTCGCTGGCTGCCTCTCTCTCTGTCAAACAAACAAATAAATAAATAAATAAATAAATAAATAAATAAATAAAATCTTTTAAAAAATGTCTTTTCAATACTTTTGGCCATTTTAAAATCTGATTGTTTTGGGGTCTTTTTTGCTATTGAGCTGTATGAGTTCTTTATATATTTTGGATATTAGTCCCTTATCAGATACATGATTTGCAAATATTTTCTCCTATTCAGTAGGTTGCCTTTTCATTTTGCTGACGGTTTCCTTGCTGTCAGAAGCTTTTTACTTAGTTTGATGTAGTCACACTTCTTTACTTTTGCTTCTGAATCTTTACACAAAAAGCTGAGGTAGGGAAGAAGCATAAGTAACAGTCCCAAATCAGATAAATACTTAATACTTAAAATATTACACTAGAACCCACACTACAACCCCGGCCATGAAACTACAACTATGAAAAGGAAATTCAACCAGCATACATTGGTCAATGAACTCGTGAGGAAAAACTCTTCATACTTTCTTCACGTATATGTATCATGGCAAATATTAATGAAGAAATAATTGTATGAAATAACAATTGAAAGTGACTGATAAACCAGTGGAAGCAAAGCATCTTTAACATGATTTCTGTTAAGACACAAACAAAACAAAACAAAAAAAGCAATGGTTGAGATTCTCAAAAGAATAAAAGAAACACATATCATGAATAGAAAATGATTAACAATTGCAGGTTGTAGGGAAAGGGGGCAAAATTAGGGAGCAACAAGAAGAGGTAAAGACAAGAAACAAACTAAAAGGAACAGAAGGTGGAAAAGGAGCATTGAAATGTATCTAAATGTACCAAGCTTAATTAAAACTAAGTCTACAGATACTAAATGTACACTTGTTATCTGAAGAAAAATCAAAGAACAAAAGGAAGCAATCTTTAAAACTTGCCCAGAATATAGGGGAAAGGATAAAGAGATTAAAGTAAGAAAGATAATGGTGAACATGGGGACAAAAAATGAAAACTCGTTTTAAGACTTATAGATCTGCTTACCACATCATTCAGCATCCAGCCTCCATGGGATCTGTCCCTGGTTCCAAAGGATTCACTGGGCCACAGGTGGGAATTTCTGGGGAGTACACTGTGATGCTAAGGGCCAGCCCATTGCAAAACAGAGAATCCTGTTCTCCTGCAGGCAGATCTCACTGGAACTCCCTAACTCTGCAATTCAGGACAGCTCCGGGGTGTCCGTGGATGCAAGACACCTTGGAGAACTGACCCTGTGGAGGCCGCATGCATCCTCTTGGTACAGGGCCAAAAGGGATCTAGCTCAAATGATCTTTCCAGCTCACATCAGGAGTGTAGTGGGTGGGGGGAGCTGCTGGTCCCAGAAAACGGCCTGCTGGGCTGGGCATCCCCTGTATACAAAGGCCTAAACATCCTGGATTACTGAAAACAGGTGCACAAACTGCCCTGACTAGGCATCCAGCCCCCTTAGGAAGCATGACCATTTATATTAGTCAGGATAGGGGGATGTTCAGTCACTTTTGTGATTTATTTTTATATGAGTTCAGCTATGACTATGGAGTGGTCTTTTTTTTTTCTTCTTCATTTATCAAGATGTTGTATTCTGAGAATTTTTATTTTCAATAAAACACAAAGACTAGCTGTAATTACCTAGCTGTGAATGGCAGGTTAGCTCCTGGCTACAACAGGCCAGTTCCTAGCTGTTGGAGCTATATATTTTATATCCTTCTCCCCTTTTCTGACCAAAGATAGATGAAGTCAGACTGTAGGATATTAATCTATGATATAAAGATCTTCACTGTTGCTGAAATTTTGCTGACTAGAAGGCTTTTAGAAAATGTAGCTCGTAGTTGTATTGATATTTGTCTCTCCTGCTCCTTTTATGTCAAGGTGAGTTGATGAATGCTCAGATTTGACAATAGATGTGTAGTAGCATTTAATATTCTGGGAAGGATCTATCGGCCAACTTCAACACAGGCAATTATCAGAAACAGCAGTGTTGGCTTCAGGTAAGCAGACCCTGGTTGCTCTATCTGTCTGGGTATGCTTGATCTCTCCAAATACTGGGATGGCAGTTGGCCAGGAAACCTCAATTCTTGGATGTATCCAAGAAAAATCATTGATTTTGAGTTTGTCCAACATTTTCTAATGTCAACTTCCAGACTCTACATCTTGGAACTGAAATCGAAAGTCCATTTAAGTATTAATGTTTAACCTTAGGTATCTACAGGTTTTCCAAGTACACAAGGCAATCTTGGAACTATAGGAGGAGCCTGATGCTTGATGTAATTTAAGCTGATTTTGCTGCAAGACAACTGCCAAAAAATGCTAGTGCTTTTACAAATATGTAAAATACAAAGATAATTTGTCCCAAATGCAAATGTTTATAATATAATTATTTGGGTCAATTTTTTTAATCTATTGTATCAATTTCTGTAACTCATTCACTTCCTTCTCAATTTTATGTCCTTTCATTTTGATTCTCATTCTCTATAGTTTCATTTTCGTTGCATTGTTTTGATTTTGTTGTTTCTGTTTTGAATACCTCCATTTCTTTCTCTTAAAAGTATTTTAATCCTAATAGAACTCGAAAAATAAAAAAATGGAAAACTTATTTTATATTTTTTGGCTCTGAAGTTGGGATTAAGATAAATTATTTGAGATTAATGATATTCCAAACTTCAGAATCCCATGTTATGTGATCTAATATAAAGCCCACAAGAAATAAGATAGAATTAGTAAGTGTTAATTTATTATTTTGAAGAGTAACTCATATATGTTTTTGTCTCCAAATATATTATTCATTTGTAAAGATTCATTTGTAATGATATGTTTCTTTTTCTTCTGGCAATAATAGGGATTTAGAAAAAAGTTCCATACAGCCTGTGAGTAAATCTACAAGAGAAAAATAAATTATGAATAATAAATTATGACCAATGTTTGTAAACAAATCATCTAGTTCAGTAAGAAATATCAGGGTGCCACTTATCAAAGTGGTCTCTTGAGCTTTGTCAAAGAATATTTTATATAGTTATGTAGTAAGGACAATTTAACACCTTGATTTTGATGTTTAAGCTATTTTTAATCTAAAGTGTTTGTGTAAATCAAAATTTAAAGACAGAATGATAAACAGTCCATTAGATATTTGATATTTGTTTTAAATCAAAGACAGCCAATAAAACAAACATATAAGTAATTTAAAAGGTCATATTTTACCATCATAGGTTAATATGATCAACACATTTTAAAATCTTGACAAGAATTATAACTTACAGAAATTCTCCCCATTATTTTTTCTCCATTAATATGTTCTATAAATTATCATGCAGATGGACATACCTTTATATGCCATTCACAGTCATTTTAAATATTTACCTTCAGTCAACAATGGAGTGGACCACTTTAATATCTGAAAATTAACACAAAAGAGACATGATTTAATTTTATCAAAAATTCTTGAATACTGTAGTTTATTAAGCTGGTTTGCACAGGTGCAAAATCTGATAAATCTAGATGAAAAGCTAAGTCACATTATTAAGTGAAGAGTTTACAATTAGTTAGATTTTCTTATTTCTTAGGTAAACAGATTATAATATAAATAACAATTTATGATATATAAATAACACTACTCAAAAATTTTTACTAGAAACTAGCTGTAAATATGTGTAGTATACACATCACATATGTGCACACATGTACACATATGCTTCCCTCAACTTGTGATTTAAGGTCTTTGATGCTTGGTATTTAGACTTTTCAGATCTTTATACTGGTTTAATTCAAGGGTGGTGGTACAAATTGTAGATGTAGAACTATTTGAAGACCCTACCATGGCAAGTTTGTTCAAGTTGAATTAAATTACTAAATGTATCAGTTTGTCTGTTTGTACGCATACTGCATATTGTTCTTCCAGAGGAAATTGCTTTCTGAGTCTGTGTACATGAGTTAAAGGGCAACATTCCATGCATAACGGCAACTAGCTACAGGGTTCTGGTGACCGGTAACAGCTGAATGAGGCCTTATGCAAGAAAAGGTTACCAGATTATAGTCCCTATCTATAAAAGAATGTTAGAATTAAAGAAAGTTAGATAAATGGCAAAGGTTTTATTTATTTAAAATATTTTATTTATTTATTTGACACAGAGAGAGAGAGAGAGATAGTGAGAGAGCACAAGCAGGGAGGAAAGGGACTCTGGGATCATGACCTGAGCAGAAGGCGGACGTTTAACTGACGGAGCCACCCAGGTGCCCAAACGGAAAAGGTTTTAAAGATAATTTAGGTTAATTCCCTCCGGTTAAAAATCAGGAAAACAAAACAAAATAATGAATTAAATGACCATAAGTGACCAAGTAAGAGAGAGAAACCAGTCAAATTGAAGTCAAAAGTTTGTATTCAATATTATAAACCATCTTAGCCAGCAATGATGTCAACAAAAATATGTTTTCATATCATGTATCAGTAAGCACAAGTAGACTGCAATATCCCAGGGTTTAATCTCAGATAACACACTAAAAGGAGGGGTTTTGGAGAGGGTAGGTATGAATGATTTGGCAACTAGTACGTAGGGTGTCAGAATGGAGGCTAAAAAAAAAAAAAAAAACAAGATAAAATTGGTAAGAAGGAAACTTGCTCATCTATGGATCAGTGCAAATTATTTTTGTCCCACGTAAAGCCACAGAAATCAATAAAACTCTTATATCACATCTCCAGAATGCTTTTGGGAGAGGTGAATAGACAGTGTTATTTTTTCTTTCTTAATTTTGTCAAATATTCTCTATTTTAGTACTTATACATGAGAGCAGATACAAATTCACATAACCAGCCTAGAAAACTCTTCATAAATATCTTGTAGAAGACACCTACATTTAAAGACATTTCACTAAATTACTGATGTGAGTGATATAAATTGTTTTGAATAAATATGTGTGATAAGAATAAAGAAAAACTAGATTTAGAGGTACAGAAATGCCAAAAAGTAATGCATTATTAGAAAACAAAGAAAGGAATGAAAGAACTAGGATTAGAATCAAGGCGCAATTAGCATTATTTCTGGATATCATTTTCACTAATTATTGGATAAACAGTAACTAAAAAGTAAACAAAAACCCATCTATAGCAATGTCTGTGCCTTGATTTAGATAATAGTGCTACCGGTGGTTTACTGTGGTGTTTAGCGTTCAGTCTGTAAGATGCGCTCATGAGTCCTTCACTCAAGAAATACGTGCCGGGTGCCTATTGTGTGGCAGATACTGTTCTATGTGGACTACCTCAGTTAACAAAATTAAGTTACTTGACCTCAGGATGCATATATTCGAGGGGTAGAAACAAACAGGCAATAATAGAAATAATGCACAAATTATTTATTGAGAGGACACAATTATATAATAAGGGAAAGCATATTGTAAATATAAAATGAAAACGAGAGTAGGGTAAAGCAATAGAAGGGATGGTGGGCAGGTTTCAGTATTCTACAAGGAAGTCAGCATGAACATGAGATAGGAGCAAAGCTAAAGGAAGAGTAAAATTGAGACAACAGGTATGTGGGAGAAGAGCATTCCAGGCACACAAAATCCAGTTTAAAGCTGTAAGCTTGGAGTATGCCTGGCATGTTTGAAGAACAGCAGGGAGTTCAGTGTGGCTGGCATGGTGTGAGCAAGAGGGAGAATAACAGATAAGACCCTAACACTAACACCTGTTCTGACCTCAGTTCCTCATCTCGATGTTCTCACGTCCTCCTCAACTGAAGGCGTGGTCATAGACTCTGCCACTTCTCCACATTAAAGGTAGCATGTAGAAGCTTAGTTTTGATCTGCTCCAGTACTGTTTCTGGATCGTGGAGCCCCTTTCTCTGTGAAGGAATTTCTTTACAACTTTTGAAATGATTGCTTCCACAATACTTAAATTTAAGGTGTGAAAATTGTACTTACTTCTATAAAGAAGTATAAACAAACATGCTTCACAGTTCAAATAAAACAATATTTCCAACTAAAATATTATTGTGTATATGAATTTTAAATACGTATGAGGTTTGTTTGGGCTATCTTAAATTATAAACTACGATATCTAAATTGTTTCGAAAGTGCATTGATTTCGATGTTCCTGAGACCTCATTTTTCCGTAAGTGTGATGCCTTTGTTGTATGTTACTTGACATCGTCTTATTATTCATGTATATTTTTAAATAAGTTTTTCTTTTTAAATATACTATGTTTTTAAAACTCCAAGTAATAGAGCTTATATTTATTTTCCTTGCTAGAGTCCTAATGATATCCCTGTGGGAACCCACTATAAAGTATGCATTTTTAAAGGTTTCAAAGATTAAACTGCATATGAAAAACTTAATTGTTTCACTCTCATGTTTTTTTCTCCTTATCTGAAATATCAGCATACACACCGGAAAGTGGAAAGTGTTCTGAACTATATTTTTCAAACATCACCTTATGGCTTCCTCAGCATCACTGGCTGTGTACTTCTGGCAGTGGGAAATATTTTGGCAATGTAGAAGCATGATTTCCTACTTGCTCGTAAATATGAGCCAAATGGGTAAACAGCTGGGAGCTTCTAGCCTTGGAGAAGTCTATTCACAAGAGATCAAATCACTGGTATAATCATAGCATAACATTAGTAGCTCCTTGAATTTTGCCGTGTGGCATAGATTAAAAGAAATTCAAATCCTAAAATTAAGAAAAGAAAATTAATGCTTTTCACAATTTCATAAAAGTTTATCTACCTCCTCATAAATCCTAAAGCTACAATGAATAGACACAATAAAATAACTAAAAATTTATGTGAGACATATCCTCAGCCTAGGTATTTGAGTATACTTTGTTTTATTAAGATTTATATTGGCTTAAGTGGTTAAGAATAAAATACATCCTTAAGCCTTCTGTAGCCTTAGGTAGAGAAATTATTACAAAATCATGCACTAGGAACTCATTTCCTGCTTTCTACGTATATCAAAACAGAATATTAAAGTCTCCCATGGAGGTTATAGTTCTATTTCTAAACAGTTTTAGTTTTCATATTTAAATATTCCATGTGGGGCACCTGCGTGGCTCAGTTGCTTAAGCACAGATTGCCATCCCAGGGTCCCAGAATCCAGTCCTGCATGGGCGGCTCCCTGCTCAACTCAGCAGGAAGTCTGCTTCTCGCTCTCCCTCAGCCCTTCCCCCCTGCTCGTGCTCTGTCTCACAAAGAAAATCTTTAAAGACTAAATATTCCATGTGGACACAAAAATCTTTTAACAGGTCTCTTCATTTTTTGTAACTATTTCTATAAATACATTATATTGTTTGTTGCTTTAAGCTTAATATTTTTATTGGTCACTTTTGTTTTTGTTATATATTTCTGGGTTTATGTATCACTTCTAGATTTTCTTATGTTGTGCAATTACATGTTCAGGACAGATTTTTTAAAGTGGAAATCTGTAATACTTCTATTAAGTTTTAATTTCTCTACTGTGTTATAATATAACCTATCTCACTGTAACCCCTCACGTTTCTAATATAATTATACCCTGCAATGGCAAGCCTCTGTAAGCAGTGTTTGGGAGGAATTGAAGAAAATGGACATTTTGAATTCTTTGTAGAGAGGTAAAAGGATGTGTGAGTGACATCAGGCATTTAATGGCAACACATATGCAAGCAAAATGGGTAAGAGAGTTGAAAGAGAAATACTGGATGTCTCACAAGACCTGGGATAGAATTTATGATTTTATGTAAATCTCTTTAGTAATGTATGTTGCCTTTATGTCTTATTTAAGCCTTTGCATATGAACAGGCTTGAATTTATTGTAATTCTTTTGTTAGAGCAAGATAAATTTTATATTTCAGTCCATAAATGTAAAATGTTTTTAACGGTAGAGTGTAAGACTCTTTGCTCAAAAACTATTTTTGTACTTACTCCATTGCTTCTACAGCTTAGTTTCAAACAAGTGCTTTATATACAGCCCATCTGATCTGCATTGATGCTTGTATTTTCCTAAATACTTTTATTATAATCAAGTAATATATGGTGGACTTCTGAAATGTCTGTGTAAGGAGCTTGAAAAAAGCTGCTCTAGACTAAAGCAGCAATAAGAGACAAGACAGTCAAAAATAAGCATTTAAAATTTCTGGAAGTTGAGAGAGAATACCAGTTGAAAATTCAAAAACTAAAAACAGCTGGAGTCCGGGACAAGACCGGGGCTGCTCCTTCCTCCCTCCAGTATCTAGCTGGGGATGGTGTGCTGTGTGGTGCTCCCAGTTGCACTCATGCCCCGGCTGACTGGCGCAGTAAGTTGATTTCAGACAAGTAGGGAAGCCCACGGAAAATGGCAGTTCCCTTTTTACTCCCTCCTGCGCCTACATGTGGCTCTGGTGCAGAGATTTTCTAGGTGCCTGTGAGGACAGGAAATTCACATCCTCACTCCACACATTATGTTGGTAAACTTCTATTCATGGATTTACCTAAGGTGCGTTTGACTTTATGTAAAGCAGAGCATGGAAAAATTCACTTCTAAAGATGATTTGTAGAAATCACAGCGGAAAACAGAAGGGGCTAATATTGCCATGATGCAAGGAGAAATAATGGCAGACTGGTCAGAAATTTAACAGGGAGTACTAGGAATAGTCATAGAAGGTTCTAATGTCAAACTCTGTCCGTTTCAAAAATCTGTGCATCTGTGCAAGGCTGTGTCAGAGAACTGGGAGCAATTCTCACTGGCTCAATGTAAGGCAGACTTTTAACTTCCCTCAAACGGGAACCATGTCTAAGGTTCCAGACCTAATTCAAAAGGTCAAGCCTTATGGCTCAAGGTTTAAGCATCATCTATGGCCAATCACTGACTGACCACCAAGCTAGGCATACCTGAGACAATCCTGGGAAGCTAGGCCAGAAGTGAACTTAAAACACTTCGAAGTACTTGAAGTATGTTCAAAAAACTAAAGGGACTTATTTTTTCAAAGAATTAAAGGAAAATATGACGACACATCAAACAGAAAATCTCAATAAAAGGGGGACGCCTGGGTGGTTCAGTCGGTTAAGAGTCTGCCTTCGGCTCAGGTCATGATCCCAGGGTCCTGGGATCAAGGCCCCCATCGGGCTCCTTGTTCAGCAGGGAGCCTGCTTCTCCCTCTGCCTTCAGCCCTCCCTGCTTGTGCTCTCTCTCTCCCTCTCTGACAAATACAATCATTAAAAAAAAGAAAATCTCAATAAAAGGATACAAATAATCACATGGAAATTCTTGAGTTGACAAGTACAATAGCTAAAAGGAAAAAAAAAAAACAACAGAAGAGATCAACAGATTTGACTGTAGTAAGAAAGCATGAGAGGATTTGAAGATAGATCAGTAGAGTATCCAATCTGAGGAACCTAAATAGTGACTCACAGACCTACGAAGCACCGTTAAAAGTGCACCAACATGCAGGTAAAGGGAGTACCAGAAGGAAAAGAGGAAAGACGGGGGGAAAAACAAAAAGTTTGCAGAAGTAATGGCCAAAATCTTTCAAGCAACTGAAATACAGCAAAAGAAAATCTTCAAAGTAGCAAGTAAAAATTGATATTACATACAAGTAAAATCACATGAAGTATAAAAGCCGACTTCTCATCAAAAATGAAGGCCAGAAGGCAGTGTGATGACATTTTCAAAGGGCTGCCAGTAGAACAATAACCACAAGAAAAAATAAAAAACACCAAACCAAAAAAACCTGTCAACCAAGAATCTTCTATGTGGGAAAACTATCCTTCAAAAATAAAGGTGAATTAAAAACAATCACTAGTAACAAAGACAGAGAATTCATTGCTATCAGAGATAGCTTATTGTATGTTTTAAAGTTATATAGTTTGAGGGGCACCTGATTGGCTCAGTTAAGTGTCTGCCTTCGGCTCAGGTCAGGCTCCCTGCTCAGTGGAAAGCCTGCTTCTCCCTCTCTCTGCCCCTCTCCCCTGCTTATGTACTCTCTCTCAACTAAATAAATAAAATCGTAAAAAAGTTATATAGGTTGGAAAAAAAGTGGAAAAGAGGTGATTCAAATCTACATGAAGAAATAACAGGCAAAATAATTGGGTAGGAAATTATGAAATACAATACAATCACATATCTTTCCCCACTCTTTTAACTGTCCTCTTAGAACTACATAAAGCAGGGGTACCTGAGTGGCTCTGTCAATTAAGCATCTGTCTTTGGCTCAGGTCATGATCCCAGGGTCCTGGGCTTGAGCCCTCTTGGGCTCTCCATTCAACGGGGATTCTGCTTCTCCCTCTGCCCCTCCTCCCGCTTGTGCTCTAATAAATAAAATCTCTAAAAAAAACCAAAACCAAAAACAAAAACAACCCACAAAAAACAAAAACCTACAATTACAAAATTGTATCCTTGGTGGGATGCTTGGATGGCTCAGTCGGTTAAGAGTCTGCCTTCGGGGGCACCTGGGTGGCTCAGTCGTTAATCGTCTGCCTTCGGCTCAGGGCGTGATCCCAGAGTCCTGGGATCAAGCCCCACATCAGGCTCCTCGGCTGGAAGCCTGCTTCTTCCTCTCCAACTCCCCCTGCTTGTGTTCCCTCTCTCACTGGCTGTCTCTCTCTCTCTGTCAAATAAATAAATAAAATCTTAAAAAAAAAAAAAAAAAAGAGTCTGCCTTCGGCTCAGGTCGCAGGGTCCTGGAATCTTGTCCCGCATGCAGCTCCTTGCTCAGCAGAGTCTGCTTCCCCCTCTGCCTGGTGATTCCCCCTGCTTGTGCATTCTGACAAAATCGTAAAAGAAAAAATCATATCCTTGGACTTCTTAAGATATATATACATACTAACAGGGCAAAGGAAGAATAAAGTAATTTGAAGTGAGGAAATGACACCAGGTTGTTACTTAAATCTAAAGGAAGACATTTGTAATCCTGAGAAGTGATAAAGTAAGTAGGTTGCTATAAAAACTCTACCAATATCACCTTTTTACTCTTAGATTCTTTGAAAGGCATAGGATTTATTATTTGCCAGGATGGCCAGTAACCCCTGTACCGACAGAAGAAAGGTTACTCCAAACTTTGCAGTGAAAGGAGAACGCAAGGGGGCGGTCAATGCTCAGAGGTGAAGACACGCTTTGCTACCGTTTATTGGTCCTTCAGGAAAATCACAAATCCTTATCGCTGTTCCTCAAGCACTTCATGTGTGACAAGGGGTCTTACTGAAACTGGGAGGATGTTTCCTGCAGAGATATGATATGCTAATTTGGGCATATTCTAGGAGTTCCGTGGAACATAGCCCAAGGGACAATGCTACATCTCTTGTATCACAGGGTGACTGTTTGGGCTAGGAAACCCTGGGAATGCAATTCCCCGGGGCATTCCCGGGGCAGAGTGGTCACGTAGGTCTCGGCATTCCGAACGCCTACGCCCTTCTCCGAAATCTTCCCTGCCCTTAGTGGCCTCTGTGTTACATTGTAGCAAGCCAGGTATTATGGCTGATTTCATGCTCTACATTAACCCCAACATCTCCCTTTTTGTTTCTTTAAAGCGGTAGCAAGTATTCTTCAGACAGTTGCTCTGTGTAGATATGCTTCACATCTCTGGCGGTGGACAGGGCATTTATTCCAATTTTGCAGACTATGATGAGAAGAAAAACAGTAATCGTTATTACAGTAGCAACTCCTAAGAATCCCCATTTTATGGAAGAGAACCATGTGCCCAGCGTTAAGCTACTGCAGATTGTTAGGAAGAGACTGCCAAGCTTCTGTATGAAGCTTATGATTTTCCACCACCGTCAATGAACTGAGGATCTAATCCTTTAGCTGGATGTCTGAAGTTAAAATTATCCCGGAATGATCCATGCATTTATTTATCTTTTCCCAATCATATATAGACTGATTCCAGGGCCTGAGGTAACACAGCTGATCTGTGAGCTCAGTCACATTAAGAGGCCTTGCAGATAGGCTATGGCTTCTTGTTTTTCCCCAAGATATTCAATAGCAGCTTCCATTGGTAGAAGACGTCCTAGTATATTTTTGATCAATAGTTTGTTGAAGCTGAAATTCCCTTGTGGTATTAATAGCCAGCTGATCCACAAGGGCAGCAGTCTGAACCGAGGGAGAGGCACCTGCCACACTAGTGGGGTCATCACTGAGATAGCCGTGGTAATGCTGGCCATGAGCAGGCCCAGGAAGGGCTTGGGTCATCAGGCGTCAGATAATGCCTGATTCAGAATGCTAATGGATTTGGATTCTTCCCAACGGGGATAGTGGCATTGCTGAAAATAGGAAAAGGGGTGGATCAGGTTTCCAAAGGAGGATTGATTTATAAAATAACAGATCCCAAGAAAGGGATGCGAAGCACCCGGGCAACAGCAGCAGACAGACGAGGATACAGACCATGGTAGAGCTGGTGTTAAGCAGATACCATCGCCAAGAACATATTTTCAGAAGTAGAGAGTTTACCGGTCTATTGCAGAATCTCCTCGGCTTTCTGGGTCGTCGTCTTGCGGTCTCCCCACGTCATGAATTTGGCCTTGTGGGTGTTGGGGAGGTGCATGAAGGACAGCAGTTTTTCTTCTAGATTCAGGTGACTCATCTGAGGGACTGACTGGATTCTGACTACGTCAGGTAATGTGTAACATTTCATGTGGGGATCCACACTCGTCCGTCCTTAGTGGAAACCCAAGCATAACCTCGCTGCCATGTTAGCAGTTCTACTGGTGCCTCCCAAATGCCCATGTCTGGGTCCTTCCAGGGTACCTGGGCTCGTGCTTCTGGTGAGGAGTGAGGTTTAAAATAATTTTCTTTGGCAGGAGTTTCAAAACCAGAATTTAAAAGAGAGTAAGCAATGCTTTCTGTAATTGTGCTATAGAACCCTGTCTCCCCCTTTTTGTTTTTGTATCATGTGTTAAAGGCTAGAATGTGCTCTCAGTAGCCTGATTACGACTGATTGGTCTCCAAATAGCTTGCCTAATTCGATTAATTACAGGGTTCCTGGGGGCCCTGCTTAATAGAGGCAAAAGAGCCTTGAGGAGTGCCCTGATCAGGGATCCGTTCCCAAGCTCGTTTTGGACAAGACTCGAGGGTCCATAAGAGGCTGTCGTCCCACATCTGTGTATGGACCTTTCCCCTGAAGTGTATTAGCCACTATAGGAACTCCTGCTAAGTGATTTTGAGGAGCTTGTTGTTCACAACTCGTCATATTCAGTATGCCAGACCAAATACTGAAGGGCCCCAAGTACTGATTTACATAAATGGCTTTGTTTACAAATTTTTTCCCATTTCTGTTAAGTCACTGGTATCTGAAGAGAAAGTTTCCTTAATCTGGAAGAGCAAACATTAGAGAATCAGCAATGTTTTTTTTAAGAGTCACGAAATTGTAATAATCTTTTAGTTCATTTAGTCCCATGTTACTAATTCTTGTTTAATTTGAATGCAACTTTATAGTTAGTTCTGGAAGTTTTTACCCATTTCAGTTTTTTAAGAGATCAAAAACCTATATTTGTCCTAAGTCCTTTATATGAATTTTCTTGAAGATGAACCTCATTTTCTAAGAGAGTAACAATTATAAATGACAAACTCAGAAATGGATATTGTTAATGATCTGAGAATTCTTTGATGCAACTGACAAGGAAACTTACTTCTGTGACCCTTGAAACACTTCAACAGCCAGAATATTGAGTGTTGATGAGCTTATGACAAAAGGCAACATACCAAACAAGCCTAGTCAATGAGACTTTGTTCATGATTTAAATCCTAAGGAAGTTTGTTAAAACCTTAAAAAGGTTTAAAGCACATGCCTAAACAGGATTAGGGCTCACCAAAGACTTCATAATGGTAAAACACAGAAACTGGTTTTCTGTGCAGACTAAAGAGAAAAAAACCTTTGTTTACATGTTCTTATCAAGAGCAGACCAATGATTTAAGAAAACTTTGTCTTGAACAGAGAATTTCAATCTAACACCACTATACTTTTAAAGTCCCTTTATTTTAAAATCCCTTTAGTCTGTCCTGTCCACACCTAAAATTTCCTTCCAAAGATTTCCGTTCACGAACCTACAACTTTCTTTTGCACTTAGTTTGTTCTAAGCCATTTTTCTCCAAATAACCATCTTATTTGGGACAAAATTACCTTCTTACCTTTAACAAGAATGAAATTCCCATTCCTTACATCTTTCTTACATTATCTCCTACTTTCCTATATACAGAGTTGCCGAATTTTGCACTCCTAGAAATCTTAGTCTCCAACGAAGACTAAGTAGTAACCAACTGTGAACTGTTAACATCGAAATTTCTTAGCTGGCCAATTTATGAATCATCTTTTTGCTAACAAACTGCAAGAAAGATAGCATGAGCTTATTTGACCTTTGGTAAATCTCAACAGACTAAGTTTTACGTTTAACGCTTATAACCTCAAAGACAGGTCCTATCTTAATTAAGCTGAAAAATACCAAATTATGTTCCACCTAGATCCTCTTTTAAAAGGTCCGGTTGCTCTGCATTGTTACTCCCCATTGTTAATTTTTACCTGAGACACTAGTAGGGAAATATAGAGTGGGCGGTGGTAGGTTCAGGGGGTGCTTTTTTTGCTCCTTGATGGTAAAGGTAGGAGGAGCCATGGTGCCTGAGGCACTGGAGATGGTCTAGAAGCCAGTTATGCAGGCGGCACCCAAGGTGGTGCAGAGAGAAAAGGGGGAGGGGAGACAGAAGAGGCGGAGGCAAAGTGCCACCAGAAGGCAGAGAAAAAGTGTTGCCCGTTCTCAGCTCATCAGCTCCAGCAGATGAGCAGACGCCGCATTTTCCCATTAACAACGGGGAATGGACAGTCCGTGCTGGGCCAGAGAAGACAGAGAATTTCCCCCGGAACAAAGGGAGTTTCGGCAGCTGCTTGGGAATAACGTCCCTGTCCAGAGGTAAGCTAACCACAGATGTCTCCAATTACAGCCATTAACCAGGGAAGTGAGTGAGGGAGAAGCCCCCAAGCCTATTACAAAGAACAGTGAGGTAAGAGTCAAGAGTCCCCTTTGTCTGGGATGGCCTGTGTTTCCTCCAGTAACCTGGGTTTACTCGCAGGCAGCCTATTTAGATAATTAGTCAGTATGTCAGGAGGGAGTTTACTAGACATACTAGCCAAACATGTTTGGGAAAACCACTTCCACAAGGCCTTTAGATTGGGTTCTGGTGTAGAGCAATGAAGGCCTGGGTAGGAGCAGTAGGTATCCTAGGTCCATTTACCTTTTCCTACTGCAGAAATCTGATAGAACCCACTGAGGCCATTCAGTGTTACAGGAGACCAAACCTTTCCTAAATTTTTCAATCCAGATTGTTTCCAGTGGGTTAAAAGGCACCCCAAAGGAGAGTCCTTGGGAACTGAAGAAGAGAGAAGGTCCATTACCTAGAAAATCTCCCCAACTCCCGGTGGCATCCCACGCAGGATATGTAAGAGGTTCCTGGTGCCAAAGAGACCCAAGGTGGCGTTCCCACCCCCCCCCCAACAAAATCACTGCTGACTACCGCCACTGATATAGGTCCCTGTAGAAGGGAGGCCAGCCCTCCCCTCTGCTTCCCCATCACATTCTAGACTAAAATGTGTGCCAGTGTAGGCAACAAAATACTGCGCCTTAAAGGTCGTGCCATGAAGGTCACATCTTATTTTACCTTGCCTTGAAGAACCCGCCGTTTTTAACCCATGGAAAACACTAGAAGCTTTAAAAGGGGGAAATTATCCAATTTTGCAGCTTAAGTAGTTAGTAGAGGACTTGACAGAAAACAGTAAAGAGAAATCCATCATAATCCAAGCAACATTTCAACACATGTAGTCTTTAAAGCCTACTCCCCTAGGAAACATTCCCCTTAAGTATCGCCTCCCAGATGTAGCCCCCAATAAGGACCGACTAAGTGGGGCCTCAGGGGAGAAGGTGGTGGAATGTCCTAGTGGGGGGAGGAGGGAGCTCTTCCTCCTTGTGGGGTCTAACTTGAGAAGCTAAAGAGCTTATTTCAGGAACCGAAGGAATCGTAGGTTTCCCTTCTTTTTCTTTAAAGACATTCGAGGTTGTCCTCAGTATGTAAAGGGGTCATACCAGACCTGACTAGACCCCACATAGTAAGCGAAGCAAGGGACACTTTTTACCTTGTTCATGGCAACATTTCAAGTTCTTTCCAATTCTCTCCCATACTTCTAAAGTTCCTAACAAACCCTGAAGTTGGTCCTCTGTTAGAGAGGTCCCGCTCACCTTAAGGATCTGTTTCTCATTTATGAGTTAAGAGTTACTTTAAGAGTTGCTTTAAAACCTTAATATATTGTCTTTGAGAGAGAGGCTTTGCCCATATCTGTGGAGTTCCTAGAGAACTTTTAATTCCATAAAACTACTCAAGCCTGAAACTTCCCCGAACTCGGCTTTGAGCTGATGCCAACTTACTGCGCACAGACTTCTCGTTTTCAGGGCTCCGTACGGTGTCCGCTGCAAGATGGTCACATCATGATCACCACTCGCCGGGAATGGCCAGCATTCCCTGTACTGCCGGATGAAAGATTACTCCAAACTTCGCCATGGAAGAGAGGAGAAAGTAAGGGTGTCATTGCTCACAGGCAAAGACCTTTTGCGCTTCTCTGCTCCTGCTTTTATTGGTCCTTCAGGATAATCACAAACCTTTATCACTGTTCCTCAAGCACGTGATGTGTGACAAAGGGTCTTAACTGAAAACTGGGAGCATCTGTTTACGGGAGAGTTACAATACGCTAATTTGGGCATGTTCTACGAGTTCTGCGGAATATAGCCTAAGGGACAATGCTACTCTCTTAGATCACAGGGTGGCTGTTTGGGCTAGGAAAGCTTTGGGAAGGCAACTCCCCGCAGCATCCCCATGGCAGAGCGGTCACGTAGGCCTCGGCATTCCGAAGCCCTACACCCCTCTCCGAAAACTTCCCTGCCCCTGTGTTACATTTTAGCAAGCCAGCGGGCAGCCTGTATGGTACATTTTAGCGAGCCAGGTATTATGGCTGATTTCATGCTCTACCTTAACCCCAACAATTTTTAAAGATTTTATTTATGTATTTATTTGAGAGAGAGAGATAGACCTTGAGCAGGGGGATGGGCAGAGGGAAAAGCAGACTCCCTGCTAAGCAGGGAGCCCAATTCAGGGCTCCATCCCAGGACCTTGGGATCATGACCTGAGCCAAAGGCAGATGCTTAACTGCCTGAGCCACCCAGACACCCCTAAAAGGCATAGGATTACAGAAAACATTAATTATAGCAATATTTGTTTGGGTTTAGAACATATACAGATGTAGTATATAAATTTAACCAAAGAAAGGGAGAGAAGATGTAGTTATATTCATAAAAAGGTGTTTATATTTTACTGGATCAGTGATTTCCAGGGATGGGGCTGGGGGAGGGGGAAGGGATTGATTGATAGGTGGAACACAGAGGATTTCTAGGGCAGTGAAACTACTCTGTATGATACTGTAATGATGGGTATATGTCATTACACGTTTGTCCAAACCCATAAAGTGAACACCACCGAGAGTGAACTCTAATGAAAAGTATAGACATTGGGTAGAAATGATGTATCAATATAAATTCACCCATTGTACCAAATGCACCACTTTTACTGTGGGATCTTGACGATGGAAGAAGCTATAAGCATGTGTAGCGCAACGTATATCAGAATTCTCTGTACCTTCTCAGTTGTGCTGTGAACCTCACACTGCTCTAACAGATAAAATCGATTTAAAAGAAAATAACAAGTATCGACAAGTATGTGGAGCAACTAGAATATTCATATATTGTTGTTGGGTATATGAAATGGTCTCATCTCTTTGAAAAATGGTTTGACCGTTTCTTAAAATATTAAACATAGATTTACCATATCAGCAAGTAATTCTACTTCTAGGTATATATTCAGGATAAATAAAAACATTTGTATACCCAAAGACTTATATATGAAAGTTTATTACCACATTATTTGTAATAGTCCAAAGATCAAAGACAAAATAGCAATGAATAGAATCACGTATGTGGGTGTTTTTGCTTAGAGTAATCGTAAGTTTGTAAAGCTCTTTAGTGAGAAATAAAATTAGAAGGATATGGAGTCCCCTTAATACACAGGTTCTGGAGCTGAATTGCCTCTTAATTCATTGTCTGTTAATGGAGTGGAACTTTAGGGAGAAATCATGAAGAGAAAAATAATAACAGCTGTGTTTCAGGAAAATAGATTCATAACTACATTTGTAGTTCCTTTTCAGTAATATAGTAGAAAGTACACCGTAGCCAAATAATGCACAGAGCCAATTTTTTTTTTCTTTATAGTCATCTTCCCCTGAGCTAACAGGGAAAGGAATTGGGCTGAACAATAGAGGAAAAAAGGCTTAGTGTGTTAACCAGGAAAACTAACAAGAATGTCTGATTTACTTTGGACAGCAGTGGTCACAGTGCTAGGGACTTTTATCATATATTTTTATAACAAAACCACTGTTTTGCTGTTTTGCAGACCCAAATAAAGATTAAAATATTGGGATGTTTGTGTGTCTAGTTTGACTGTAGCTTTTATTCTGGACTTATTAAAAATGTCAGACAATAAAATAAATCTGATTTCACTGTTCGTACTTTATGCTTGTAATAATGGTGGCTATCTGGAGAAGGAAATGTTGTTAGAATTTATCAGGACTTCATTTACTGGAAAGAAATTACAGTAACCTGTGTTTACTGTAGCTCGGTGAGTGTCATGAGAATATGTACAGTAATTGGCCTGTGGCATATTTTCAAATCATTATGAGCCCGGGGGTCTTCATAAATCACCAGTTAGGAAGCACTCATTCAACATAATTCTTTCATAGCAAATGTGATAAAAGCATATGTTTTAATATTATTCGTAAGAGTAAAGTTCTCCAGTTTTTGAATACCCGATTTATTTAGCTAAATCCCAGGTTAGCTTTAAGTATTACTCAAAGAGCTGAACATTATCTATGTTCACCTTAATAAGCCAATAGGAAGAAAAATGAAAAGAAGATAAAGGGATCGAGGATGGAGAAAAAAAGTGCATGTAGTTTGATGAATTCCAAATTATAATTCTCTAGTTTATCAATATGTAAGTGGACCGATAGAATATGCAGACCTAATCCAAAGTCAAAGTTAAAATTTATTAAATTATTAAGCAAGGGAAGCAAAGAAGTCAGAAAGTAATTATTGAAATATTTTATTAGATAAAAAAATACATTATTTTTAGGTAAAAGGCAATGTAACTAAAGTTAAAAACTAAAACAGAGAACAGGAAAAGCGTTTCAGCTTATGAGTCAAACGTTACTGTAGTTCTGATGGTAATTGTGTCAACTTGACCAGGTCAGGAGGTACCCAGATATTTGGTTAAACATTATTACTGGGTGTGTCTGTGAGTGTGTTTCTGGATGAGAATAACATTTTCTTAAGTAACTTGAATAATTACCATTTGGGTAAGTATCATCGGGGTAAGTAATTTGAATATGTTAAGCAGATTGTTCTCCCATTGTGGGTGGGCCTCATCTCATCTGTTGAAAATCTGAAAGGAATAAAGCGTAAGAAAGAATTATTTCTCTCTGCCTGACTCGTTTCTCGCTGAAACATTTGTCTTCTCCCTTCAAACTCAGAGTCGCACTGCACCTGTACCGTCCCTCCCCGGGGATTCCAGTTTGCCAACTCCAGATCTTGAGCATTTCAGCCTCCATAACCCAAAGAGCCAGTGCCTCAGAGTATGTAGTAATCATGTATATCATACATTATCCCCAAACAGTGTGAAAGCGGTGAATCTAATCCAACAGAAAACTAGGTAAAGAGTTAAAGTAAAAAAAGAAACAGGAAAAGAAAGAACGGAAGAAAAGAACATAAGGAAAGAATACACACAGGAAACCACACACAAAAAGCCAGTAAATATTGAAAAAAGTAACGAATTAATGATCAAAAAACTAAATACTGAGAAATTACTTGTCAGATGCCAGATATATAACATCCAGTGAAGATAACAGGGAGCTCTCTCGTGCAAGATCGGTATCTTAGAAATAGGAGAACAGTATTCCAGGGAATCCTCCCTCTCTCCAACTGAAAGTCATCAGATATCAGGAGATTTGGCCAAGTCCAGGTTCCTTAGGAGCATGGGCTGTCACCACAGTGTGGATATGGATGTTAGAGCACAACCTGTTCAGGTGATAAGTGGGGATTATATAATCAATTGGGGTTACTCAAATATATGGAAGAAGGATGTCACTCTCCATCATTTTTGCCCCTGACATAGATTTATGTGGGTTGTACGTGGAATTTGCAGTACCTAAATCTGAAGGAAGGTAGAGATAGGAACACAACTGAATGAGACATCTTTAAGTCTGTTTCCTTACAGAGAAGGAAAATACTTTTTATTGATTGATCGTTTGATTGAAATGTTAGGTAGTTAACATACGGTGCAATATGGGTTTCTGGAGTAGAATTCATGATTCATCACTTACATACAACACGCAGTGCTCATCACAACAAATGCCCTCCTTAATACCCCTCACCAACCTAGCCATCCCTGACCCACCTCCTTCCATCAACCCACACTTTGTTCTCTATCTTAAAGAGTTGCCTATAGCTTTTTCCTCTCTCTCCTATTTTTTCTTTTCCCCCTTCCCATTTGTTTATCTGTTTCTTTGTTTTTTTCCTTAAATTCTACATATGAATGAGATCGTATGTATTTGTCTTTCTCTTGCTGACTTACTTCACTTAACATAATATGCTCCACTTCCATCCAGGTCATTGCAAATGACAAGATTTCTTTCTGTTTTTTTTTTTTTTTTTTTTTTTTTTTTTGGTGGCTGAGTAACATTCATCTACCTATCTATCTATCTATCTATCTATCTATCTATCTATCTATCAATCTCATACATATTCATATATATATATATATTATATATATGCCACCTCTTCTTTATTCATTCATCAGTCGATGGATATTTGGGCTCTTTCTGTAGTTTGTCTATTGTTGACAATGCTGCTATAAACATCAGAGTGCATGTGTCCCTTTGAATCTGTGTTGTTGTGTCCTTTGGGTAAATACCTACTAGTGCAATTGCTGGGTCATAGGGTAGTTCTATTTTTAACTTCGAGAAAACTCCATACTGTTCTCCAGAGTGGCTGCACCAGTTTGCATCCCCACCAACAGGGCAAGAGGGCTTCCCTTTCTCCATATCCTTTCCAACACCTCTTGTTTCTTGTGTTGTTAATTTTAGCCTGTCTGACCGGTATGAAGTGGTATCTCATCATGGTTTTGATTTGCATTTCCCTGATGATGAGTGATGTTGAGCATCTTCTCAAGTGTCTGTTAGCCATCTCCATGTCTTCTTTGGAAAAGTTTCTCTTCATGTCTTCTGTCCATTTCTTTTTTTCTTTTTCTTTTTTTTTCTTTAAAAGATTTATTTATGTATTTGCCAGAGAGAGAGAGTGGGCGAGAGAGCACAAGCAGGGGAAGCCACAGTGGGAGAGGGAGAAAGAGACTCCGGGATGAGCAGAGAGCCTGATGCGGGGCTCAATCCCAGGACCCTAGGATCAGATGCTTAACCAACTGAGCCACCCAGGCATCCCATCTTCTGCCCATTTCTTAACTGGGGTTTTTTGGGGGGTGTTGCATTTGACAAATTCTTTGGAGATTTTGGATAAAGGATACTAAGCCTTTATCAGATGTGTGTTTGCCAATATCTTCTCCCATTCCATAGGATACCTTTTAGTTTTATTGATTTTTTCCTTCACTGTTCAGAAGATTTTTATTTTGATGAAGTCCCAATACTTCATTTTTGCTTTTGTTTCCCTTGCCTGTGGTTATGTGTCTAGTAAGAAATTGCTATGGCCAAGGTCAAAGAGGTTGCGGCCTGTGTTCTATCTAGGATTTTGATGGTTTCCCATCTCACATTTAGGTCTTTCATCCATTTTGAAATTTTGGGGGGTATTGTGTAAGAAAGTGGTCTAGTTTCATTCTTCTGCATGTTGCTGTCCAGTTTTTCCCAACACTATTTGTTGAAGAGACTTTTTTCTATTGCATATTCTTTCCCACTTTGTCTAAAATTAGTTGACCATATAGTTGTGGGTCCATTTCTGGGTTCTCTGTTTTGTTCCATTGATCTTTGTTTCTGCTTTTGTGCCAGTACCATACTGTCTTGATGACTACAGCTTTGTAATATAGCTCAAAACCCAGAATTATGATGTCTCCAGTTTTGTTTCTCTTCTTCAGAATTGATTTGGCTACTTGTATGGGACCAGAGGGGAAAACCACTTCAGACACATTAACCTAGCTGAAAAAATTCAAAATACCAGTATTCATGTCAAGGGTTGTGCCATTTCACTTTAACCTCTAGACAAATAATCATGAAGGAAGAAGGTTGTGGTGGGCATAATAGAGATAAAATATAGGATTTGCAAATAGGCAAACTTCTCCATTTAGAGTTCTGTTTTAGTATGCTAATAAAATTTCAAACAACACTGATGTTGCAATATAACCAATTGCAAGTACATATGCTTGCATAAATACTAAATAAATGTACTCAACATCTAAAGCATATAGTATTTTATAAATAAAAATGGTTATCCTTCATAACTTTAAATGCAGGTGCACACTGTCTTTCTGGACTCCCCTTCTCATCAAGGATACTACTGTAGCTGAGAGAATTCCAAGTGGCCAATTACACTTATTCTCACTGGAGGAATTTTAGTAAACTAGCTTTCTAGCTTGACATAAAAGGGAAAAGGGAAGGAGAATAACATCCCTCTCATTGTTAAGTGTATTATACATACATTAATGCATATGAAAATTATCTGACCAATTTAAAGGAAAATCAAACAAAAACCTCCATAGCCACAGCTCAATTAAAAAAAAAAAAAAAGCCTAACCTTTGAAAGTCCCTCTTTATCTTTGAAGGTTTATCAAGAGATACTTTAGGTTCTCTTCCTAAGGGGATAGTTATGGTTAAGTCATATCCAACTGCACTATTAATGATGTCAAAAACTAGACTCTGCACACCAAATAAAACCAAGGAGAAAGATGAGTTGATTGCAAGAGTTTCAATTCGCAAGCTGGGAAGAACAAGGCTATAGGAGCAATGAGTTCCAGATTGCTCACAGTCCAAGGGATTTTTATGGGGTTAATGTGAAAGTTAATTTGGTTTTTGGGGGGAGGGTTTTTTGTTTTTGTTTTTGTTTTCAGCTGAAATGTTGCCTAATAGTCTTTTATTTATTTGGATCAGGGTAGCTGAGTCGAGGGAATAAGGAAGTACAGAGATGGTATAAACAGACTTGGCATTTGAAGATGGGCTGGTATCCTCTGCTGATTTCCAAGAGGAGCTGTAAATTTCTATATGGTTAGGTTAAGTTCATTTATATGTCTGCATCAACTGTATCCATTTTGTCCCTGACAAGACTCCAATTTAGTTTGTTTCTACGATGCCAAAATATCTTCCAAAACGGTTGCTCCCCCTAACAGTGGATGAGAAACTCCATATCCCACAATACTCCCATCTTTGCTTTTACTTAATTTTTAATCTGTTCCAATCTGGCGCATATATAATGGTTTCCCATTGTGGTTTCAATTTTCATTTCACTGATAATTGATCAAATTAAAGGAGTGCAGAGCAAGTGATTCTTAGTTAAAAATTTAAATACATTTCTTCAAATGAAGGTTTAAATTTATGCTAGTAAATTGTATTTATCCTACACAGATAAGGCTTCTGTTTTCCAAATTAAACTGAAAAACGTTTAAAGTTCCTTCAGAAAGTTTTAAACTTTATTAGCAGGAACCTTTTCCCCACTTTGTTCTTCAGGGAATTCTTTAGAACTTTTCAGAAGCAAATTTACTTAAGAATAGCAATCAAGACATTTTGTAGGATGATAAAGACATTAATAATACTTTGTTATTGCATATGATATTATTCACTTTCAAGTTTAATGGCTTACAATGCATTTTTTTTTTTTTTGGCAGTATAAGGAAATTAGCTCTGTTTCCTGGCACAATTAGTTGTAAGTCCTTCATTTTCATTCTGTTGAAGACTGAAGGACAAATCAGTGATAACAGAATCAAGCACTTGGGTAGTCAGCTAAGATTCTTGTCTAGAAGTAATTTATCATGTAAATGATGCCTGCTTTTTTTTTTTTTCAATGGATTTGAAAACAGCTTTCTGCATGATTGAAGCTTTTGTCAGTAGACCACCCCAACATTTGACAAATGTTACTTTTCTCTACAGGAATGTAAGAATATCAGTGTTACAAACTTTTGAAATGGCATAATTAGTTTATATATATTTTTCCAAATCCTCTCTTGCTCATTTAGAATTTTATATGTATGTTATATTTGCACTCTAAATAAAGCTTAAAAGATTATAAAATGCATATTTTTTCCTGTGAAAAAGTAATGGTTTGGAAGCCAAATCTATAAAGTATATATGTGGATATTTTCTGTCCTTTCAAT
The DNA here is from genome assembly GCF_024610735.1 of Ursus americanus. Classification (NCBI taxonomy): domain Eukaryota; kingdom Metazoa; phylum Chordata; class Mammalia; order Carnivora; family Ursidae; genus Ursus; species Ursus americanus. The sequence goes on from NC_142139.1 coordinate 26,834,660, forward strand.
CTATGGCTTCTTCAAAATATTAAAATAATATTAATATATTAAGACAGTGTGTGCATTGAAAAACATGTCCATTGAAAATATCAGAAAATGTCTAGGTGATTATTTATATAATGCCAGATAACTAAATATTTTAAAATGTATAGAACACAGATTTTCAAAATTTTTCTTGGGGCATTGGGCACTGTATAAAGAACTTAAAGTGCATTTCATCTAAATATATATTACATGAATATTGATATTGCAACCCATACCTAAAAATGTGGGTATGCTCAAATATTTGATGTTCATCCCTAAGGAAAAAAAGATGCCAAAGGATTTATGTCTGTCAAAGGAAAAGAGTAATTTTTAAAGTAATTTTCAAACCATTCTGGAGGAAACTGATTTTTTAAAAATTAACAGTTATTCTTTATTAAACTCAACTATTATATTCAATTTACTATATTGAGTTTTATACTATGAAATTATAATTTTATGGAATGGCTTATTTATTATTTTATTTGTTGTCAAATTACTTGAGTTCTCCCTTTTAGTTGACCTAAATATAGGGCCTATTTTATCACATAATACTTTATTTTTCATTTTATTATGTTTATACTTTCAATTCTAAGATAATTCTCAAATACTTACTGAAGAGTGCTAATATACTATTTTAACCAAAAAATTCTGGAAGTACGTACGTGTATGCTAACAATGTCATCTTCTGACTTTGTGTCCATTTCATGGTGCTCCTCTTTGGCCACCGCAATTGGCCCCAGTAGTCTTTTCTCAGTATGTCTCTTTCTTTTGGCCTCCCCTGTGTATTTGTGTGTTCCTGCTTATCTATTTGCAAAGTTTACAATCTCAGGATGCCATTGTCATGGCCATGTTTCCCTGGAGTTATTGCTGTTTCCATGTCACTGCAATGCCGAACTCTTGGAATTGATTTCCCAGCTAGGAAGGCCCTAAGCTGTCACAAACACTTCCTTCAAGAGAATTAAATGCAGAGCAGTAGCGGTGAGTGCTGTCGTGGGGCCTAACAAATCCCCAGTTATATGATTCAATGAGACCTCTGTACCTTCCATTGTTTTAAAGTGATGGGAGTATGCAAAGAGGGCAAAATGCTTTTTATTATGTGTCCATCCAAAAATTTAAAGCATTTTAGAATTAGAAAATATTTAGTCATCCTCATTAACAGGTAGAGCTAAGTACCTCCCTTAATTAACTGGATGGGAAAAGATGACATTTTGTACAGCAAACTTTTTGTATGATCCATCCTACTTTCTCTTGAAATTGTTAATTCAGTGTTAGTTCTTCCACAATTATGATATGTCTTTTCTGTTCAAGATATTCTGCTTACACTGTTGACATGGATATTACAAGTGCACTTCAAAAAAAGCAATGTCTGTGACTCCAAAGAAGTATGGTTCATATATTTGCTATACATTCGTAGACAGAACATTCCAATATGTAGAGATGGGAATGTAAATTAACTGTGTTGGGTATTGTGACATCACTGATCACATGGATACATTTAAAGACTTTGGATCTGTGTAATTGGAGTATGAGAAGATAAAACTAGTCATTCCTGAAAAAAACTCATGAGTGATGTTTGTCTGTCTTCTATGAATAGATGTGTAAGAGATAGATAAGACATTTAAACAATTCCCTTTGGTCTGGAGCCAATGATAGATACAATATTTTGCATTTAGAATAAAACTGATTTCAGAGACATTACTGAGAAGGGAAGGTGAAGATGTGAAAAGCCTTGGGGCAGGAAAGCAAAGTAGGTGCTTTAAGACATTCATTAATTACTTTATCCACCCAAACTCCAGAATGTAATTTACTCTCCATCGGAATGTGGCTGATTCCTCAGTTTAACTGCTGAGCCTCAGCAACTGTTGTTTTCCACTGTCTTCTAGGAAAGACTGCTAAGCAGTGAAACTGACTACTGTGGACATTTTAATATTCAGTTCACCTCTTTCACCCTTTGCCTCAGGGCATCTAGCACACTTTGCACAACCTGAACTTTAGTAGGATTTGGAGGAATTCACCTTAGGGAAATTAAAACTGCAGATACAGTCAAGGGACCCGTGATTACAAATAATCCACAAACCTCCATTATCTGGCAGTCCTGAACTAAATTGGTACAAACACAGAGGTTTGATTTTTTAGTGTTTCTTGGGTAACCACATGTACTGCAATAACTTTTTCTTTAGTGTGTCATCTTTTCAACCTAAATAAACTTGAATATGACAACAAAAGCAGTTTGGGTTTGTTTTTTTTTTTTTTTTTGTTTTGTTTTTTAATAAGGAACAAGACTGTAATAGATATAATTAGATGTGTATATAACCCCTCCCCACACAGACATATACACACTCACAGCTGGTAGTTCCTCACTGTTGTAGATACTTGGGTAGACCACGCAGATCCCCTTTCAGAACTCATTTCCCCAAGGCAGGAGTGTTCCTGCTGATAGCTCACTGCTGAGACTCTCCCTAAGCCTATCCTCTGTGGAAGGAAGCTGCCTTTTTCCAGATTACCTCCCCATCCTCTCCCACGTGGCCATCATCCAGTGATTGGTCCATTCAGCTGTTCAAAGGCCCACCAGCTACTTCTGTTTCTATTTTCTCTGGAGGGGCATCCTAGCTTACATTCAACTTCTCCATCCGTACAGTCCTCCTTCTCTTGCTCCCTCACAAGTGTGTTTTCCCAAATCCCATGCTAGGAAACATCCCTAATGCAAACATTAGTTTCAAAGTCTGTTTCTGAGGAACCTGACCCTATGTACAATCATCAAATAAATAAGACTAGTTCTTGACAGAGAAGGGGCAAAGGACAAGTCCCAGCTCAATTCCTCTGCTCAGCTTGCTTTTTGGATGCTGAGCCATTTCAAAATTTCAAACTTACTGCTCCTTTTCCAGGAAGAGAACTAAGATCTAGAATGAGAGGTTAAAGGATTTCTTTTAGACTGGTCTTAAGCAAAGTTGGGGTGGATTATAGCTCTCTAGCTGACATTTTATCTTAGTTGGGAAAGGATTGCAGGACTCTGGCTTTTACTTCACAATAACCTGATAGTAAAACTATAAAAGACATACTTATTTTTGTTTTCTTCAGAACACTTCTATTTGCATTTTTTCGAGTTGAGAAATTACACTTTTTGTGATGCCTTACAGAAAAGCATGACCTCTGTTAAAAAGATTTGGATTTCCTCCCTAAGAAGTAGTCTATCTCTTGAAATAGTAGAACACCAGGATCTAAGAGCTTCATCCCATGGCCCAATGCAGGACTATGAATATTTGGCTTCTGTAAGTCTAACAGTGAATACATGATTTGGGATTTACTGAAGAATCAATATGCTAATTATACTTCAGGTTCCTCAGAAGAATATTTAGTGACCAAATTCTCATCACTTTTGTTACTCGATGAAGTTTGTGTAAAGGTCTTAAATTGTCCCTTTTTATAAACTTTTCCAGGTTTTCTCTCTAAATTTCATATACAACTACTCTGAAAAAGTGCATGATTATATAGTAGTAAAGAATATAAACTTTGAAACCAGCTATGCCCATTCTGCATTATTGCTATGCCATTTACTAAATAATAACCTAACACAAGTTTTCTGAGAACTCGAAGGGCCAAGGTGTTTATCTGTATGGTAGAAATAGTAATATGACTTATAGCCAGGAATAACATAAGGATTTAATGACATAATTTATTCAAAACACAAAGCATAGTATTGAAACAAAAAAAACCCAACAGTAATAATAAAATGATTATTAACTTTACCAGTTCACTGAAAGACGTTAAGCCATTTTTATGATTTCTCTAAACTCTAACTACATTATTTCTTCTACCAAAGGTAACATTTTAAAACTGATATAATAAATCTTTAATTAATTCACTGCCTTTGAAGCTAAGTTCTTATTTTCACGTGTCTTCTCTCGAAGCTAAGTTCTTATTTTCACGTGTCTTCTTTCCTCTGTCCTTCAGGCCTCCCATGCTCTCTCACCTCTCCCTTCTCTGCTCTCACTACTAATAAGCTCTTAAACCCATCTGATGTATCATTTACACCTAGTCATGCATGTTGTGTATTATCTGTTACTAAGATATTTGGATTAGAAAACATCTTTACAAAGATTAAAGACAGTTTTCCTTTGCTAAAAAATTTTAGGCACCAAAAGCAGATAGGGTATAGTGGTAAGTGCCTAACCATTAGCTTTTTTTATTGTAACATAAGTGCCTGACCTTAAGTTTTTGATTGCAGAAGCATAGATTTCAAAGTCATCCATCTCAAATAAATACATTGACAGCTAGGCAACTAACTAGATGAAGAACTAGGCCATCCCACCCATGAAGTTCCCCCTCTTAGAAAACCCTGGATGTTTCCCAGAGTCCATATTCTCTCATGGTTCATCCCCCCTTCTGAGGGCTTCAGAGGGGTGGGGGGTGGGGGATTGGGATAGGCCGGTAATGGGTATTAAGGAGGGCACATATTGCATGGAGCACTGGGTGTTATACACAAATAATGAATCATGGAACACTACATCAAAAGCTAAGGATGTACTGTATGGTGACTAAAATAACAGAATAAAAAACTATTATAAAAAAAAAAAAGAAAACCCTGGACGACACAGTTAACTGACCTCTTGAGTGATCCTGTTTCCCTTCCAGTGCTTTAATTCCTGTTTTTATATTTTAAATTCACCGATAAAGAAGGAAGACTCAAAACCCTAGGTACTTCACCCTCTCACCCAAGAAAGGAAGAATACCAGGTCCACACACACATACTTTCTCTCTACCTGGGACCTTGCTGTATGGCCCCAGCCCCAGCTGTGCCACAGTATCCTCCAGGAATTGTTGAGTTATAAACATTTTTGCAAAGTCCCTCAATGGTTGTTGCTGAGGTGAACCATGCAGTCGTAAGAACCACAGGGCAGGTCTAGCCAAGACATTGGTTCTGGTGGGGGACATGTCTGTGGTGGTTCACAAGTTGTAACAAGACTTAGTGAAGGCCCTCATGCACTATTAGCCAAGGCCATCACAGTCAGTAGGCTCCAACCCAGACAAAACATAGGGTTATACATTTATTCGAAACCTTTAAATCACAGCAGGAAATAATTACTCAGTCTACACATATATCACGGATACCATGGAAAGATAAATGTCTGAGAAAACACATCCACCCTTTAGGAGAGTGCACTCATTTTCTGCTGTTACTATACATGTGCACTAAATAGTACTCTAGTGACCCAAGGGATGCTTCCCAAGCCCTTATTTCCAAAAAATAGCATGCATTCTCGGAAGCATCTGGTTCACTATGTTTGGTTAAAGCTATTATTTGCAAAACTCCTGGGAGAACAGAAACCAACTTCATTTGCACCTATTCAAGTTTGAATCTTTTATCCTGCTCACCCCTCAAACTGCAGATGCCTAAGTATTTTGTTTGAGATTAAATGGAGACTGTGAGATATAAATACATATTTCTAGGATGTAGTTATCAAAGGCAACTAAATTAAATCACAGCATATATTCAAACAAAACCAAAGCAAACAGAAAACTCCTATGAAGGCTTCACAGTGATTTCTTATTCTAGGTCACACAATCCGTAGAAATCCCATAAATGATTGATATATGAACTACATGCCCTATTTTATTGACCTTAATAGGTAAGTATCAAATCAAATTAATGCAGCTAAATATCGAATTATTTTGCTCTGGTCTAAATTTACATTGATTCAGAGTGGTAACAATGCTAATACAAGGAAAACTTAATCCATTTCTCAACAAATCCAGTCTGATTGAGATAATATTTTAAAACATGAAGTCATTTGGGAGAAAAAGAGCAAAAGTTACAAGGAGTGATTAAAAATAATTCCTGTGGCTATATTTTGTATTCCTTACTGATATTTGCACCATAACATAGATAAGACAAATCTATTCTATTGACATATTTACCTAATTTGGAGTATATAAATGAAGATTTTAGCGAACTCTTTAGCCTTATATGATATTGATAAATACCATACAATTATAAAAAAAGAAAAAGAATGAAAAAAATTGCCTAGAATTTTAAGGCGGTAGTTTTGGGGTGCCTGGATGGCTCAAATGGTTAAGTGTCCACTTTCAGCTCCGGTCGTGATCTCTAGGCCCTGGGATCCAGCCCCGCTTGGGCTCCCCGCTCAGTGGGGCATCTGCTTCTCCTTCTCTCTCTGCTTCACCCTCTGCTTGTGCTTTCTCTGTCTCTTTCTCCTCAAATGAATAAACAAAATCTTTTAAATAAGGCAGTAGTTTTATTGCAACCAATATTTTCTTTTCAGATGCTCTCCATAAAAATCCTTTCAAATTACTCTCCCAATCATCACACTAGGCATCTACTGCTTACTTAGCTCCATCAAGTAGCCTTAGGATTAGAGAAGGAATCAGAGACACAATTCCTGTCATTAAAATTCCTCCTTGATAGTTGGAGATACAAGGCTAACTACATGAAACAATGGGAAAGTTTTAAGAGCTGGGTGTAATTGCTGTGCGTCATGAGCCAATGTACTGTAGGAATCAAGAGAGCAGAGAGTTAACAAGTGCTAAAGCAGACAAGGACATCGGGAGATGAAAATAAGCTAGATCCTTCAAGTTGTGAAGAAGTGTTGAGATGAGGGATTGAGAAGAAATTATTTTGATCAGTAGAGTGAAATCGAGACCCACTTTTAATTTGAAATGTAATAGCAAAATCTGGGTCATAATGAAACCTCTGTCAAAAATGGCCTCCTTAAAAAGTTTATGTTGTTTACATGAGAACTATCTGCTGAAGCTTGCCTAACTTTGTAACTGATATTTCATTTCACTCCTGAGGTTATTATAAATGAAAAAATGATTGGGTGCTAAGGTTTCAAATCAGCAATGCCAGGTTTTTCCCTTGAATTGAAAATAATGGTGGACAAAAGCTGCTCAGGTAATTTAATGTTTGTGTCTGAAAGTTTACTCTGATCATCTTTTAACTTCAAAGCATCTCCAACTACAGGTTCTCAATAAACCATTTTCATAATTTTAGATCTTGTAAGCACTCTGCAGTGACATTTGAATAAATGGAATCTTTTTCATTAGCCTTGTTGCTCTTTAAAAAAAAAATAAGGTATCAGACATTGAACATGCTTTAGAATAAGTTAACCTTAACATATTCCTTAAAAGATATAGTAAATATGCAAATGTGCTCCTTAAAACAACTTTTATCTAGAAACACATAGAAGAAAGCAATCGTTAGCTTCACAGCTTCTCAGCCTTAATTGGATTTGAAAGCTGAAAAATATTAATTTCATTTGATCTATATATAAATACAATTTCAAAATACAAACAGCAAAATCTCAATGTTTATTTTTTTATTTAATCTTTTTGGGACTTTATTTCAGATATTATTTATATGATAGATGCTCTAGGGGAAAATAAAGACATACGTGGTTGTAATCTTGAGCATACACTGTGGCAACATTTCTTATTTCAAATGCACTTTTCAGCATGAGCAGATAAACCAACAGAAGATGCCTGGAGGGAAACAAAATCACATTAAAATATTCCCAATTTTAAGACCTAAAAACTGAACACCAAAGCCTGATTTATTCCAATATCACCATGAACTTTTCAACATTGTTATCAATGAGTGCATATTTAAATATGCTAAATCTTAAAAGAAATTAAATTTACACCCAAGTTATATTTTTTGCTTTGTTGGTGTATCTCTAAAGTATATATATTAATATAGGATTTTTTTTGGTATATTATATAAAATAGGTAGATCTACTTCATTGTAACTACTTGTTAAATTAAGAGTGACCACTGTAAAAGAGAAAGAGAATATTTCATTCAAGAAACTGAAAGAAGCCATTTATTATTGAAGTCCTGAATTTGATGAAGGGAAGGACAGAATAGGAAGTTTGTGAGAGAACTACTCATCAAATTGTGGAAGACTGTGTTAAGCACTTTAGACTTCAAACATAAGTGAGTGTGAGTCAGGGAAATCACATTTGCATTTTAGAAACAACATACTAAAATGAAATGGTAGAGAAAAGTTCTATGATCAATAATAAGATTAAAATTAAATATTTTTATCTATATAAAAATACATTGATAAAATCTCTTTTCTATCTTTTATGAACAAAGGTATTTGATTTGTTAACACATGATTATTGATTTAGAATTTTATGTTGAAAAGAATGATTATTAAAATTCATGTTAAAATTATTGTGAATTAGTTATATATTCCCATGAACTACTGGTTAAAATATATTTAATTAAAAAACATTATTTCCAAGTACATTTGTCTGGACATCTTATCATTATTATCTATGGAGCTTAAAAAATATTACTGGGCCTAAACTCAGATATTCTGATTTAGTAGTTCTTAGAGGAGATGAAAAAAACAAAAAACAAAAAATCCCCCACAATTTTAAAAGGTAACCTAAGTAATTCTAAAGCACAGGAGATTTAGAAAGCATAATAGTAGATAATATATACAGGTCAATGAAAGAAAAAAAAAGAAACTATTGGAGTGACATATTTAATAGGATTCACTTTTTTTTACTGAGTAAGTCCCATGTGTATATTTCAAGATTTAGGTGTACAAATAAAATAAGTGTGGGTAAAGTGGCTAGCTTGGAATAAAGACTCAGTGGATACCAGAAATGATTTTTCTTTGAGCAAAGAAAAATATGAAAAGGAAAAGAAGATGGGAGTTTCCAAGTATTCAAATAACATTAAATAGTTTTGTTCCATGGTGAATAATGAAGACACAGTAGCCTGAGATATACCTTTAGAGCAAACAATAAAGTCTCCTACCCATCTAAGTAGCCAACTGTGACCATGTTGCTTTGGATCTAAAAATGGTCGGTGTTTTAGAGGTTTTCAACTGTAGTATCAGAAAGATCTCTTCCATAAATGAAAGCTAAATTGAAACTTGATGTTTTTTTCCCCCTAGGTCCAACATTCTTAAGATTTGGATTTGAGGAAATAAGGGAAAGAAAAATTTGCCAACTTCCAATACAAATGACTGGTTAATATTTTGTTATAGAAATTAATTTTATTTTGATTTTCTCTGAACACTTTTCTCCTCTTTGCAGCTATCATGAAGATTGCTGAGGAAAGCCTATGACATGCTATGAGAGTAATTAGCTCAAGAATGCCCAGGCTTGGATGTTCCTTGTTAGAACTGAATTGGAATTTGTAATGTCTGACCTCATATCCAACTTCTTTACTTTCTTCTGATGATCATCACTATTTATTAAAGATATAGTGTAACCAAATATTTATGTCTTGAATCTTTCAAAAGAACTCTAATTTAAGAACATATGCTTTCATCTCATCAGGTAATTTATTTCACTAACAAAATTTAGCAATACTTTACACAAGAGTCTTCTATGTAGAATCGAACTAAAGTTCAGAAATAAAGAAGTTATACCAAACTTTTTGCTTTCCCTTTTAATATAATGGCCCTGGACGTTACACATAAGTCTAGCTACTCATTTTCCTCTTTCTTACAATGAATGCAATCACTATCCTTTTTACATGTTGTTTTTAAAACATAAGAGATTATGTGTATTAAATATTTTATAAACAAAAAAGACTGTTGAAATAAAGCAGAAAAAGACCTGAAAGCATATATCCTTTCTAAATTTTTTGGAATTATTCATAAGATATCTTAGAAATTAACCTGAATTTTTAAACCAAGTTAGAAAAATACAGCTTTTATGTGAAAATGTGAAATTGACCTTAAAATATTTATTATTAATAGCTGTAATTATTTGTATTGTTTGTATTGGCAAAGTGTTTAAAATTTTATGTTTATCATAATATTTTAAAACCATAGACATTTTAAGAAACTGGACAAATAAGGTATATTTAATAAATACCAATGCAATCTAAATGGAATTGATTAAAACTTTCGTTTATAACCAAACATTTCAAAGTTCAAAACATATGCTGAGAGGGCGCCTGGATGACACAGTCAGCGGACCACTCAAATCTTGATCTTTTGATCTTGGGGTCATGAGTTTGAACTCCACATTGGGTATAGAGATTACTAAAAAAAAAAAAACAAAAAACAAAACCAAAAAAGTATGCTGGCATTTTGCCAAACAAAACCAAGTTCTCAATGTTAAAATTGTTATTGAAAATTAAATCCTGGATTGATTTTATTCTTGAAATAATACTTGAATTGAATATATGTAGATTTATAGATATACATATATATGTTTGTATTATGAAGCAAATATAAGGTAATTATATTTCCCTGATTCAGGTATTTCTGTGCAGTATCGCCTTTCTGAAACTTTTATTTTGATTCTTAAATTTGAGCATATGATAATACAATCCAAATATATTTCATTACATTTTCACATTCTCTTTCCCCTCTCCTCACCTGTAATTTGGCTAAAATATAGAAAATATATAGTATAAATTAAATTAAATAAAATAATAAAATATAAATATAATATATATTCCTATGTTTCCTTTTATAGCAAAACATACTAGAATAACTAGGTAACATGCTGACAATATATGATTTGAAATTCTAATAATGCTTCTTTACAAATGTTTATTGAATTAATGGTGTCTTGGACAGACACTTTAAATTCTGACAACAGACTTTATCTAGGAGTTTCAATATATGAAATATTATTTCCAGGTTGATCATTCCCTCAATCTGAGAGATTTCCTAAGAGTGATGGGACATGACTCTAAGTAAACTCTCCCAAAAAGTACACAGAACAGTTAAATGGTATAAGCAGATAAGAGAAAGAGATTGTAAATATAAATTTAAAAGATAATGATTTAAGCAGTTAAACAATTTTCTATTTCGAAATTTTATTTCATAGAGCACTTATTACACTACTGTATATTATACATATCAGAAAAGCCATAATGCACAACATTTCTCAAACTAACTTCCCAGGAATCTATTTTACCTAGAACATTTCTACATGGCTAGAATTGAGCTGAATAGACTTTGGGATATACCACTCTCAAAGCAAAATGAATTACAAGGGGAAAAAAATGGAATGCTCATCAGCTTCTAGATTCTGATGTTAGAAAAGTTAATTAAAATGTCAGATAGTTAGAAAGTGGGTGACAAGGATAATTATGTTGAAAAAGAAGAGAAGAGAATGGAAAGGCAGTGGGGTGTACTAGAGTGAATATTAGAGTGAGTCAGTAGACCAAAATGCCAGTCCTGACCTGAAATAAATAAGCTACTTGCTATTGTAGAAGCATTTAACAATTTTGTCCAATGTTTAAAATGAAGAGGCTTAGCTGAAATATCACTAAGATCTTTCCTACCACTTCAGGTTAACTCGAATACTTTCAGTCACTGGAAAAAGTTTGTACAGAATAAGAAGAAAATCTAAATTAATGTATTTCTAGTTATGGAACAAAGACATGCAAAGCTAATCTCTTTGTGCGTTATGAATTTCATGTTATATTAAAGAGGATTCCATCTATGCAAGCATTGTCAAGGCAAAGATAAGATAATAAAAGGGCAAAAAACAGGTGCCATGATGCGATATATTCAAAATGCTTGGGTTGCAGAGAAATAGTTTGAGAGTTACCTGTGGGAGCCTCTCTTCCATCATTTTTTTCTCTTTCCGTATTATTGATTAAAAGCATTGGTTACCAGTGACATCTTTAATCTCTACACGCACTTTTATAGCAAGACAATATTTTGAAGGTCTAATGTTTTTTGTCCTCGTCTCTTCAGCTCTTCTTCTTACTACTATCCCTCTCATTGAAGTAGTTCAGACACTGATTCAAAATAAAAGAGGTAACAGAACATAAAGCTTTAAAGACAAGAGTCTGATTTTAGTTCCTAAATACTCTCCACTTGATGGCAATATTAAGGACTATACCCATACAAAAGCATCTGTAACAGTTCTCATTTGAGGAGAGTATGGTTTCCCTCAAAGACTAGAATGTATTTATGTTGAGCCTGAAGAAAGTGAAGACAAAGGGCGGGTGATGAAAACAGAAAAGCCATTGGTGAATTTGTCAGTGGAGCTGCAAGTTTTCTAAGCAAATCCAGTTTTTTTATTATTTCATTTCATTTCATTTCACTTCATTTCATTTCATTTCATTTCATTTCATTTCATTTCATTTCATTTCATTTCATTTCATTTCAAACATTTCTGCCTGGTCATATACTTTGTACCAACTTCCTTTGCAATAAGTTATGAGCAAGTAATTAAATATCTACTGATGGAATTAAGTGATATGTGCCATTTCTGGTCTGGTAATGAAGATGTCATGAGTAAATTTTCCATCTACACCTTTTCTTTCAACTGTCAGAAGACAATCCCAATGGAACTTTAACCATGCAAAGGGTGACAATTCTCTCAAGTATGGTAGAGCAATGGCTTAAAGGAACTTGGATCCCCAAATAACTATGGAAAGCATGAATATTCTTGAGATGGGAAACACTCATACTATAACTGTGACATGAAAGAATATAAAATTCACTGTCTTGGTGCTACTGTGATTTTGGATCTTTTGTTATAATAACTAAGCTTTGCCCATTTAAATACTCTAACACATAAAAAGCTTTTTGAAAATTTCCAGGCACATATTAAGTATTGAAAGTTTTACTCATTACTATCATTATTAATAATATAATAAATATTATTAGATTTGTGTAGGAGGGGTCTAACTGAAATAAACTACAGAGAAAGGAATTAGGAATTGTTACAGAAATAGGAATTAGGAAACTTGTAGCAAAGGACAAAACACAGATGGCAGTGTTCTAGAACTAAGTCTGGAGACATCACAAAAAGACCACTCAGCTTCCTCTCCAGTGAGGATGTTTTCTCTATCAGCTTCTAGAAGTTAAGCTGAGAAATATTTCCTGCAAACCTCCAAGCACCATCTTGAAAGATTATCATACACATAACCTGCTCCCAGGCAGCTACCCAAACTCTACTTCCCATAATGGGATAATGAGGCATTTTTTTTGGATAGCATCCAACACTTCTTTCAAGAACTGCCCAGTAAGAGTAACATCTCTCTTTGTGCTAACACTTTATATGATTTTCACTGGACTTACTGGTGTGATCAACTCCTTTTGTCATTTATCAAGACACTAAAAGTGTGTATGCTTTGCTATGGCACAAACATTTCATTCTCTGCTAAGTCCCTCTCCAGGAATTATCCTCAACCCAAGAAAGCCAGCCACCTTTTTAATGGTCATGCACCCCTCCCTGGAGGCAGCACACAGTTGACAGTAGGTTATAAAGGCTCACAGAACTCTTTTCACAATTGAGACCACTCTGTAGGACCATCACAACTGGTACAGCACCTCTTTTGAATGACTCCTCCATAGCAACTGTATCATAGTTCAACTTCTCCCTCTGTCCAATATTGCTTCCTTCAACCTACACAGTATTTTTCCTTAACCTTCAGAACAAAAATCTCAGAATCTCAGAATTTGTTTCCTGGGAATCTAATTTACAACACCACAAAGAAGAGAGTGATGACAAGTAGACTTTGGAAGTAGTGGCACTGCGTTTTAAATTGGCAGCTGCAATTTTGTAGGGGAATAGGGAAGTGGAGGAGTGAACAGCATCAACTTATCATTCCACTGATCAAAATCATGAGAAATGTCCACTTCCACTGAATGTTTTTCAATTTGATTACATCTCATGTATATAAGTTTTGACTTTCAGTAATTAATGATCAGAAGGAGCATAAACTTGAGTTTGTGTTTTCATTCAACTATGTGGTTTTAATCCGTTCATTCAATCTATAAATATTTTTAGATCCCCCTGCATATGGAAAACACTATGAAGGTTTCCAGGAAAATGTATCAATAGGTGTTATAGTTCATAAAGCCTAAGAGCGAAATCAAATTTTTAATAAGCAATTATAAGTGCTTGAAATCAATAGTTATTTAATCTTGAAGTCTCAGTTTTTTAATGTCAAAAATAGAAATAAATGTAATGTAAAACTGATGTTATGATAGAAATATAAACATATGAAAGTCATCTGGCAGAGAGCAGGGTTCAAGAATCATCAGAATATTTCCTGGTTTCTCTTCCAGTTTTGGTATGGATTTCAGATATTAAAGATATTAGGGTTGAAAATTAAGTTTTATGCATTTCTATATACATAATAGAAGGTTTCAAAATTTGTTTCTGGTTAGAAGCCCTTCATATGAATGCAGTTGTTCAACTTATTGCAGATGGAAAATATATGAGAATAAAGCAGGATCATTACCTTTACTCTATATGAAACTCCGGTGTAAGGACCCACTTGTTGCAAAGGTTGTATAGCAAGACTAGTTATGACTTTTAACACAGAAGAAAACAACAAGCACAGTACAAAGGTCATGATCTTTTCCAAAATTTCTCTATAGATGCAGTGTATTACTTAAAACAACTTAGACTCTTGTGAAAGCAGATTGGAATTTTATGCATATGTCATCATCACTGTCACCATAGCTAACATATACTGAATGTTTATGATGTGCCAGGTTCTAGGCATTCTTTTCATTTGTTATAGAAATGACCATATGTGGTATATAATATCCTCAGAAAAGGACATTTCTGCAGTGAAATTTGATTTGTCTGTTTAGAGGAAACAATCCTATTGGTCTCTATTGATGTTTCCTGAATTATGTTTTCCTAGAATAGTATTAAGTACGATTTATTGTTCATCGGCTGTCATCACATAAACATAGCCCATCACGCCGTGTCTTCCCAGAAGGTTGGAATATATAATTTCTGTAACCTGTTGATATTCTTTAGAGATTTAGGCGGCATGTTTTAAATGATCTGACTCAAGCCTGCCATATGTCGAAATAACCCATGTTAGTCACCACAGATTTAATGAAAAACTTGCATTATAATTGGAAGATTAATTATCTAACAAAGCTCAATATCTTTGATCAGCAGTTTCTCAAATCCATTATGATGGATCAGAAGAAATTTAAAAAAGAGGGAACCTGGGACAGGTGAATTGTGGGCAAAAAAGTTCAGACAGTGTTATTATGAACAACGAGTACTCAGTAAAATGTAACATTTCATAGGACGATGCTACTACTGAAATAAGGGTTACTTAAGGCAGATTTCACGCAGAAGCAGTACCGTGTGGTGGCTAAAACTCTAGACTCGAGAAGGAATAACTATGGAGTCAAACTCTGGCTATTACATATGGAATTTGAGGGAAATTATTTACCATCTCTAGGCTTCAAGTTTCTCATAAAAAATAAGGATCTTAACACTAACTACTTCAATTTTTCTTTACCTTTGTAATGTTTTTCTTTACATATGTGATCTTGAGGAAGGCATTTACCCTCTCTCTGTTTCATTTTTCTTTTATAGAAAATGAGAATCAAAAAAAGTAACTACCTTTTGGGCTAAAGTAAGTATTGAATGTAAAGCACTATTTGAGGAGTACTTGTCAGGCAACAAATACTATTTGTTATTACTAATATTCACTCTAAACAGATTTCGTTTCATCTTTTTAAAGATTTATTTATTTGTCAGAGGAGAGAGAGCACAAGCAGGGATAGCGGCAGATAGAGCAGGGGGAGGGAAAAGCAGACTCTCCGCCAAGCAAGGAGCCCAAGGTAGGACTCGATCCCAGGACCCTGGGATCATGACCTGAGCTGAAGGCAGGTGCTTAACCAACTGAGCCACCCAGACATCCCAAGTCTAAACAGATTTTAGATAGGTAGGTAGGCATATACATAAATAGAGATGTAGACCTAAACATTTTATTTTCATTTTTTCTGTATCTTTGGAAAGGCCTACTTTTCAAAGTTCTCTAAAATGTTTTTATAAAATTTTTAAAAGTTATTTTTCAGGATGTCTGGATGGCTCAGTTGGTTGAGCATCTGCCTTCAGCTCAGGTCATGGTCCAGGATCCTGGGATCGAGTCCCACATTGGGGTCCCTTCTCAGTGGGGAGCCTGCTTCTCCCTCTGCCTTCTGCTCCCCTTGGTTGTGCTCTCTCACTCTCTCTGATAGATAAATAAATAAATAAATAAATAAATAAATAAATAAATGTTATTTTTCATTGATTAACTTATTCTGTACTAAAAATTACAATAATTGTCATTAATACCGATTACTGAAATAGTAACTTTTTCTCCGATCATCTTATTAGTCAGTGTTATGTAGGCTGAGATCAAGGTTGTTGCCAGGGCTTATTATAAAGATTACTAGCACATATAACTTGTTTCATCATAAATTGGAAGAAACAATTGACCCTTTTTGATAATTATCTGTATGCCAAGTTCTAGGGTAGATTACTTAGGTGAATGATACCTTGCCTAAAACAAAATCACTTACAGTGGCTATTAGTTCTAGTTAATTCTGTTAAATTACATGAGTTGTGAACAATCAGCTCTGTTTCAAAGATGGAATAATTGAGCTTAAGCATCTACAGATGTCATAATTAAAAAAGACTTCCATAGGAATCTAATACAAAAGCAATTGAAAAGTCAGAAAGTGCTAAAGTATAACCATTTTCTAGTAAGTGTCTGTCAGTGGGAAGAGAAATCCTGAGTTCTGACTCCAATGTAGATGACTCAAAGTGGAGAGATATATTCCTATCAGAAGTTAAAATACTTTAATTTTTATCTTAAGCATTGTAGATTTATTATAGTGCAATGAAAATAGTTGAAATTTCTAGCTTGTGTTTATCTCTCACTTTGGGGGTTAGGAAGTGTGAAAAATGTAATTCGTTTTGACAGATATTTTCATCAGAAATGTCCATTATGCCTTTTAAAGACTACTGTTTCATTTATCTAAAAATGTACTTCGTTAGAAATGTTCTGCAAATCTGTGGCTGGATTAATGATGTCTCACAGGGTAATAAAGCACTAGATATAAATTGTTGTAAATTTAGGTGAAAAAAAAATACCTGAAATTCTTAGTAAGTAAATATTCTGGATTTTGGGCAAACTGAAAAATTCTGAAATTTCTATTAGCTATGTTATGGAACATAATTATTTAAGTGAGAAAATAATCTGAAATTATATTAAACTACCTCTCGGATGCTGTAGAAATTTCTATAATGATTTCTGATCACAACTGGGATTATATTTTTATATTTACCTACATACGTCTATGTATTTTTTGCAATATATCTACTCCTACCTATGTATCTTTTAAAACTTTATGTGTTGTAGGTATATGACATAGTTAATCTAAAAAATAGCTTGTCAAATGTGTTTGTCTTGTCATATTACTAATTTTTAAAAGCACTATTGTTATCTATTTAAAGAACTTGTCAGGAGCCTAGACACAAATAGATAGTGGCTTTTCTCCCCTAAACTCTCAGACTATCTGAATTCATTTTGGTTTTTTTTTTTTTTCTGTAAATATTGCACAATTGAAACGTTTATAGAAAGTTTTACATCACATGAAGGAAAACAAGCAGACTGGCAAAAAAAAAAATGTGGGAAAAATAGGAGTACTACTTGGTAGCATGTTCAGAATTTTTTCGATTGCTTTTATTCATCATTCTATGAGTCCGAAAATTGTCTTCTTGTGAATATATGTAGCAGGTGATACTCTATTTCTCTGGCTAGCAATCCTGTATTTTCAGCTATTAAAATGCACTATTAGTGTATTGGCCCAGATTGAATTTTCCTGTTTAATCAAATTCAAATGTATACACTAATTAAGACAGCAATAAACCAGAATATCTATTATGTTTAAATCATTTTATGGCTATGATGTAAGTGCAAAGAAAAAGTATTAATTTGGTTCACCAGCAGATCTCATCAGAGGCACCACAGGTAATAGTAAACTAATGATGGTCCCCAGACCCGTCTCTAGGCCAATTTTTGAAATTTGGGATCTGTCTTTATTCCTGTAACAAATATGTGTTTACTGCTTCTACCATCAGCACTGCTGCTACTGCTGTTGGTATCTATCATTGTTGAGTGCTGTGATTTCTGATTTCCCAGGTAAGTGGATAATTGTGTACGTGCATTAACTCTTGTATTTCTTGACAAAGACCCTCTTCTTTCTCTTTGCCCCATTGGATTTAGAGTATCACTGAAACTCTATGTTTATCTTAAGGAAGGGTATACAGGCGTACACACCTGACTTAACGCTAGCTCAAAGAAACCTGAGCAATGGGAAATGCATCAGCATGTGTTAACAAAAAAAGGGTTGAATTTCACAGTTAACTCAGGGAAATTATAGATCTTACTCTACATCAGGCTTTATTAATGATTCAAAAGCTGCAGTCATGTATCAGGCACAGTTATAAGATGTTTTTCCCGAAGAAACCCCAAAACAGTGTGTTACGGCTCCCTTAAAAAGCTGCTTTTCTAGTTCAGAATTTTTTCCATTTTTACTTTGGATAAAAAACCAGACAAGTTTCTGAGTTACAGAAGTAGAAACATTGATAGGGAAGGGAGGTACTTTGGTTTTGGAATACCCTCATTTTATTCACCATTTAGTTTCATAGCTGATATGACCACCCCATTCTACATGCTCTGTAAGTCTGTAAGTTTTAGGTTTGTTTTCTGTAAATGACCCAGATCCTTGTATAACCTTGCAAAAACATTTTATAAATATGGCCACCTTTTTAGTAAATACCTTTACTGTGTGTACAGGGATGCCTAATCAAAGTCATTCATTTCCCAAAAATTCCTAGCTATGGAAGGAATGTGCATAGGCCTGCCCTTGACCTTTTCCTTCCTGCTCTATACCAAAAAGGTGTAGACATTGAAGGGAACAAGAATAACTTTACCCTCACCTATTGCATAGAAAGCAAAGTACCAAAGGCAATGAAGCATTGCTTAATTTGAACTTCTTGCAACTTTAATCTTACTGAGTGATGGAGACTCAAATATAGGGAGATAATCCTGAAATAAGCTCAGTTTTTATCTAAGGGTTAAATATCATGATTATTAGTGATAGAGTTTAAAAGAAGATATGTTTTAGAGGTTCTAGAGGTTAATAGAGCTAAATTGCAAAATATCGATCAATAAAAGATTGAACTTCTTAGGTACTTTTTCCTTGGATTGTATAAAAATATTGGCATAATATATTTTTTAAAAAACAGCTATTACAATTTTTCTTCTGCATAATTTTCATAACATCTGAGCCTGTAGTAAAATATTATACACTCAAACATTCTTGTGCACCAATTTTGTGAGACTGAAGAAACTGAATAATACTGCAACTGTAATCGTGGGCATTCACATATTTAATTACTTACTACTCTCCTGTAACATCATATGATATCCTATGAAGAGGATTTTGTGCCAGAATTCAAGATGGCGTCAACACTGACGTAGTAAGGAACCCTCAGCAGAGCAGGCAGAGAGTCAGTGGGGAGCCATTTTCACTGGGCAAATCAGGAGAGGAACATAGTAGTCTGATTTGTTCCAAAAATAAATTACTGAAGAGTGACCTCTGAAAGGGAGAGAAGTAACTAAAATAATGATCTCTGCTTTTTCTCAGCTTCCTTCATTTGTTTTTTATTGATTTAGATAAATTAAAAACAATTTGTTATTATTTTTATGTCATCTACCCTACAAAACCATTTGATTAGATGAAGTGCTTGATGCTAAAAATGAACAAGAGGAAGCTAGTATTTATTATTGAGATGTATAAGACCTGTTTGCAGAATGTCAGCTAATTCATGATTCATTTCTTCTATTTCTTCATTCATACTTCTCTTTTCAACATTGCTTTCTATATCCAGAAAATATCCAATATGTCCTATTAAATAAGAGATAAATTAGGAGCAATTAACTTACCGGACACACACAAAAATAAATTCTACTAATAACACATACATTTACTTAGGTATAACTTCTATATATGATGTTTGAATTTGGCTATCTAGAATCCTTGGCTTTAAGGAAGGATAAGGAGCTTGTGGGATACTTGATGAATATACAAAAAGAGATTGTATTTATGTACTCTATATATTAAAAACCCCAAAATAAAATTAGAAAACAATTCTATTTCCAATAAATATCAAAAAGAATACAATTTGGGAATAAATTTAACAAAAGAAATTTTGAAATTTTTTTTTGAAATAGTGAAAACGAGAAAACATTATTGAAAGAAATTAAAGACCTACCTAAATAAGTAAGACATTCTATGTTTATGGTTCAGAAGACAATGTTATTAGATGGCAATGCATCCAAATTATCTATGGGTTCAATGAAGTCACTATCAAAATAACATGTTTTTACCAATTTTTCAGGAATTATCTAGCTGGCCCTAAAATTAATATGGAAATGCAAGTAACCCAGAAGAGTAAAAACGGTCTTGAAAAAGAAAGACAAAGTTAGAGTCTTACATGTCTGATTTCAAAACTTACTACACTTGAGGTGCGTGGTAAGAGTATGAGTCTTTGGCTCAGATCATGTTCTTGGGGTCTTGGGATCAAGCCCCTCAGCTTGAGAGTCTCTGGGGTCTGCTTGAGAGTCTCTCTCTCCCTCTCGCTAAACAAACAAACAAACAAACAAACAAACCACCCCCCCTCCAAAAAAAAACCTTACTGCACAGCTGTAGTATTCAAGGCTGTGCAGTATTGGCATTAAGTACAAACAGAGAGATTAAAGTAAATAATTGAGAGTCCAGAAATAAATCCTAACTTTTATCACCAATTGATACTTGACCAGGTGCCAAAACGTTTCACTGGGGGAAAATAGTCTTTTTAGCAAATGATTATGAAACAACTGGATATCTACATGCAAAAGAATTAATTTGGACCCTTAACTTACACCCTGCACAAAAACAATAGTTCAAAGTGGTCATAGATCTAAACATAAGAGCTAAATCTGTAAAACTCCTAGAATAAAACATAGAAGTAAATCTTTTTGACCTTGGACAAAGACTTCTGGAAAAAACACCAAAAGCAAAAGTGACATAATAAAACATATATGTAAATTAGACTGTATCAAAATTAAAGACTTCCATCCTGTAAGTGATCCCATCATTAAGGTCGAAAGACAGCTCATAGAATGGATCAAAATATTGCAAATTATATTATATGATAAAGAACTTGCATCTAGTGTATATAAAGCACTCTTACAACTAAATAAAGAGGTAAATACCCCAATTAATACGGGAAAGAATATGAATATATATTTCTTTAAAAAGGATGTATAATTGTTGGTTCGCAGCCTTCTGGGAGCTTCCTTGATGTAGTCTGAAATTGGCTCCTGTCCTCAGAGGGCAGGGAGAAAGCAAGGAAAGAGGCAGGCTACTCCAGGTTGGTAGGTGGCAGTTTTAATAAGCAAGGGGAACCTACATACAAGCCCTGATTTGGGTGGCAGAAAGACAAATAGATCCCTGCACCGGTCCTCCAAATGTTAAAACAGGCCCAAACTGTGCTCAGTCATGTATTCCATGCAGTTGTTTTCAACACCATATCACCATCTCAAGGCTATGCCCTTGGAGCAGCCTCTGGGGGTAGGAAAGGCAAGCAGAACCCACCTTCCAAGGACAGGGAAAGGGGTGAGGAGCCTCCAAGTCCCTGGTTCCAGCTCCAGGGTCAATTTGCAGTCATGTCTCTTTGACCTAACATTGCAGCCCTCATGACTGACTCTTACAATCTCATTTGTAACCCCCTTCTGCAATGAGCCCTGAGAGGTCAGCAAGCAGTTTTATTAGCATGGAGGGGGCTCTTTTGGCAGCCATCTGGTGCATTGGATGCCAGGCAGCAATACAGGCACATGCAAGAGAAAACACAGCTTAAGACAGTAATGTCCCAAATCAGTGACAACTTTTTCCATCAAGAACCCTGGGATCCAAACCATCAATTTATTCAATCCCAGAGGCTGGGGATTGGGTCACTTAGGGCATTCATTTGTGTCCTTATGTGATTTAATAAAGATGATCCATTAGCATACTCATCAGGTACAAATACATAACAGTCTGTTTCGATAATGGCATAGGTGCCTCCTTGCGAGGCAGTAATAACGTCCAAGGCCATCCTAGTTTAGAGGACAGCTTTTCTCATTAGAGTCATTTCAGTTTTTAATAAGGACAGGTTTTGTTGGCTATCATTCAGGGCTTGCTGAGTGAATTTATCAAGGGCTTCTATTGTGTGCTATAACATCCTCCAGGCTAATGGAGAGAACAAAGACAGCAGCCAAATGATCATACCAGGAAAAGACAGAATGTGTCCATCTGGCCTTGAGGAGAGGGAGATTGGCAGCCATTGTTACTGTTGGGCAAATTCTTTCCTGCGACCAGGAGAAGCTCAGGATGCAGCTGCCCAACCACTCAGGTGGAAGGAAAGGCCAAAGATTTGTGCCATACAACCATGGTGTTCCATTTGCTGCTACCCCATAAATACCTGGGTGTCACAACCAATCAATGCTAAACCAGTTATTGTCCCTTAATATGATAGAATGATTACACAGATCCAGTGGTATCCATTCCACTTTTCTAATATAGTTGGGTTGATTCTCTTTAGAGTGATTTTTTGGTTCCTGACATTGGGTCGTCTGGGTGATCAAAAGTCCATAACGCTGGGCAAAACATATGCGCCCCTCCCAAATCAGAGCATAACCCCCCATGACTCTGATGGTGGTATCTCCAGGATCCTTTTGGTAAGCAATCTGATGGGTTACTTTTATAGCTTGTTTGACAGAAAAAGAATACCCATGTCCGGTGCATTAATAGTGTGTGTCACAGGCCACTTTTCTGAATTAGTATTAGTAATATCAGATGAGCTAAGAGTACTAGCACTAGTTTATTTTTAATGTACTATTTTAGGGTCTTCTAATCCCTTCCCTGGAGGGTGATACCCACCACAGCAATCCTGAAGTGCTAGAGAGGGCAGTTGCCTACATACCCAACAGTTGGATTGATTCCTTTGATGAGCATATGAGTGGGCCCACTGTAGAAAGATATTCCCAGTAGGTTTTCATCCTGTGATTGGACACCACCGGAACAGTAGAGGTCTCGGACTGGAAAGATAGATATTTAGTAGAAACTTATATGGCAGATCTTCCCCTTCTACAAGAATTACACTTGTGGCCTCATCTAGATGTTAATGTGGTTGCAGCTTTAGGAATACGACCTGGCTATGCATACCGTACGTGTTGGCTGAGAGAAATAACACTGACAGGCATGAGAAGATGGACTTGGGGCAGGACATGCCAGACCAGACCCCCATTTCCCCTCCTCTTTCAAGGTGCATGTTCCATTCCAGGTATAGAGTGTTCCCACAGGTCCAACCTGCAGCAGGACAAAGGGATCCCAGCAGAGACTGAGCAGATCCCCTTCACCTAAGGGTACAAAGTAACTCACCCATCTGGGTGAGTTATCCCATTGCAAACTCCAGTAGATGATTCCTTTTCCAGGCTTCTGATTACTTCCAACAGTCCTCACCTGGAGGCAATCTTGTTCTGCATCTTATACCCAGGTTGTGTGAGGAAATCAGCCTAAACGGGACTTAATCCCTGTGGACTCTGCTGGAGCAGGCAAAGCATCAGGGATGATAGGGGCAGAAGAGGAAGGTCTAAACTGTTTCCAGGTTTTAAGACTTTTCATACATGAACATAGTATTAGGTTGTCAATATGTTCAGGTGGGATACCCCTAGCAGTGAGGTCATTTGCTTACAGGTCATTCTGACTGGACCCCTCACAGCTGGTTGGGATAGTCTTCTGGCTTTCTGGGCTTCTCTATCTCTAAACTTTCCCTCAGCCCATATCCGTTCCCGAGATCTATCAGTGTTCTCCAAATCACCAATGGATTGCTCAACATCATAAGCATCTTGTCCCACAACTGGGCTCAGAATGGATATCAGTGTCATGTACCAGCTGATGGGGGTGGACTGACTTTCATCCCTGCTAGAAATGTGGCCCAATCAGGGCCTTTAAATACAGGAACATAGATCACCTGTCTCATTCCCAGCTCTCTGATAATTTGATGCAGTTCTGTTTGTTTCCAAATTCTTACTTGTGCAGGGAGATCCTCCTCATTGGGTCAAGCCTCCCTGCAGGTTAAAATAATTCAATCTATAAGGGAGTGAGTTCCTTGAACCCCTGAGTGCCACGCAGGCATTGCCAGAGGGCAGAGTGTGATGATGTGGCTCTCCCCCCCCCACCACTTGGCTGGGCAGAGAAATACCCTGCCCCAGATTTGTTATAGCCACACCAACTGTGTCAGGATACTTTCCCTGGCCTTTTGCTGAAATTTATTATCTGTCTGTAAGCTCAACGGGAATGCATTCTCTCATCATGCGTGTTTCCTAAACTGGAGGCTGTCCCACTGGCTGGGGTTGCTGTTGTGCTTTTGTTTTTTGTTGTAGGGTGGGAGGCCATGGGGCATTCTGTCCACTTCATTGTCAATCATCGTAATCTCCTCCTCTTCATTCTCATTACTCTTCCAGAGATCCCTTGTCTTAGTGTCTCAACCAGGCTTAGTCACAAGTTCCTGGGTCTTAGTATAGCAGCTTATGTCATTCTAGCTTTGCAAAATGGCACACTAAGGTCTCTAACTTATTGCCCTGCTCTCCCACCTTGTCTGCTACTCCAGAGACATATCAGGCTAGTGACTCTCATGTCCTTTTCTAATCTTAGCTTATCTTCTAACTTCCTGACACAAGCTTTGCTCTCCAGTTGGGCACTGGTAGCCAGCAGAACTGACCAAAGTAGAGGCTAGCCCATCTGAGGCTACCATTCACTTCCTTTCCTTGCCACACTGAGCAATGTGCAGTTCCTCCAGCAAGTACATTAGACCAGCTGGTGTTTTCAGGATGCCTTCGTACTCACATGGTGACCCAGAAGTATCTAATACACTGGCCACCCCTCCCCACATAGTTAATGGCCAACCTGGTATTTCCCCCATGGGTACCTCATTCCCAAGGCCCATTTCTTTAGTCTTCTGGCTGGCTCACCAATATTTGGTTCACTGCCCTCTTAGGAGCTTCCCTGGTGTAATCTGAAATTGGCCCCTGTACTCAGAGGGCCTAGAAAGCAAGGAAAGAGGCAGGCTACTCCAGGTTGGTAGGTGACAGTTTTAATAAGCAAGGGGAACCTATATACAAGCTTTGATTTGGGTGGCAGAAAGACAAATAGATCCCTGCACCCACCTTCCAAATGTTTAAAGTTTATAAAGAGGTACTAACTGTGCCCAGTCATGTATACCATGCAGGCAGTTTCAACACCACATCACCATCTCAAGGCTATGTCCTTGGAGCAGCCTCTGGGGGTAGGAAAGGCAAGCAGAACCCACCTTCCAAGGACACAGGAGGTGGTAAGGAGACTCCAAATGCCTGGGTCCAGCTCAAGGGGCAGTTGGCAGTCATGTCTTTTTGAAGACATTCCCTATCAATAATATGAACGTACAAATTTGCTCACCATCTTTAGTCACTAGGGCAATACAAATTGAAATCACAATGAGATGCCACTTCTCACCTATAAGGAATGCTATAGTCAAAATTTCAGTGTTTGCAAGCAGGGGGAGAAATTGGAACCTTGTACATTGATGGTGGGGTGCAAAATTGTGCAACTACTTTTGAAAACAGTTGGGCAGTTCCTCAGAAAGTCAAACATAGAATTAAAAGTTAATCCCAAGAGAAATGAAAGCATATGTCCACAAATAATTTGTACATAGATATTCATAAGAGCATTATTCATTATAGCCATAAAGTATACACTAGTGAAGCGCCCATCA
The DNA here is from genome assembly GCF_024610735.1 of Ursus americanus. Taxonomy (NCBI): domain Eukaryota; kingdom Metazoa; phylum Chordata; class Mammalia; order Carnivora; family Ursidae; genus Ursus; species Ursus americanus. The sequence goes on from NC_142139.1 coordinate 26,860,276, forward strand.
ACTGACGAATGTTTAAATAAACTGCAGACAGTGGGATACAATGGAATATTACTTGTTAATTAAAAAAAAAAGATTGAAGTATTGATACATGCTGCAATATGTATGAACCCAGAAGGTATTATGCTAAATGAAATAAGCCAATCACAAAAGACCACATATTTATAATTTCCTTTATTTAAAACGATCCAGAAAAGGCAAATCTATTGGGACAGAAAATAGGTTTCATTGCCTGGAGCTACCGGGATAGGTGGATGAAGAAGACTATTAGTGGATAAAAGGTTTCTTGTTGTGAAATGTAAATGATAGAAAATTAAGTTGTAATGTTTCACAACTCTGGGAATACACTACAAAAACTTACATACTTTAAAAATATGAATCAAAGGTTATGTAAAATATATCTCAATTAAGCCATTGTTTTTACTTTTTCAAGACTATTTTGAGTGTAAAAATGCAAGCTACATTGTGGAGAAAATATTTATAAATACAAATAACTGTAATAGAATTTGTGTCCAAAATATAATCTAGACTCTATGAATAACACCTATAAATCAATAAAGAGGAAATCAACAGAAAAAAAATGAGCAAAAGACACGAGCAAGTGGTTCATTTAAGAGGATATTCAAATAATCAACAAAGATATTGTAATTGTCTCAACATCACTGTTCATCAGGGAAATACAAATTAATTACAATGAAATACAACTTCATATGCAGCAGAACATCCAAATAAAAAGCTTGGAAACACCAAAATCAAACCAGCAATGACAACTCTAATAAAAGGTAGCAAGAGTATAAATTGATATAAGTACTTTGCTGAACTTTCTGGCGTTGTCTACTAATTTGCAAATACGTATCCCTGGTGAACCGTCAATTTCTCATGTAAAACAAGAGAAGTGTACTAGGATGTTTATAACTGTATTATTCACAGAAGTCCCAATTTGAAAGTCCCAGTACCTTCATTACAAGTACAAAGGATAGGTGATTTGTCATACAGTCATACAGTGTGCTATGGTCTGAATGTTTGTGTCCTCCCAAAATTCAAATGACAAAACCTTTATGTTCAAGGTGATGGCATTAGAAGGTGGAATCTTGGGGAGGTGCTTAGGTCATGACGGTAGAGCCTTCATGAATGGAATTCTAGTCCTTATAAAAGAGTATAAAGGAGGCCCCAGAGAGCTTGCTAACCTCCTCCCACCATGGGAAGACACAGCAAAAAGGTGCAGACTATGAACTAGGAAGAAGGGTCTCACCAGAATGAAACCACGCTAGAGCCTTGATCTTGGAATTTCCAGTCTCCAGGCCTGTGAGAAATAAATTTCTCTTGTTCAGAAGCCGCCCAGTGAGTGGTCTTTTGTTAGAGCAGCCCAAACAGACTAAGAAAATTGGTACAAATACTTTAAAATGTGGAAGCAGCCATGGAACCCGGAAATGGGCAGAGATGAGGAGAGTTTGGAAGTACATGCTAGAAAAAAATTGCATTGCAGCGAATGGACTGTTAAAGATGATTTTTACCAGCGCTCAGAAGGAGAGGAGAGCTAGAGAGAAAACCTCAGTCTTAGAGAAAACCGAAGTGGCCATGAACAGAATGTGGGTTAATTGCTGTGGTACACCGAACGAGATCATTGTTGGTTGATATGGATCTTTGGTTACTTTAGATCTGACTTAGTTTAAACTTTTATATTTTCAATAATCACAACTTCACGATTTTAACAATGTAAGAAAATAATTCTATTCACTTATCACAAACTTGCCTTCGTATACATTTACCTGAAAATTCCACAGAATGAAATTTCTATTAGCACCGGCACAGAGACCATTCCTAATGCCAGTGAAGTAGGTGGCTTTACAGAGGGCAGATCTGCAATCCCCAACCATAGCGCTTGACATAATTATGCTATTTTTCTCCATTGATCTGATAACCCATTAAATAAGTAATATTGAACTATTTTAAAGGATCGGATGGGAACTATTATTTCCATTTATATTGGCTTTGGGGGACATTTCTCTGTAATATTCTTTTTGTCTATTTCTGTCTGCAAGTTTTGGAAGTAATTAAGCTACTTTAAAATGGAAAGAGTACTTTTCTTCTCTTTTGACTTGGCACTGTTAAAATATGACTATAGAATTAATTTATACATTAAAAATATTGAAGACTTTACCCTCAAATCATTAAAATCATGGACTTTTATTACTTTTATGAGGAGAGAGTAGTCCATCGGTAGTTTTTAATTTTTCTTATAGTGATTTTTCTAAGGTTTGTGATCTCTTAGAGAAATTTTAGTCTTTTTTGAAGCAGTTGTAAGATTTGTTTTATTTTTGCTATTTTACTATATTTTAAATAATTTATTATGATATTTATATATGCATTATAATATATAGTTTTGTTATGATTACTTTGTTGCTTTAAAAAATAGCCTCTCAAGTTTCATACTAAGTCTCCTTTTTCTGGATTATTAATCTTTTATGTGATTTCCTTTGAGCAAAACTTTAGTTTTTTCCAATAAGACATTTTTCCCAAAGAATAAGGACTTAATTTTTTTGTATGAAAGATAAAATGTTTACTATAAAAAATAAGAAATAAGTAAAATAAGTAAATAATTGTAATTAATAATAACAGGTAAAAATAGCTAATAGTGAAAAGCATAAGAAGAAAATAAATCCTTTGTATCTGCTTATCAGAGAGTGTTCATGAATGTTGCCTACATTGATTATTCTTAAGTGGGAAGTACATATGCATATTTACTAATTATTTTTCCAGGATTTAATGGAAAAGCAAAATAAACTGGAACTGAATGATTATTAAAATACAAAGTGTGTGTGTGGGTGGTGCAGTCAGTTGAGCATTGAACTCTTGGTTTTGGCTCAGGTCGTGATCTCTGGGTCTTGAGCTCAAGTCCCGTGTGGAGCTCTGCTCTGAGCTTAGAGGTGCCTAAGACTCTCTCTCTCTCCCTCCACCCTTCCCCTCTGTGTGCTCTGACTCTCTCAGATAAAATAAATCTTAAAAAAAAAAACAAAACTATGAAGGTATATAGTATAGATGTAGATATAGTAAAAAATTAAAATAACAATAAAAATTTAAAACACTATTACAGATACATTTGAATATTGGAGTCATTAGATATTATTTTCTTTTTATTTCCAAAAGTGACTTTCTTAATATGAAATATGAGAGTCAACATGTGCATATTTTAGACTTATGGAGTTTTTCTTTATCCTGAAGTTTTAGAAGCAGTCTGCAAACTTTATCATTGCGTGTGAGTGTGCGAGCAATGGTGCAGAGAGTATACTGGAGAGAATTTGCTTTTCTCCTTTAATTGTCCTATAATTTCATAGGTTCGTGGGGGTTTTCAGATCATTACTTTTTTTTTTTCATTTTACTTAGGGAATTTTGTCTACACTGTGCTTTCTATCTGGAATTTGTTTATATAGGTACTGGATCTTCCGAAATACTCTGCTTCTCAACATTTTGTTTATCCTATTAATATCCTTCTTATTTGTATAAAATTTATCTGCTGTGACTTTAATAAATGTATTCAGTTTCCAGATGTATCAAACCTGCAAGTCACTATTTTATTTGACAATCCTGCTTTCTGTATTAAATTGATTTTTCCCTGCGCTCATTATTTGAGCACTATTATCGCAAGAACACTCCTTAGTCTCCTGTGGCAGCAATAGCGCACATCACACAGCCTGCTGTCCTTTTCCATCTTCATTTGACTTTGCTACTATGACCTCGTCATCTATAGATTAGCATTGTCAAGCCTCCCAGAATTGCCTCTGCATTTAATATTTGCCCTGAAGTAGCTGTCATGTTGTCCATTTCACCTCTCGTCCCGATTTGGAGCTTGTATTGGTCAGTCTTCTTCAGAGAAAAAGACCCAATAGGATGTGTATATAGAGACAGAAATATTTATTTTAAGAACCTGCCTCTTGCAATTATGGAAGCTGCTAAGTCCAAAATTTGCAGGGTAGGCTGGAAGGCTGAAACTCAGGGAAGAGCCAAGGTTACAGTTCGGTCTGAAGACTGTCCATTGGCAGAATTCCGCCTTGCTTGGAAGAGGCCAGTCTTTTGCTCCAATTGGGTTCTCAACTAATTGGGTGAGGTTCACCCACATTGTAGACAGTCATCTGCTTTACTTAAAGTTTATTCATTTAATTATTAATATCACACAAAAACACCCCACAGAAACATCCAGGATAATGTCTGACCAAAAATCTGAGCACCATGACCCAGTCAAGCTGATGCATAAAATTATCCATCACAGAGCTTTAAAGCGTTTTGTAGTTTTTGTGAAATTTTTTTGTATACTTTCCCTTAGCAATGCCCTTCTTTGTAAACTTAAATTGTATGTCCTGGTCTTCTCTTGCTTAAACCGTATAGCTGACAAATTGCTCATGTTCAATTAAACTGTTCAAATCTGAATGCTTGGACCTATACCCATTTAATTAGCAGAAGTTTCTTTTTTTGGGAATGCTGCTCTCACATTGTACTCTATAAGAATCCCTAATTAATATCAGTATGGAGTGGGGGCTTCTCCCAAATGCTCATAGTAACTGCAGTCCAGATGTGGGAGTCACTCTTCTTACAGCCCCTTCTACCATCACAGGGGTCCTGTTGACCACAGGTTGCCAATCAACTAGCTGTCCCAGCTTCTTCCATCCTTTTCTTAAACTCCAATCAAAAGTGAACTTTCCCCTCTATCTTTAATACAGGAAATTATTCTCCTTTGTGTGACATGACTTTCCATAGGACATTTCCCCTATAGAATGACTAGGACCATGGTGACACAGTTCTTGTATTTATAATAGAAGTTTTGTGTTGTGGTGGTGTTGGTGAGAGTCAGCAGGCATAGCATTAACTTCTCAGACATAAGTGATTGACCTATCTGAACCTTCTAAAAATCTTTCCAAACCTCTCTCAAATCATTTTTTATCTTCAGGAACTTCAGAAATTACCTGCCCCTTAAACATGTCTGTAGATATCTGATTCAGGGCTCCGGGACCTCCACCAAAACAAAAGAAGAAGTAGAGAAATGATTTCTCCAAGCATTCCATGACAATTCAAAATTTTAAAAAAGGCAATTAGGCAAGAAAAATAAATGAAAGGCATCCAAAATCGGAAAGGAAGAAATAAAACATCAATGTTCACAGATGGCATGATCTTTTATGTAAGACCCTAAAGATTACACACACACACACACACACACACACACACACTCACACACACAGATCCCTATTAGAGCTAATAAAGATATTAAGCAAAGTTTCAGGATACAAAATCAACACACAAAAACCAGTCGCATTTCTATACAAACAATAAAAACTAGAAAAAGAAAATTTAAAAAAATTCCTTTAGCAAGAGCAACAATAATAGTAAAATACTTTGGAACAAATTTAATCAAGGAAACAAATGACCTGTACACTGAAAACCATAAAACATTTTTGAAAGTAATTAAATGGAAATAAGGAATAAATGGAAAGACATCCTATGCTCATGAATTGGAAGACTCGTTATTGTTAAGATATCAATATTACCCAAAGTGATTATAAATTATAAAAATTCCAATGAACATTTTTTGCAAATACAGAAAAACCCATCCTAAAATTCATATAGAATTTCAATGCACTTCAAATAGCCAAATTAATCTTGAAAAAGAAGAACAAAGTTGGAGAAATCAAAAGAAAAACAAAGTTGAAGAAATCAATCACACTTCCTAATTTCAAAGCCTATCACAACAGTGTGGTACTGGCATAAAGACTAACTTGCAAAAGAATGGAATGGAATGGAATGGAATGGAATGGAATGGAATGGAATGGAATGGAATGGAGAACCCAGAAATAAGTCTTCACATATGCGGTCAAATGATTTTTGACAAGGGAGCAAAGATGTTTCAAAGGGAAAGTAAGTCAAATATTGCTGAGGAAACAGGGCATCATTATTCAAAAGAATAATACCCTATATCTTGTGCAAAAAATAACTAAAAATGGACCAAATACCCAACATAAGAGCTAAAACATTAAAATTCTGGAAAACATGGGGAAAATCTTCATCATACTGGATTTGTTAATGATTTCTTGGAGATGGCACAAAAAGAACAAGAAGCAAAAGGAGAAATTTATATAAATTGTAGCACATTCAAATTTAATACTTTTGTGCCTGAAAGGACATTGTCAACAGACTAAAGAAAGGAACCCACAGGATAGGAATAATCTTTGTGAATCATACATCTGATAAAGGATTAAATCCCAGTGTATGCTAAACTCAGCAAAGCAACAATAATAAATCCCATTTAAAATGAACAAAATATGTGAATAGACATTTCTTCAAAGAAGATACACAAATGGCCAATAAACACAATGCTTACTACACATGTAACATGTAAATATTGCTTAATGCACATGTAACAATCATTAGGTTCAAAATCACAAATCATTAGGGAAATGCAATAAAAAATAAAGACTGGATAATAACAAATATTGGTGAGGATGTGGAGAAATTAGAGCCCTTTGCATTACTGGAAGGAATGAAAGTAACATGGTGCACCCACTATGGAAGAAGGACAGTGATTCCTCAAAAAAAATTAAACATAGTATTAATAAGATTCAGCAATTCCACCTCTGAATATATACTCCACCAAAATTAAAGGAGGGACTTGAACAGACATTTGTACATCCATGTTTATAGCATCATTATTAACAAAATCCAAAAGATAGAAACAATTCAAATGCCCATCAATAGATGAATGGAGAAACAACATAGGGTACAGACATATAATGAAATATCATTCAACCCTAAAAAAAGAAAGGAATTCTGATACATGCTACAGGGTAGATAAACTTTGATGGTATTAGCTAAGCGAGATAAGCCAGACACAAAAGGACAAATACTGTATGATTCCTTTTTATAAACCAAATTTGTAGATATAGAAAGCCGAATAGTTGTTACCATAGGCTGGAGAGAGGGGGAATAGGGGATTGCTGTTTAATGGACAGAGTTTTTGTGATGTTAAAAATGTTCTGATAAAGGACGTTCTGAGGATGGATGGTGGTGATGGTTACACACAGTGTGAAAGTATTTAACGTCACTGAAGTGAACACTTAAAAATGGTTAAAATGGTCAATTTATATTTTCTGTGTACGTTTAACAATAAAAATAAATACATAATCCTTTTTCTTACTTTGCTTCTTAGATTAGATTTTTATTATCAGAATAAGACATAATATGATAAAGAGTAATATGAATGATTCATTCACTGCTAGTTTTCCATTCTAAATTGGAAAAATGTGTTTCTCATCTCCAAGCCACATCCCCCCACCACTACCTTCCCTTCTCATTCCTGATCTCCCTTATCCAGCTTTAGTCATTTCCCGAGCATCTATCATCTTCTACAATGCTGTATAATGTATTTGTTCATCGTATGATGTATTTCTCTCCCTTGAGCTCCACAAAAGCTAGACTTCCCTGCTTATTTTGTTAGAAGCTTTATTACTAGATCTTAAAATTCTGTCTTCTCACTTACCAGCACTTAAAACAGTGCTTGATACATAGTTAGCACTCAGTAAACATTTGATGATTTAATAGATTGACCTGGGATCCTAGAGACCACATATTGTAGTGTTTAGGAATATCAGTTTGGTGTCAACCAAACCAGTTTCCGCCAATGGCTAGATGAGTGGCCTTGGCCAAGTTAACTGACATCATCGATCCTCATTTCCTCCATCTGGTAGAGTTGTAAGGAGACTAAACTGTGATATACATTGTAATAACTTTGCCCATACCTAAGGCATATTGAATGCTCTTTAAGAGGTACCTATTATACTGTTAGTAATGTTTCAAACAGCATCTCTATTAGAAAGAATTACATAATTTTTATTTTTAAAAGAGTATTCTTATGACGTGTGTATATCAACTTTTTTTTTAAATGTATGTAAGAGGAAGACTCTTTGTTTCCATTTCTTACTTCACATTTCAATCAAGATAACATTCATGGAAGTAAAGCAGATTGTCTGCTTCAGTATTTGGAAGGTTTACACAACTTTTGATACCATTTAACAGGCTAATGCATACACGACTATCCAAAATGAGAAATATAGCACCCATAGTACCGCTTTTACAGAGACCTCCTCCTTTTTGTGATGCATGTCATGAAATTGATGTTACCATAACAAAAAAGCTATTTAACAATAATAAAATGTGGGCAATACAATTAGTATCAGTAATTTTGTTAGCTATAAAAATAGTACTTAAAAGTAACATGTTAATCAAACATCAAATTGGTATTACCAAAATTTTAAATCAGTCATCCATGACATTTTTGGCACTTATCACTATAATTTCTCTGTTTCTTTAGATCAAGATTTATCACTAAATATTGATGGATTATCTGTAGCATTAACTTCCTAATAAGAGAAATAAACTACTTTAAGAAAAACTTTGGATTTCCTATTTATTTATTTATTTATTTATTTATTTATTTATTTATTTATTTTTTAAAGATTTTATTTATTTATCTGACAGAGAGAGAGGCAGCAAGAGAGGGAACACAAGCAGGGGTGGATGGGAGAGGAAGAAGCAGGCCCCCAGAGGAGCAGGGAGCCCGATGCAGGGCTCCATCCCAGGACCCTGGGATCAGGCCCAGAGCCAAAGGCAGACGCTTAACGACCGAGTCACCCAGGCACCCCATGGATTTCCTATTTAATCCAGAGATAAAACTGTTTTCACTTTAACTGTCAGAATAATTTCCAAAGTTTTATCTTCTCACCTTTGGCCAATCTAGTGATGGGCAATGAAAAAAATGACAACTTTCTTCTTTATTTCCTACAAGAGAATTAGGGCATAATGAATATGATGCTGACCTTCAGAGCTTTGTTATACTAAAAAGAATTAGGAATAAATGTATAAGAGCAAGAAGGAGAAAAAATATCATTTTTTCATAAAATCTGTAACTTTTAATTTTATATTCATTTTTCTAATAGTGAAATTTTGAATAAAAAACATATTTCTAGACTAAGATATTTAGAGACTCGACATTTAGATAGACTCTCGAGGGGCTTTTAGGATTCAATTTAAAATTCAGAAACAGTTGTCAACATGGAATAAAAGAAATTCTGAAGTGCCTCCGCACTAATATTAGTCTTTTACAGAAAGATGTCTTTGCTGATGAAAAGCCAGCTCAGGTCTACGGGGAGTGCTCTTAACCCCAGTAGACAATTAAAAAGGTGGCAATCATTTTTAAGTTTGAACCAAAACTTCAAAATTATGGAAAATATTTTAAATAATATATAGCTAGGTGATTAATAAATCATTTTCTTCTTGGTGTGGGCTTAACGCTATATTTAAAGTTCCCAAGTCCTTGCACAAAATATAATCTCAGATTTTTATTGCCAAATTTTGATCAAAAGCCCCTTTGAGAGAAACTTATGGACAGCATATGAAGGGCATCGTCAACCATTCTTCTAATGTATTTATTATGCAAGGACCGAGCAGGAAATGAACAAAGCTGCAACTTAGATCACATTGTTTTGCATGTCCTTCCTTCATGCCTTACCCCAAAAGTATGGCTGTTCCTCAGGCTGAAATTCAAGCTTGACTTACATTTGTAAAGTTTCACAAAACCTACTGTTCTACCATTTAGATAAATTGTTGCAGATGTTGACTAACATTGCATTCCCCTATATGGAAACCCTTTAAATAAATTCTCTAGTTATAAGATCCAGTTTTGGGTCAATTATGAACTCTTGCATTATTGGTTAAAATTTTATTGGCTTCTCTATATGTGTTGAATACCGCATTGTGTCCAGTGGTCTCATTAAAACAGACCAAAACAGTTCCTTAGCTTACAGGGCTTAATTACAATGACACTCACACATAAATAAATATACAACAATAATGGATAACATTAAATGCTATGTAGACAAGTTCAGTAGAGTAAGAAATCTGTCAGAGAAAGACTAAGGTTGCTTTTTTAAAAAATTAATTCATTAGTTTTCATTCAGCCGACAAATGTTTATTGAGCACCTACAAGGTGCTATACACTCTTCTAGGCCCTGGGGATACTGCATTGATCAAAGAAGAGAAAAATTCTTTCCCACAAGAAGCTTTCATTCTAGTAGAGAGAGAGACAAAAACAAAAACAGTAAGTGAGATAATATATTAGAAGGAAGTGAATGCCATGGAGAAATATAATTCAAGGAAGTTGGAGAGGGCATGCCAGGGTGCTCAGAGAAGGCTGCACCAAGGTGACATTTGCACAAGACTCAGTCAAAGTTTCTTTTTTAAAATACAGGTTGGTAAGGAAGGACTCCTAACCTTTCAGACATGAAACAAGGGAGCAAGATGTTCGCATATCAGAATTAAGAGTGTTTCGTGTTTCTGTATAGCTATCCAGTCCTTGATTTAAGAGCTTTTGTAAAGTGTTCTAGAATGGTAGAAAGTTTCAGTGTGACTGGAATGGAGAGATGGGAAAAGTTAAATGAGCCATAGTGATGTTCAATATGTGTGAACATACAAGTCAGAGTGAAAAGTTTACATGTCATTCTTTGGGTTTTAGATAACCACTGGAGGTTTTCTGGGAAGAAATGATGTAACATATACTCATTCTTAAAGGATCACATTTGTGTGTGAAGAACATACTGTGTGTGTGCAGAAGAATAGTAAAAAGCGGAAGACCAATCAGGAAAATACTTCATTAGTTCACATGCAAAATGTTGGTGACTTGTGTTAGTGTGAGATAGAGAAAGAGAACAAAATTGTTTAAATTAGAGATGTGCTTTGAAGATCCCTCTCTTGGGAACTGGCATGACTTTAGTTTTATTCAACATTAATCATGTAAATTATTGTGAATCATGTTTTGCTTTAAAAGCTCAGAAGAAGAGAATAAAACATTGCTGCTCAAATTTTACAGTGAGTGGGACTCAGATTTGAATTTACCTTTTTTTTCCTAAATCTTCAATCTTATAGCTATGTTTCTTTTTCAGATTTTTGTATGGTGTATATATATTTTTAAAAAGTTTTTGTTATAGTTGTATGGTAAACTACAATAAAGCCTTTGTGGAATTCAGGGAGACCAAAATGAATATTAAAAAAATAGTGGTTATTTTTAACTTTGGTGTTTGAAAGAAGTATGATTAAGTTTTGAGGAAAATTATGTCTTGGCAGACTTCTGTTCCAATGGCAATGTTAAAGAAAATACACTTAAACAAATAGCATCTGTTTGAGACAGATTATATGACATTGAGTTACTCTGTTTTCTCTTTTTACTGTATTTCATACATGGTTTTATGGATGACTAAAACAGAAATGAAAATTAATTCTAATCTACATTAAAATAAATATTCATTTCCCAAGTAAAATAAATGGCAATGCTACTTGGAATTGAATTAACTCTTTTGATGTTTCAAATGATTTGTTCATTCACTCACAAAATACAAATACCTGAAACTCTGATATTACTTTTAAAATGACGAAGGCATACATCACTATAGATATGCTATCTTGTTTTTTTCAGGGTGCATTTTACATGTGGAATATGAATGGTCACAATGAGTTATAATTTTAGAACCTCCATTCTATTAAAAGCATGAAATCATCATAAAGATATGTTGATCTATAAAATATATTTAATTAACAATTTTTAACTAAAATTACATTAATTCATCACTTCCATAAGAGTGACAGTCATTTACTTCATTGTAACCATTCTACCTTTCTTATTTTTGTATCGTTTCTGTCTGAAAGATTAACATGTTGTTTTTCACACCACTTAAAGAGAGCTGATTGAAGGGAGAGAGGGAAGAATAAGTGGAGCACAGGGCATTTTTAGGGCAGTGAAACTACTCTCTATGTTATTATAATGGTGGATACATGTCATTATACACATTATGCATTTGTCCAAACTTACAGAATATGCAACATCAAAACTTTAATATAAACTATGGTCTCTGGGTGATAATTATGTGTTAGTATAGGTTTATCGATTGTACCAAATTTCCCACTCTGGTGGGGGATGGTGTGGATAATGGGAGCGACTAGGACTGCGTATGGACAGGGGTATATGGAAATATCTGTCCCTTCAGCTCAGTTTTGATGTGCACTCAAAACTGCTCTAAAGAGTAAAGTTTATTTTTTAAAAGAGCTGGTGTGTGCAAATAAGTCTGTAACCATAACTATGACTTCACATTTGTGTCAGCAGACATCCAGCAACTGATAATGTATTTTGCCTACAGAAATAAGCTTTGGGAAACTTAATTGAATCACATATTTCTTTACAAACATCTAAAATATAACAGGCTATAATTCACTGAATTCAGCTGTTCCAAAGCTTGATGTCAAAGACATAGAAAGAAACGGTGGAACATTCAAGCACATTTTTCTCCAACTGGTTTAATCTGACAGCAGATTAAAAATGCTTATCTTCCCATATAAATGTTGCAATGCAATCATCAATACACTGTCAAGATATCATTAAATACATAATGGTATCTCATCTGTCTGCAAAAAAGTTTGGCATTACTAATGTTAATATAAACTTCATGACATAGTGTCAAATAAAACAACAATCAGTGAAAGTTATTCCGAGCTTTATAAGACGATTGTGCTATTTTTGTATTTATTCTTCACCAATACAGATTGCTAGAAATTGCTGATAAACATACAAACATTATGAAACATTAGGAAAACATTATTGATAGACTTTTAAAGCTTATCACTTTCCCATCAGCTTCTACTATAGCAAGTTATAATTAAAAGTTTCTGATGTTTTGCAAAAATCTTTTTCATTTAACCATAATCATCTCTACTTTTGTCCCTATCTCTACTAGATTAGGAAAATCTATCAAAACATTTTCTTAAGGTATTTTTATAGAATTACTCTTAATAAAGATTTTTTTTCTTTCTTCCCCTAATATTAACTTTCCAGCCATTTATACTGGCCGGTAATCTTTCAGCAGCAGCATGCAGTATGTAAACTATTAAGTCTTTCTCAACTTATTTTATTGATCTCTCATTCTAGAACACAGTTTGACTGAGGTCTCCATCATTTCTTGCTTCCTTACGTCCTCCATTTTTTTTCTTCAATTAACACAGATTTCACACTGCATCACGCTTAGCAGTATAAATCCAGGTAATTCATATCTCACAACTCCCTTGTTCATAGTTCTTTCACTAACCCAGCAATACCTAAGTAAAAATGGTTAAACCAGTTTGTATACTAAATTCAGTGTCTTGTAGAAACTGATTATAATCTAATTCTTTGGTCTTTTCTTTCCACAAATTTTATACTCATCCATACTGAACTACTTTTATAGATATGAACTGCATTTCCACAACTCAATAACTTTACTCAAGTTATTTCCTATAATTGATGTGCTCTTTATTTCTAGGAAATATCTTACCATTTGTCAAACTTGAGTCAAATTGACACTATTGAGTTTACCTGAGACCTCCGATTCTCTATGGTTAAATTAATCTCTCTTTCCTTTGTATCCTAAGGATATTCTCTTCTAATCCATCTATCCTGTATTAGAGGTCATTTTCTTCAATATATGATTTATTTTTCTAAATTGTGAACTACTTAGAATAGGAGACATGTCTGACTCATATTTGAATGCTCCATACCCTAGGGAAATCTCTTGAAATTGATTCTTATTGTACAGAATTGAAAATAAATTTACTATATTACTAATATCATTATTATTATTTTGTTGCTTTGCATTTAAAAGCCTTCTTAAGTTGATGTTTTGAAGATTTCAAAAATTATCAACTTTTTGTTAAATGTTTAAATATTTTTCTATTAGATAGTTAAAATAGTAGGCCTTTTTTACCAAATGTGAGAAATATAACAATCCAAAGAAAGGAACATTCATTAGTTTAATTTGGTATATTGTACACATATAAATTGACTTATCAAGGATAGTCCTAAGAAAGTTAAATACTGGTGACATATAACATAATTTCTTCATTCTTATTTATCTTAATTATTTTTAAATGCAGGCTTACATAATTCCATCTTATGTAACACACACACACATACACACACATGCATATATATTACTCAACATCTTCTTATGGGCCAGACACTATGTTAGCAATTTGGAATAAGTTACCTAAAAAACTGAAATCTTGGCCCCCAAAGAACTGGTCATCTAGTTGTTAAACAAATCTTCAATTTCAATGGAAAATAATATACACTATGCAAACACAATTCAACATTTATGGAGTAGTTACTATGTATCAGAATCTGTGTTAAAAGTATTAACTGAATTGTATGTATCATTTAAAAAAAATTACCATCCTAAGGTTTCTGTTACTAACCCACAGCTTATAGAAGGAAAAATGAGTCTGAGCCATTTCAGCTTAGATGGCTGAAAGCCAGACATTTCCCATCCAGGCTGCTTTATTCCATAACCTGTACGTTAAGTATATAGACACAAGGTGCTATATCAGCAGAGCAGAAATACCAAAAGCAAACTGGTAATTAAAAAAAAGGTTCTAGAGTGTTGGAATGGAGAAACACTGGGAACAAAGAACAAATGAGGAGTGTTGTCTAGAATTCAAGGGAAAAGTGGATTCTAATAAAAGTATGTGGTCTGTATTATAAAACGGTGATGTGTAATTAATCAAGTAAAAGCACGGAATTGGAGACCTCGGAAATAGTGGCTCTCGGTAGGAAGATATATTAGAATTTCCTGAAAACAAAATAACGACACAAAATTAGAAGAGAAGTGCCCAGCATCCCAGAGTGACAGCATATCTTGCCACAAAACATTTTTTTTTTTTATATATAGAGTAAGCCTCCCTGCCATCTCCATATAATCTTAAAGCTGTGGTTTTGATTTTTTTTTTTTTCCCTCCTAAAGGACATTTGGCAATGTCTAAAGACATTTTTAGTTGCAATGACTTGGCATTGAAGTAGGGGTACTGGGCGCTTCTGGCATTTAGACAGTAGAGGCCAAGGATGCCACTAAATATCCTACAATTTCCAGAACGGCTCTTCACAACAAAGAATTACCCAGCCCAAAATATCAACACTACTGAAGTTGAAAAATTCTGCCCCGTGGTAAGAAACTCGATGCTGGGAAAATTGAGGTCTTCTACTAGGACATTAATCATAGGGCAATAAAAACCACTAAGCATTTTCTCCCATTTTGAAGTAGCTGAAACCCAGACCAGAGGCAGACCCTAGGTACAGCTCTTTGTCAAGGGATTCCCTACAAACGCAGAGATAATGCTGACAGTAGAGATGTTTGACAGGGCCCAAAATGTCATCCCTTGATCGTGTTTCCAGACCTGCCTTGCCCATTACAGCCCCCCTTTGTACTTGCACATACTCTGGAATCAAAGTGCCTATAACTCAGATTCAGCACTGACTATCATGCAAACAGGGATTCTTACTTGGACTGAGAAATCAGACTCAAATTTCCCAATCTGGTTTCACTGACCCTTTTAAAAGTATGGGGAGCAATTATTTTAGGAAAATCAGCAGAGAGCACCGAAGTCAACAAAATTTATTCTTGAGAATTATTTAATTTATTAGCTAAGATGGTTAATATAAAGAACAAAAATAAGTTCTAAACCAAAAATTATTAATGAAAAGATTATGAAAAGTATTATGTTCATTAAAATAAACAAAACAGGGTGCTATAAAAGTTGGTGGTTTAACCATATGATGTCCATTTTTAAACTGCACAAGTCAATGGATTGAACAACATAACAGACACAGGCTGAAAATTAAAGTCATTCACCGGAAGAGCTAACTTAAGGATTTCCCCAAAACACAGAACAAAGGGGGAAAAAAGAGAAAAAAATGTGAGCGAAATATTTAATGCCACTAATGACATACACCGCAATCTCAATATCTTTCCAACAGACATTCTTTTTTTTTTTTTTAAGATTTTATTTATTTATTTGACAGAGATAGAGACAGCCAGTGAGAGAGGGAACACAAGCAGGAGGAGTGGGAGAGGAAGAAGCAGGCTCATAGCGGAGGAGCCTGATGTGGGGCTCGATCCCATACCGCCGGGATCACGCCCTGAGCCGAAGGCAGACGCTTAACGACTGAGCCACCCAGGCGCCCCTCCAATAGACATTCTTAATGAGAGAAGTGAAATGACAGAGGCTATTGATTGTTGAAATAAATAGTTTAATGATTCTAGATCACTGTTCATTTTATTTAAATTCCTTCAGTTCCACGTTTGGTATTTTGCCATAATTATTCTTTGGCATACTACCTTCATCAATCTGTGTACATTGTGTGTGCAGAGATTGCCAAATATTCCCCAAATCCATCCTTTCTTTCATCTTTAGCAACAGAAACCTGAAATTTATTTTTTAAAAGATTTTATTTATTTATTTAAGAGAGAAAGAGTGAGAGAGAAAATGAACCGGGAGAGCGGCAGAGGGAGAGGGAGAAGCAGACTTCCCATGGAACAGGAGGCCAATGCCAACAGGAAACCAGATGCCAGGCCTTGATCATCAGAACAATGGGATCTGCCAGGACGCTGGGCTTGGATCATGACCTGAACTGAAGGCTGATGCTTAACCAACTGAGCCACCCAAGCACCCCAACATAACCCTGAAATTTAGCCGCTTGCATGTTTATAAAGGTAAAGATTATACTTCCCAGACTCTCTTGCCATAGAACCGTCTCCTGAAAAATGAGAACTGATGATCAAATTTTGGAAGATCTTTACTTAAATAGAGTAAGAATGCTTTTCACATTTTCTTTTTCCTCCTTGCTGCTCCTTGGCACGTGAATATAGTGGTAAGACATCTTGGAACATGGAGAGAAGTCAAAGTGAACATACTGTAGTTTTGTAGTTACCCTTTATCCAGTCTATCATCTATCTATGATCTATCTACATCAGTAGACTATTTATGCATCTTTGTACATAGACTATCTACATAGACTATATGTCTACTTATTTAAATAGGTCGATGGATGGATGGATGGATGGATGGATGGATGGATGGATGATGGATGGATGGATGGATGATGGATGGCCAGCCAGCCATTGATGACATATAATGCAAAATATGTGTAACTAACCAAATTCAATATAATTGATAAGGACAAAAAGGAAAAGACCCATTTCCTGATGCTACATTTGAAAAGATGGTTTTAGAGAAAAAGATGATACATAATTTGGTACAAAGTTGCAACTCAAAATATGAGATCCAAATGATTCAATTTTCACTCATCAATTTCTCTCAAAATCAGCACATAGGTTTGAGGAAAAGTGTTTTTGCTCATAATATATACAAAATCAGATACTCTAATAATTTTATCTGATTTCAAAGTTTTAATCCTGGATCTCTGGCTATATGGTATTCTGTTAATTCCAAGGTAATTAGGCCAACCTTTTCATTTCAGATGAAGACAAAGTATCATATGGCACACCAGTAGAAATGACTCACATAGCTACTCAACTCAGCATTCTCATCACACCAAAGTGACCTCAAATGCACAATATCCCCTTCCCATAATATCTGTATCATTTTTTTTTCTGTATGAATCTATAGGCTTTATGGCCTAACATATAATACTGTTTGGCACTCTGCAGCATTTCACAAGATCCCTTGAGAAATTATATACATTTCTGAAAGAGAATGCAAGTTATGTGGGTCACAACAATTTATTTCAAGGCTCTGTAACAGAGTGAGCTCAGCTATGCTTGCTTCATGACATGAAGCTTCATGGACATGAGCAATGTCTCTGAAGAGAGAAATCCCACAGTGGTTTTCAATGCATTAGAAAGTACACCAGATTTTAAAGCTGCCTTCCAAATCCCAGCACGGAAATGCCTTATAGATGAAGCCAAACCGTAATGATGGCAATTTGTTCTCTCAGTAACCTACCTTCCTAAATGTGATCTAAAAGGGATCAAATTCATATTGTTCACTATGGAGTGAACAATATGAGAATCAGTGTTCAGTGTACATATCTTTCAACCCAGCATACATGAAAGTGCACTTACTTTTAATTTAGTATTTTCTCTAACACATTTAGTATTCAGTTTGAAACAAAAAGGTATTTTTATAATATAAAGAGTTAGAAGAGTAATTTGAGTCAATTTAGACAAATACTAATTATATATTTACTGAATTAGAATATCTACATGAAATCATAAAAACATATTTAATTACATACATATATCAATATAGACCAATGATTTTGGTCTGGCCAAATCATTATAATATGCCTAATATATACATAAACAGAAATAAAAACATAGAAAATGATTTATTTTATTGTAATAGGTACTATCAGAGAAGGTATAAAGGATTATAAAATTGTCCATGAAGAAGTACAGTGATCAGATCATGTGTGATTATGTATATCATTTTAAGGGGTTCAAACTTTACATGGAGAGGACCAGATAGGTTCTTAATGAATTTAAATGGGCAATAGTTCAGGGTTTAGAAAGATTAAGAGTACACTTCCCACGATGAGCCCCGGAGTAATGTATGGAATTGTTGAATCACTATATTGTACACCTGAAACTGATACAGCACAGTATGCTAACTATACTGGAATTAAAATTTAAAACAAAACAAAACAAAACAAAACATAAGAAACAAGAGTAGGATAGCAATATAGACCAGCACATTGCCTGGGTATTTGCTGCAGTGCCCAAATGATCTCCCTGCTTCTGCTTCTTGCCTCCTACAATGTGTTTCAACAAACCACTCAGAGTTATCCTTTAAAAATGAATGACATCAGATTGTATTACTTTTTGATCAAAATCTTCCAATGACTTCCTATTTCACTCAGAATTAAAAGCTAGTCTTTACCATGACAGACAGGCCCTTAAATAATCCACGTCTGTTACTCTCTTTTTCTTTCTTGGTGCTTCATTGTAGCCACATGGATGACCAAACTTTTCTTCTAATACATCAGACATGCTCAAATGTCAGAGCTTTGGGCTTGCTGTTTTCTGACTGCAGCTTCTCCCCCCAGAAATCCTGACTGTTCATTTCCTCATTACCCTCAAGTCCTCTTCCAAGTCGTTGCCTGAATATCAAATTTAAGAGAACAACTCTCCCCATCCCACCATAATACTTTCTCTTCCTTTTCCTACTGTATTACTTTTTTTCTCCATACACTTAGCCCCCCTGAAATTATACACAGAGTTTCTTTACTTGTCTGCTGTGTTCAGCAACCACTGAAGGAGTGAAAGGAGGCTTATATTTTAGGCCACAGTTTTATACCCATGGACTAGAACTGTACCTGACACACAAGAGTCCTTCATTTTAAGTGGGGAATGCAGGGAGAGACAGTCATTGATAGCTAGTTGATGGCTATTCCAACTAATGGAATCTTACTTTTCTTTCTTTTTCTGTGAAGTAATAGACCAAGGCATCTATAGATGGTGAAGGCTGTGTGTGTGGGGGGGGATCCACTTTCACTTACATGATAAAGCAGAAGTGGCCCATCACATCAAAATGCAAATATAATATAAAATTCCTAGTTGCTGCAGAAGAAGAAAGAACCAAAAGGGCAGAAAACACAAGTAAAATAATTGTTTCTTTATTAAAAAGAACACTAGAAAACTAAAAACAGGCCACAACCATTCCCAGAATTTCCAAAGATCCAAGCAACCAGTTCTTTGTAGAGCATATCGCAGGGTAATAATTGATATAAAAAGAAACACTATACTTAAGAAACATAAATGGTCATTATTATTTGAAGATTTAAAGATCATAAACTGAAAAATTAAATATTCAAGTAAATTGTAAAAAGAGGATGATGTTGGGCAAGAAAAATGTAAGATCCCAGAGGAATAGGAGCAGATATCAGAGCAAGAGTAAGATACTCATTGACAAGGGCAAAAATTCTGCTCTCAGAGTCTCTATATTCTACAAAAATAAATAAATAAAATAAGTAAAAATAAAAATTGGCTCACAAAATGTCTTAGGGGATTGTGGTAGGCAGAATTCTAAAATAGTACCCAGCTACCAAGATTTCCTTCTTAATCCCTAAGACTAAATATGATGGATATCACAACCACGATTATGTTACCTTAAATGGGAAAAGAGTCTTTGATGTGAGGAATTTTTGAGATGTAATTAAGTTGACTTAGCCCGTTAACTTTCAGTTAATGAATAAGGAGATTATCTGGGTGGGTACAGTCTAATCACAAGAACCTTCTAAGAGGAATGTCCCGCATTCTAATTTTCTCCAGCTGGTAGCAGAAGGGAAAGTCAGAGAGACTCCAAGGGTGAAAAGATTTGACCTGATGTTGTCCACTTACGTTTGGAGAGGGCTCACATTTAATAAGGAACATGGGTGACTCTAGGTGTTAAGTATAATCCCCAGCTGACAGCCAGCAAGGAAACAGGAACTATATACTATGGCCACAGGAAATGAATTCTAACAAAAATCTAAATGCACCCTGTAGCAAATTCTTCCCCAGAACTTCCAAATAAGAGTCCAGGCTAATCGGCACCTTCATTTCAGCCTTATGGGACCACAGACAGAAAATGTTAATGTCAACTGACTTCTGACCTACAGAACTGTGAACTATCAAATGGATGTTGTTTAAGGTACTAAGTTTTGTGGTAATTTCTCATACAGCAAAGAAAACTAATTCAATAATCTTATTTAATTTTAAGATAAGAATTTTGGCTTTATGTGAAGAATTTAAAAAACTGGAAAATCGGGACATTTTTCTGCATGGCATATTAGGCTGCTCACTTTCGCAGAAACATGATCACAGCAATTGTCACAGTTCCACCCTGGAGACCTCATTCATTTAAACATGTAAATATTTGAATTTTAACTTTTTCTCTACCATACTGACCAGGGATTCTTTTGCTTTACAGATAGAGAAAAACATTCATTGTAGTAATCCGTTCTATATCCTTTTTGTAGATGTATATGTGAATGCTTATTAGTAAATATTTAAATCTACATGGTCCACAAAGTCCTATTTCCAGACTGTGATCCAGAGGTTTTAATCATAAATTTTAGTAATCCTCAAAAGTCTCAAGTTTTGTCATACCTTAACTGAGTGATCCTTATTTCGCTTACAAATGATAAAAGGTCTGCCATTGCGTAGGGACTGCAAAACCAGCTAAACAATACTTTTTACACAGCATTTTCCATATTAAGTTTTAAAATAACAATTTACACTAATAACTTTGGAAGATAACATTATCTATATGATGAAAGGCTTATGGTTTATAACAATTTGATTTGAATACTTAAAAATCAATATTCCGGATCAATATTTTATAATGTTGTATATATTTACAGGGAAGTATAAAAGATTAACTTTAATCAATGAATCTCACTCCCCAAGTTTACAGGGAAAGTAAAAGTTCATGTGCAAGAGAACAACACTGTCTGCAAATCTGAAATTAAATGGTGTACCTTAGAAGTAATGAGATTCTGGTAAGTAGAGAAATGTTGTCAAAGTTGTTCAGGTTGCATGATAAGAAGGGTGCCAGGAACATTTAAAATGTGGGGAGGGGTGCTTTAACCTACATAAAATGTTCAATGCTGAGCTATTCATCTTGGTAAGGAGAAAAATATCTATGAATTTTAAACAGGCTTGACCATACCATCTTCAGGGCAAAATGCTTGTCAATGTGTGATCTGAAAATAGTACAATCAAGCACATTGAAAATTCAGCAGTTTTTCTCATAGGAATGGATGTCTTCCTGACAAGTGAACACTGGGTTTTATTTTGGCCTGGGGATTTGTTTTGATAGAAAACTTTATTTACTCCAAACACATCGTATAAACTATGAAAATGAATCAGAACTTCAAACGAGGTTAATTTCTATGCAAAATACACCAACTGCCTGATTATTCTTTATAACTTCACTCTTTGAACAAAAACATGATCATTCGTCAATCTAATTAGTTTGAGATTCCTATGTGCCTAATTCTTAGCACATCGCTTATATTAACACATGATACCATCCAGGGTAGCGAAAACTGTTGAGTGCCATGTATTTATTGATAAGGAAATGTAACTTTTTTTTCCTTTTTATTATATAACAACCACATCTTCGATAAACTAAGCCTTGAATGTCTTATGAAATCAAAGAAAATTTAAGTAGTTCAGTATTTAGGTATTATACTAATGACGGGGATATATATTGACAGAATTTCACCTTAGTTTTAGGAATGAATTACTGTAAAATGGTATTAAAATACTCACTGTTTGTATATTAAAATAATAGTCCCAAAACAGCATAACTTGGTTAGTTACACTATAGTCAAGTGATGAGAAGTATCAGCATGTGAATCATGGACTTGAATATGGGCATGAATATTCTATAAAGTAAAAAAAAACAAAACACAAATAACAACTTAAAAAAAATGAAGAAAAAACAACAACAACAAATGACTGTTTTAAAGAAGTGTTTTCCAGAGTGAACAAATGAGTGATGTAGTTAGCACATTTTGCATTTTTATTGTAGTTCTAGATCTGACCGAAAGGAGGAAACAATTTTACCTTCTCTGATGATACCACACCATTCCTTGGTCAACTACTCCACTAGGGAATCTCAGTCAGAATCAAAGCCAAAGCCCCACGATATTCACAAGCTCAGCCCTACGACAAGCACAGGCTCTGCCTCCTGGATGTCTGACTTACCTGTTGTTTCTTCCCACTTGCTCACTCTAATCCACCCATCCGGGTCTCCCTGCTCTCCCTTCAGACTCAGTGCTTTCTCTCAAGGAGTCCTTTGAACTGAACCCTCCTGGCTGGAAGAGTTCCCTGAGAGAGCAGCATTTTCCTTCCAGGATGGGCTTAAATGTCATCTCTCAAGGAAGAAGTTTCCTTTATACCTTTTTTAATGGAGCGATCTTGCCTGCCACCAAATACCCCCATGTTACCTCCATTCACCTTTACTCTTACCTACTTTCTTTTCCTCCTTAGCATTTATCCACATCTGATGTCTGTGTGTGTGTGTGTGTGTGTGATTTGTATAGTTTTCTGTCTGTTTTTCAAAGACATGGTAGAATGTCAGCTCCTGCTTGTCGAGTAGTCACCCATTAAATATTTGTTGAGTAAATCACTAAATGAATAAATATATATCACTCTCTTCTAAATAAGTTAGTCATTTTAAGAAGTATAGAAATTTCACTATTAAAAAACAAATTTAGAGCAAGATGGAATATATGAACACAGTGGTCTTGAAAATTAAGGATGTAAATCAGACTCTATATCAGGATGTGTTAAACTCAAATATGCATGTAAATTTCCCTTTATGTCCAGAGGGGCAAATAGGCTTAGCCTATCAAAAGTCAAAGCATATTGTCCCTCATACTTGCCCAAGAAAACACTTCATGTCAGAGGGAAGGAGCAACCAGTAATTTACAGTTCTTGATAGGAGGCCTTCCAATTGGTAGAGTATGACTTGTAGAGTCTTGCGTCTCTGCCTTTCCGCTTTCCAATTAGCTTCATCCAGTGTCTCAGTTTAATTACTCTAAAGTTACTTGTTTCCCAGGGTATGCTGTTTTCCTGCTTGAACTCTGAAGTCTGGGTATCACAAGTCTGTTTTGGATTTTCACATTATTCAATCAGGGCAAATCGAAGACAAGCAACTTTTTCTCCTGATAATGTTAATTGCTTTCCAGCTAAATTACTTCTCCACTGCCGTTAAGTTTTCACTGGGTTGAATTAACTCTTATCTCTTTGAATTATCATTGGCAATGACAAGAATGCTTGACTTTTTGATACCTGTTCATGAAATATTTCCATAGCAATGAAGCCTCAAAATCTCTCTCTTGTCACAATGGACATGAGAATTGGGTTTCAAATTGAAATTTTACCCATAGACCCACTAACTCTGTAATCTTTTCAATATCTGACAGGATGTGCCTATCATAATGACTGAAGTATTTAGCTCTCAAATGTGTTAGCTAGATTTTGATTCTTGGTTTCTATAGGACAAAATAAAAGATACTTTATTAGAAAACAAATACTTTTAATCAGCTGTCTCAGTCAGTATTGTCCTGTATCGTGAATGGATAGAAGCAGCACACATTTCTGCCATTCTTCTAAATCTATACCCAATGCCAAATGTGTGTGCGTTTCTTGTGGCTGCTCTAAGAAATTACCACCAACTGGATGGCTTTGAAACAGGAGAAGCATGTTTATCATAGTTCTGGAGTCCAGAAATTAGACATCAGGATCAATGGGCCAAAATCAAGATGTTGGCAGGAACACACTTGACTTGGAGGTTCAAGGGGAGAATATGTTCTTGTTTCTGCCAACTTCTGCTGGCATTCCTTGGCTCCCAGCTGCATCAGTCCAGTCTCTGCCTCCATCTTCACATCACCTTCTCTTCTTGGTGTGTGTGCATATTGCTACCTATACTCCAGAACACCATACTCTTCTACATTAGACTTAATGGATTGGACACAGTATCTTCTTTTTATAGAGGAGGATTTTTCTCTGCTTACAGAGTAGCATAAACTTGCACAATCCTTGTTTCTGTGCTTTCCCTTCTGTTAGTATCGGTAAAACAATCTGCAGTGGAAAACATATATTATCTCCACAGGACAGCCAGTTTAGAGTTTCTGGAATCCAAAATTACTTGGGTGCAGCCTCAACAATTGACACTAGGCTGTTGTTGTATTCTTCACTTTGAAGGACATGACCCATTATCTACGACCCCTTCTTCTACTAAATATGGTGTCACGAGAGCTATGCCTGTAGGATGTAACAGTAGTAGCTCTTTTGCTTAACTGAGATCTATATTTTATATACAAAGTATGGTCCAATGACATAGCAACTCCATGCCATTTTAGTCTCCATCTCATGGTTTATGGAATTATTACCTCCCATCTATCAAAGGGTTTGCCATACATTTTAAAGATTTATTTATACTAGCTTACTTCATTTCCAAACTTGTGACCTTGGGATTTTTAGGTAAATACTAGAATGAGATAGAGTTAGATTAGCAAATGCCATGACTCTTTTTCTACAGTAATCTTCCAGATGTATTATTTTATGAGCGTCTGGTAAACATAAAGGACTTCAAAGATATTGACCATATTCTATTTCCTCAGCTGGGTGATGAGTAAATGAGTACTTATTTGTGTTCTCTCCCTATACCTATGCACTGTATACCTTATTTTATATGGACAATACCTTTCACAATTTAATAAAATGAATTTAATGCACACTTTAAAAAGGTGCGTTAACTAGGCTTATAGCCTGGGGAAAAGCACAACAATCTTGATAAGCCCAACGCCATCACCTTTATTAGACATTCCTGAGGATGCAGTACTCTGTAGGGATTCTCAACACTGTCAGCTCTGACAGCTTAGACACTTTTTAACAGTAGTTCCTGTCAGACTTTTCTCCATGGCTTTTTCATCTTTTCCTATGCTGATTCTTTGTTTAAGCTGTTTCTTTTATGCCTCTTCTTTCTTAAAACAAGAACAAAAACAAAACAAACAAAAACTCATGAAAATCAAGCTGGAAGAAAAGAGTGAACAGCCATTATTAGGGATGTGTGAAAAACTTGTGTGTACATCTGAGGTAGGGGAGAGAAAACGCTTTCCTGGGCTTTTTTCCTCATATATTAATGTCTCAATAATATGGATTTCTATTTATTTTGGCATTCAGATAATTATGGGTAGAAAAGTTGTTGCTAATCTCTAAAAATGTGTTGGCTATATTCATTTTTTATGTGTTAATCTTTCGCAACAATAATATTGAAATGTTTGGAAATTATATAAAATTATGAAATGTTGAATTTAGCTTTAAAACTATCAAAGACTTAAAAATGTATGTACTATATGTTGACTAACTGAACATAATTAAAAATGGGTATCTCTCTTTTTCATGGTATATAGTATTATTTATTCAGAATTTTATTCTTGATAATATTTTGAGGTTAAAAAAATGCACAGAGTAAATACTGTTCGAGAAATAATCCCAGTATTTGCAAAGAAGGGTGAATTCTTTTGAGAAGGATGTACCAATAGCAGAAAGGGAGCTAGAGAAAATTATATCCAAAAGGTTCCCTTCTAAGGGATAAGAGGGATACAGTATGACATGGCATGCTAAATAAATTGAAAAAATAATATGAAATTAAAGCCAGTAAGTCTTGACTTTTGATTCTGTTTTAGCTTTTTGCTCTTTCACTCTTACTCTTTGTAGGCTTTTATTTGTCATTTTGGTACTCTAAAATAATTGTTATATGAATAAAACATGTTTGTTTGCCGCCGTATCAGATTGAGATTTAGCATGGGTATGAAGAAATCTAATTAAAGATTACATTTGGATGATCAATTATATAATTTAAGAATTAGGGGATCTGGCCCAGCCTTTTGGGTTATATCCTACTTCTTACTTGTCTACTTCCTAGGGGTGGGGAAATGGAATATATGGAATTCGTCTATACCTCGGTTTCTTCATCTGTGAAACAATAATAATAGCAATAATATTCTCTAACTGAAACAGTTATTGTCAAGATCAGTGAAATAATATATTTTCTTTATTAACTTTATAGAAGTTCCTCATGAATAACATATTTTTTTTGGATAAGGATTAGAATTTACATAGAATTAAATGGAAATTCCCTGAAGTGATCATTATTAATTTTTATTAGTGCAAGATAATATAATCAGCAATTTTTATTAGTAGAACATGCATTCTCAGGGCTAATATCATCCACAAGGAGGCAAAAATTGGTTCTTGAGGTGTAAAAAATCTTACTCTCTTTATATAGAAAGCACGAATATATATAATACCAAAGCAAATATACAGCATATCTATGGTATTAAAATTTGATGATACTATGTTAATAAAAATGTCCTAAGAGGTATGCAGTGGGTAGAGTGATAATGAAAAAAATTTAGGACCAATGGTGCAACACAAGGCAAAGTAAAGAAATAGTAAATTTCTAGAAATGGACTTATAAAAGACAAAACTTCTGTTTTTGTTGTTTATTCAACACAAACACTAGTGAATAAAATGCAAGTGTTGCTGCTAGACAGTTCTCCATGTGTCTTTACAGTTTCCCAAGCCTTGTGAGCAGAAGTCGACTATTCTTTTTCTATCTTTTCAATAATGTATATATATGGTGAACAGCCTTGGAATAGAGAGCATCACCATTGGAAGCGGTGGGCCGACATACTGGCTTCAAGTCCCTCTCCTGTCCTGCAGCCCACTGCATGTGCAAGTGTGACCTGGTCATCTTGGTTTTACTCTGTGCACCTTGGGGCTCAAGAAATTGGTACCATTTAGGAAATTGCTGATTCTGTAGCTCCTGCCATTGCTGTGAGTAATAAAACCTTTTTTCCGTGATCCCAGTGTCTCATGTCTTCTGCCAGCATCCATGAACCTGGGGCTGAGAAACTCATTACCTTACATGTAGAGTAAAATCTCAGGCCTTTTAGTTTTTAACAAGTATAAGTCTCTAACTTTAGAAATTTGTTTTGAATTGCCTACAGTATAAAAAATTAAGGAGATTTTTTTTCTTACAAGTAAACAATTTATTTTGTCAAAATAGATCTCATCATGATGTTGTTTTCCATATTTTAGGTATTAGGGGAATTGATAGTCTGATCATTGCCTATTTATACCACAGACTAATATATTCAATATTTTAATTTCTTCATTTAAAAGAATTATTTGAACTAATCTATAGATTCTATGTGAGTTATCTTTACCTTTAACATTGCTTAACACTATTGTAAAGCATTATTATTTATTGTTTTACAATACATTATCCAGATAATGTCATGCTTTTAAGTATTTAAAATGAATATATTGATTGTTTTTCCAACTTACTTTCTCTTTTAATCACACAAATGATTATTCCAGTAAGGTGAAATAATGAGTTAAGTAATCTAATAATAATTGCTTTTATATATGATTCAAATTGTTCAACAAGAATGGAAATAGTTTTCCATCCCCTCCACCCTAGGGAGAAGTAGGCTTCAAGCTTACTGTCCCATCAGCTTTCTCTAGCTGCCTAATTGATAACTTAGGTTTCTGATGTCAAGAAAAATTTTCATTTATTGCTATAGGTTTTTCTGCTGCAATGATCCTGCTTGTCTACGCTTGTGTCAAATTCTGTAATAGTTATTCCCATGACAGGGTTCATAGGGGCTTTTCTATTAAGTTGAATTCAGAAGTCAAGTTTCCCCTAAGGATTACTGAATGCCAAGCTGACAAAATACCAGAGAGATTTTCACTGTTTTTTTTTTTCCATAGTCTTCTTTTCACTGTTTCTGTTTGCCTTTTTTTAACTCAGCAGAAAAAAAAAGTGATTTGAAATTGATACACAACTTAAAAATGCCTAAGTTTATTTTAAACTAATGGTATACTATCAGATTAAGTAGGTGAAATCTAAATAGAAAATGTAGAGTAGAGATAATAATGGGAGAATATTACATTTGTTTAATTTTTTAAAAATTTTGTTCTTCTGATGTAAAACAACACATTAAATTGCTTCTTTTCAAATAAGAATAAAGTTACCAACTGAAAGTTAAGCACTGCACTTTTTGAAATCTGTCTACAGAATGTTCTGAGAAAATGATTTTCAATGAGAGAGACCTGTATTTAACTCATCTCATATATGGATTTCTCGTTTTCCTTATTTATGTATGTATGTATGCATGTATGTACGCATGTATATATGTATTGGCAATGGGGAGAGAGAGATCTCAGGGGTGGGGAGGGACAGAAGGAGAGGGATAGAAAGAATCTTATGCAGGCTCGACACTCAGCACAAGACTGAGGGGGGGGGGGGTAGGCTTGATCACACAGCCCTGAGATCATGACCTGAGCCAAAATCAAGGGTTGGACACTTAACTGACTGAGCCACTCAGGTGCCCCTGGATTCCTAATTTTCTTGAAAGAATATCATCCATCCTTCAATTATGGTCAGGACTGCACTTTCCCATTTCAATTTCTTTCTTTCTTTTTTTCCCCCCAAGTACACATAGATTTTTGTTTGTTTGTTTGTTTTGTTTTTTAATTTAAAGTCCAGGTAACATACAGTGTAATATTAGTTTTAGGTGTACAATAGAGTCATCCAGCACTTCCATACAACACCTGGTGCTCCTTAGTCCCCATCACCTATTTTACCCATTGCTCCCCCCCACATCTACTCTGGTAACCATCAGTTTGTTCTCTATAGTTATGAGTCTGTTTCTTGGTTTACCTCCCTCTCTCTTTTTTCCCTACAATTGTTTTCTTTCTTAAATTCCACATATTAGTGAAACCATATGGCCCTCATCTTTCTCTGACTTATTTCAGTTAGCATAATATTCTCTATTCTGATTCCCCATCCACGTCTTTGCAAATGGCAAGACCATTTGCAAATGGCCTTCCGATCCATTCATTCTTTTTTATGGGTGAATAATTTTCCATTGTATACGTGTATACTACCTCTTCTTTATTGATTCATCAGTTGACAGATACTTGGGCTGTTTCCATAATTTGGCTATTGTAGGTAATGCTGCTGTACACATCAAGGTGTGTGTAACCCTCTGATTTCGTATTTTTGTATTATTTGGGTAAACACCTAGTAGTGAAATTGCTGGATCATAGGGTAGTTCTATTTTTGACTTTTTGTGGAACCTCCATACTTTTTCCAGAGTGGCTGTACCAGTTTGCATTCCCACCAATAGTGCAAGAGGGTTCCCACTTCTGCACATCCCCGCCAATACCTATCGTTTCTGATGTTAAAGATTTTAGCCATTCTGACAGGTGTAAGGTGGTATCTCATTGTAGTTTTGATTTATATTTCCCTGATGATAAGTGATGTTGAGCATCTTTTCATGTGTCTGTTGGCCATCTGTATGTCTTCTTTGGAAAAATGTCTAGTCATGTCTTTTGTCCATTTTTAAATTATTCCTTTTTTGGGTGTTGAGTTTTATAAGTTCTTTACATATTTTGGATATTAATCAGATATGCCATTTGCCAATATCTTCTCCCATTCCCTAGCTTGCTTTTTGGTTTATTGATTGTTTCCTTTGCTGTGCAGAAGAAATTTTTTTTTCCCAGAAGATTTTATTTTGATGACGTCCCAAAGTTTATTTTTGCTTTTGTTTCCCTTGCCTCAGGAGACATACCTAGAAAGAACACACTATGGCCAGTGTTAAAGAGGTTACTGCCTGTGTTCTCCTCTAGGATTTTGATGGTTTCTTCTCTGATGTTTAGGTATTTTATCCATTTTGAATTTATTTTTGTGTATGGTGTAAGAAAGTCCAGTTTAGTTCTTCTTCATGTTGCTGTCCAGTTTTCCCAACACCATTTTATTAAATTTTATGAAAATTTTCCCATTGGATATTCTTTTCTGCTTTGTCAAAGAGTAGTTGATGATACAGTTGTGGGTCCATTTCTGGGTTTTCTATTCTGTTCCATCAATCTATGTATCCACTTTTGTGCTAGTACCATACTGTTTGATCACTAGAGCTTTGTGATATAACTTGAAGTCTGCAATTGTGATGCCTCCAGCTTTGCTTTTCGTTTTCAAGATTGTGTTGGCTATTCAGAGTCTTCTGTGTTTCCATACAAATTTTAGGATTGGTTGTTCTAGGTCTGTGAATAATGATGTTGTTATTTTAATGGGTATTGCATATGTGTAGATTGTTTTGGGCAGTATAGATATTTTAACAATATTTGTCCTTCCGATCCATAAGCATTGAATGTCTTTCCATTTCTCTGTGTCCTCTTTAATTTCTTTCAACAGTATTTTATAGACTTCAGAGTACAGGTCTTTCACCTGTTAGGCTTATTCCTAGGTATCATATTATCTTGGGTGCAATTGTAAATGAGATTAATTCCTTGATTTCTCTTTCTGTTGCTTCATCATTGATGTTAGAAATTCGACAGATTTCTGTACATTGATTTTGTATCCTGCAACTTTACTGAATTCCCGTATCAGTTCTAGCAATTTTTTTGGTGCAGTCTTTTGGGTTTTCTATGTGTAATATCATGTCATCTACAAAGAGTGAAAGTTTCACTTCTTCTTTAAATACTTGGATGCCTTTTTATTTATTTTTATTTGA
Organism: Ursus americanus; assembly: GCF_024610735.1. Classification (NCBI taxonomy): domain Eukaryota; kingdom Metazoa; phylum Chordata; class Mammalia; order Carnivora; family Ursidae; genus Ursus; species Ursus americanus. The sequence continues at coordinate 26,891,267 of NC_142139.1, forward strand.
TTGCTATGGTTGGGATTTCCAGTACTATGTTAAAAAGTAATGGTGAGAGTGGACATCCCTGTCTTGTTTCTGACAGTAGAGAAAAAGTTCTCAGTTTTCTCCCATTGAGGATGATATTAACTGTGGGTTTTTCATATATGGCCTTTATTATGTTGAGGTATATTCCCTGAAAAACTACTTTGTTGAGGGTTTTTATTATGAATGGATGCTATATTTTGTCAAATGTTTTTTCTGTATCTATTGAAATGATATCATTCTTATCCTCTCTTTTATTAATGTGGTGTGTCATGTTGATTGATTTGCAAATTTAAGCCACCCTGGCAACCCAGGAATAAATCCCACTTGATCCTGGAGAATGATTTTTTTTTTTAATGTATTGTTGGATTCAGTTTGCTAGTATTTTATTGAGAATTTTTGCATCCGTGTTCATCAGGGACACTTCAATTTCTTACTACAATCTCACTTTGTGTTTCCATTTGCCTTCTTTACCATGTCTCCAAAACCAAATGGTGTTTTATGTTCCTTCCAAGACCTTTCTGTTACACTTCTCTCTCGCAATTTCTGTTTGGGGGGCACAGGGTGGGGTAGGTGGATTATTTTATACCATAACTCTTAATAATCTACAACCAATAGATGCACATGAAGTGTAAAAAAGTGCTTTAAGCAAAAGCTAGTACTGCGTTTATTTATGTGAATGTCTTAAAGAAATTATCACAGGACATATTGTCAAGCAGATACTGGGGAAATATTGCTTATGGGGAATGGTGCATAACCCCTCCCACCTTATTCCTCTCAAAAGAAAAAAACAATTAGGGAAAAAAAGTGAGATTCAGAAAAGGAAGTGAGACCTTTATTCCTTAGAGACAAAGGGCAGCACCCAGATGGGCCAAATTGACATAAAGATAATTTTGTGTTTAAAACAACCAAAACCCAGCAGATTCAGGAAAAGTCCTTTACCTCCGCCTCAAATACCTGCCTGTACCAGAAAGAGAGCTGTTATTAGAGAGATTCCTCTCTACATATGAAATATATCTGCATAATAAGGCAAATCTTGTTTTCCAAACATCTCCTCTCACCTTCCTGCTGATGGTCTTCCTCCCCTTTGTATCCTTGGACTCTGTCCCTCTCCTTAGCCCATATAAGCATCACGTCACCTCTCTGTTCTTGAAACTTCATGTCTGTGTGGATTCCCTGTATGTACAAAATTAAATATTATTTTCTCCTGTTAATTTGTCTCTTGCCAATTTGATTCTTAGTCTAGCTAGAAGCACTTTGAAGAGCAGAGAAAATTCTTCCTCCTCAACAATTCTCTATGATTAAGTAGTAGGAGGAACCAAGACATGTTTTTGTGTCTTTCCACACTGGAAGCCTGGGCTTACTAAGAAAAATAATAGAGAGCATTGCAGCTTGTACTGAATACTACAGTGACTGACTGAGGAATTTTGCAGAGATCAGAGTGGGTGATGGAATGAGGGATTTTCACAGAAAATTGATCACAAATGTTTTAGGGAATAAGAAAAGCAGGCAGATATTTTAGATTCAAGATTAGTGATTTTTAAGCAATTTTTTGGCTTATATTAACAGCAAGAAAACGATTTAACAGCACAACCCTGAATTCAGACACATACTTATAAAAATAGCAAAGGATACAGTGCTTAAACTAACTGTGTGTTGTATTCTTATATTTCCTTTCCTATTCACTTCAAATCTATATAGTGACCAACTTAATTGATTTCACATTCTGTGGATGGGGTAGAAGCTAAGGGCAGGACACCCCAAGATGGACCACCTTGGTATAAAGAGTTTTTGAGTTGAAAGTAATCAAAACCTAGCAGATTGAGGAAAATCTCTAACTCCCCCTCAACTGCTTAAATTTACATTGGAAAGGAGAGACTGTACCAGGAATAGCTCTTAACAGAGATTTCTTTTAACCTAAAAAACTTATCTACCTAACAGGGAAAGCTCTGTTTTCCAAACATCTCTCACCTTCTTGCTAATTGCCTTCCTCCTCTTTGTATCCCCAGACCCTTGCCCCTCCCCTTAGCTCTGATGTCATATAAGCCTCATGTTGCCTGTCTTTGTTTGTGTGGATTCCCCATAAGTATGAAACTAAATTTTATTTTCTCCTGTTAATCTCTCTCATGTAAATTTAAATCTTAGTCCAACTAGAAGAACCATGGACAGGGAAAAATGCTTTCCTCGTCAACAATGGCAACTCATAATTTGAAAAATGATGCTTTAATGGAAATTGGGGGTAAGGGGAGTGGAAATAAGATGCCAGAAGCAAGTGATGCTTTTGCTAATGAATGTGTACCCAGTAATTATAAGGCAGATGTATGGGAGGGAAACTGATAGAGGTAAGTTCATTAAATTGTATATTTCTATCAGAGAAAATAGGCCATATTAATTTTTGTGGCAAGGCTAGAATCATTTTTGTATCATGTATTGGTGAGGGGAGTTGTGGAAAAATTAATTAAGCCCCAGTAAGAGCACTGGGACAAGACAGACCTGGGTTGTGTGTGGTGAGGTCAGACAGATTGCCACCTGTCTTCAAGAAAATGAAATTCCAATGCCTTCCTTTAACGTACTTCTCTTTCTCAAGCTCTCTAATGTGTGCCAAGTATAACAGTTTAATAGGTAGAAGTTTTAGTTAGTTTTGTCACTAGCTATACCCCAAGACCTGACCTTTACTGTTCACACTCATACCCACCCACCTTTGTCCCACATTTTCCCTTAAGCTCTCCTTACCAGCCCATCTCTTGACTCAGGCAAAAGACTCTATGGCCATAGCATCCCATGATGGAAACCAAAACTAACTTTCAAGACATAACAACTGCCTGACAAAGAATTCCGGCTGGCCCAGACCACCAGACCAGTCTAAGCTTAACTACCCACTCACACCTGTGCAGTTGGACCATGGAGTGACCCACAGAGTGACCATTTACTTCATTATAATACTAAAATCTCCACCCCAGGAGAAGCATAGGCCTCATTTATGAACATACAATGTATATACAGGCATGTTTTCTAGAGATGCATGTGCGACCTTATGCTACCTCGACATACAATAACAAGGCTCCCCTAGCTCTCAAAATATTCATTTTGGGGCGCCTGGGTGGCACAGCGGTTAAAGCGTCTGCCTTCGGCTCAGGGCGTGATCCCTGCGTTACGGGATCGAGCCCCACATCAGGCTCCTCCGCTATGAGCCTGCTTCTTCCTCTCCCACTCCCCCTGCTTGTGTTCCCTCTCTCGCTGGCTGTCTCTATCTCTGTTGAATAAATAAATAAAATCTTAAAAAAAAAATATTCATTTTAACCCTAAAAACAAACAAATCGAAGAAAAAACCAAAACAAAAAAGCCCATTCACACTGGCTTGGGGAATCACAGCTTTGGAAGTTATTCCCCATGATCCTTGTTGAAAATGAAGTTTACTTTGTGTGATCAACTCCATGTAGTATGATTCCTATCTGTGACTCACCAAGCAGTAAAGTCATGTTAGTTCAGTTACAGTTTCACCTGATAGGTGAGTTTTAATTCCTATCACTGGATGTGACCACATTTAGTAAAGTGAAGGGACAAAGAATTCCTGGAGCAAAACTAATCCCGGAGTGAGTGCTAAACTCAGACAGGCAGATAGTCTGTTGTGAGAAGCAAATGTTGGCACCAGAACCTAATCTCCTATCATGTTTCCAAAGCTACCATCTAATCCCTGGCCTCGGTTCTGTCTTCAGAGAGAGCCAGGTGCCAGCTGAGCTACCTCTCTCAAAACCAGAATAGCTTCCTTCCCTGGAGTCCTGAGACTTTCTGGACTGGCTTTGGAGTCTGCATTCTTGGCTGCATAGCCCTTTTACATACGGCTATGAAATGCAACCATTTCTTCAAAAGCAAAATTTTGGTAAGTAAATCTCAAAGGACTGCACCAGTGTCCTGAGTTGCTCCTACCGAAATTCTCTGCTCTCTGCAAAAATGTATTTTGTAAACCCAGAGGAGAAGAAGGAATCTTAGTGATAATTTTTTGTGATCAGGTCGACTATTCTGTATTTGTCTCTAAAGATGCTTTATCTGACAGGTGTGCGGCTATGCCCTCCCTATGTCTTGTTTTATATCTGGGTTTAGTTGGAGAATTGTTAATTAACCTCTTATAAATAGCATCCGTCCTTCTGTGCAGCAACTTTGAACTTGCTGGATCACATGATTATGTAGCAAAGTAGAAATGGAAGAATGGAATGGCTCCAGAAAGAAGATTTAGTAGTGATACAGGTAGACTGGGTCTGAGAACACAGAAGGGGACTAGCAGGACCAGCCAAAGAGATCCTTGGCTACATGCAGGATAGAAATCAAACGTGAGACAGCAGGAAGTGAGAGCAGGTTTATTGCGGGTATAAAGAGAGTGCAGGTATAGACTGAGTGTCTGGAGTCCCAGAGAGTCTCATCTTTGCTTCAGGTCGGGTTTTTATTGAGGATTGTGGTCTAGTATATGTATTCTCTCAAGCATCCATAAACCAGTTAGAACAAGGACAAAGGTCCAGGTGTCCTTCATAAGTCACTAATTCCTTGGAGCCAGGGGGGCTTGGCATCAAGGTGTCCAGTGCCAGTGGCCTGGAATATACATACAATGGCTTTGTCTGGTCATTCTTGCCCAGTGCTTGCTTAGATGCTATCTACTGTACTGGAAGACTGGAAAGAAACCATTAACTCCTTGATTTTTACAGGGAGGACATACTACGAGGTATGTGTAGGGTGGGGGAGCAGGTCCTAGCAAGAATAGAAGTAGAAGAAGGAGAAAAAAAAAAAAAAGGGGGGGGTTGTTTTGTTTTGTTTTTTTCAAAAGGCAGATTTTTATGGAGTCCTTCAGTTTCCCTATCTCAGTAGTAAGTACAGACTTACAATACACCTCTAAGAAATGTTGCCCAGGTGTATATTCAAAAACAAAACAAAACAAAACATTTTGATATCCAAACAAAACAAAAACAACCGTTGGATGCCCATATGCTACTTCAAAGATGTTTTAGGAAATATCCTTTCTTTTTTATTAATGTGTAAAATAATGCCTGCATTTTTATTTTCTTATTCATACACAGATGATATTCTAAAAACTCTTACACTTTTTAAATTATATTAAAATATGCTTTAATATATTAAAATCAATTTGCTTCCTCCATATTTTAAAGTAACATTATAAATTTCTTATAGCCAAGTTTAAATAATCATGTTTTATTTTATTTATTTCAATTGTTATATTTCATATAAAATGATTTCCTTCAATATTTTAGTTCATATCGAAGAATAATCTACGTATTTTTAGCAAAATTTATTTTTAATTTCCTTGAGATTGAGATACAATTAGAAATAAAAACGCCGTACCTTTATTTATAAAGAATTTTGTTTGAACTCTTTGCGGGTGTGCAAGCTCCTCGGGAGCTTCCCAGATATAATCTGAAATTGGTCCCTGTACTCAGAGGGCAGAGAAGGGCCAGAAAAAGAGGCAGGCTACTCCACGTTGGTAGGTGGCAGTTTTTTGTTTTTGTTTTTAAGATTTTGTTTATATTTGAGAGAGAGAGAGAGCAGGAGACAGGTGAGGAGTGAGGGAGAAGCAGACTCCCCGCCGAGCAGGGAGCCCAACGTGGGGTGTGGAGCTTGATCCATGGGGTCCAGAACCATGACTTGAGCTGAAGGCAGATGCTTAACCCAGGCACCCTGGTTGGTGGCAGTTTTAATAAGCAAAGGACATTGGGAAGGGTATGTGTTGTGGGAAGTGTTGTGTACTGTGTAAGACTGATGAATCACAGACCTGTACCCCTGAAACAAATAGTACATTGTATGTTAATAATAATAATAATAATAATAAAAAGGAGGGGACTGACCAAAAAAAAAAAAAAAAAAAGCAGCAGCAAAGGGAACTTACATATGAGGCTTGTCTTGGGTGGCAGCATAACAAGTGGATCCTTGCATTCATCTGCCAAATAAAAGTTTATATAGAAGCCTTAACTAGCTTCAGTCATGTATACCATGCAGGTGTTTGCAACACAGTATCACTATCTCAAAGCTACATCACTGCCCGGCCTCTGTGAGTGGAAAAGCCAAGAGAACCCCCATTCCAAGGTCAGGGGAAAGGGTAAGGAGCCTCTGATTGCCCAGGGCCAGCTCATGGGCCAAACGGCCGTCACATCTTTTTTGATGACCTCCCCAACACTACCCCCCCATTACCTCCTCATACAATATCACGTGCCCCTCTTCTTCCGCAGTGGGCCCTGAGCGGTTTCACTACAAAAGTGGGTCCTGCAGCTACCTGGCTGCATTGGAGACAGATACTATAAGTATGATACAGCTTTATGTAAGCAGAAACACAGATTAAAACAGTGATTCCAAAATCAGTGACAATTTTTACATAAGAATCCATGATCTGAACCACTGATTTATCAAGTCCTCTAAGCTGGGGGTTGAGTCACTTCATGGTATTCACCTGTGTCCTCATATAATTTAATAAATATGGTACATTCACAGACTCATCAGGTACTAACGCAAACCATTCTATCTGGATAATGGCACAGGTGCCTCCTTTCGGCATAATAATGTCTAAGGCTATTCTATTTTAGAAGACAGGTTTTCTTATCAGAGACATTTTAGTGCTCAGTAAGGAGCAGCTTTGTTGGCTATCATTCAGAGCTTGCTGAGTGAATTTAGCTAGGGCTTTTATGTGTGCTTTAACATTCTTCAGGCCAATTGAGGAGACAAAGACACCAGCCAAGTGATCACACTAGTGGAAAACAGGTACATGCCCACCAGGACGTGGCAGCTATTAGAAACTTGACCTGGTTGTATATATCATGCATGCTGGCCAGGGAAGGCAGCGCTGTCAGACATAAGGAGATGGACTGAGGGCAGGATATGCCAGATGAAGATTCTCTTCTTCTCTCCTCTTTTGATGGCACATGTTCCATTTCGGGTATGGTACATTTTGACAGGTCCAACCTGAAGCAGGATAAGTGGATCCCAGTGGACATTGAGCAGTTCCCCTTCATCCAGGGTTGTGAAGTAACTCGCCCATCCTGAGTGATGTCCCATTGCATACTCCCGTAGATAATTTACTTCCCAGGTGTGATGGGAAAGCAACATAGCACGTTGATCTATGGTGAACATCAGGACAATGGCTGTTTCCCACAACACCCATACTGTTACAGTATTGGGTGTTTTGGCAGGGTCCTCAGTCTGGCATATGGGCAACAGGCCCAGTGGTTGATCATTCAAATATATTAAACCCAGGACAGTACTTTAGTCTATCCAGCCAAGGTGGTTTTGTCTGTTAATAATTTAATCTGCTGTTTTAATATTCCATTATTCTTTCTACCAATCCTGCTGCTTGTCAATTATAGCAGAGATGGAACCGCCATTCATTGTCCTGTTCTATTGCTCAGTCTTGCATGTCTTGACTTTTGAAATGTAACCCCCCAATGACAGTCTAGTCGATGAGGCTATCAATACATGGTACTTAGCTTTTCTAATCCCCGAATGGTGGCAGCCTGATTTGTGTAGTGGAAAGGGAAACCTTGGGTTAGGCCAGACACAGTGTCCATATAAACCAAGGCATATTTAGAAACTTCATTCAGAGGGAAGAGGCCAATATAATCAATATGCTAATCCTTACCACTTGGGATTTCTGGTGGATGGCCTCAGACACCTTTGGCAACTGTCTTCAGCATTGTTTAGAATACATAGGACATGCTATTGTTATTGCATTAACCATTCTACTTCAAAAGCAATCCAGCATTCTTGGCAATGGGACATTCCACTCAGGCATTGTGGTGGCCATTTTTTCTATGCACCCAATCTGCTATACCTACTGAAGGGTCAGTGGCTAAGGCTTGTACCCCAGCTAAGCCATCGCCCTCTTCATTGCCAGGGGATGTAAGTGCCTTATAAGCTTGATGTGTGAAAAACAATGAGGACTGCCTCAGGTTCTTGCAAACGGACCCAAATGTCTTTCTACACCTCCTGGCCCCTTTAAAGGCTTATTCATTGTCATTCATCCCTCCACTCCCCATAGTGCAGCCATACCTTTTACAACAGCTCAACTATCAGTACAAGGGGTTAATGACCAGGGCTCCAGTAATCACTAGCCAGACTTCTCTGAGCTCAGACTCCTATGGTTTCTGCTTCCATCCAGAGGTGTTAGCGATGGGCTAAATAGCAACTGCGGTTCATGTGGACCAATTTCCTCTACTAGACTCATCTGTATACAGACATCAGGGGGAATTTCCCTCAGCCTCCTCTTTGTAGGCTGCAGAGGCCACCATAGGAAAAGGGGCAGGGGTGTCTGGAGAATCTATATACTCCACAGGGCCTGGTAGCATCCACGTGTCTAGACATTGGGCTGATAGACAAGGTGATCCTCTGCTGCAAATAGGAATGGCACTCAATGGAAGTTTGAGCCATACCAGAGGTGCCTTGATGGAACCTAGCCTCAACCCCCCTTTGATAGGCAGGGAGGTTCTTACCATAATATGCTGTTCCTTAGTGAGAGCCTCTCCCTGGAGGAGTGCTGGGTACATTGCTAGGACCTATTGCTCTATAGGAGTATATCAGGTTTTTGCCCCATTCCAGAGACTCCTTCTGTTGTTTCTGCCATAGGGTCCAACACATACCTTCCGGAGTCACGTGGTTCCCTGACTCAAATGGTGCCCTGCTTGGGAGATGCCCAGAACTTTAATCTGCTGGGCTAGAATTTTTGCCTTCTCAAAGGCTTATTGGTCTGACCCCCAGTCTCCTATGTATCCTTCTATTAACAGGAGATCTAAAGAATGGAGGCACTATTCCAGATGAGGAATAAAAGTTCTCCAAAACTCCCAAATCCCCACAAAGGCCTGCATCTCCTTCATGTTCTTAGGGGATAGACAAGCTTGCACCTTATCCATCATAGATAACATCTGGGACAACAGCTTTATAGGGGTGCCTGGGTTTTAAATTTTCTTTGGGTTTTTTTTCCCCCCATCCTCTCCTTCCTAGGTGTTTCAGCCAAGCCTGCAGCATTTCTTGTAGCTAAGGCAAATCTTCCTATGTTGGCATTATATCATCAATGTAATGGGCCCATTTTTACTAGTACTGGGAAGGAAAACAGGGACACGTCTCAGGCTATCATCCATGACATATGGTGGGGCTATGCAGGTAGCCTTAGGGGAGAACTTGAAGGGTCCATTTTTGCTCCTCCCATGTGAAGGCAAATTAACTTTGTGATTCAATGGCCAGGGATATACTGAAAAAGACATTGCATACACCTAGAACTATGGCTAAGGTATCTGAGATGATGGCAATGTTGGGCATAACCTCATGGATGGGGGACACTACCTCTTTTAGTTCCTGGTAGCCCACTATTTTCCTCCATGAGCCATCTGACTTTTTTATAGGCCGTACTGGATATTGAAAGCACTATAGGCAGAGCATACATATCTACTGGGTGCAGTTCTTGGATTTTCTCATATTTTCTGATGCCCCTGAGGCACACTACTGGCTGATAGTCACCACTCTTCCCAGGGGGTGACAGGATTACCAGTTCCCGGTTCGTATTTCCTCTCAGCACTGGTTTGATTATTCTAACCTGGAGGTGAAATTCACTGGAAAAGGTTTGCAGAGTTTGACTTTGTAGGATATCAATGCCTGATATGTTCTTTGGTATTGGAAAGATAAAACCTCATATTCTCCAGAAGGTCAGGGAGAAGAAAGGGTGGAGAATGCCCAGTTTGCAAGGTCAAAAGATATTTCCGAACCATAACTGTTTGTCCTTCACAGCCATAGTCAGCCCTGAGAGGGCCAGGACACTCCTGTGGGTTACCATGTATTAGAGTACGTTCATTTCTATTGTCTACCAGAGCCGTCACCTTGTTTGTTTTTGGAGGAACGGTGAATAGTGAGCTCAACATGAGGCTTCCAGCCCCCCTCAGTCCTGCTGGAGGTGATGTTGGCCTGCATCCTATACCTTAGATGTGGGCATCCACCCGAATAGGAACGTATCCCTAAGGTCTCTGCTGGAGCAAGTGGGGCCTCAGGGAGTGTAGGGGCAGATGGGGCAGGTTTGAACTTTTATTCAGGCTTTAAGGCTTTCTACCAACGAATGCAGTGTTGGGTAGTCGTTCTACCTGCCCTTCAGCCTGGGTTCTGCAGCATTGGGGTCATACCATATTTGCTTCCAGGTTATTTTTACTAGAACCTTCACAGTCTATGGAGATCGCCTTTTGGCTTTCCGAGCTTCCCTTTTATCTCTAGACTTTCCCACAGCTCTTAACTGTTCCTGGGATTTGTCAGTTTCCTCCAGATCAGCAATGGATTTCCTAATGTCATAAATATCCTGTCTCGCAACTGGGTTCAGCATGGTTATCAGTGTTTCATACCTGGTGTTGAGTGTAGACCAGAGTATCTTAGCTTTCATTCTTGCAGTGCATGTGGCCTGATCAGGGCCTTCAACGGCAGGAGTGTAGATGGCCTATCTCATTCCCAGCTCCCTAAGACTTGATGCATCTCCTCTATAGAATGTGAAGGCCCTACACCCTAGGGAGAACTACTCATTGGGTAAAGTCTCCCTGCAGGATAGAATGATCCAATCTATAAGGGAGTGAGTACCTTGAACCCCTTGAGCATTGTGTAGACACTGCTGAATGGCAGGGTGTGTGGTGATGTTGTTCCTCATTTTTTTTTTTTTTTTTTTTTTTTTTGGCCTCCCACCTAGTCAGAGAAATGTATCACCTCCTGTATCCCATAGCTGTGCTAACCTAGCCTGGACACTTCCCCAGGGCTTTTGCAGGAACTTAGCACCTGTGTCAGTAAGCTCAATGGGAGCATATTATCTTATCAGGAATATTTCCAGAACTGGGGGCTGTCCTGCTGGCTGGGGTTGTAGTTGTACTTTTGTTTTCCTTTGCATTAGGAGTCAGGTAGTATGGGACATTTTATCTGTGTCACTGTCAATCTCCAGGACATCCTCCTTTTCATTCTTATCAATCTCCCAGGGATTTCAAGTCTTAGTGTCCCAGTTAGGCTGAGTCACAAGTGCTCAGACCTTGGTCCGCCTTCCTACCTTTGCAAAACAGAACGTTAAGGTCTCTAATTTATTATCCTGCTCCCCCACCTTGTCTGCCAGCCCCGAGGCCAGCTGGTTAATGGACACCCACATACCCTTCTCTAATCTCAGCTCATCTTTTAATTTCCTAACCCAAGCATCAGCCTCTACGTGGGTATCAGTGGCCAGCAGAACTGCCCACAGTAGAGGCCAGCCCATGGTAGCAACCATGAGCTTTCCTTCTCCGCTGTGGTGTGCCATGTGCAAATCAAGCATATTAGAAGGGCTGACGTTTCGGAAGCATCCCTGTACTCACACAATGGTCCACAAGCATCTAACCTGTGGGCCACCTCTCCCCACATAGAAGTTGATGGCCAATTCAGGATTTCCTCCACAGATGCCCCTTTCCCAAGGCCCATTTCTTTGGTCTCCTTGCTGGCTCAACAATTGTTGGTTTGCATGCACCTCAGGGACTTCACAGGTATAACTTGAAATTGGCCCTCATACTCAGAGAAAGATGTCAGCCGCTCCAGGTTAGTAGGTGGCAGTTTTAATAAGCAAAGGGAATTGCATATGAGGTTTGTCTTGAAGGGCAGCAAGACAAGTGGGTCCCAGCACCTGCCTTGATGTCTGCTTGGATACATTATCCTTATTAGAACATCATAGAAGGAAATCACTAAAAGTTTATGGAAGGAAATAAAGGAAATAAAAACTCAGGATGGAATAAGGAAATAATCACAGTTAAATAAATTTAGAAGTGAAAACTAACAATTACACTTACATTTATATTTAATACACTCCGTTAGAGGAAAAGCCCACCCTCTGCAGTGTCGAGCATAATGCCTTTAGTAAGAAACTATTTAATAAATTCATCAATTAAATTTTGAGTTCAATAATGCTTACTAGTTTCAAAACCTCATTTTACTCATTTATTATTAAATTCCTACTTGGAGTAAGCAATTATTTGGGGATAACAATTTGTGTGCTCAGTGATTGTAGTGTAGGAAGGGCTAATCCGTAGTGCAGAGAAAAGCAGGGAAAGGTAGGTAGGATGGAGAGGAAAGAGAAACTAAAACCAAATGTGTTTACACCTCACAACATGAATGAACAAGTAATTTTTTTTTTTTAGAATCTATACTTTATTGCCTTAACGTTGTATTATTGTTTATTTTTGTATTGATTATTTGCATTCTTTCCATGTTTTATCTTTGTGGAATTATGCTGTTTTTAAAATGTTTTGACCTTGTTGTTAAGACTATTTGCCCCCCACCCCCAACTGCCATTAGATACTACCAGCACATTCAATTCAGCACCCACTAGCACTTAGTAGCTGCCCTCAGTCTTCGCAAGACATTAGTGAGATAGAAATGGCTTAGCAAACGCAAGCAACTTAGTGCACTTGGAGGATTGTCATTAAGTCGTCTGTAAATGTCAGTTGCCTTTATAAAATTTATAATTAAAGGGACATTTTAAAGATCATAGGATAAATACTGAATCTCTAGCCTTAGTGCTTCATTTGCCAGCCATGCGGCTTATACCGAGTCATTTAAACTTGTTGATTGCATTATCAGTAAAATAAGGCTAATAGAATCTACCCTGCCTGCCTCACATTCATTTGATGAAAATTCAAACAAACTTTTTGTGATACTTTCAATTTTATCAAATCATGGTAGAGTGTCGAGAACCACTGAACCACTTTCTGAAGTCCCACGGAACAAAGACACAATGCAATCCCACAATGACGTGATCGGGGTACCTGCTGGAAAGCAAAGCAGTTAATTTTGTTTATTAACAGCTCTGTTCAATTCCACCTTCCTGATGATTGATCTCAGATTTCCCATCATTTCCTTGCCCCCTCCTGTATCATAATTCATTGACTGAGTGGAATTACCTCTCTCTGCCTCATAGAATTTTGGACAGAAATTTTATTCAGTGTTAGTAATGCTTTCATTCCCTTATGCAATCCATATTTCAAAAAAAGGCAACTGACAGATTTTTTGGTTTATTCCACAATGTCATATTTCAACGTAAAGGAACTGAAGTTCCATGTCATGTATGAGCTTTCTGGTAATCTTTCACATTACTTTTATTTTAAGGTGGAAACAGTATTCTATTCAAAGACAAAAATCACTACATAACACTGTGTTGGGTATCAGTTTGTATTTACATATTTTAGTATTTCATGAATAAAGAACATCAGCAGGTTATGAAATCTGCATTTTCTTAGGTTGATTTTGTTAAACATATATAATTACCTATGGCAATAATCCTGAGGTCTTAGCAAACTTTGTGGAAATTTTGATTAAAATAATTTTTGTACTGAATGTAAATAGAAATCTTAATGAAGAGAGAAAATAAGATGATTTCATTTTCACCAAAGCTATTATTCCATTATATTTATCCATTTAAAAAAATACTATTTTTATAGCACTTTTAGGGTCCCAGAAAAATTGAGAAGAAGGTACAGATATTTCTAACATACCTGCTGTCCCCACACCTGAATAGCCTCTTCCATTATCATCATTAATCACCAGAGTAGATTTGTCACAACCGAGGAACCTACACTGACACATCATTATTACCAAAGTCAACAGTTTACCTACGAGTTCACTCGTACCTACGAGTTGTACACTCTTTACCCATTTTTTAAAAATATTTTATTTATTTATTTGACAGAGAGAGACAGAGAGAGAGGGAACACAAGCAAGGGGAGTATGAGAGGGAGAAGCAGGCTTCCCGCTGAGCAGGGAGCCCGATGCAGGGCTTGATCCCAGGACCCTGGGATCATGACCTGAGCCAAAGGCAGACCTTAATGGCTGAGCCACCCAGGGATCTGTATTTACCCATTTTTGAAGCCAGAATACTTTGAAAATTCTATTAAGATTTTACTGCTATATTTTATATATCTCTTAGTTCTAATTCTGACTTTAATAATTTGAGGATGAAGAAGTAGGCAATGCTCACAACAGTCCTCAATAATATTAAATTCTGTGTTAGTGTCTATGACACTGACACGTTGTAAATAATTGTATCTTTTTGTTCAAGTTTTACCTGGTATTAAGTTCAGTTTCCAACCTGAAGTCTGCCACAGAAACTATATACATTTGCAAGCCCTGAAACTGAATATGAATTCTTAAAAGCAAAGAATAAAAAGGCATACACCACTGCCTCATCGCTCACTATTCCTTTTTTAAAAAGATGTATTTGATTATTATTTGAGAGTAAGAGAGTGGGAAGGAGGGGCAGAAGGAGAGGGAGAGAGAATCTTAAGCAGAATCCCCTGGAGTCTGGAGCCCGATGTGGGGCTTGATCTCAAGACCCCGAGATGGTGACCTGAGCTGAAATCAAGAGTCAGGTGCTTACGGGCGCCTGGGTGGCTCAGTTGTTAAGTGTCTGCCTTCTGCTCAGGTCACGATCCCAGGGTCCTGGAATAGGCTCCCTGCTCAGCGGGAAGCCTGCTTCTCCCTCTTCCACTCCCCCTGCTTGTGTTCCCTCTCTCACTGTGTCTCTCTCTGTCAAATAAATAAAATCTCAAAAAAAAAAAAAAAAGATTCAGGTGCTTAACCAACTAAGCCACCCAGGCACCCCCTTCTGTTTCCTATTGCAAAAGTCATTTACATCATAGTTCATTCTGTTTATTACACTTAATGTTTCAAACTATAACCTTAGGGTGTATTAGTGCTCTAGACATAAATAAGACTCCTTCTTAAAAATACATATTTAATGTATTTTAATATTTTTATTATTTTAAGTTAGTTGGTCAATTGTGGGTAGTAATGAAAGAAAAGTTGAAGTAGTTAAAATTCCTTAGCAAAGTAGGCAAGTGAGTGCATATGATTTGAGTAGTAGGAGTTGGGGTAAGAGTGATATCTATGTATTACCAAGTAAAGATCAGAACCACCTATAAAGTTACAGTATATCGCCACACGTGAACATGTATTATTTCGTTTTATAATATGTGCCTGGTACGTAGCAGGTTTTCAAATATTATCAACCAAATGTATAAATAGCTGAATATAATCATGCCGAGTATTTGGCAGAGGGTGTGTTTAGAAGTTGACCTACATTTTCACCTTTTTCAAAAAAATCTCATTTCTACAAAGTGCAGAATCTGACCAAAGAATACATCAGTTCATTATGACATACTGACTTTAAAAGATATTATCGATGACTTCACTTACAAGCATTTTTAATTTGGTTATGTATTCTTTTTTTAAAATAGGAAAGATTTTATTACTCAAAT
The DNA here is from genome assembly GCF_024610735.1 of Ursus americanus. Lineage (NCBI taxonomy): Eukaryota > Metazoa > Chordata > Mammalia > Carnivora > Ursidae > Ursus > Ursus americanus. The sequence continues at coordinate 26,906,557 of NC_142139.1, forward strand.
AAAAGTGACATGGCACGTAACACCTATGAAACGGCATAGCCCCCATGCTCACGGGGGCATAGCAGACTTTAAGATATGCTTTTATATGTATTAAGTTATAATCTCTGTTGATGAAGAAATTTCGTCCCACTAACAATCTTTCTACATATCACTGATTTGAGGAAAATGAAGAAATTACTGGGAAATATACTTAACGGAGAGATTTTATTTCCCACTTAGTTATCATTTTCTTTTCCTTTTCTTTCTTTTTCTAAATATTCATAACAGATTAAGGTATGATTCATGAATAAAATAAAATAATGCCCCTAATAAAATGTGAGGTTTTTTTTTCAAGAGTCAAAATATTCCTTTGGAATTTATAAGCATGTAATGTTATAATATCAAATATGAACAATGTGTATGATTCTAAGTTATGGTGTATTCATACTCACTATTCAGAAAAATAACAAAATACGTTAAGCAATTAAATTTTTCATTTAGGATTTAAAATTAAACATCAGAGACACCTGAGATTTCCAATGCTCTTAAGTTCTTCTCTTTCACGTAGTATTAAATATTGCCTTTTTTTAATGTAAAGGTTCCCGAGACTTGTGGTGTACATTTAAATAATTTCTCCTCTATCCATGGGTTGTATTCTTGCTTTATAGTCCAGTACAGAGCTGTCATACAATAGCTTTTTCAAAATCTTCTGCTCCTTGATATGTAGAATGGTTAGCAGGCTCTTGATATAATTTAAGGAGCCAATGAAATGTTGTCAGTGCCAAATATCTGCTCCCTGGGTGATATGACAGTTCACTGGGAACCGTTTATAGTGCCTTAACTTTCCAATATTAGCATCCTTTTGGAGTAGCAAATATGTCACGGATGAGGTTTGATATAACTTCTCACTGACACATTACTAAGAAATCAGGTCAGTAGCTTCCTGTTTTGCAGTTTTAAGAAAAAGGGAAGAAAAGTTTTAAGATTTCCAAGACTGTTGAATAAGGCTGGTACTGAACTCTAGTGTAAGGGCTGCGGCAGCATTGTAATCTAAAACGCTGAAACCCTCTACGTCTCTGAAGTATGCAAGATGTTTCTACCTGATAGGAAGCATCTGTTTTAGCTAAATCAAGGAAATGGGCTTAATTCTCTGGTGGTAAAAAAACAAAACACAACAGCAAAAGCAAGAGCAAAGCCCACCAGTTTGTTCCTTGTATTTATGATTCTGTCTCTTTTTGTTTCTTGGTTTGTTTCGGTTTGTATTTTAGATTCCGTGTAAAAGCAAAATTACACGGTATTTGTCTTTCTCTGTCTGGCTTACTTCACTTGGCATAATATCCCCGAGGTCCATCCATGTTCGTGGCGAGATAACGATAGGCATAGAACGGTCGAATCACTATAATGTACACCTGAAACTAATACAAAATTTTATGTCAAGTATACACCAACAAAAAAAGGAGCAAGAAACAAAACAAAACAAACAAAATACTTATATTGGTCAGCTAAACTAAGTAGAACTATTCTTAATGCCCAAGTCTTAATAAATAATGATTATGCATTTGAGAACAGCTTCTGATAGATTTACAGAGGCAGAGAAACAGTGCATGTGGCCCAGCTAAAATGTCCTTGTGCTCCAAGAGAAACAAGAACGTTTTGTTTCCTTGTTTCCTCTTTATGTTTACAAGGCAAAATGTAGATAAACTACAAAATGCACTCTGTTTGTTTTTTCGCATAGAATGATTCTTTATATCCAAGTACTTAATTCCCTCATGTTAGCACTTATGTTTAATCCAGAGGAAATGATCTACAGAATTTGACCAACACAAAGGCAATGAGCTACTCACATAAGAAAGCCTGTACTTTGTTTAAAAAAAAAAAAAAAAGCCTGTACTTTAGCAAAACTGCAATTCTTACTGGATTAGTCTAAATAGGTTTGGGCACAAAAAAACTAAAAAATTATAATGCTTTCAGAAATAACCTGCTTTTCCAAATAAGAATGTTTTATAGGCTCCTATTTTGATTAGAATACGTTAAAGTGAAAATTTTTTACATTTCACTGTTTTATATGTGAGATTATACAATTTTGGAGCTTATTTTTATCTATACTGTGTTGATACTGAATATTTCAGAATATTGAAGAGAATATAGCACTCTAAGTGATATTATTGGGATAGAGTCACACACACGCATCCATATGAAATTAGGCATAAGTATATTTCATTTCCGTGCAGTATATATAATATATGTAATATTATGTATATATAATCTTAACCATATTTATATGGCATGTATTATAATTTCATTTCCAAGAATAAAATTTTAAAAATCATAATGTTAATGTTAATAAATTTGACTACAAAAAACCCAAAACTTTCTGTTAGTCTTTCTATGCAACAAGACATTAATAGAAGTCAAAATACAACATGAAAAAAAATTACAATAAATCAACAAAGTATAATAGCCTTAAGATGAAATACTTACTCAAATTGACGACCAAGTCACTAGGACTTTACTAGAAAAATAAGCAGAATTAAAAATTGCTAATAGAATATTTTTAAACTATTGGTTTTTTAATTTGAAATTACATAGAATCTAATGATTCTGACAAAAGAACATTACACTGAATGGAAATTATCTCTACACTGAATGGAAATTATTAGAGCAGAAATTTGGGGAAGAATTTCAGCCGTATATATCAAAAGTCATGAGAATGTTTAAAATGCATGTTCCAGTGATTTCATTTTCAGCACTTTATATAGTCATAAAATGCGTACTAAAATATTTCCTTGAGCACTCGTGTGCATTATTTATTTACAGCAAAACAAAGAATCACGATTATTTTCAGTGAGTAATTACTATGTCCTTGGTACTCTTCTAAGTGATTTAAATATGTTAACTCACTTAATACTCACAACAACACTTCTCTATTTCAAACCTGAGAAAAGTAAATTCCAAACAGGGGAGATAACCTGACTTGGAAGTTCTAGGACATGAAGTCTAGCTGCCTGGCTCACGTGATGCAAACGCCCAACAGTTACGCAATGCTGCCTCTCAACTAGGGGATGTTGCTGTGTCAACATATAAAAGCTTTTATACTGGGGATATAACATACAGCACGGTGACTGTAGTTACCATTACTGTGTTGTGTATTTGAAAGTTGTGCTGAGCCAATCTTAAGGGTTCTCATCACAAGAAAAAAAAATGTATGACGATGTATGGTGACAGATAATAACTAGATTTATTGTGATCACTTTGCAGTGTATGCAAATAACAAATCATTACGTTTTACACCTGAAACTAATATAAGGTTATATGTCAATTATACCTCAATTACAAAACAAACTTCTATATAAGAATAGCCTATATAAAATACTTAGCAACAAGCATGGCGACAAATAAATTATTATTTATTGTTATTACTAAATGCTAGTTATTATTATCATCATTATAATTTTTGCTAGGCCATTGAAATAATGTTTCCCAACAATATTTGTTATCAGAAAGCTTCTGAAGATACTATTAAGAAGATCTGGTTATAGAATTATGCATAGATGTGATTTTGTATCTACATTCTACATCATACTACATTTTCTACATTATATATTTTTAAAAATTTTGAATAATGGGTTAAGAGTACCTCCATACAGAGTCCATATTATGGACTCTGGGAAACAAACTGAGGGCTTCAGAGGGACGGGGGTGGGGGATTGGGATAGGCTGGTGATGGGTAGTAAGGAGGGCACGTATTACATGGTGCACTGGGTGTTACACACAAGTAATGAATCATCGAACTTTACATCAAAAACCAGGGATGTACTCTACGGTGACTAACATAATATAATAAAAAAATTATTAAAAAAAGAAAGAAAAAAAAGAGAACCTCCATACCAAGAAGATTAAACAAAATAATTTAATTATATATGATAAAAATAAATTGTGACAGGCGTTGGAACTTTTAGGACTTCCAAAAACAGGCAGGCCATAATGAAACTGGACCAAAAAGGAAGGGCCCCTCCTGATTTAGTTTCCTTCCAAATCTACATAAATATAATTGTGATCTACATCCATAAATGTGTCATGTTTCCTTCACGAGCTGCTTCACTACATTTTTCCCCTTAAGGAATCATGAAGAAAAAAAATAAATAAATAAAGGACTTGTTTACGTCATGAATAGAATTGGTTTTTCCATGACATCCATGCCAGTTCAATAAGGAAAGAAATTTCTAATTGGTTGCATGGGAATGGTTTTTGGCAGAAATTCACATAAGAGTTGTATTGCACTGATAGAAAAAATAGCATTTAATTTCAATGGTTATACATATGTCAGTGATTGTTTCTGTTCTTTCCTGACCATCCAGAAGGACACTTGGCTCAGACTCTTCTAGATTTGGAGAGAAAAAAACAAAACAAAACAACAGTAAAAAAAACCCTTCACTTTTCTCTCAATGTTGTTAGTACACCAAATTATAGCTAGTTGCACCCAGCAAGAGTGCCATCTTGACTAACATCTATGGGGAAAATATCTCTTACGTGGCATCTCTTTCACAGAAGGTAAAAGAAATGTCATTCTGAAGTCACCACACACATCTATGTATATAGGAAACATCTCTGTAGCATCAAATTCTGCTCTTGGCACAACACAGCAAAGTTATTTTTCCTTTTTTTTTTTTTTTAAGATTTTTATTTATTCATTTGACAGAGAGAGAGACAGCCAGTGAGAGAAGGAACACAAACAGGGGGAGTGGGAGAGGAAGAAGCAGGCTCCCAGCGGAGGAGCCGGATGCGGGTCTAGATCCCAGGACTCTGGGATCACGCCCTGAGCTGAAGGCAGACGCTTACCGACTGAGCCACCCAGGCGCCCCTATTTTTCCAGTATGAATAACATATTTTCTATTTCCTAATTAAATGAGCTTTAAAAGTTACCACCTATGCTATTTCTCTGGGATATATTTGCATACGTGTGTCTGTGCTTGTGTGCTTTTGCGTGTATAAATTCTTCCTACAGGAAAATGTGACTTCATTGGAATCATTAGAACTGGGTTCTGTGTTATTTTCCCAAAATACCTCTCAGAAAATAACAAAATGTTCCTTAGCTTTAAGTTCATCTAATTAATATATTTGAATTAAAGCTCTCTTATTGTAAAGGAATATTGAAATTGTTTTTCCTACTTAAATATTAAGGTTTGAATTAAAATGGGTAACTTTCATTTTTTGACGTAACTTCAAATATGTCAAAAGCCATATTGAATTGACAGTATTAGAATAATGATATTGTATTATAAAAATGGATTTTGGTAAGCATATTTGTAATGAAATATTTGTTTTTCCAAGAAAAATCAGTGGATCTGAAATTAGAACCATAGACTATTTCTACTTTTCCTCATGTTTAATTACACTTACCATTGATACTTGATTTCCATATTCTTATTTTCAGTTAATGAATAGAAAGGAGAAAATTATTTCCATTATGAAAGCACCTGTATTTTTATGCAATTGATTTCATACCTCTTAACTTAAATTTACTTATATAGAAAACAAAGAGGAAATGATTTTCTAGCATTGTATTTTCAGGTGTTAAGAACAAAATCAATTTAATGAACACTGCCTATGTTTTCAGTACATTATAAAAATATCAATATGATATTTTATTTAAAGGACATAAACAACAAGGCCTATATATATTACATTACTATATTTGTTCCTGAAGGCATTAATAAAATAACTGGGAAATACTAGAAAATGACATTTTTATTTATCTTTGTCTTTGGTACTTTCTAGACCTAAAGAATTTAATGGTGTGTGCATGTTTCTGAAATCTCTGTTTTTCAGTTTCTTCATGGTTGGTGGAAAATTTACTTAATAAGTTGTTTCAAGAATTAGATAACATAAAACTTTAAAAGACATGAAACAATGGATGGTAGATGTTAAACATTCAATAACTGTTAATAACAACAACAGTACTGACTGTTGATGGTGCCGTTATGCTGCTATGCCCTCTCCTTTTCAATACAAATGGCATCTGAATTGGACATACTGAATACGATATTACTAGCTTTGTGATAGGTCATAATCTCTCCCAGTCTCTGTGATGATAAAGATGGTAAACACACCTTCCTCGGAAGAAGATTGCAACAGTGCTTAGTATAATGACTTGAAATGCGTCATCACTCACAGGAATATTCACGTATTAGATGTCCACTTTTTTTTTTTTTTTAAGATTTTATTTATTCATTCGACAGAGATCGAGACAGACAGCCAGCGAGAGAGGGAACACAAGCAGGGGGAGTGGGAGAGGAAGAGGCAGGCTCATAGCGGAGGAGCCTGATGTGGGGCTCGATCCCATACACCAGGATCACACCCTGAGCCGAAGGCAGACACTTAACCGCTGTGCCACCCAGGCGCCCCCCTGATGTCCACTTTTTAAATACATTTGGGGGAACTAGTGGTACAAGTTTGGAAGACAAAGCTCCCATCCTCACGGCTTTCATATTCTGATGGATAATGTAATGTTTTAACAGGTGAATACAATACTGTGTTACTACTCATTAACAGACACTCCAACAAAATGCTGAGGAAGCTCAAAAGTTGGAATTAGGTGCTTGGTAAATGAGGGAAATTTTATAACATTCATAAAAGGGATGCCATTGGACCTGCAAAGCGATGAATGAAAGCGTTAGCAGGTGAAGAGGAGTGGGTTGTGCGAACAAGTAGGATGATGAGCATGTCACACATGATTATGTAATCATGAGAAAATCAGGATTAAACTTAATTGAACGACAAGCCTTGAGACGCCTGTTGGAGCCAGAAATCTTACACACACACATTCACACACATAACACAAAAGATGAATGCATGTCGCTTTAATGCATACTGTCACATACTTAAGAGTGTTTTTCTACATTTGACATAATGAAATTTCATAATGAGTGGTCAAGGTCCACTGACTCTCCTGCTGCACCTGTCTTCCATCCTCTGATTTCATGTAAGTATCAGTGTACGTTCAAATTGTAGTTAATTGACTGCTAAGCACAACTTGCTCTGGTTGAGGATAGAAAGAGTTTGATTTCATACATATCGATAAAAGCTTGAAATGAGATAAGAATCTCAGTGCTCAAGTTCAGAACCTCCTTATTTTTTTAATTAAAAAAAGAATTTTCCATTTTAAATCCCCTTACTTTCCAAACGTATGATAAAGTTCATCTTAGTCATTCTTGATATAAGCTGCTCTCTGCAGGATACGGTAAAGAGGTGGAGTCCTAAGTAATCCGGAGGTTCAGGTGTGCCTGGTAAGGGGGCAGGGTTGTATGAGGGTAGGTTGGGTGGGGGAGAGCCTCACAACTCATGGATGTTTGGTCTATGTTAGTTAAAAGTGCTGTTATCCACACAGTGATTTCAACTCCAAAAGTTTTTGTCTAGCACATTCAGGATGAGGAGGTCTTTGAATTTGCCAGTGTTCATTTGGCTTTAACTTTTTAGTCCTGCTGCCTCCAACCAGCGTTTTGTAGAAATGCAGATCAGTTACTATGACACACAAACTTTTAAAAAGATGAACCACGAGAGACTATGGACTCTGGGAAACAAACTGAGGAGTTTAGTGGGGAGGGGGCTGGGGGGATGGGCTAGCCCGGTGATGGGTAGTAAGGAGGGCACGTATTGCATGGTGCACTGGGTGTTATACGCAAATAATGAATCATGGAACATTACATCAAAAACTAATGATGTACTGCATAGTGACTAACATATCATAATAAAAAAAAAGAAAACTGAAAAAAGAAAGATTTTTTAAAGCAATTTTATGTTTGCTAAAAAATTGAACAACTTGAGCATATTGTAGATATTTCTGATATACCTCCTCAAACTTTCCCCTTTCCCATTCCCTCTATTATTACCTTGTTGCATTATTGTATCACATTTGTTCCAATTGATGAGCCAACATTGATACAATATTATCAACTATAGTTCATAGTTTACATTGGGTATCACTGTGTGTTGTACATTCTGTAGGTTTTGAAAATACATAATGACAGGTGACTACCATTACAGCATCATACAGAATAGTTTCATGCTCTAAATATCCCATGCCTCGTCTAATCATCCCTTCCTCCCTCCCTCCCTCCCCCGACGCTGAACCCCTGGCAACCACTGATTTTTTTTTTTTTTACTGTGTCCACAGTTTTGCTTTTTTCAGAATGTCATAGAGTTGAAAGACACAGTATGTAGCCTTTTCAGATTAGCTTCTTTCAATTAATAAGATGTATTTAAGATTCCTTCCTGTTCTTTTATGGTTAAATAGCTCTCTTTTTAAATCACTGAATAATCTTCCATTGTATGGATGTACCTTGGTTTGTTTATCCATTTATCTATTGATGGACATCTTGGCTGATTCTAAGTTTGGGCAATTACGAATAAAGCTGTTATAAACATCAGCATACTGGATTTTGTATGAACATGTTTTCAATTTATTGGGGTAAATACAAAGAAGTACAACTGGCCTATCATTTACCAAATCTTCATTCTTAAACAGTTACAATGCTGCAATGGTGAATCAGACAAGAATTCTTATGGCTGGCCCAGGAAAATCAAGGGAGAAGACTGCTCTGTGCCATATTTAGGACCTACCCTTATACAGCTCACTCTCACATCCTTTTCTCACATACCAAACCTTTGTGAATTATGCATGCATAAAAATGACATCAATAATATGCAATGTTTAATTAAGATTTACCATATTAACTCTATGTATACTTAATTATTGTACAATATCTTCCAAATTTGATTTTTGTAGTAAACCAGGAATCTGAGAGTGTGTATTAATTTTTTAAGACTTTTTAATATTGTGATCTTCTTCACCTGATTCGTAAAACTCACATTCAGACACAATCTGCCTTGGTTATCTTCAGTTTTCACATTGGCCTCCTTATCCTTTTTAAAATCTAGATGTCCTTTGCTTTATAATAATAAAGACTTGTCCAGGAAGCTCCTCTGTTTTTCCTTTTACCCAATATATACGAACCTCATAAACCAATGAAACTCTTACGATGCTGTCAGAAGTAATACACCCTTCAGTGTCTTCTCTGATTTGATTCTTGCTATGCTTGTTTAAGTTTCTGATAGGCATCAGTGGTGTCCACCAAAAGAAAAGCGCATGTATCTCTCAATATGAGGTACTTTCCATGTGCTACAAACATTACGTCCTGATCTTCTTAAAAGTTTTGCGTATTTTACCCTTACTAGTCTCTAACGTAGCGGGCCTCTAGCTAGTTACTGGGAAAGGGGTGGGCCTTAGAGTATGTCCAGCAGAGTGGTTATATAAGGATGGCCCTTCTCCAGTTCACCAAGGGGTGTGCTGTAGGGAAGAGTGGAACACTTTTAAACTTGCATTTTCTGAAAGGCAACCTGTAAGGATTTCCTCAAATCAAAGAAACAGGGAACACTGATGAAGGAAGAAGTTCTATGCTGAGAGGTTGAGATTACCATTGGGTGTTGTCCTGAAAGTCTAGTGAATTGTTCCCTTGCACCACACAAAGCAGAGAAGCTTCAACACAGACACTGAGAACTGTGCGATGTGAAGACACACAATTGCTTCTCTCAGTCTTTTTTCTTTTCTTTTTTTTTAATTTAAGAAAGAGAGCAGCAAGGAGGGTCAGAGAGAGAGGGAGAAAATATCTTTTTATTTTTTTAAAGATTTTATTTATTTATTCGACAGAGATAGAGACAGCCAGCGAGAGAGGGAACACAAGCAGGGGGAGTGGGAGAGGAAGAAACAGGCTCATAGTGGAAGAGCCTGATGTGGGGCTCGATCCCATAATGCCGGGATCACGCCCTGAGCCGAAGGCAGATGCTTAACCGCTGTGACACCCAGGCGCCCCGGAGAAAGAATATCTTAAGCAGGCTCCATGCCCAGTGCAGAGCTGGACATGGGGCTGGATCTCACCACCCTGAGAACATGATCTGAGCCGAAATCAAGTGTGGGTGCTTAACTGGCTGAGCCACCCAGACGCCCAGAATGTCATTTCTTTGCACACTCTAATAATAAAAGAATATTCTCCAGCTTTAAAGATAACCTGTGTGTGTGCACTCAACCTTCCTTAAAATTCTTTTCCTTGGGTAACCAAATATCCCGGAAAACAGTGGCAGATTCATTCTGCCTGGCTCAATGAAAGTAAACAATGGGATCCCTGTCTTTGGTTGGGTGTAGCCTTGCGATTTTGACTTAGGGTTGCTAAAGCGGAACAATTTACTGTATTCCACTTTTATCCTTGGGCCTCTCTTTTTCTGAACTTGTTCTCAGGGTATAATTTGAGTAAGAGTCCATGGAGCTAGTGAACTTTTTATACTGGGTTTTCTTTCTCTAAATTGTCTGGTGTGGTTATAAATATTGTCTTTAATTTAAAAACAAATTTAATTTTATTTTATTAAACTGGATAGGAAGTACAAATATGTTTGCTATGCCTTAATGTTTTTCGTATGTCTTATTTCATAAAAAATATTTTTGAAATAATTTTAAAGCAAACTTATTTCACTACTTGATGTATTTATAGTACAAAAAGCATTTTCCCAGTTTTATTGAGAAATAATTGGTATATATCACTGCATAAGTTTAAGGTATACAGCGTGATGGTTTGATTAATATTTATAATAATATATTAATACATTTTATTATTATATATGATATATTAATATATTATAGTATATAATATAATTCTTTGATTAATATAATTATATAAATAATATAATTATATAATTTATATTTATATATTATAAATAATTTTATTAACATAGTATAATATACAATATAATTAACATATATTATGAAATGATTATTTCATTATATTATTATTCATTATATTATTGGTATATATTGTGAAATGATTATTTCAATAAGTTCAGCTAATATCCATTATCTCATATAGATAGAATTAAAATAAAAGAAAGAAGGAAAGAGAAAACAGAGAAAAAAGTAGGATTTCCTCTCTTAACAATTTTCCTATATATCTGTTGTACATTAAATCCCTAGCACTGGAAATTTGTACATTTGTCTATCTTCCTCTAATTTTCCTTTCCCCAGCCTTCTGCCTCTGGTTAATCCATGTCTGATCTTGTCCTATGAGTTGTTTTTGTTTGTTTGTTTTTAGATTCCACATATAAATGAGATCAGGCAGTATTTGTCTTTCTCTGTCTGACTTATTTCACTTAGCATAATGCCTTCAAGTTCCAACCATCTTGTCACAAATGGTAGAATTTCCTCATTTTTTGTGACTGAATAATATTCCTCTGTGTGTGTGTGTGTGTGTGTGTGTGTGTGTGTGTGTGTGTGTATCTCACAACTTCTTTATCCAATCATCTGATTGATGGACACTTAGGTTATTTCCATGTCTTGACTATCATAAATAATGCTGCTATGAACAGGGGGTTACAGGTATCTTTTCAAGTTAGTGTATTTATTTCCTTTGGTTATATTCCCAGAAGCGGCATTGCTGGATATTATGACAGTTCTATTTTTAATTTTTTGAGAATTCTCCATATTGTTTTTCATAGTGACTGTACCAAGGTAATAAACTTCTGCACAGCAAAAGAAATCATTAACAAAGTGAAAAGATACCTATGGAATAAGAAAAAAAATATTTTCAAACCATGTATCTGGTAAGGGTTTAATATCAAAAATATATAAAGAATTAACAAGGGATCCTGTGTGGCTTAGTCTGTTAAGCATCTGCCTTTGGTTCAGGTCATGATCTCAGGGGTCCTGGGATCCAGCCCCACATTGGCTCTCTGCTCAGTGGAGAATCTGCTTCTGCCTCTCACTCTCCCTCTTTTCCTCTCTCTCTCTCAAATAAATAAATAAAATAAATAAAATATTTTAAAAAAAGAATTTACATAATTTCATAGTAAAAACCCCCAAAAAACATAATTTAAAAAATAGCCAAAGGACCTGAATAGACATTTTTCCAAAGAAATTATACAAAAGGCCAACAGGTACATGAAAAGATGTTTAACATCTTTAGTTACTAGGGAACTGCAAATTAAAATTATAATAAGATATTGCTTCACACCTGTTAGAAGGGACATCATAAAAAGACAAGAAATAAATGGGCACGGAGAGAAGGAAACCTTTATGCACTGTTCATAGGATTGTAATTGTAAATATTTTAATAGAAATTTAGGAAGAGAAATGCCAGAAACATCAATTCTGTTAACCTATAGTAGGGTGACCTGATCCATCCCTTTATTTTTATCTTCTGTGTTATACACAATACATGATAATGATAAAGAAAATTTAAAAATAATATTAAATCAATTATAGAAGTTACATTATCTTTCTAAAAATTTTAAGTCTTTACATTCTCACGACAACAAAAACTTACTTAACCTTTTAATATTACTTTTTGAAATTTAATGAGATATTTTCTTCTCATGGATCAAAATCTTTCATAATGTAATCTGAAAATGATGCTTCTAAGTCCGCATGCACTCGTAAGAAACACGCTAATTTCAAGGATGCTACGTGTAGTATGTATGTATAAAGGAAGAAAAATGAACAAAACATAGATACTATAAGAGAGAGACGATTTTGAATTCTCCTCAAATGTTTTTTTTTTTTTCTCCTAAATGTTTCTCCTAAAATGTTTTTGCCAATTTTAATTTCCAGGAAAATCATTTGTGATTAATTGAATGATCCTAAAGCATAGTACTTCATGTTCAATACTTGGATTAGTATAGAACTACAAGCATTTTTTTAAAGATTCATTTACTTTATGAGCAGGAGGGGCAGAGGGAGAGGGAGAGAGAATCTCAAGCAGACTCCATGCTGAGCACAGAGCCCCATGTGGGACTCAATCCCTATGACACTGAGATCACAACCTGAGCTGAACCCAGGAGTTGGACACTCAACCAGCTGCACACCCAGGCACCCCCAAGCATGCCTTTTAAAAAAAACATCTAAAGATACATTGTTTATAAGTAATTGGATATTCAAGCAAGTTTTAAAAATCTTAACTTGAGAAATAAAAACAATAATTTATATTCTTGCATTATTGTGATTATTACAATTACCTGAGTTTGATAAAATTCTCTCTTCTGTCTTCTCTTTAAGATACAGCTAGGCTCGGGGCGCCTGGGTGGCACAGTGGTTAAGCGTCTGCCTTCGGCTCAGGGCGTGATCCCGGCGTTATGGGATCGAGCCCCACATCAGGCTCCTCCGCTATGAGCCTGATTCTTCCTCTCCCACTCCCCCTGCTTGTGTTCCCTCTCTCGCTGGCTGTCTCTCTCTCTGTCAAATAAATAAATAAAATCTTTTAAAAAAAGAAAAAGATACAGCTGGGCTCAAATTAAACCTGCAAAGTACAATTTTAGAATTGTAGGTGGTACAGTGTAGTAGATAAGAACACAGCCTGTGAAGCCATAGTACCTGAGTTTATAGTTGATCTCTGTCACTTACTACGTATGGGACTTTAAATGACCACTCCAACAATGGGCAATTGTATTTTACATGCATTCCACATAATGTGGAGTTGGTTTATATCCCATTGTTATAGACCGCGCAAATTGAGGGTGCATAAGCTATAGAACCAAATGGCTGAAAACACCACCACCCCATTCCAAAGCCTTATTACCTAACTTGGCATCTCTAAGAGATAAAATGGAATTTTATCTTGTTTATTTTATCATTCTATGTTTTGGATGAAGAAACAGAACTTCCTTCAAATGATGAAGTGGGCACTGGGGGAAGAAACGGACAGGGACATATATAAAGGAAATTGGGATGTTTGAAGTATCTGATTTCCAACGAGTACCACAGTGCAATCTTTTAGCTCATGTAGAGGAAGAAGCTGCCGTTTGAACTGACATTTTGAAAAAGCACGGTTGTAAGAACCTTTTCATAAAATAGTCTTATTTTTGCCTTTTTAAAATTTACTCAGTAGGTATCAGATTTGCCCAGCTGATGAATGAAATCTTAGGTGCCTCTTATGAATTTTCCTGTTCATAAGCCAAAACATACCAATAATAGCAACAACAAAACACTACGGCTACTTTGCAAAACAATTACAATATTAAAATATTAAGAATTCCAAATCTGATTTAAAATGGACCCTCCTGCCCTCAGCCCAACCAGGCACGTTGTAGGGAAGAAACCTACTGCCAGGGAAGACTACGTGATTCGCTTCTTCTCTATCTTTCTCTTGCACAGTGTTGCTCTTTCTGTTAATAGAAGATTCTGACCATTCTTGGGTTGGCATGTAGGAAGAAGGAGAGCAAACTGAGCCAATAAATGTCTTACCTGGTTGATACTGCTATGAACCGGGGGCACAGTTTTAGCATCAGTACTCACTGGACTTGGAGTGTTCATTTAAACTTTCTTGCTTCACTCGCTATTCCACCTCACTGGCAATATCTAATTTATAATTTCCTTGAGGAAGATGAGTACGTATCTATTCTGGCTGCCCACTCATTACTGCACCAGCCCCTAGGAATCCAGGCGTGTATCTGCTTCTTTTTGTTATGATTTGTTCACACTTAACGGTGGTTCTGTTGGAGAGGTTCAAAAACAACACAGTCAGTTTTGAGTGTGTGTTACAGCCTACCTCCTGTCCAGGGGAAGACCTCACGCATTTTAGCTCTAACTGAAAATCCAGCTATTCCTAACTATACTAGTTTGTTCTTCTCTTACCATTTTGATTATTATTCATGAATTAGATACCAATTCACTTTGTCCTCTAAACCTCATTGTATTTTATTGAGCTCTTCAAGTGATCTCTATAAGAAACTTCTCTTTTGTGTGAAGATGAGTCTTACCAGTGGGGAAGGATAAGGTTTCATAGCACCAATCTATTTAAAGAAATCTTCTTCAAAAATCCTCTTTATATGCCCTCATTCTTTTGTGTTATAGAAACAATTCAGGATTTTCGTGAAAATATGAGTAGTCACATTTTATAACTCTTGCAATATCCTACTGGCCGCATAATTCAACCCTATCCATTGTGAGAGCAGGGAGCCCGATGCGGGACTCTATCCCAGGACCCTGGGATCATGACCAGGGCCAAAGGCAGATGCTTAACCAACTGAGCCATCCAGATGTCCCTGTCAGGATATTTTTCATTACTGATTCAATTCCTTTGCTGCACACTGGGAAGGGGCAGCCATTGGGAGCCATCTCAGAAGAAAGCTACTGCACTGTCCCTCAACCGCCAATGATTTATGTGCAAAATACGCTCCATATAACCATACTTGCCTTTTCCCAAGCCTTGAAAAGTCTCATCCCATAAAAGTTCTAGAATCTTATCATCCCCATTTGGTTTTCGGGATAGCCCTTCTAGTAGAATTCCTCTCAATCTTAAAACCTGTGAATTAAAGAGACAACTTCTCTGTCTTCCCCAGTATACATACAATATAAGCTAATGAAACAGTCCTAGGATACCATTACAGACATTTCCTTGTAAAGGGGTGTGAGTGGTGAGAGGCACACAGGAATTACAGCATCTTCACGTTTCTGAAATCCTGCCAGGCAAATGTTGAAATGTCCTCTTTCAGGACTCAGTCATATACATACCACGGACTAATTCTCCATGATTCTTGGCTTTGCTCTCTGGATTTCAGAATTCCAGATTTCACCGCGAGCCATCCTTCCTATTCTAGCAACATAGCCTATATTTGCACCTGAGTCATTTTCTCAACCTACTTTCTGTAAAGTTTAGATTTCTGAAGACCTCTTTTCAGTTTTCACTCTCTTTCAGTCAAAGCTGGCACAGTTCTTGCTAATGCAATTCTGTTAAAAATTTATTCATTTATTTTTCCTATTGATCTGGGGCAGTTTTTTACATATTCTGAGTACAAGCCTCATATTAGTTTACATGTTACAAATATCTTACTCCACTACATGATTTGCCTTTTTGATCATGTATATATTATATACTGATCATATATATGTATATATATAATACCTATGCAGTAGTATTCATAATTATATATAAGTATGTAGGTGTATTATACATATATATGCAGTAGTATTGCATATGTAGTTATATATGTGTATGTATATATACATATATGTGTATATATATATGTATATAAGTGATTGTGATTCACTCATTGTGATATATCACTTTTTAAGTTCTATTTAAGAATCTTTGATTGGAGGAGTTGATATTCTCCTATATAATCTGGAGACTTTATTGTGTTCCAAATCACTTTTTGATCGAAAATCCCCCTGAAGTGGATTAGAAGTCGCTAGTGTCTTTTTTCACAAATACACTCAAACCCCACAGACACATGCCATGTCCTTCCAAGGTTTCTCTCAGGAAGCTATTTTCAGCAGTGAAAGCGGTGTGAAGGTAGCCTTGAAGATTCTGTAGATAAGGAAGCTTCTGGCAGGGGGTAAGATCTCAATACCTCTATTCTCTATGAATTACACGTTTGAGGTCCCCTGGCTTTTCTGCATGGGAGTAGCTTTCCAAGTGCGTCCTCCCAAAAGTGACACTCGGCTGTGACTCCCGCTCTCCCTCCCAGCCATCCTCTGTGAAGTGTGGCTGTGAGCACTGGAGAGCCAGAGTTGCGGAGAAGTGGTCATAGATATAAATTCTGTTGTCTCCTTGCTAATTCTTAAGGGTCTTCTTTAGAAGTGGGTGCACATCACCTCTTGCTGTTAGCTATGGGTCCTAATTTCCACAGCAGAAGTTCTACTCTGCCTGGGGTTTCATGAGTAAAGACGTAGTTACCTAAGTAAAAGAAATTCCTTCTTTTCCCCATAAGCTCATTTATCTGTTGAATTTTAAAACAGATTACTATTGACGGCACATATAGAGTCTTGAAATATTCTTTTGTAGTAGTTATGTAAAAGAATAAACTAGCAAAATCAATATTTGCAGAAAAATAATGCATTGAACTTTTAAAGGAAAGTGATCCAAAATCATAAATAATCTGACTTTACTTCCAATAGAATTATCTACTATATTGCAGAAGCTGGAGTATAGAATGAATCTTCACAAATGGATAGACAGATTGAAAAAAGAAAAGGAAAGAATAACTTCCACTGGTGTAACTCTTATTAATGTTTCAGCTCTACATACCAAGTTAAGCATTTATTCTCTATTATGTAGTGTCTTCTATTCAAGATCATCCAGTGAATCTTTCCGTTATTAATTGCACATGGGATTTGTTTTTGTGCTATGATAGCTCTTCTGAAAATGAAGTTATAACACGGGCTATGTGAAAATTTACAAAGTGCTAATGAGCTTTCTTCAAACACCACAAATTATTTAAGTAACTTAATGCTGTTGTTATTTTTACAGTGTCAGAGGAGTTTTCACACTAATGTGAGGCAGCCACATAATTTATTTCTCTGTTTTCAAACTTTCATGTATAAATTGAAAACATAAGCATAATGTCAAAGAAAATGACATTAATTTATTTCTTTCAAATGTTTATATGCTAAAAAGTTTTTTTTTAATTCCAAGGAAATATAATACATAATGATATGATTGATTTTGATCTTCAATAATCTAAGAGATTTTTTTTACCGCTTTGAGATAAGGCATGTATAACAGGATTTCACACATTTAACTAGAATTTCAATTTCTATTGATTTTAGTTTTATTCACTATACTAAAATTGATATAAATTTTAAAATGTACACATATGCATGTGTATGCATTTATATATGTATACATATGTATGCATATATGAAAATATTTATACTAAAAACCTCTCTGTGATGACTCTTCTCATTCCACCACACCTGAAAGTCAATTTGACCCTGCAAACATTGGAAAACTGTAACTTTTCGGTTTTCTTAAGAAAACCTGGGAGCTGAAAGCTACCTCTAATTGGCTGTTATGCACATGGCTAAGGGTCAGAGACAAAAGACTGGCAATCCCAAATAAGCAGAGACTGAGTCCTGGGCTCACTTGGATCTAGCACTATCTGGGGATTTTCAGATGTACTTATACTTATAGGAGATGTACTCGTAGTACTGTTCTAAACCTAACGCCTGGGGAAATGGGAAGTGCAAAGGAAGATAAGATCTCTTATATCATAGAGTGAAGACAACACCAGCTAAATATGCAAACCTAGACACACTTAAAGTCCCAAGAAGGAAAGAACTGCAAATGGTTTAACACTGATCTTTTCAGTTACTGAATTTCTACGGTGATATTCTACTTCCATGGCAGTATATTTAATACTACTGAGAAAAAGCCCTGGGATTCAACTCCAGGTTTAGTGCTTACTAGCTGCAGGATCTTGAACCATTTATTTATAATCTCTAAACCTCAATTTCCTCATCTCTGTAATGGGTACACTAATAATGCATATTCATAAGGTGGTTTCTAGATTTAAATGAGTTAATAAAAGTTAAGTACTTAGCTGAGTGCCTGACAGAGATTTCAATTTCACAGTTTGACAATTAGTTTATCACTTTTCTTCAGTGACATGATCTATACCCTAGACCAGATAAGTAATAATATCAATAATATACAATAACAGTGATCTTTTATTGATTTTATAATATGTGCTGAGAAACTCCCAGTACGTTATACAAGTTTAATCCTTTCAACAACTCTAGATAGAGATAAATAAAGTCTTATAACTAGCAAAAAACCTAACCCATGGCTAATGCTTTAAAGAGAGATCTGATCCTAAAAATTGTAGGTGTTAATGAATGTGCTTATTATTATTAAGAGCAAGTGCTAGGTTCTACCCTAACGTAATTGTTTTTACTTCTTTGAGTCTGCAGCTTCTTTATTTGTAAGTAATGCAAACCCAAATCAGGTTTGGAAACACTGTCACACTAATTGGCTTCTGATTTTAAACCACATTTGCAAGCATATGCACTTTGTATATTTTTGTTAGGGTTTTGGACATGCACCACAGACTAGCACTTTGCCCTGACATTGCTGCTCTGCAAACAGATGGCAAATTCCTTGCTGGTTTTCAACTAAGTGTACTTTTCTTCAGAAGCGTTTAAAGTAGTAAGCATCCAGAAATTGTGGACACAGACACATGTAATATAATGGAGGCAGGAAAATAAATTTTTGATAATTTATACTAAAGTTTAAGTAGTTCCTGGACTTATGACTTTTTTCTTTAAGGTTTTTACACTCACTGTCTTATTGCTTCTTCCAGTCAGGCTGGGTTTTAGTAACGGCAGCCATAATCTATGGTGGAATTTTTATCTGACTTAACCTAACTCTGGTTACATAGCTGCAAATTGGCTGATGGAAAATTCACTTAAATATTGTATCTCAAACTTCAGAAGGAACATTTGTGTCTCCCTCAGCAGTACATTTCAAAATCAAAGGATATGTAGTGCTAACTTTGGAGGTTGGAATTTGGAAGTTCATACTTTATCTGATTTTAACCAAAAATTGTATATAAATTACATGAATTTTAATTCAGTAACTAGGTAGGAATAGTAGGGGATAACAGGGAAATTAAGAATGCTGCCTCAATATCATGTGCTAACCAAATCTTTATATCTCCTACTAACCTTATCATTTTCTTTTCAATCATCCTTATTGATAAGAATGGATGATAAAATATTCATACCATGAGGGAGCTTCAAGTTTATCTAGTTCAGTACGTTTCTTTTACAGGTTCAAAACATAAAGACCAGGGAAATTAATAGAAGTTTCCAAAATGACACAGATAATGGAGGAAGAACTTAAACCTTGATCTTATTTAGGTTAAGTGCTTTTCTCACCACACACCAAATTGTCCTTATAAACTGTCTGAATGTAAACAAAATTACAGTACATTGTAATATGAAGGCCACCTCCTACTCTATTGCCTTCACAAGGACAATAAAACATAGAAACATTCTATTCTGGGCCTCTATTTATTAGAGATAATTGGGTTAAAAAAAAGTAACAGCCAATAATTCAGAAGGAGATAGAAATCGAGCATGTGCAAAACCAAATGAGAAAATATATTTGCTTACACCCCCCCCATACACACAATCACTAAATACATCCTTTCGTCTTGCAAGCACTATACAAATACACATTCAACTGCACTTGAAAAATCATGAAAGGGCTGCGAAAGAAGTTTTGGTGTAAGAATTACTAGACTATGTACATGACTAATATTTATTTAACATCCTTTAATGTTGAACCTTCTCAGTTCAAATAGGTTAAAAAATCTTTTATCATGGAGGATTTTGGCTCTGACCAAGATGGAAGGAAAAACAATACTCAATAGAGGCAAAGCTGTAATGCAGGCGTGGTTCAGGGCCCTCAGTTCTATGAGACCCTTCTCAAATTCTACCTTACGGTATTCCTGCTCCTCAAGTAACTATTTCTACCCTCAGGTAACTGTGAACTGTATCATTAGCATTACTCTATTGGTCACGTTGTGAAAAATTTTGGAGGAAGCTTAAATTTATTTTGAAGTGTTACATACGTATACAAAGAATATAAAAATATTCTACCTCCACTATAACAAATAAAACTTAAAGTAAGTTAAATCTTCCCTATAAACTTTCACTGACTGTATTCCTCTTCAACACAGAGGTGTTTAAAATTTTTTTTTTAAAGATTTTATTTATTTATTCAACAGAGATAGAGACAGCCAGCAAGAGGGAACACAAGCAGGGGGAGTGGGAGAGGAAGAAGCAGGCTCATAGCAGAGGAGCCTGATGTGGGGCTCAATCCCATAACGCCAGGATCACGCCCTGAGCCGAAGGCAGACGCTTAACCGCTGTGCCACCCAGGCACCCCAGAGGTGTTTAAAATTTTGATTTTGTGTTGATTATCCCCTTGCATTTCTTTATATTTTCTTTCATCCATCTGCAAATAGAACTATTCATATCAACATAAATGAGTCTTAAAAATAATTTTTGCATAAAAATTTGGAAAGCTAGTTGAGAAAAAAACATGTATTATATAAAATGGTAATCCTATGAAGTTTCGCTGCTTTATATCTACATATAAATAAAACATTTTATATTTCTCTATATCTTTTCTAGTTTCTACTACATGTGGCTTGCTAAACAATACATCATATTTTATTTAATGAAAACTCTGCTTCCTGCTTGTACTCATTAATAGAGTCACTTGAACTCGATTCTATGACCTAGCAACAAAAAGCAACCTACCCAATTGCTGTTATAACTTTGGATTCCTCAGAAGGAACTAATATTGCTCCTTACCTGTCTCCTGATATCTAACATTGTGCCATAACATCTAAAAGCATTATCTACCAAGCAGTGCATTACTCCTGAAGGTTTTGGTACGTGTGTGTGCCCGTATGTGTGAATGTTGACGTCATTTACACCAGCTGTTCATTCTCTATTCTTTTTGCTGACATTTTTATCACCATCAGGCAGGAATATGTACTTTTAAAAAAAAGATTTATTACTTATTTATTTGAGAGAGAGCTAAAGAGAGAGAATGGGGGAGGGGCAAAGGGAGAGGGAGAGAATCTCAAGCAGATTCCCCACTGAGAATGGAGGCCGATGTGGGAATCCCACGACCCTGAGATCATGACCTGAGCTGAAATCAAGAGCAGGGCGCTCAACTGACTGAGCCACCCGGGCTCCCCAGAATATGTTTAAGTCTTTTAAATCTTCATCATTCGGTGTCTCTGTTGTACAATGTAACATATAGTATTTTATCTGCTCACCAGTAGCATTTGCCCTGAGGATCTACTTTACCTAAGACGCACAACTCTGATATATATGAAATAAATATATTTCTCTTTAAATGAATCTTAGAAAGCTTTAGCACAAGATCTTCATAAGATATGAGAGACCATTTGAATATAACCTTATTAATCTGAGTCTCTGCCATTTCTTTTTCTCTGTTTTTGTCACAAAAAGCAATCATTGTATATTCCTGGGTTATAGAAGCATAGCTACCATAGAGAGTAAAATGAACAATTAAATTAATTGAGTATTCTATGCAAGACTGGGAAACAATAATAATTCAAAGAAGGAATAATACCACCAAATTGCTATTTCTAAAAACTCTGAAGAGATTTCCCGTTAGAATTAAATGATATAAAAACCAAAGTTACCCCTAACCCTTACAAAAACTTTGCTTGTCTTGTGAGAGAGCAGAAAACAATCACATCAGACACATACACTGAGGAAATGTAATGAAGAACAATGAAACTTAATTGAAATGCTCTTGGCCATTAGGGTCGAGCCCTTCAGTGGATTAGAGGCACATACTATTAGGCCTTGCTCTTACTATTGCTATTTAATGTCAGTTTAATGTAGGTGAGTGCACTGTGCTTCTGCTCCATTTAAATTAGTCAAAGTTATATTTTGAAATGTGTAAACACAGAGTCAACCTTACGGAAATTTGCTAACAGTATTAAAAAAATCAAATTAATCAGTAAGAAAGTTCAAGTTTACTAGTAGTGATAGACACATTTTTAACATTTCTCATTACTATCCACATTTATGTTAAAACAAGACATGCACAACTGGGGTTTATTAATTTATTTTGAAAAATGATATATTTTAATAAGTGGTTTACTAAGAAAATAATTGCATTATATCAATAATCAGTTATTTCATGGAATAAATTGCATTTGCCTTCACCATGTTTGCATTTAAAATATTTCAAATCCTCATCATTTATCCTAAAATTATGCACATACACACACAGACACACTCACACACACACTCAACAGATAACACCTGTTTGTGTCTTTTTCCTTCACTTGAATCTTGTCTTTTTCCTCTTCTTTGACCTGAAGTAATATTTTTTCCTTTTGATAATTCATCCAGTCATTCTAATTGCAGGAATATCACAAATGTTTATTTGAACAAGTAGTTGGAAGTCACAAGTTCACACTCGCAGAGCCAGGTGGACAATGCGTTCTTTCACTGTATCTCTTCTTGGGATATGACCTTCACCTTCATAAGCAGTATTCAGCAGATATCTGAAGCAATGTAAAGTGACATACCTAAGTAATCAAATAGAGATGAAATGATAGAATGAATGTGCTATATGTAAAGAAAAAATAAAAAGGCAAATTTGAGCTAAAAGTAGAATTTCTAGAAATAGAAAGTATATTTACTTTATTCTAAAATTTTATTGGCAAAGAAAGAATTAGTATACCGGGTGATGTACTTGCAGACTCTGAAAATAATTTATCCCAGAAAGCAAAGAACAAAGGAGATCATGCAGATAAAATTAGAAAGCAAAGACATATGAAAAGAAAACATATGACATAAGAAATCATATGACATAAGAAAACAAATGTAATATACAGAAATGCAAACATAATACAGAGAAAAACATAAATGCAATGTTTATTCTTTAAAAAATTAAAATAAAGTCTGTCTTAATTGAGCAAGAAAAAGGAAGAGGCATGCATAGAGATAATAACAATAATACTACAGAGACAGCTGCATATGAAAATGGATATTTTAATGAAATATCAAGATTTCTGAATCACAAAACATCTGAATCCTTCTATAAATTCTAAATGAATTGGAATATTGAAAGACTCGTTGTGAAACTCACAAAGAAAATGAAAGATCCAGGTGATTGTTAAAGTCAAAGGTTACAAGATTTTTCTGGAACATACCTTTCCAAAGGTATCCAAAGTTTCTAAGATAATGTAAAGAGGAAATACTCTCCATCTCATTCAGTGGAGCCAGATTACCTTTATTCTGAAAAGAGACAGAAATATCCTCAGATAGAAATATTACAGTCAATTTTGACCTTAGCAAATCTCCCAAAATCTTTAACAAGTTATTCATGCTAAATTCTATCAATATTGGTCATAGTTATACAACATGAAAAGTTGATTTTATCCTAAGAATGTGAGAGGGTAGATGCACAAATCAAATCTATAAATAACATTTACTCTTTTAACAGAGCAAGGATATTAAAGGGCGCACATGACAGATTCAGAATAAGTATCATCAACATCTGATGTTTTCATAATTAAAAAAAAACTTATAAAAATAGAAAATAATATGTACAGTGAGTCCAGTAGTACTTTGAAGATTTCCTACAGGGGTGCCTGGGTAGCACAGTCGGTTAAGTGCCTGACTCTTGGTTTTGTCTCAAGTCCTGATTTCAGGGTCTTGAGAGCCATTTCCGTGGTGGGCCCTGCACTCAGCATGGAATTTGCTTGAGATTCTCTCTTCTTTTCCCTCCGAGCTTCATGCCTATTCTCTCTGTCTCTCTCTCTTTCTCTAAAATAAAGAAATAAATCTTAAAAAAAATAAAAGATTGCTTACGAAATTTATTGTATAACATCAGTCTTGAAAAACTGGGAAATCTTAGGAAAATTCTTTTAAAATAGGAATGATATAAAGATTCTTAAAATCACAGCTTATTTTTATCATTGTACTGGTATTACTAGTTAGCATAATAAACAAGGAGAATAAATTAATGGATAAAGATTAGAAAGGACATAAAAGGAACATAATTTTTCCAGAAAAATGTGATGAGCTGTGGTAGGAAAACTCAAAATGTACATTATTAGAAAAATAAGAGAGATTGGGAAGATATCCAGCTATAAGATTCATAAAAGAACAATCAATTCTTCGTCAACACACATAAATTTTCCATCTGTTTCCCAACAGCCAGTGTCTTATATGCGACATATAAAAATTTACTTGGCTCTTGAAAATAATTTATGCCATCATTATAATTCTTGCTTTTATGAGCCGCTGGCTTAGTGAATTATATTATTTTAATATTTACTAATTGGATCTCTCAAAGACAGGGTTGTTTGTTTTTAATGATTCCACTTTAAAATTTTATATGCATTTTAAAAGAATAATTAGAGTACATAAATAAAGTCTTTGTTAGGTTTAGAACATAAAACAACTTCTGAACTATGATTTTTAAATAAAAATTACATGTTTATTTTTGATATGCTGTTTTGTGTTTTTAGCCCAAATCCTATTGTTATTGCTTCTGATTTAACAGGTTAGCCAGTTATTTATAGCAGGGACAGATTAGTTTTGAGGATATGAGAACTTCACACAAATTCTAATCATAGAAATGACAGATTAGATTCAAGCGCTTCTGAGAGTAAATATTTTTTTTAGAAAAAAAATTGTTTTAAGTTTCATTTTTGCTTTTGTTGCATATTAAATAATCTCTATTTTATTTATTTTTTCATTTAGTGAGGTAGAAAAGCGCATTTTCTAATGGTTGCCGTGAGCTCTAGTCAATTTTCAGAGAGCTTATTTATTATGGGAAATCAAACATAAAGCAACACGATATCTCAAAGAGTTAACAGCACATTACAGTAGGGATTCTGGGACACACAGTGTATGAATGTGATATCAAGCCAAGCAGATAATCTGAACTAAAGATTCCATAGGTCACTAGTTTCTAGAAAAGTACTGCAGCCTTTATTGAAGAATGTATACGGTTCTCATCTTTAAGACCTTGGGAACCTAGACAGGAGTGCTATCCTTGGGGTAAGATGATGGTTCTTGGTATAAATCAAGATGATATTAAAGCAGTCTAACCAGTGAGCTGTACAAAATAGGAAGGTTACGAAAGTATGAAGTAAAAAATACGTATAAGACATAATCCTGAGACTTATGTGGTATTATGCATTTTAGTCATGTAAATGAGTGAATGCAAATCAAATTCCCAATTACAAGAATAAATTCACCATGGGTGACTGGAGCTGGAGAAACAAGTAGAAGAGTTACTAATATAATTTTACCCAGTCATGGTCAGATGATCCAAAAATGAATTAATATTAGTTGTAAAAAAGATGAGGTTAAAGCTCAAATCTTTTGGTCATTATCTAAACTAGGGACAATATATACCTACTAAGGCAGTTGAGTTACTCAGGCTCTGGAAAGAAAGGGAGTTGAGGGGCTAAACTAGTGACATGTGGGGTTCTTTTCGTATTCTTTAATTAATGTCTCCATTTGCAAGCTTATAGGGAACAGTCAGCTCCCTTCACTGAAGATGTTTCTAAGTAGTAAATAGAAGACTGTTAGCATGAATTCAGAAAAAAAAATTAAGGTGGACGTAGATATTTCTTTAATATACAACCATTGCATGCTAACCATATTCGTTTTAAAGCTCTTAAGATTGGATTGTTCTTAATATTATATCTATTTCCCCCTTAGTTTATGCTATGAGCTTTTTGTAGAAAGATGCTATTGGAAAACAAGTAAGCACTTAAACAAACATAAATCCATAATTGGATTTTGACACTTCCCAAAGACCATTTATTTTTAACAGTGTAGAAGGAATGTAGGAAAGGGCAGCTGTTTTAAATGCCATAAATCACTTAATGTCTGTAAGAAAATAATTCAGTTTAAGGTGCTAACATCTAAAAAAAAAATCATTTCAAGTTCATTTATACTTGAAGTGAGTAACAATGGTTACATTTATAAACTGTCACTATTTACTGCATTTTTCATGGTTTATGACATTCCACAACTATTAAAATTTATTTTACAAGCTCTGACATTCATAAAAATATAAATGTTTACAATCTAGACAAGTCAATCTGTGTAATAAAACTAGTCAACAACAAGAGTTCTTATTCATTTCTATTGAATGGAAAGTAAACACAGAAATAGAAATAGCAACATGTGTCCTTTATGATTGAGAAAAGAGTTTAATAAAATGTAATGTCATAAAGAAAGTTTCTTAAATGGATTAGTGAAACTGGTTTTCCTATAATGTAATAAATGCCTTTTTTAGCTCACAGGAGGAAGTTAAATAATTTTCCTTGATAAACAAAGGTGATCTAATTTTTAAAAGAGTACTTCATGATAGCTTTCCTTAATTTAGTGTTGCCCCTTCTAAAAGGGGGACATATCTCCAGTACATTTTTCATTCTCAAAAGGGACTTAACGGGTTTTTACTGACAGGGTCATGCCAAATTCCTCTGCAATCTTTTTCAATTACCCAAAGGGAATCTACTGTTTCATATTATTTACAACTCCAATAACATAAATACCGTATTATTCATTAGTCATGTATGTTGTTCTGTGATTCAGTCTATTCATTGGTTTTATTTAATAAACTAAAATTTCCTTGAGGAGAAAAAAAAAGTCTTTTATTTGTTTTTTTCCGGTATTATTTCCATTTGAGAAAAGATAAAAATATAGTATATTATTTTAAATATTAGAATAAAGAAAAGTATACATATATGAGTAGATAGAAATATGAAAGTTGATAAATGATAGCTTCCCACATATGCCATGTTACTGAAGTACGTGGCTCTTGATTTCCTGTATTATTGCAAAAAAAGAGAATTAAAACCTATCTCTAATGAAAACATTCAATGACTTTCTCCACTTTTAAAGAGAAATTATCTTCATAATTTTTGATCTTTTAGGAATATTTTATCCTTAACACACATGTTCCTTAAATAAAAGAAAATTAATTGATTTTCTAAATACATGTTCTGTAATTAAAAATGTATGTCTTAAAAATAATATAACCTAAATCAAACCACAGTGAATGTGAAGAGATTAATTATAAATTATTCAGATTTAAATTGTTTTTATGTTTGACAACTGCATCGCTATTTATTCTATAAGCCATTTATGCAAAAGTATATAATATCTATTAAATGCAACTCCATTTTTCTAAAGGGGCACTTGATTGGATTTAAAGAAAAGACATCAGTTTGATTTTTTAAAAAGTTAAACATGGTTTCGTATTTCCATTAATTTCAAAATACAATAATGCTATGTTTAAAAGTTCATTGAATCTTGTAAGAAAATCAATGAATAAGTCACCTTTTAATTACTTTCTTCAGAGGCAGTAAACTTCATTAACTATGAGGTTATGGTGTATGTAAAGCACTATAGATTCATTTCAATTTTTATGAAATGTTAAATAGGTACCCATAAAACTTTTATGGAATTTCAGCCATAGTCAATATTTACTTATCTCCCCATATAATGCAGCTCTATGGTAAATAAATTAGTTTGCTCAGTAATACTTGAATATAAACTGCCATTATACTGGAAATATTCATTGAGCATCTATTGGCTTTGACAATCCAACTCTTTATCTATTGGTCTATCTTTGAACAGCCAGTGTTAGTATTAAATTGAAAATATGTTTATCAAACTCTGTTATATACCAGAAATTATGTATCTGAGGCACTGAAGATAAGTTGGGGAATAAAAAAGACAATGTCATATCGGAGGCCAGATTTAGAGGCGAGACAAACACACACACACCTATACACTCATACACATCCAACCAAAAAGAAAATCAATAAAGAAGCTAAATTCAGATAATGCTAAGTACAATAATTGGGAAGTCAAGCGGTAGGTGTTATACATTCATGTGAGCAAGAAAAGCTCTTAGGATGACATTTGAGCTAACACATGAAAGACGAGAAGTCAGTCATGCAAAAAGGAAAGGAAAGACGGAACAGTGAAGAGGGAAAGCTAAGTGCAGGAGTTGTAAAGCAGAAACGCACACGCAAAAAAAAAAAAAAAAGAAAAAGAAAAAAGAAAAAGAGAAAGAAAGAAAGGAAGGAAGAAAGAAAAAAAGAAAAAGAAGGAAAAAGAAATGCGCATGCACATAGAGGAGGAACAGAAAGAAGAGAGTGGCTGGAGCATAAGGAGGGATAAGAGATGAGTTCAAACACCTGGGCATACAAGCTACAACTAAACTAATCTAAACGTGAACACAAATTTAAAGACCAGTTTTCACAGATTCATAGAGATACAAGGAAATGAACTGCCTCTCAAGTAGAAGTTAAGATCTCTCTTGTGCAGGATGTTAAGTGACTTGAACAAGCGCACATTAGTGGACAAATATACCCTGAAACATGTAATGTTTCCAAACCACAGATTTTTATTCCTCATTCAGGTATAGAAAGCAAAGCAGATCCAGGTTAGGGAAGTGCGCAGTTCAATACAGTAATTCTATAGTAAGATGTCAGAGACACTGCACCTTCAATACGACTCCTCCATATTTGCCCTCGGCAACAACTCCCAGTTGGGGGAGGGAAAGGAGTATGGAGGTTCATGAGGGGAAAATATTTCTTATGGGTTTGGTGTGGGAGAGGCATCGATCACATGGCCACGCCTAAGGGGGGGGGAGCAGGAAAATATGATCTAGAAAGAAGTGGAAGTAATGATCTTCTTACTGAAGTGTAATCGACATACAATATTCTATTAGTTTCATAGTGATTTAATATTTTCATACTCATGATCCCCACAAGTCTAGTTATCATCTGTCAGCACACAAAGTTATTACATTAGTGACTATATATCCTATACAGTACATTACAACCCAGTGGCTTTTTTATTTTACAACCGTAAGTTTGTTCCTCTTCACCCCCTTTACCTATTTCACCCAACCTCTAACCGTCCCCTTTGGTAATCAACAGTTTGTTTCCTGTATCTATGAGTCTCTTTCCGCTTTGTCTTGTTTTTTGTTTCCACATATAAGTAAAATCAGAGTAAATTTAGCTTTCTGTGTCTGACTTAATTTAACTTAGCACCAATACCTTCTAGGTCCACCCATGTTGCTACAAATGGCAACATTTCATTCTTTTTTATGACTGAGGACTCTGCCACAGTGCTGTATTTCTAAATTTTGGGATCACACCTCTCTTGCATATCTCAGAGATATCTTCCTCATTATTTTGGGAGTAGGCAGGAGCTGTAGTATGCTTTAATAAATTAGATATAATCTGTTCTTAGTTGATGCTTATAATTTATAGTTATTTTTTAAAAGCACTATTTTAAATATTTCTTATCTGATAACTACATAAGTGCTATACTTTTGGTGATAAAAAGAATTACAACCTCAG
This sequence comes from Ursus americanus, assembly GCF_024610735.1. NCBI lineage: Eukaryota > Metazoa > Chordata > Mammalia > Carnivora > Ursidae > Ursus > Ursus americanus. The sequence continues at coordinate 26,936,263 of NC_142139.1, forward strand.
TAGAGAGATATGGTTATCTTTGTTTGGAAATTATAACAACATGCATCTTGAAATCTGAGTTATCAAGAAAAAATACTCATACACTGAAATGACTTCCCTGGAGTTTTGACGCTAACCTGATTAAATTTGCATGTACAAAAGAAATGTGTACTTAAAATAAAGCTTGACACAATCTTCAGCAACCACTTTGTACCACTTATGAGTCTAAATTGAACTAGCCATCAATTCTTGAAAAATTCTTGATTATATTTATTCATTGTCTGATTTTTAATGCATATGAATTAACCTTCCATCAGCATTGCAGAAAGTCAGTGCCCTAGGTTCTCATCTGAGAATGCATTATTCAGTATTGTTCTTCAGTTCCAATAAATATTCTGGATTAGAGAATTTATCTGTGTCAAATGGTTTGGATGATATCCAATCTAGCCACTCCTCTAGGAATTTTGTCTATCCCTAAAAGCCAGACCATGCAGACATAAGCTTAGTGAGCTTTATTTTAAATATTAAGCCCTTCGGTTCTCTAAAGAAGTGATACTATCTGGCCATTTGAAAGATGTGACTTCATTATCTTTATGAAGACTGTATGAAAAGGGAAAAACAAACAAAAAAACTCATTCTAGGCTCTTTAGATAGAGCCCCATCTGAAATTTTAAGTTTTTTTTTTTTCAGTAGAAGTATGCAAGATATAGCTTACTTCCCCCAAGGAACTAATGTTCTTTCCTCTCAGATGATGACAGTTCTGTAAGTGACCATGTTTCACCCTTTTCTCTGGACTGCTTCAAAGCTGAACAAGCAATTAGATACTCATTTATGGTCTGTGAGTGTGGTATATATCTTGTATATATCTTCCACTGATACTTTGTTTTGATTTTTGTTTCACCCTTTTTTTTTTTTTTAAAGTATTGTTACTGTCACCTTTCTCAATGTCTTTTGGGAAAAGATGAATGAACATCTGTATAAATAAAAATGATACATCTTCTAAAGATTCACTGAAGCATTTGTTAAAGGTTATTGTTGAGCTGGACTGCTCAGATTTCTCATCACTCCACAGGTGTGGGCAAAAATACCGCCTACCTGGATGAACACTTAAATACTTTGTTTCCATTCAAGCTTATTGAGGATTTACATGACATATACGAATTTCATCTCCATATGACTCTACATGGATAAAATGGACTTGAGCAATTTCCTGGAGTGGATCAGAAGGCCATCTCTAATTATAATTGCACTGTTTCATGTCTAGGATGTCCTATCTTTCATTAATGTGTAAAAGAATGTATATGAGCACACCCTTAGATTTAATCAGGAAATACATTCAAGGATTTTTAATACATAAAAGGAATAGAGAAACGAGGAAAGCCAAGAAGGGCATTTGATTGTAGATCCAAAAAAAGGAACCTGAACTACTTTAAAGCAAATTCTTTCAGCAGTAACAAAATTGTGGACCATTCCGACTTTATCTTTCTTAGGTCAGTATCCTGTCAAACTCAGAGCCAATGAAGATCTGAAAAAGAGTCTAGAACTACTGAACACTAGGATTCTCAAATACTTGCTCAGGAAACAAAGGATGGGTATTAGCATTTACATACAATCAGCTTGAAAATGGGGTAAATATAAGTAACTATATCTCTATAGCACTTGAAATTTTACAAGTTGCTTCTACATAGAGCATCTCATTTGATTTCCAGGGAAAAGAAAACAATAATAAAAACAAATGAACAAGCAAAAAAAACATGAGGGAGAAGAAAGAAAAGTAGCTTTCTGATTTCATAGTTATGAAATTTGAAGGTCAGAGAAGTTTCATGATTAGTTAACTACACCATGCTAAGTTACAGTTCATAGATTGATTACCTCACTCAAGTTTCATAATTCGGTTGCTAATTATTTTATGAATTCCATAATTTATCTGAACAAAGAACATGATTAAATTGCTCTGGTAATTTTAGTAAATAATAGTGTCAGAGTTGTGTTGCAATGTTTATTTTAGGTCAGATTAAAGACCATTTTTCTTCAAAGTCCCTATATTTTCACTGAAAGTTTCTAAATATCAATATTGGTAACAGTATAGTGCAAAGTAAACTTTGATCTTGGTTTTAAAAATTGTATTATCTAGATTCATAGATTCCACACTTGGAAAGCTATGCTTTCAAATATTCCCTGATATCATTATATCTGGCTGCGGGAAGGGTGTACATCGTACTTCATGTATCCCTCACTCATCATGAAGCATGTCAAATGCAATGAGCAGCAGAGCATAGCTGGCTTGTGGAAACTTCTCTCTCCTTTCTCTGCTTCAGTGCTCCCTGTCTTGACCCAGGAAAGATATAACAGTATTTTAACATCGCGGTTAAACTATCAAACAATACAAGTTCTATTACTAATAAGTTGAAGGAGAAAGAAAGCTATTGTTATTTTGTTTTAGAAATCCAGTTCATATATTTTAAATGAAGAAACAGTTTTAGCAATATTAATTCAAATGTTCAGTGCAAAACAAGTATTTCTTTAAATCAATCATTTAAAAAGTATCAGAGTCCCAAATTCTGTGCAATAAAAAGTTGATGTTTCTCAGCAAAATGCTTTTGTTGAGAATATAATCGAGGAGTGAAACATGAATAAGATATAGTCTTACATCTGCATCTACTATATTCCACTGAATTTGCGCTTAAGGTCTCTATATCCAATAAGGAACAGTGAATTTTTCCTTTGTACAGGGTGGCTCCTCTTGGGAAAATCTAAACAAAATCTCCTTCCAAACCAGAAGACCTTTCCACAAAGGTGGAAGAGAAGGAAAACAATTTTTATTATTAAACAGGCATTAAAGCAGAATGTTATATACATCAGAGGCAATGCAATAAGAGACTGCAAAGAGAGACAGAAGTCTCATCCTTTTGCATAGCCATGCTGACATGACCCACTACATTCTCAAGATAAACAATAACTAATCCTCAAGTAAGAGGTCTCGATAGCACCGATTGTCACAGGCAGTTCATCTTAGATTCACCTGGTCTTTGGCATGGCCATCCGTATTTGTTAATTGGCTTAATTCAAAGGGAAATAAACTTCTCACATCTCTATGACAGGAGATAGGTCTGCATCTTGAAGGAAGGCTCCTACTAAGTTAGGCTCTTCCCCACCAGAGACTGACAGATTGGAGCATACCTTCCTTTAAGATTACATTTCAAAGAGATAGTTCTCACTTCCTTGAGGAAGACATTCTTGTAAAAGTTAGTAAGAGGCTATTTGCTTTTAAAAAGATATTCCCACATTTCAAACAAAGAATTTATCAGTTTTCTAAAGTAAAAGCTCTAAGGAAAGGGAGAAGTGTCTTCCCTCATTTTCAACAGTGAGAATTCTTTAATTTTTTCATTGTATTTGCCTTTACATTCCATGCAGATTGTACACGGATTGGGAGATTGGGTTTTCAACATGTTTTTCTATTAAATAATGCCATATGGTGAAAAGCTCATTGTTAGATCATGACAGGCTAGTTTTTGTTTTTGGAAACACATTATTTACTTTTGCTATTGACTACTATTTGTTATTAGAAACTACTAGTAGCACTAATAACTATTCAAAACTTGATGGGGTGATGGCGGGGGAAAGGAGGAGGCGTCAACAATATCAGTGATCTTATATTCAACAGGCAAATAGAAGCATCGCATGGACTCTGCTCTTTTAGTATGAAATTATATGCTCTCCTCTGAGACTGTTTCTTAAAGACCATATTTTAGCCTATTATGTTATCTAGAGGATTTGATTTCCTTATTATCTTTTGCCACCTTGCAGTTTGTTTATATATGTATGTATGCATATGCATTCAGCAATCATAAATGAAATTCCGTGCCTGTTCATTCATTTTCCAGAAAGGAGGAGCAGGACTTGCCCTGAGCTTGAAGTATTAAGCCCAAAATTTATAGTTATTCACATTATTTTTAAGGTGATTATTTACTTGCTTTAAATATCTAAGTTCCTTTTGAAAGGTTAAGTCTCCTGTGACATAAATTTGCTATATCATAACTAACGTGAACAAATCATGTACTAAAAAGTTTAGATTTTAATGAAACCTGTAAAAATAGGACATCTGTTTAAGAAGACCTATACCAGTTGTACTTTAAGATACTCCAATTTCTTCATTTATATGTGTATGTGTGTGCTTAACATTTATGTGTGTGTACGTACATATATATGCAAAACTCATGTGTGTGTTTACAGTAAAATTAATGTCTCCATGGTAACCCCAGCTATTTCAGTATGGCACTGCCTTGCCTCCTATTTAAGACTTTTACTTTTCCCTATTGTTGCCATATCCTTGCATCTTTGAATCAGTTACTGATGTTGATGAAATTTTTAATTTCTAATTTTATATTTCACACAACACTGCAGTAAAATCAGATAATTTATAGCCACACTGCCTTAGTTTGAGTCCTAGCTACAATAATTAGTTGGTTGAATTACCTTGAACAAGTTAAACTCTTTACCGCTCAGCTTCCTCATATCTAAAATGAGTATAAGAGTAGCAACTTCCTCATTGGTAGCTGGGAGGGCTGAATGAGTCAATATAAAAAAGGGGGCAGTGGTGCCCTGAGTTGGAAGTTATTGGATTTGTGTTCTAGTTTCCACTTTGCGGGTAACTCCTAGATCCTAACCTCTATGTCTGAAGTTCTTTCCTTTCTTTAAAGCAACAGAAACAAAACAAAATCCAAAACTCTGGTAATTCCATGGTCTTTAATTCTAATTGGCCATGAGTTAGAATCCTTTTTCCTTTGGCTGAAAAACAACATGGAACAATATGGCGTAACATGGTTGACCTACCTTACAAATTGCAGTTTTCCTGTCAGCATAGAGATAAAGTAACAGAAGATTACACTAAGACATCCAATTATCATTTCATGTAGTCTGGATTTCAAAAGGTACTTTTAAAACATTTTTAACTACAGAACACTTTATTCATATGAATGCTTATTCAGACCCCTCAAATTTAGGAAGCCCATGTACCACTCTATTATGCCTCATATATGAGTATACAGAGGTTGCCTTTCATGAAGTTCTGGTTCCATTGTTCTAGCAGAATTTAGCTTAAAATGTGTGTTCTGGATCAAGTGAAAGGATGACTAAATATTCACCAATCTAATCTCTTTTTGATATTTGCAGCTACCAAAAAATAGCGATAGCTTTTATAGTTATTTGAAGTAACATCAGTATTGTTAATTGGAATTACAAAATTCAGGAAATGCAAGGGGGCATCAAACAATCAGTAATGTCATGTTTTGTTGGAATGCTGCAAAAAACAGAGGAAGTGTACTATAGAGTAACATTTCAGAATTTTAAAACTAGATCTCTACCAGTAGTATGTTTTAGGATGGTAAACAAACGAATTCAACTCCCTCAATTCAAAAACATTTGTTTTAAATGAGAGTCCCTGCCTCCTCTCAGACCTTAGCAGGGAATATTTCCAATTTAGTTTACCTAGCTCTAAAACCATCTTATTTTATAAAAAGCAAGATGCATACAGACAGGCTCAGATTCATGGATTTACATAGTTGCAATTATTTTTCTGTGTTAAGTTTAGTGTTTAGGGGATCTCTGTTGGGTCCTGCTAATCTATCAGCTCAGCAAACTATAACCTTTCTCTTACTCTCTTCTTTTCCTTCTGGATAAGGAAAGTTTATGAAGTTTATATATAAAGTACAATCACTTTATAAGTACAAAATGGTTCATAAAAATGTGGTTTGATCTAATATGAACTTTTAAAAATATAACAAGTTCAAAGTTATTCCTTAACTAAAGATAAACATGAAAACCGTATGATGTTTTTCTCATAAACCAAAATCAGTAAAAGTCATATTGACAATTTGGTAGCAGCAACAGTCAGATAAAATACCCACGTAACAACCAGAGATGTCATATTCATTTTACATTCAAGTGACATTACCCTTTCGTCAAAAGAGAGTGTCTCTGATATCTTTTGAATCTGAAAATAATGGCTAACCACCAGATAGATTAAGCATATATATAGGATGGCAGGCGATGACTGAATTTCACACACTAGATGTTTTCAGTCACACTATACACATGAGTGATTTTGCATTACATCATGTACATAGGTTGTAACTGTAATTTTCTACTACAAAACACATAGGTATATACTGAATTCTCTTGTTCCTTGTATCAGGGGTGGATCTAGAAAAATTCTTGATATTAATGTTATCTTTTTATAATCCTTCACATTGTGAAATAACATATTACATGACAGTAATAGCACAAAGAAGGGTTGATCCAGAAAACAAAGTGGTCATGGCTTTATTATAGTCTTTCAGGTCAAGCTCACCTTCCCTTAAGCCATTGCTCAGTGCTCAGTGAACTGATTTAATAAATGCTATCACCCTCTCTTTCAAATCTTGAAGAATATGTATTGGACAGCATCTTCAAGGGTGAATGTAGTATAATAGATTTTAAAGTCTCCCCTGAACTCAAGAAACGGAGTTCTTCATTTGTCTTTCATGCCCTGACTCTCAAGACTTCCATGGAGCACATTAAGTGTGTGTGTGTGTGTGTGTGTGTGTGTGTGTGTGTGTGTGTGTGTTGAGATGGGGTCAAGTATAATATGAAACAATTTGGTAAGGCAAAATGATGAGTCCATCAGTCCACTGATTTAACAGTGTGTGTTTTATTGTCTTGGTTTGAAAAAAAAAATCTACATATCTGTTAAATCCTGTGATAAAGTCAAATTAAAGATGCAACATGAAGTAAAATATAATTCAGTAAACCTTTTGCTTGTTACCATTCATTGACTATTCAGTTTAAACTATTGTCTAAATCTTATGTGAAGCATCTTTTTAGATTATTAGCATTTATTCCCTTTGTCCTTTTTTGTTTTAGCTGTGTCAGTATGTTAAGATCCAATGATCTGGGGATAATTTATTTATTTATTTTTTATTTCTGAACAAATAAGATTTGGAGGGTGAATTGCCATGTCAGGGGCATAGAACATTGACTTGCCTAGAATTTTTTGGCCAGGTGTCCATTCAGAGTACATAATCGGTAAGCCAGGTAAATATGGAAGGAAATCCAGCAGGCTGAAAAGAGATTGCATCCCCTCTTGCTCTAAGCCTAAGGTCAATATCACATACCGCCAAACAAAAGATCCTTTATCCCTCATAGAACTTGTACAGGAACTTTCTTGACTTGGGATTTTCAGAGGTGTATTCTATATAACAACTTGGAAGTAAAAAAATAAAGAATTTAGAAAAACACAAAGCACAAAACTACAAAACTTGGAGATAATAATACTCAAACCACTATTTAGCTTTTAGAACAGTGCTAAATACTGCAGATTTGCACAAATACGTATTGCAATGTGAAATATCCTGGTGACCAAAAAAGGAGACCATTGGCAGTTGGGACCCTAGAACACTCTTTCTTTTCTCCCCGGTATCTGTGTGATTGTGGGCAAAGTACTTAGCTTATTTGGGTCTCAATTATATGATATATATATATATATATATATATATATATATATATATATATATATATATATATTTTAAAACTTAAAATTAAAGAATATAATCCTAGATGTAAAATATTTCTAAGGACAACCTAAACAATAGTTTTTTAAAATAACTAATACCACAAAATTATATTTATAGACTTCAAAAATCAATCAGACTTCTGTTAAATATTAAATATTCAACTATTGTTTGTGTGCAGTAGTGAAAAACAGTTAATGCTTTTAAATTATCATTTGTCCATCCAAAATCACAATTAAATACTTAAATATCCATAATTTCAGTTATAAGAATGCAGTAAGCTTTTCTTCAAAGAATATGCATGTTATTCAAAAATATTTTACTATTTAAAACTCAGTCTTGTTCAAAGTCAGAGAAAAAAAATGTTTGGCTCAAGGTAAATGATAGTGCCAGAGAACACACAGTAATTGAGGGGAAATAAAAAAAAAGAATGATGCCTCTAATCTCTGGAAGTGTTGAAATCAGTAAGTCACATTCTATTTTCTGATACGTGAAGTTCAGTTTGTAAAATAAAATTTGGATTATTATTATTTGCATTCCTAAGAGAGGGAGCATCCTTTTCTTTCAACATCATGTCCCATGGTTTTTATAATTGTCTTTTAGACAGAAGTTGAGCATTGATGCAGCAATCGTGTCCTCCTCGAAAATTGCTTTGCACAGCCTAGAAAGAGATCTAATTTCAGAGGTAGGGAAGTAATAATGGAAGCTTATCAGATCAAATGTGACAAAGTCCAGTGTCTTTAATGACAACCTTATTTAATATGCTTTACGGTTCCTAGAAATTATAGCTTTCTCCCCTTAATCTTTGGCAGAGTCAAAAGTAATCTCTTATTTGTTCCTCTTGAAAAATGGTAACAGACATTGGCACTCTTCTCAATCTTTGAGATGTTTAATTTAATCTTATTCAATATTATAACTTTCTTCAGTCTTTATAACATTAGATGTGGTTAAAATGAGCCATGTAGATACTGAGGAATACATTTTTAGAAGGATCTATAAAAATATGCATATATATTTTACTCACCTATGCATACTTATTAATATTAAACATACAAAAAAAGAAAGCTAATAACATAAAATGATGAAGAAGAAAGCATATTAACTATGAAAGGTAATTGAATTACTACAATTTAGTATGCAGTTTGAGTTTCCTGAAACTGAAAGTAAGAAATCAGGCAGATCAATTACACAGCTTATTATCAGAAAGAAGCATTCCAATTATCCATGAAAGAATATGGTCCTTAAATTTTTATGGCCCTTAAAATTCCTTTGTACAAATATTTTCATGCATATAACTTTAAAACTTTCCATTGATAAATACATCAATGACGTATAATCATATGTGCCATTTTTTTTAGTCTCTCTTTTTCTTTTTTTTTTTCAAGTTTGTCTAACTAGCCTCCTCTCCTCCTCCCCACAATCCCTACTATCAGTTAACCTGTGTTAGTTACCTAAAATACATTCTTGTGTATTTCCTTAATTTGCAAGCATTACCTTTATATGAAAGTATAGAAAGATTTAAGAGCAATATTAACTATACAAAAATTGGTATAAAACTACCATAATTTCATTAATTATGGATAATGTATGTAATAATATAAATATGATAATATAAATATGATAATATAAATATAATAATATATTATATAAATTATACATTTATATAATACAAAAATATAAAATATAAAAATATATTTATGTAATATAAGTATAATATATGTAATAATGTAAATATATAATATTGATGACGTATATACATTATATATTACACATTATATATTAAAATACTTGTTAATGTATTTATTCATATAGAGATGCTTTACCTCCTTGGAAGTGATATCAGGTGTTTAATTGCTGGATCAAGGAGTATATGCACTTTAACATTAATTTTAAAAGTTCTTGGACAGTTTTCTAACTCGCTGTCATAGTTCGTGTCCATGAACACTCCTCTGAGCACCACAGATATTCTGGCTGTATTCTGGCCTGAAATGCCACTGGTTTTGTTTTGAATTTCTCTATTTATTAAATGACTAATCCATTTACTTCTAAACTCACATCAACTTGGTCATGCAATCTCTTTCACACATTTTGCGTTTTTTTGTTACCTTTGCATTGTTTCTTTTGTTCTTCTGCTGACTTCCCCTGCGCAGCGGCCATGTTGACTCACCGGCAGAGGTTTTATTGCTTATTCTTACAATTCCTGCACACCGTGCTTTCAAAAGGTATGTTTGCCAGGTGCTCTATAATCTCACATACCTGTAGTGCCCTTCGAATTTAAGATCATTTTATAAAATTCCAAAAACAACAACCAACAGGGTGCTAATTTAGAAGTAATACTTCGGTACTGGGGTTTATTGAAGAGATACTAAAGAGTATCTGCAGAAACATTTTTACCACAAATGCATAAACAACATTCAGATATCTGTGTCTTATGTTAAAACACTCTTAATTCATAATCATTATTTGCTTAAAGTTGATATATTACTGATACACAACCGTTAGGTAAAACATTATGAGTAGTGAATATAGATGATTTCAGAATATGTTTCCAATCATCATTTAAGTGAAATTTAGATAGAATTGATAGTCGGATAATTCAAGATTATGCTATCTGACAGAGGTTGGTATGCTAGAATTTCCTTTAACAGACAAAGGATAGACTCATATTTAAAACAAGAATATTAAATAGTATAATTGAAATTCTATTATGAAAGTTTTGAATCCTTGTCTGTTTTTTTTCCCCACAAAGAAGTGGATATTTTAAAGTTTAGTCAGAGAAGAGTGATATAGCAGAGAATACAAAAGGCAAAATTATGCATAAAAAGCCTTAGACTTATTAATGGTTTCTGGAATATGTAAACGTACTTCATTAAAGAATGATACTTAGACATTGGGCATGTTTTCTAGTTTTGTGTGGTGTGGTGGGGGGAGGCTACTGCTACATTCCCTCATTTTTCACTTCTGCTCCCTTCACCCTCTTAATTCATTCTCTACTGCTTTATTCTCATTTCTTCACTATCCCCAAAGCCAGCAAGATAATTGAGGCATTGTTCAAGTTAAAAGACCTATATGTTCATATAATCATGTAACTTTAATTATAATGTTTTGGCTGTTTTCTTTTCTATTATTTATGGCTTAAAACTTTTTATAACAAGCACACATAATTTTTAGTGCATTTAAACTATATTCTAAAAAGAGTTTAGCCCTTAGAAAAATATTAGGTGGGATAAACAGACCAAAATACTTAAATTAATTGTTTGAAACTTTGATATCAACAAGTCCTTTCTTCAAAGACTTTGCAATCAGAAAGAGAGTCATGATGCTATGTTTGAGAAATAAGTATTCACTATAATCTAACAGCATTCTATTGAACTGGTATTGCTTTTCTGTGATTGACAGTTTATTCCCTATTGCATAAACACGCCTAGACTCCACAGCTTCTTCCGACTTCTCCTGGCCTCCTGTGACTCCTTTACCACTCTTAGATTAGTTTAGCCCAAGGTCTGTCCTTGGCTTTCTCTTTCCATGCTTATATTTTTTAGCTCACCTGACAATTACTTCAAATCCTACCAAATACCACTTGCATGCTAATGACTACTTAAGATGCTATTACTGTCTCCGCTTTCTACACGTCTGTATTCCCACATCACTCATACATCGTGTACACCTCTATCAGAATGATTTTCTTCTAACATAAATGTGATTATATCACTCCCTTGCTTGACACTATTTCATGGCCTGTCTACATTCTCATTCAGGGATTGGCCAACTGTGGACTGTGGGCCAAATTCAGGTTCCACCTGTTTTTGTAAACTTTTATTGGAATACTGTCACACCCATATATTTTTGATATCGTATATAGCTGCTTTAGCTCTTACAATGGCAAAGTTGCATAGGTGTAACAGAGACTGGTATACAAAGGTTCAATATCTAGACTCTAACAAAACTTTATGATCCTGCTTGAAATACTAAATACCAAATTCTCTGCCGTGTATCTCTGAGTTTTTTTAATACCTTATTCAATAGCTATGAGTATACACATGGATGTAAATGTATTTCAGCATATCAATATAAGTATAGGGGTGCCTGTGTGGCTCAGCTGGTTAAGCAGCTGACTTGATTTTGGCTCAGGTCATGATCTCAGGGTCATGAGATCGAGCCCTGCATCAGGCTCCCCACTTAACCCGGAATCTGCTTGGGATTCTCTCTCTACCTTTCCCTCTGTACCTCCCCCTTCTCTCTCTCCCTCTCTCTCACTCTCTCAAAGAAATAGATAAAATATTTTAAAATATCAGTATATACAATGATACAAAGTTATATAACTTTATACATATAATACACATAGATGTGTAACTTTACAATTCAACAAATGAAAAAACTTTTGGTCAACTATTATTATGATTCTCTTTTGCCTGAAATACACATCACACTTTTTCACTCTACAACTCCAACCTTCCACTTCTTGATCACTTAAAATATTTTAAGAATGGAATCAATTTTTACCTTGTCTGTGACATCTAATCCCAAGGTAAACGAATTCCTCTTTGCTCTGTGCCCTCTTTGCCTCTCTATGCCCTGTACATGTTATTTATCACATTTAAAGGGTTCTCCCTTCATTTGTTCACATGTGGTTTCTATCACTCTCCCCACTACTCCGCACAGAATCAGGACATATATTTTATTCTTTGTTTTATGTCCCATATGTAACTCAGCACATTTCATACAGTTAGCGCTCAGCGAATGTGAGTGGTGTGCATGCATACATGAATGAATAATAATAACTATGTATCTTTATATAGTTAAAAAAAATCTTTATTTGAAGGGAAAAGGCAATCTGCATGCATGTTACTGGGAAATTGTTATTCCTTATTTTACTTTGTCCATATAAATTTTTATTTTGTCAAAGTTAAAAACAACAACAACAACAAAAAGTCCTGAATCAATTTATTTTTCAGATTCCATTGGATTCTATACTATATTCTGCTTATCTTCGGTACTGTTTCCTTTTTTTTTTTTTCCTTCTTAGTAGGTTATATTGACTTATTAGAATACAACTCTACTCACCTAATTCCTTTTTTAAATAATATATTTTCTTCCTTTTTGGAATTGATTTCTATCAATTTTTTTTTGGACAACTTTCATTCCAAAACCTAACTTCATTCAAGTATAATTATAGCCCTGGCACTCTTGTTTCTCAGAGAACATATTACTGAATTTGCTGCTGAAAACAAATAAACAACAAATCTGTGGAAATTATGGAGTTGTAGAACAATGCTTTAGTATTTCACAATTGATTTTGTTTCCACTGTACGTGTCTCTGTAGGAAATAGAGAAAGATGCCCTATTACGTTCTCTCAGTTAATAACTTTTTCTTCCCCATGTTGTTAGCTAGATATTTATTTCTTTCATGATAGAGTGAGAAAAGATAGCTTGAGGACGGAAGTAAAGATATTGTTTAAAACAATACAATTTTAATGGAATATTGTATAGGCGAAAGGATGAGATCATATAACTGCTCTGGTTCCTGCTACTTTTATTATGTATTTGAATTAAACAGTAGGATTTTCTTCATCCCACATTAAGAAAACCTTGGGTAAAAGCAAATTTGTTATTTTAGTTAACAGTATCTTGTTTTGGAAGGGAGAAAGTAACACTTATTATATTTACCAAACTATTCCATATGTCTATTATAGGTAGGTAGATAGACATACATATATTATCTCATCAAAAATATTTGATCTCCCATCTTATATTCGGGATTACATCTAAAAAATCAGAAACCAAATTCAAGAGAATTAGTTTAAGGAGCAAAAATGAAATACATATATGGTAAAATAGGACTTGGAGGAACCAGCGCAGATTATCCTGGAGTTTACATCATACCTGAACACATGCATATACACACACCCACAGACACACGTTTTCAACAAAGTGTTTAAGACAGGTGCGCATTTAACAGCAATTCATTTAGAAAGGAAGCTAGAAAATACAAGCCTACCCATGAGCTTGGTATCTTTCAGTATGTTATGCCAGGTATCAAGAACAGCAAAAAAGACAGTGTGGCTCTTGTCGGTGGAATGAGAAGAGAAATATATAAAAGAAGATAAGGTGAAAATGAAGTAGGTGGATGTCTCCCTATTCCTTGACTTTATACCTGTGAGACTGTATTTGTACTTCTAACCTCCAGAATCATAAGATAATAAATTTATGTTGTTTTAAGACAAAAAAATAAAAATAAGAAAAGAAGGTAAGGGAGGTGGTTGGGGGCAAAAAGGGAACAAAATTCTAAGATCATTGAATGTCCCTTTGCAGATACCCCCGATCTGTTGCAGGTTCACATCACTTACATATTTTAGTCCTAGCTTCCATTTCCACTAGTGCAAGTGTGTGTGTGTGTGTGTGTGTGCACGCACGCACACACACGTGTGAGATCCATGGGTTTCCTTTCAACCAAGAGGAAAACTTATCAGTATGTTGTCAGCTACTGCAGTCTATAAGAAATATTATTTCTGTTGTCTCACCTTGTTGGTATTGGGCAGTGGCCAGCCCAGCAACTGCTCTACCTTCCCTAGATCCTCATTCAATTTCTCTTGATTCTGGTGTGTGTCTTGAGCCAGGTGTGTGTGTGTGTGTGTGTGTGTGTGTGTGCACGTGTGTGCATGCATGTGCGCACATGTTTGTATAGCTCTGTGATGAAGAGCCACCAAAGTGCTGGATGAAAAGCCTGAATATTTTAAACATCAAGATTTCACAAAATAATTAATACATTTAATATGAATTTCATTGTTAAAATAATTATGAGATAATAGCAAAATAAATCCACATTTGTAATAAATAATAAATCTACAAAAATAAAGAAAATAATTTTTAAGGAAAATCACATTTTTAAGATTTTTTTGTTTATTTTTGAGAAAGAAAGAGGAAGAGAGAAACAGGGAGCATGAGCTGGCAGGGGAGGGGAGAGGGAGAGTGCGAGAAAACCTCAAGCAGACTCCCTGTTGAGCAAGGAGCCAGACTCGGGCTTGATCTCTAGACCCTGAGATTATGACCTGAGCCGAAGTCAAGAGTTGGTCGCTTAACAAACTGAGCCACCCAGGCGCCCCAAAAAAGTTTTTATCAACCCAAGTAAACTTATACCAGGACTAAGTTTGAAATGATCCTTGTTAGTATAAAAGTAATTGGAGAATAGAGAAAGGTAAACACCAATGGCCCACTACATGTTGACGACATCTTGGGTGAATTCAAAGCACTGTTGGTAAATTAAACAGCAAAAGATAATTTTGGAAATATTGGCAAATGGATACATTTATCTTTTATATACAGTAAATTTAATTTTGAAAAGCATTTGATGGATAATCAATGCTTAAGTTGTCTAAATGCTACTTCAGTGAATACATGTGTGTATGTATGTATATATTTTTGTACACACACAGATACTGTATATGAGTTATTAATATAGTGAATTATGAATATACATATAGATGCCAAAGATACATATATACACAGAAGTGAAAGGCAAAATGAATATATGTATATTCATATGCATCATATATTTAAGATATACATATACATACTTGTCAAAGTAATCAATGGGCATTTTAAAAAATTAGAAACAACACATGCAAAACCAAAATTTTAATACACATATCTGTTTATAAAATAACACAGTTAAGTACTTAGGAGGTATAGTTTTCTACATTCTGCTTATCTATTTATCCATCCATCCATCCACCCATTCATCCATCCATCCTTGTGTTTATTTATTTATATCTATTTAATCTATCTACCTACCTATTATCTATCATTCTATACATTCATCTATCAATTTAAATGTTTTTCTGCATTATAATTGCTTAAGCAAAAAATCATGAATGACAAAGAATTTTGATTCATTGCCTATTCATTACCTATTCCTCCTTTTGTTTTATTTATGTAAATATTTCTTATTTCATTAACCAGGTATATGAAAAATAAAAAATGGGGTTATAAGTAAAAGGTAAACATTTAGCTGTTTTTAATTAAATTTTTTCACAAATGATAGATATATTCACAATAATCATTCAATAGTTAGAAATTTTATCTTAAAATATACTTTAGGGGCGCCTGGGTGGCACAGCGGTTGAGCGTCTGCCTTCGGCTCAGGGCATGATCCCTGCGTTATGGGATTGGGCCCTACATCAGGCTCCTCCGCTATGAGCCTGCTCCTTCCTCTCCCACTCCCCCTGCTTGTGTTCCCTCTCTTGCTGGCTCTCTCTATCTCTGTCAAATAAATAAATAAAATCTTTTTAAAAAAATATACTCTATCTCTCATATTTATGGCTATTAGTTAACAAAATATCTTTATTCTGAATTACTCAAGTAATTTTCTAAAAACATCCTAATATATGTCCTAGCTATCTCAAGCCCTAAGGAGTAATGTTTTCTTTTATTTGAACAAGACTACAATAATTCTTATGAGCAACATACAATGTTTCTCTTGAACCAGATACAGTGGAAATAAAATTCCACCTTGGGATTTTTCCTAGTTTATCATTGATATAAATGAATTTTTAGCTCGTCTACTATTAGTACTATGGAGTTGTCTACAATGAAAAATTTCTTATAATGTCACATGAATCATTAAAATTATAGGCATTAAAACTTTACTTCATAATTCATACATGTGGTAATATTATAGACAAGCAAACTGTCTATAATAGTGTTTAATAAAGACATCATGCCCACCTTGCCCATAACCTATGTAGTTGTGACGTAACTACCAATTATTTGGTAAGTTATAAGTCTTGCTTAGTACCTAAATAAAGGAAAAATAAATTTACCAAATAAAGAAAATGTACCTATTTTGGATCAGGTAAAGACAAATTAACCTAATATTCTAATTTACTCCAATGATTAGTACATGTCAAAAATTTTATCCTATCTGTCTCGGAATGTATTACATTTTGTATACGATTTTTATGCAAAATTCCATATTCTCCTTTGTAAAGAATGGGAAAACTCTTGCTCTTTACATGCACTATGAAATATGTATGAAATATGCATAACTTCCTTTTATGAGTGTAAAATATCTTTGCCTTTTATTACATAACAGAAGAACTCTGAAAAATTAATCAGAATTGTCTAACTTAATTTCTTAGGCCATCCATATACATTAGCATATAATATTTTTCTATGAATTCTATGAGACAAATAATAATAGCACTCTAGTAGAAAAAGAAAAAAAAAGAGGATGTGAAAAAGTCTTGTTTAAATTTAGGAACCACTGTATTGTAAGAGTGGTATGAAGGTCATAATTAACTAATGGACACCATTTCATAGACCAAATCCATTAAACTCTTATTTGTATAGTTACTATATTCTAGTTTATATGCTAGAACATTTAAATAATATTTTACTTTCACAAAAAATAGTTCCTAGATGGCAATCAATTACGCTTTTTATATTGTGCATTATATTTTTGACCAGGAATGTAGTCTTTGATGATACATATTTGTTGTCCCTGTGGTAAGGTCCCTATGGCATTTCCCTGAATGCTGTTTGTCAGTCTAGTTCATCCATTAAAACAGTTTATTTCCTCTTTGCTTAACAACAAAAAAGACTTTTTAAAAAGATTAATGTTATAATGTCATGGAAAGATATTTAGAAAATATATTACAAATATCAATATAGCTGCTCAGAGATTAATGCCCTTGTCATTGCAGCAGCCTACATTTTTTTTATTAATTTTTCAGTGTTCTAAAAAGATATTATGGAGATATTTTCTTTGTAGCATGTCTACTGTTTAGATAATTATTAGATTACTTTAGAACATTATTTGTTAATGCTAAAAGAAGAGAAGTATTTTGATTAGATATGTTGAAGCTTGTTTTGAAAGGCAAGTGAGAGGTAATATTTTCATTTTGTTTTTATATTTATTACTTTAAAATGTTGTAAATTTATTAAAACATAAAAATATAACACAGATTCTTCTTACGAAATTAAGTATCCTTTATCCCAGTCCTAGTGAGGTTGCAGAATAAGAAATTTATTCCCTTCTTTCAATGAAAAATATTGAGCACATACTATATGCCAGGCAATGTTAGGTTGATAGAGAATCTGATAGATGATAGATAGATAGATAGATAGATAGATAGATAGATAGATAGATAGATGATAGATCAGGCTAGTCTCTCCATATATTACCATATATGCCTGCTAAAACAGAATTTGAACTACATCACACATTCAATCATCAAATTATTTTGAACACCTGTTCATTTTTCACCACTTACAAAAACTACAATTAACACATTATTTTATAGCTTTTTCTTGGTGTGCACCTATGAATATGTATACAAATTTTTTTATTTAACTTTGTAAAAATGAAATAATACTAGATTTTTTCTGTGATTTGCTATTAAGGAGCTTGTAGTTTATTCATCAAGGATTTTAATTCTATCCTGTAAAAATCATATGCAAACAACTCTCATTATTCAAGGTAGTTATGTTCTATAAAGTCATTGGAAATACTGAATTAGTGAATACTTAACCATTGCTCTTAGAGCAGAAATACAGAGTTAGGTTTGTGCAAACCTGTGGTCACATTTCTGTCAATTGATGAATATATAGCCTGTTTTATGTGTGTTTCTATTTAAAGACACCTCATTATATATATATATATATATATATATATATATATATATATATATATATATATATATATATATATTTGATTCATTTGCACTAAATTTATGGCCAACAGTATCATAACTTACACCTGAAAACTAACATTATCTAAAGCACAAATTTTCTCTATAAGGCACCTCACAGTCTTCTAACACATAAGTTCACTAAAGAACACTCCTGCACTATGCTTCAGAGTCATTTGGAAAAGGAAAATCACCAGCAAAAAACAGAAACAATGTGAAAAAGTGTGCACACTTCTTTATAGCATAAAAGCTGAGACAAAAAGCCAGAGCGTGGCATTGTTGACTTCACCTGGGAATGTACATATCAGGTGACTCAAATTTCCCACTGCTTGGCACAGGTCCAAGAATGACTAGGACATCTTGGGTAGTGGCATCGGGATCACAAATAAATTTTAGTGAATAAGTGAAATCTTAAATACGGACTGCTCAAATCATGAGGCTTGACTGTACTGTGTTAGAACATCTTAAGGGCTGTAGAAAAATTTTTTAAAAAGCGAAATAGGATAGTCAGCCATAGAAAAGAGATTGAAATCTTGCCATTTGCAACAACATGTATGGACCTAGGGGGTATTATGCTAGGTGAAGTAAGTCAGAGTAAGACAAGTGCCATATGATCTTACTTATATGTGGAATCTAAAACAAATAAAAACTAAATAGAAACAGACTTACAGATACAGAAAACAAACTGTTGGTTATCAGAGTGAGGAGGGGTTGGGAGTGGGCAAAATACGTGGAGAAGATTAAGAGGTACTGGCTTCCAGTTATTAAAAAAAAAATAAATCACAAGGATGTCATGTAGAGCATAGGGCATATAGTCAACAACATTGTAAGAACTTTGTATGCTAACAGATGGTAACTTGACTTCTTGTGGGGATCATTTCATAGTGTACTAAAATATCAATCACTGTGATGTACACCTGAAACTAATAGGATATGGTACGCCAATTATATTTCCATAAAAAGTAAAATTCAAAAGCAGAAGAATAGAGTTACAAGCTCTGGGGAAAGGAGTGGTTGTAATCTTAAAGGAGTTTTCAGGGCATTTCTAAGAAGAGTATCCCTGAGGAAATGGCATGTCAGTAAAACTCTGGAGCAGGTAAGGAGGGTGGGCGTTTGGTAACCTGGAGTGGAGCACAGCCACAGCTGAAGTGTGACTCTTGGAGTACACCTGAAGCATTAGCTGAAGAACAAGGAGGTAATAATGGCAGAAGGATTGTTGAGAGGCAGGAGAGGTCAGGGAAGTAATGAAGAACTAGTTCCTGTTGGTTTGGGGGAGCATTTGTACGGATTTGCCCTTTTACTCTGAATAAAATGAGAAGTCATTGCAGGACTGACTTATATTTGAAATCAAGCTCTCTAGTTGCTGATTTGTGAAGAAACAAATAGAAAGAGAAGAGAGGAATGATGGCCAAAGGAAAAAGTAAAGATAATCTGGTGGTGTGTGGAAATTAGAGTCCAGAGATGAATGGTTCAGACCCTAACAGCAGCAATGGAAGCAGTGAGAACTAGTAACACTCTAGGTATATTTTTAAAGTACTGGATGTGGAGAATGAGGGGGGAAAAGTGAGGTGAATCAATTGTCCAAATATTTTTAGCCCAAACAACTAGAAGTATGATCAGAAATACACCTACCCTTGAATATGGAGATGGGAAGGAGTAACGGAAGAGCAGATATTTTGGAGGGAGTGCATCAGTATTGAGATGCTGAATTTGAGATGACTAAATATATAGGGATATCACAAAGGCAATTACATATATGAAAAAAATGATCTAAGGAGGAAATAAGAATGTGGTAGTTGGCAGCAAATAAATAGTATTCAAAGCCAGTACACAGGTAAGTGGACCATGGACAGAGCTCTGGGTTTACCCCTAAGTTAAGAGGGTTGGGTAAGAGTAGGGACCACCAAAGTTGACTAAGAAGGAGCTACCAGTGAAGTAGAAAATAAATAAGAGAGAGTAGCAACCTGATATCCAAGCGAAGTAGTGCATCAAGGTTGAGTATGTGAAACTGTTTCAGTTGCAATAAATCAATTAAATTGGGAAGGGAAAATTGATATGAGATTTGGCAATGTAAAAATCATTAGGGATTTTTATTTAGAACTCTAGGAGGGAAATCTTGGTTGGATTGTATTTAAGAGAGAAAAAACATGAGAATTTGGAAATGGTTAGCATAGACAATTATTTCTTAGATTTCTCCAGCAAATGGAAACATGTGGCAGCTGGTGGTCCAAAACAATATTTTTTTAGAGATGGGGTAATAACATTATGTTATTATGATGATGGGAACTGTACATAGACAGAAAATAATTGCTGATATAGGAGAGAGCCAAAAAGCATTCCTGGGTTATGTACTGAAGTACAAAGGGTAAAAGTGAGAAAGAAAGTGTAAAAAACAGAAATTAATGAATTCAGGCAGAATTGTGGATAGTTCATGATAACATGCAAGAATACAATTATTGCCAGATCCTAAGAAGCAGGAAAATGTGGCAGTATGTAGATTTTTTTGGTTATTGCTTCTATTTTGACAGTAAAGGAGGGGCTAGGGTTACCGTCTGAATGTGTGTGGATGTCAATATATAGTAGGTTGACGATAAAGAAGCAGGTATGAAACAGCCCCATGGGCGAAGGGCAGGGGGCACTGACTGAACAAATTACTAGTAGTATATTTGCCTGATATCTTTATGGGCTCTTTTGAACATTGTCATTCTGAATCAAACTGATACCAATCAACATGGTTATATGGGGTTTTTTTTCAGTAATTTTTAATTACACATTTGCCTGTGTAGAATGGGTGAATACATGTGTTTAAGCAGGGTTTTAATTTGCCAGTAAGCTAGACAAAGCACAGAAATTTCAAGGGCCAGTATTGTATTTATTTACCACCCAAATTTCAATATTGTGTGGTGATTTTCTCCACGATATAATCAATTCAAATTTGCCAAACAAACTAATGAAAAAAAAAAACTTTCTGCATAAGAGAGAGAGACTTTTTTCCCATATCATTGCAAGATTCAGGGATGCAATAACCTTCCTAGTAATGGGCTATGACTAGTCTCTGACACCCTCTCTCACTGATGCTAATTCATCTTGCACACTTCTAGTAGAGTAATCTTTATAATGCACTGTTTTACAAATAATATATTTTACAACTTAAAAAATCATGTGTGCCTTTTAAGTGAAAGAACTTTGCTTCCAAACCTATCACCAGAGAAAAGCTTTTTACCTCCCTTTTACATGTTATTTTCCATATAATTTTGTGGGAATATATACATTTCAATGACAGAAATTAAAACCACTTATGTAATAACATGATGATAAATAATAGTTTAACACAAATAAAAATATTTCTTTCATCTTGCCTGCTTTAAAAAATTCTAATCCTTTCATGATTCTCTTTCTTAAAATAATTTTATTTTTCGCTTTCAGTGTACTTCACTGAATTCTACTCTTATCTCCACTTCTGTTCCACAGGACTCCGATAAGCTACTGATGACAAATACATTTATTTCTCTAATCATTGACCCTCCCTTGAGCTTAAAATTCATATATTCTAACTGCTCTTACCTCCTTCTTGGTTTTTATTCGGATATCTAATAGGATATCCAAATGTAATATCTTCAAATGCCTTTTCTCAACTCTAGCAGATGCCACCCCCACTTACTCCTCTCTGTCTTTTGTATCATAGTAAATTGCACCATTATTCACCCAGTGCTCATTCCCAAACACGAGAATCTTTGATTTTCCTCTTTCTACTACTCCAATCCATCATCAAATACTGTCAGCCTCAAATGCACAATTTCTCATTTCAGGGTGTCCTATGCAATTCCTTGTCTGAAGTGATCCTTTTAAAATACAAAACTCTCCTACGACTTCTCATGAAAGACGGAATAAGGTCTAAACAGCTACAATGCCCTGCATGTATTCCATAGGAACTTTGCTCTTGAGTTTTTCTTCACCAGAAAAACTCTTCCCTCAGATCTTCTTACCACTCACATCAATATTTTTCAGATGATGCTTTCTTAGAGATGTCATTCCTAACTTTCATATGTAAGATAGTCACCAGCCTTATCAGCCCCCTCTCACCTCATCCTGCTTTTTTATTCTTTCTTTCTACTTCTCATTTCACCGTCAGATCCTACTCTCCTATTCAGCACAGATTTGCTATTTTAACTTCAATTTAACACACACACACACACACACACACACACACACATACCCTCTGTTGTAGTTATTCCTATTCATTTTTAGCTTCCTCACTTGAAAAAAAGCTCTATGACAACAGGGAGTTTGTTTTTCTCATTCAGTGTTTTATCATTAGAATAGTGTTTTACATATAGTAAATACATTATAAATATTTGTTGAAAGGAAAAAACAGGCAGTGAAAGAAGAGAAGAAAGAAAGAGAGAAAAAGAAGGAATGCATTGCAAAATATGAATTCCAAGGCATGATGACATTTCTCAAAGTCCAGCTTCATTTCAGAATCTCTATTGACAAATCTTGAACAACAAAAAGAAAGTCTCCTTTGCTGAATTACCAAGGCAGGAATTATCCAAAAGGGACTACCTTAGTGAGGAAAATGCTATCCAGTGAGGCATTTGAAAATCTGTGGGAGCATTCTGGTGTCACATGGGGATGGGGAACCACTAACGTTTGATGTAGCTGGGCCAGGAGTGTTAAGTACCCTGCAACATCCACCAATGAACTGTTGTCATCTACATTTTTAAATGATCTGATGCACATATTTATATAAATAAAAACTTATTTATAATTACTTCAACCTAGAACTAAACTTTTTTTTTTTTAACCTAAACACAATGTTGCTTTGGAAGCACCTTTTATTCATGTACTTTTCCAATATTGTGACAACTGTAAAACCAGAGAAAAGAATACTTTTTGAAAAATGATAAAGAATTGTTCAGTATTTCCCAAAATTCATATTACCAATGTCAATGCCACTCTGTTGAACTGCCTGGATAACATGCAACTGTTTATTCCATGTAATGTAAGGGTCTCAGGCTTCTTTACTGTGTTTTCTACCCAAGATATGCCCAAGAATCTGATTGTGGAAGTACATATTATTTTTAACTTAAATTTACTTTATATTTCATTTTATCACACAGGTAGAACATTATATTATTTTTGTAGCTGTCTTTGAATTTTGGTTGCAGTTCTCTGGTTTATCACTGCCCAATTAGCTCCAGTATATGTGGGAGCTGGTCTGATAGGATTGAGAGCAAACTGTTGAACACTTAACTTGTTAAAACTCATCTATTTTCAGGGGCACCTGGGTAGCTCAGTCGTTAAGCATCTGCCTTCAGCTAAGGGTCTGATCCAAGGATCCTGGGATCGAGCCCCGCATCGGGCTTCCTGCTCCGCTGGGAGCCTGCTTCTTCCTCTCCCCACCCCCCCTGCTTGTGTTCCTTCTCTGCTGGCTGTCTAACTCTCTGCCAAAAAAAAAAAAAAAGAAAGAAAACTCACCTATTTCCATTTACTGTTTTTAGCTATCAGATACGTCTCCTCTTCTTACTATTTTGTAAAGTGAAAATGATAATAACAAATTGCTGCCGTTTTGAATGTCTTCTGTCAGTCACTTTATGTTTGTCATCCCTCCTAATGTTCCCAACACCCTAAGGTACTAAAGGTACTGAAGATGAAAGACATGCCTTATCCAGCCATCACAGGGTGAGTCATCACAAGACAGGACTCAGTTTCTTGTCTTAGCCTCTTTTTATGATATGGATCTATCTATAGTACATTCAATCGTGCATTATGCATAGATATTCTAAAAAAACATCACTCAAGGTTTCTCACTGGAGAAAATAGGGACGTAATTTATATTACTACTCAGACTGAAATGACAGCTCCCCACTATGGCAAGTGGAGGCTGGTACGTACCCCAGCTTCCCAGGTTCCTGGTCTGGGTCACCTGCTTTCTTTCCTGGCATGCCCTCGAGTGCTTCTACCTCAGTCTTTCTTACCTGGACCTCAGGAGATGATAAGCATTGTGACACATGCTTCCTGTAATAGGTGCCCACCACACCTTTGAATATTTTCAACCATAACGTTGCAACGTTAGGCAAGAAACTTAGGCAAGAAAGAAAACTCGGTTTAATAATATATTGCTTAAATAATAATAATAATATATTGCTTAATGAATGTAAAATCATTCAATCTGAATATAAATTTTAAAAATTCACTAAATTAGGTAATTTTTGGAATTAAGAAGTCAATCTGTTAAAATGGTCCATCCGTTCTATTCCAAGTAATGTTATAGTTTCAACTATAACTATGTGACATATTGTCAAGACAATAGTTAATGTCTTTAAAGATAAAATTGTCAACTCATTACAGATGAATTTGGAAGTGGATTTTCAAAAGTGATTCAAAACTTAGTTATCATTAGCTATGTTTTAGCAGATGTACTTTAAATTGTTCGGAATATTATTTTTAAAAATCAGACTTTTATATGTAAGTGATAAATTTAAAACTACTTTCAAAAATAGCAATGGAAAGAAACTAATTTATGTATTAGATAAATGCTAATGTTTAAAGGTATACCAGCTGCATTTCTTCTGGTAAAACAAAAAAATTCAATCTAAATCTTTTCAACCTTTCAGTTTGGAAATGTGACAGTAATTATAAATCTTGTTGACAAGATTTCCCCTTCTCCTGGCAAGCACTTAAGTGTGTATTTCACAGCCAACACTCATTATCTGTTACTCTGGTTTCCTCTGAATCTTGGAGAATACATTAATTTTTCTTTTATTGCAGTTTCTAACAAATGGGTTCATATTACTGCATGTGAAGAAGATGACTACATTCATTATATTTACTAATAGCAGTATTACATATATCATATTGTTTATATATTAATAGCATGTTGTGTATAAATGCATATATGTGTATGTGTACATACACACACACACACACACATACATATATATATCTGTGAAGAGAGAAATTCTTCTTTTAAAGGTAAGAATTCTTAAGTAAATCTCTTAACATTACTAGTAACATGGATAGAGTGTTTCTGACATGTTAAGCTAGGTGAAGGTACCCTTCTCTGCTCTTTAAACAATCCAGCTTTAGGAAGAGCAAGGGGACAAATTTGTCTAACAGACTCTCACTAGGTAAGAGGTTGCATCTACTCTAGCCCTATGACATCAGTGATAATAAAGTTTATTAAAACTTCAGTGTCCCAGATGCCTTCTGATATAATTTAGCTTAGCTATAATATTTGTCCTGAAATTTAGGGAATGATCATTCTGAAATACTAATTTTTGATAGGTCCATTTATTTTCTGCTGAATCTATTCACAATAGATTCTAATTCTAATTGAATGATGAGAGTAGGATTGAGGGAACAAAAGGAAGATGAAAGATTCTATATCTTCCTGACCAGGTTCGGCTGCAGATGACCTCTTGTTCTTTCTCTGATTTCTCATTGTTCCACAAGAGCTTGTGCAGATCAGAACAAGAATTCTTTAGTGTCTGTCATGTAGCATTAATAATACCTCTTATCGCTTATGACATTGACCTGCAAATAAATGGCAGCTAGAAACTACACAGCTCAAGCTCAAATGTATGTTTTAAATAATGACAGTTTGAACATCAGATACCTTACAATATTGAATCTATACAAATCCTAGATCAGGAAACAGAACGGGATGGGATATGCGCATGGCATAATAATAGAAACCCTGAATATGGAGTGATAATTGTTGATAAGGCTCAACTGAAAATAGTGTTCAGAAGGTTTTCTTTTTTAACCATATGTTAAATGTCCCCTTTGCCTTTTGTACTATGGCTTGTCTTGAAGTTTATTTTATCTCATATGAATATAGACACACGAGCTTTCTTTGGTTTAATGTTTACATGGAATGTATTTTTACATCATTTTACTTCTAAATCATTTGTCATTAGATTTAAAGTGCATTATCTCTTATAGCAAAAGTAATAATTGTGCCTGGCTTATTATATTATTATTATTTATTAATTTAAAATTTGGGCTGACAATCTGTACCTTTTAATTGAACCGTTAATTCTATTTATATCTGATGTAATTACAATTTAGTTGGACTCCTACCTACCATTCTTCTATCATTTATCTATCTATATTTATTTATTCATTTATTTATTTTTCTGTTTCTGTTACCTTCTTTCTTTCTCTTGGATTAATCAATAATTTTTTTTTTAACATTCCACTTAAATCCCTTTCTGTATCTATTTCCTGGTTGCTCCTGGAATTATTTTATGTATCTTAGCAGAGTATAGGGTTAATATTTTAATGCTTTATGCAAAATGTAAGCACCTTGGAACAATATTTCATTTACCTCAAATTTGTTGTATTTTGGCCATATATTTTACATCTACATATGTTATAAACCTAACCATAAAATGTTATATTTCTGCATTAAATTATCAGTTATATATTAAAGTAATTTGAGAAGTAACAAAAAGTTAGTCTTTCTCATCTATCCAATGTATTATCTATCTAGTATAATCATTCTGTCCTTGGATCAGTTCCATCTGGAGTCATAAGTCTGCTGAAAAATTCTGATAGCAGTTTTTGTGGCACAAGTCTGTGGTGACTAATTATTTTAGCTGTAATTTTATATTTTCAATATACCTTCATTTTTGAAGTTGCTTTGTTTGGATTAGCATTTTTGGTTTTATGGATTTGTTTGTTTGTTTCTCCTAGAATTACCTTAAAGATGTTTGTCCAATACGTTCCCTTGGAATTAACTTAACCAGAGATGTAAAGGATCTATATTCTAGAAACTACAAATCACTCTTGAAAGACATTGAAGAAAACACAAAAAGATGGGAAAATATTCCATGCTCATGGATCGGAAGAATTAACATAGTTAAAATGTCCATGCTACCCAGAGCAATCTACACTTTCAATGCTATCCCGATCAAAATACCAAGGACATTTTTCAAAGAACTGGAACAAACAGCCCTTAAATTTGTGCGGAGCCAGAAAAGGCCCCGAATCTCCAAGGAATTGTTGAAAAGGAAAAACAAAGCTGGGGGCATCACAATGCCGGATTTCAAGCTGTACTACAAAGCTGTGATCACAAAGACAGCATGGTACTGGCACAAAAACAGACACATAGACCAATGGAACAGAATACAGAACCCAGAAATGGACCCTGGGCTCTTTGGGCAACTAATTTTTGACAAAGCAGGAAAAAACATCCAATGGAATAAAGACAGTCTCTTCAATAAATGGTGCTGGGAAAATTGGACAACTATATGCAAAAGAATGAAACTTGACCACTCTCTCACACCATACACAAAGATAAACTCTAAATGGATGAAAGACCTCTATGTGAGACAGGAATCCATCAAAATCCTAGAGGAGAACATCGGCAGCAACCTCTACGACATCAGCCAAAGCAATCTTTTTCATGACACATCCCCAAAGGCAAGCGAAACAAAAGAAAAAATGAACTTGTGGGACTTCATTAAGATAAAAAGCTTCTGCACAGCCAAGGAAACAGTCAAAAAAACTAAGAGGCAGCCCATGGAATGGCAGAACATATTTGCAAATGATACTACAGATAAAAGACTGGTATCCAAGATCTACAAAGAACTTCTCAAACTCAATACATGAGAAACAAATAAACAAATCATAAAATGGACAGAAGATATGAACAGACACTTTCCCAATGAAGACATACAAATGGCTAACAGACACATGAAAAAATGTTCAAAATCATTAGCCATCAGGGAAATTCAAATCAAAACCACACTAAGATACCACCTTACGCCAGTTAGAATGGCAAAAATGGACAAGGCAAGAAACAACAATTGTTGCAGAGGATGTGGAGAAAGGGGGTCCTTCCTACATTGTTGGTGGGAATGCAAGTTGGTACAGCCATTCTGGAAAACAGTGTGAAGATCCCTTAAAAAGTTAAAAATTGAGCTACCCTATGACCCAGCCATTGCACTACTGGGTATTTACCCTGAAGATACAGACGTAGTGAAGAGAAGGGCCATATGCACCCCAATGTTCATAGCAGCAATGTCCACAATAGCTAAATCATGGAAGGAGACAAGATGCCTTTCAGCAATGACTGGATTAAGAAGTTGTGGTCCATATATACAATGGAATATTATTCAGCTATCAAAAAGAATTATTTCTCAACATTTGCTGCAACATGGATGGCACTGGAGGAGATAATGCTAAGTGAAATAAGTCAAGCAGAGAAAGATAATTATCATATGGTTTCTCTCATGTATGGAACATAAGAACTAGGAAGATCAGTAGAAGAAAGGAATAAAGAAAGGGAGGATAATCAGAGGGGGGAGTGAAACTTGAGAGACTATGGACTCTGAGAAACAAACTGAAGGCTTCGGAGGGGAAAGGGGTGGGGGAATGGGATAGGCTGGCGATGGGTAGTAAGGAGGGCATGTATTGCATGGTGCACTGGGTGTTATACGCAACTAATGAATCATCGAACTTTACATCAAAAACCAGGGATGTACTGTATGGTGACTAACATAATATAATAAAAAATATTTAAAAAAAAAGATGTTGGTCCATTGTGGACAGGCATTAATTTTTTCTGAATCTTGATAATTCTGCTGTTATATTGTATCATTATTCTTTTATACATAATGTGTCGCTGTTTCTCTGGATGCTTTCAAGATGTTAATTTTTATCTCTCCTTTTAAGCAATTTAATTACAATGTCTAGGTGTGATTTTATTTTCATTTAGTCTGCTTTAGGGCTCCTGAGCTACATAAATCTGTATATTTGTGTTTTCCTTCATGTTTCGGACATCTTCATCACTATTTTAAAAAAATATATATATATTTTTGTCTCTCTTATTTTCTTGCTGTTCTTTGGGGAATCTAATTATACATATATTAGACCTACTGGGTACTGACATCCAAATTATTTTTTCATCTGTTTTTCTCTTTATACTTATACTGGATATTTTCTCTTGAATTATCTATAAGGTTACTGAACATTTCTTTTGCCATCTTCAATATTCTTTTAGTCACATTCAATACATTTTAATTTTAATTTCATAAAGCTTCCATTTTGTTGTTTTTAAAATACATCTATTTTTTTCACCTATGAAGACTTTTTTTTTCTTTGAGTTTTTGATGTATTTACAATAACTGCTTTCAAACCCTTGTCTGCTAATTTCTATATCTGGTTTATATTAGGACATGTATTTATTCATTTTTTATTGTTCATGAGTCATATTTTCCTACTTCATCATTTATCTAGTCATTTTTATGGCTTACTAGACATTTTGGATGATATACTGTTGAGACTCTTTGTTCTTCATTTCACTGAAGGGAAATGATTTCTGTTTAAGTGGATAGCCAGACTTTGGGCTGCTCACTTTTAACTTGTAGAGTCTTGAATTTAGAGCTTTAGAGTGGGTCTGTTTCAGTTTTGTTCTTAGTCTTCAGCTGAACTCAGAGATTTGTAATGCAGTCTTTACTTGGAAAGCAGAGTCCTTTCATTGTTTCACAAGACTGATGTGTTTTCCAAGACTCTCCATGTGGACAATACTTAAACTGCTACCTCTCTCTCCCTTCCATTAAGCAACTGCTAAATCTCCATTCAACTTCCTCATGCTTTGGGATGTGTTTTCCACTGAGCTCCCTAGCATCTCATTCTGGGCTTAGCCATGGATTTGAGGAGAGATTATAAAATAGGTCTGGATCTTTCACTGATTTTTTGTGAACTAAGATATTCAAAAAAAGGCTAATTAGCTTTTAAAATGTGATTTCTAAGGATTTCTTTTATAAGAAATTTAGGAAATATTTTACCACTTAAATGCAGAAGTGTATATCCCCACATTTATGATAGTCATGACCATCCCTATGATCTGTGTAGATCATCCTTAAGTAGACAGAAAGAATGTTGCAGGCTCTTATTGCCTAATAAATACTATCTATCAACTTCTTCCATGGCCCAGACTCCCTTCCTATTTTTTTCAGATTCCTTTAAATAATGTATCACTTTTCCTTTCTCCTGTATTAATTTGTTTATTCGGATGAAAGTTAATTTCTTATAGATTATTTTTTGTCTTTCTGTCTCTAAAGTAAGTATGAAACTCTTTTGAAATTCTGTATAGATTGTTATGAGCTAGAGTTGAGTAAAATAAAAAGAGATAAAAGAAGAGAACAACACATTTGCTATAAAACTAGTGGGATATGAAACCCAAACCCCAGAAGTACTGAGAAGGACAGAAATATCTGTGAGCTCCTGCACTTGGGGCTACCATTACATAAGGAAGTCATCTAATGCTGTCCTTTTAGGCATTTAAATGGTTGTCCAGTCTCCATTTTGGTTATGTTTTTGTTTAAGGTCCTGCAATAATTATTGTTACAGAAAAAAAATAGTTACTAAGTTTTTGAAGTCTCTTGATGAGATATATCCTATTAAAAATTTAACAAAAGTAAGATATTGTAGAAATAAGAAAAATAAAAGAGCTATGTAATGGTAACAAAAAGAAATCAGGAAACATAAAAACCAAATAATAATAGCCATAATAATAAAGACAATTAGCAGAGCCAATGTAAACAGGTGCATTATCAAAGAACCTTTCCCTCAAACTGTATGTGAATAAGAGAATAAAGAGCTGAAAAGTTAGGCAAATCACCAATTTCTAAAGGAGATTTACCAGCTCATGAAATTACAACAAACTAACCAACCAAAGCCAATTAATAAAGTCTATTAAGATTTGTTTCAGGCAGATGATTTTAATGATTTTTATAAACTCATGATACATATGTAATGTTTTCTCACTTCCAAATATGGAACAACGTCTAATGCTCCAATTCTTACATTCAGATATCATTTCTAGTTGTATGCACTTGCATTTATAAACTCTAAGAAGTTTGTTAGGGACAAATATTTATTTCTTTTATCATTTTTTCTTTAAAAATATGTTTATGGCACTAGACTCTTTATATGCTATGATAGACCAAAGCCAATTAGAAATTAGATACTGTTTAAATTATATTTAGTATGTTTTTACCTATCATCTTGATTATTTAAAGCACAAAATAATGAAAATATTCCTTAGCTATAATTTCCTAACATAGATGATAATCTTTGTTGCCATTTCTCCTTGGAATTCTGGACATTTATATTAATTAATAGATTTCTATAAATGTGTAACTTGAAATATAGACAGTAAAAGATTCCCTGAAGTATTAAATAAGTACATTCTCACTATTCTCCTAAAAGTTACTTTCAATTTTTCCATTTTGGTTGCTACCCTTCTCTACACTCATTTCTGGGAATCCTTCATATATGCCCTTTGTTCCTCTTGTGGTCTGATAAGAGCACACAGGAGAACATAGTCAGATTTCATTAGAAGGTGCTTGACCAATAATTCTTTTTTTTCCATACCATGATCTATATAAAAGCAGATAGATGAGTTTGGTTTTTGATGTGTTCAATTCTCTATATGAACCAAATAACTAAATTTTAATTAATAGCAGACTGCTCTCCTGGATAACCAAATGCTGTGAATAAATATTTTGAATTAGATCTAGGGCCACTATTAGAATAATAAATATAATAACTATTATATAAATTGAGTTTAGTTTAGATAACATAAAATATGTACAGTAATAAGTATATCTTGTGCATATTCCATAAATGCTTCTTTTCCCATATCAGCATTCCTCACTATTCCTTGGAGTATTTTAAATTGATACTCAATAAAACATATAAAAATCCTAGCTTCTTTACATAAGAGGTTTTGTAAAAATCATGAATTATAGAATCTGTACTATTAATTTTTTGTAAGATTTATCTATTTATTAGAGAGAGAGAAAGAGAGTGAGAGTGAGTCTAGGAAGGGGCAGAGGGAGAGGGAGAGAATCTCAAGCAGACTCCCTGTTGAGTGCAGACTCCCTCCCCCCAGCCCCCACACAGGACTCAACCTCAAGACCCTGAGATTATGACCAGAGCTGAAATCAAGAGTTTGATGCTCAACCAACTGAGCCACCTAGGCATCCCTGCATAATTAGTTCTTTAGCTAACTTTTTCATTTCATATACAACTTCCTTTCTTTTTCTTTCTTTCTTTCTTTCTTTCTTTCTTTCTTTCTTTCTTTCTTTCTTTCTTTCTTTCTCTTTCTTTCTTCTTTCTTTCTTTCTTTCTTTCTTTCTTTCTTTCTTTCTTTCTTTCTTTCTTTCTTTCTTTCTTTCTTTCTTTCTTTCTTTCTTTCTTTCTTCTGCCTCTGCCTGACTTCTCTATTTTTAGACTGTGGATTGATTTTTATTTCCATGATTGCATTACATTGACACTTTTAAAATTGTTTTTAAGTCTAATCATTAATGTGTTTTTTAAGAATACAAGAAAATAATTCTTTTCAAAATTATTGATGAAATATTGATAGTAATAAAGAATGAAATTAAGGACATTACTCCAATGATTTTAAAATTATCATTTGAAATCATGCATTCAACACTGAAAAACTGACTAGAAGATGAGGCTGACTTTGTTGATGTTTCTGGAATAATAATTTAATGGGTAAATTTAAGTTTATTTGTTTATAAGTTGAGACTACAAACCTTAGTAACAGTTTGTTGAAAATAGGTTTTATGAAAGCTTTTACATACATAAGTTTTGAATAAATTTATGTATGTAAAAGTGTTGTAAAACATTACCTTAGCCACAGTTGATTTTAATTTAACATAAATCAAATTAGCAATTATATTTAAATTATGAATCAATTCATTTCAAAACTTGCAATTACACTTCCCTTTGCCGTATCAGCTACTGTTATATAATAACAAAACTTTCTACGTCAAATAAAACACATTTTAAAACATCTACTGATGGAAAGCAGCAGTGCTAGAGTTAAACGTAATAAAGCATAACTAAAATTTGCCACCTGACAGTAAATTTCACAAAATCTAAAGCTTATCAGTATCTTCTCCTTCCTCTAAATAGTAACAGACCATTTGCTGACTTTTATCAGTGTTTTAATGATGTTTTGTTTTTTCATTTCCTGAATTAGTCCTAATGATTATTTTTTATAAAATTAGTACTTGCTCATTATATAATCAGAATAATTTTAATATTAACCATTATATAATTTGAAGATTAATCATCTTCTGATGCCTATGGTTTCAAAAAGTTGTCTCACATAAAATTGATATAAAAATCTAATGCTTTATAATCATTTGTAAGTAAGTCATCTGTAACTAATAGAGTACCAACCATGGCAAAATATGTAATGAGAGTAGTTTCTTGGGCTTTGACATATAGTTGTGAATTCTAGAATTAGGTACAGGTAAGAGTGACTGTCTCTGTCTTAAATTGAATTGCTTAACATCTGTAGCTATAGCCACAGGATAACAAATACAACCATCGCTAACTGGAACACTTGGAATAATGACCTCATCTAAGAGGAGTGACGACTCTATTTCTCTGTAAGGCATTGTTCAGAAATCCTATTTCTAGAGCATCGTGTGACAAGTGAGGTGAAGGCAGAGTATACATTATACACATTGTGTGTACCTATTGCCATAGACTGAATATTTGTGTTTCCCCAAATTCATATGTTGCGACCTCTCCCCAATATGATATTATTTGGAAGTGGGGCCTTTGGGAGGTGATTAGGTCATGAGAACAGAGCCTTTGTGAATTTGTTAGTGCCCTTATCAAAGAAACTGCAGAGGGTTCATTTCTTCCTCTGTCATGTGAGGACACAGACCGTAGACACCTAGCTTTTAACCAGGAATTGGGCTCTCACCAAATTGGGCAAACATCAAATCTGCCAACACCTTGATCCAGCTTTGTCAGGCCTGCCTGGACACACACGGGTTCGGTCTATAGGACTCTCATGCCCTCCGGCTTTTAGCCGAGCTACACCAATGGTGAGCTCCAATAGGAAATCTGAAGGATGAAAAAGAGATTGGGAAAATTATGCTGAGGCTCCCTTCCAGTAGGGTCAACACAAGTTGGCTGTCTTCCTTGACTGAACAAACAATCCTCGAAGCCATTTTTTCCTGTGTAACCCATAACTTCACCCTCCCTTCATTTGTACATTTCTGATAGTGCTGGACTCCGCTAATATTTGAGGTTCCCTCACATCTCACTCGCACCTTCATAACTAATTCTTATGTAAACAAAACCTCTTCAGATGATCTTAATTTGCATATGGCATCTAGTGCACACCACCCTTTGTTCTCGAATGATCCCTGCTTCTTTATCAAAGACACACCTCATCGTGTTCTAATCTTCCTGCTTCATAAATAAAGATTACCGAGATACCTAAACACCAAATTAACAGGCTTCAAATTCAGAAATGGTTCCCTCTTTTTTAATCCTTCCTTAACCCTCTTCTAACTATCCCTTATTAAAATGTTCCTTTTTTTCCCTCCTGGGGGTATGCTTTACCTGGCCATAACAAACCAGATAGATTTAACTTTGTTTCAATACAAGTGTGTTCTGAATAGATTTTGGTTATGGTTATGGGTGTGGCTGATAACTCGTTGACTCATTTATTTCCACCTGGTCTTATATTTTTAACTTCTTTGCTTTTTTTAATCTTTTTTTTTTTTCTTTTTTTGAGAGACAAAGCATGCAGGGACAGGCAGAGGAAGAGCGAGAGAGAATCTTAAGTAGGCTCCATGCACAGCCCAGAGCCCAATGCAGGGCTCATCTCGTGATCCTGAGATCATGACCTGAGGCCAAATCAAGAGTTGGACATTTAACCCACTGAGCCACCCAGGCAGCCCCCTCTTTGCTCATTTTAAACCTTCTTGGTTCTTTTCATTAGTGGCTCTGTCACTTTCCCCTTCACTTTCATCCATAAGATGTCTTCCTATTTCTCAAAGAAAATATAAAGGGCTTTATTTAGATCATAATTTTTCCTGGCTGTATCGTGGAGAATGTATCGCAAAGGGGTTAAACGAAATAAGAAAGGTGGCTTACAGTTTCAGGTAGGAGATTATGGTGGTCTGGAATAGAGTTCTAAGGTAGAATTGCAGAATTCAGGGACATTGAGGAAGTAGAATCATGAGATTGGAAGCCAATTGCTGCTCCCCTTCACTCCTGTAAAGATTCACAGGTTTCAGAGGGCTTGGAAGAGGAGATAAGAGTTAAATTGAACAACAGTATAGAGTTATATGACTACGATACTGGAATGGACAGTTTGTTAATTGCATAGACCCTTCTCATGGATGACAGTGATGCTATTTTACACAAAAATTGTGAGGCCTGCTGAAGAGTTCTTTCTAAAGTAATAAAGAAGATATAATCTGAAGAGCATGTAGAAGGAGACAGAAAAATAAAATATTAAGTTTTTCCTGAGTTGCACTATATTGAATTCATCTCATTCAGTGTTTCTCATGTATGTTACTTTACTATTTCCTGACTTTTTCCATTTTAGATAATATATATTGCCTTCCTACTATATCACATCATGTCCTTTTCCATCACACCACCCTCCTCCACACCCATAGACAACTGAAATATACACACATAAGCAAAGACTTTCTCTGTGTAACTTTCATTGGAAAAATATCTGTGAAACTTATTTCAAGCCCTGGATAATGAATTATTCCTCCAGAACAATAGCTGTTTTCATCTTTCAGGCAACTGGACAACCATTAGTCCAGGACCATTTTAATTAAATTTGTGGCTTGCTATTTATTTGTCTTTTGTTTTTTTGCATAACATTAATAACATGAATTTGTGTTGCAAATCTACATGAGGGCATGTTTATGATGATAACTTCACATGGGTAATTAATTTAATTCCATGACTGTGCAGTAACATTTTTCTTGCATCCACTCATGATTGGGAGATAGAAGTTGTTTATTTTCAGAGGGGACAAATTTGTGGGATTTCAGCAGTGAGGGGTCTATCTCCTATTTGAACTTCCCTTGGTTTGAGGCTTTTCCCCTTATTCCCAGAAGCCTGAAAATCAAAGAAAACCAAAGCTCAGACACAATTCTGTAAATTACCCCAAAGAAAATGTGGCTCTGGTGCACTGCCTACCTCTGTGGTTTCCCATTTTATTTCCTCTCCCTCTGAGTTCTTGGCTGAGACCTCTAAGGAGAAAAACAGATTAATAAGAGAAAAAGTTCATGAATGCATGCAGCTCATATCACACAGGAGAAACCTAAACCAAAAGCAACTCAAATTGGTAGCTTAGAATTCCAGCTTCTATAGCATCTTCAACAAAGAACAATAAATTTGTAGAAAAATGACAGAACAAAAGGGTTTGGGTAAAGATAACAAATTGTGGAAAAGTAACTAGAAAGATAAGAGTTAGCTTAACAAGATTTGTTTGTACAGATTTGTCAGCCCCACCCCCAGACTTCTAATAATAAAAATGTCTTCCTTTGTCCTAGTTCATGAGGACACCATGTGTGTGTTCTCTCCTATTAGGATGCTGTTGCTCACATTTTTGTTTTTAAGATTTTATTTATTTATTTGACAGAGATAGAGACAGCTAGCGAGAGAGGGAACACAAGCAGGGGAGTGGGAGAGGAAGAAGCAGGCTCATAGCGGAGGAGCCTGATGTGGGGCTCAATCCCATAACGCCGGGATCACGCCCTGAGCCGAAGGCAGACGCTTAACCGCTGTGCCACCCAGGCGCCCCTGTTGCTCACATTTCTTTAACTCAAAATAATCGATATGTCAAAGTGGCATACCTTGGAGTGACATGCTCTTTTACACCTTCACCCTCTTACCTTAGATATCAGCCAAGTAAATACTCACCATCATGTAGTTTTCAGTGTCTTTACTGAGAAATACATACATTTCATCCTAAATTAATTTATATTGCTTTTGAAAATATGATGGCTTGCTAAGTAAGTCTCTTCAAAATGCATGTAGATATACCTAGATAGCCATATAGTACAAAGAGCAATTTCTGTAACACACTAATATTGTTAGATGATAAACGAAGTTTAGCTTACAATGAACAGTTTAAAGGCTAGTTTCCCAGATGTACACATAATGCACAAATGCTATAAACATTTTTTAAATATATATGGATGTATGATCTGTGTATACATTTGCAAAAACATGCACACATACTACAGTGGTAATTTCAACTTAAAATAACCAATAATATCCTTCCTAAACTAGCTGAACACTTGTTATGCATGATAATCCCCAAAGTGATATCACTTTGGTGATATCAGCAAAGTGTTGATCCTGTTATAAGTAAATCTTTTTGAAGAATCATCAAATTTTAAAGTACAGCTATCTTCTAAATTGAATGTTTTTTGAATCAAAATTCAGGAGGTTTGTTTTGTAATAATTCCAATTTTTCTCCTTGTGTTTCAAAATAATAGATGATAATAATGTTTAAAATAATAGAATTTTGTTGTCACAATTTATTCATAAGAATAAATCATGATATAGGGATGACATTCAGAAATGTCCCATATAACCCTAGTTTTAGGGATTTGTTTTATTATAAATGAAACTTCTTCTTTAGAATGCAATGGTCTGGGGTGCCTGGGTGGCACAGCAGTTAGGCGTCTGCCTTTGGCTCAGGGCGTGATCCCGGCGTTATGGGATCGAGCCCCACATCAGGCTCTTCCACAATGAGCCTGCTTCTTCCTCTCCCACTTCCCCTGCTTGTGTTCCCTCTCTCGCTGGCTGTCTCTATCTCTGTCGAATAAATAAATAAAATCTTAAAAA
The DNA here is from genome assembly GCF_024610735.1 of Ursus americanus. NCBI lineage: Eukaryota > Metazoa > Chordata > Mammalia > Carnivora > Ursidae > Ursus > Ursus americanus. Next base: position 26,974,136 of record NC_142139.1, read on the forward strand.
AAAAAAAAGAATGCAATGGTCCATGAATTAAGCCAATGCACCAAATTTTTTCAAGGAGCACAATAGAGTTGATTCTCTAGATGACTGAAAAAACTGAATTTTATGGATCCTTTTAGCAAGTATTCAGAATCAATCATATGGAGCAAGGTTCAAAGGAACCATATATACACAAAATACAAGTCAACCTGTGTTTGCAGTGTTAGTCACAAACTACTTGTTTATGTGGCCTTATTATTTCATAGTACACATTTCTTTCTTTTACAATTTTAATAATACTTTGAATTCTTCTCATCAGTAAAAGTTATCTGTCAGTAAGTAAGACTGACCTTCTATATTCCTGGGCTTTAAAGTATATTATGGAATTCAATGAGAAATTTAGCTCCTTTGGGTATTTATGCCTCAATACTTAAATTAATCCTAAAGATGATTTTTCGCAGGAGAACAAACCTTTTATTTATCCAAGCTACGTAATTTAAAAAGCAAACAAAATAGCCTAGTTTCAGTGTTTATTTTATACAGAATTAAAAAAAAATATGCTGACCACCTGATAAGTCCAATTTTTTACCAATACATGTCAGGTATATAACCTCTCTCAAAAAATAAAGTAATACAAATAAAATAAGTAGAAAAAAAGTAAGATGGAAGGAAAGAAGGAGAAAAAGAAAAATCCATGAGCTTTATTTCTGTGGCAATAAAGTCATGATTTGATGAAAAGTTATTTGGAAAGTATGACCTTCCACACAGTATTTCTGTATTTCAATTTTAAGATCTGAGGACTATATTAGGAAATTAAATGTGGCACAATCAGTTGAATACTTGAGTCTGTCATCTATGAACTCACACATTTAGTACTAAGAGCTGAAGATAAGAGGATGAGGCAAATTTGAAATTCGTTTCCATCCCCCAGAATGCAGTAGACGATAATACTATATACAGCCAGCAATGGAACAAAAATGAGCTGACATATAAAATCCCTAAAAACGTACTTTCCAGGTCCATCCCCTACTACCCCACCAGTCTTTCACAAATAACCAACTTCATCCTATCATTTTGAAAGAGTTTCTTATGTCCCTATTGAAATGTGCTCTTGTCATATCTTCCTGTAGTTCAAGCAGTTTCTCTGCAGTTTTTTTTTTGGGGGGTGGGTGGTAATCGATGATATTTGATATAGAAATAAAATGAGTATTTGTTGAATAAGTGAACAACTTGTAAGCTTGCCAGACAAACTTTTTAAATTTGAATAATGAGTAATTAACAGAATAGAGGAAGTTCGGGGTAAAATATCCAAAGCAGAGAAAAATCATCCCTAGTTGGAGCCATGTTTTCTCCTCTTCTTTGAATAAAGCAGGCCCTATCTTCTTTTAGGGATTTTTGGACATGCTATACCTTGTAAAGTGTAACATATCCTCCTAACTCCAGGTCTTGTCTCAAATGTTACTTAACGAGAAAATTGTAATTTTCTATACCAACACTCCTCATTTTGCTTCCTTACTTTAGGAAGCTAAGCAAAGCTTTTTCTCCTCAGCTTTAGTATCATTAGTATATTATATAATTTCATTTTTCCATTTGGTTTAGTACTTGTCTTCCACCTTTGAAAGTCAAGTATTTCTCTCTCTCTCTCTCATTCTCTGTCTCTCTCAATCTCTTTACTGCTTTAAATGGTCCCTGGAAGAGAATCTAAGCCCTTAATAAAAATTCAGTAAATGAATGAACATAACTTATCTTGGTTAAATATAAAATACAAAAAGATTTTTTTTAATGGAAAGCTCTTAATTATTCTTACTTATTGATGTTATTATTGCATTTACATCATTCAGGATAAGCTAGGTTTTGCTGAGTTAGCAGACAAAATCAAAATCTCATTAATTACCATAACAATGGTTTATCTTTGTCTACACTGAATATCCAGTACAGATCTATGGAGAGCTCTGTTATCATTGTCGCACAGGAACTTAGACTAACAGAGGAATTATCTTAATACATGATCTTGAACATGTTGAGGTATTTGCTCCAAAATAAAGGGCCAGTTGTTGTACCTTGTACTCTGAACTACAAAGAAAGAGTCACAATTTTTGATGAGCCCTTTTTGATAGTAAAAATGACAAAATCAAATTTACATGTACTATTTCTTCTGCCTGGGAAGTCCTTCCCCAAGATTTAGCCCATTTACCAAGTGATCTGGTAGGCTTTCAGTTTTGAATTGGGTGCACAGAGGGGAAAGAAAAAGGCTCTGTATCAAGTTCAGAATGAAGTATGGAACTATTCTGCTTCTTTGGCCAAATGATTCTGTATGTCTGATCCTATTCCAAGTTTCTCTGGCAGATAAAAAAGTTTTATGGATAAGAGTATCATAGCACAGACCCTTAGGACTTTAGACCTCAGGGCTTGAGAAAAGATTCATATCCTCTTCCTAAGAAAACCATCCCCCCCTTTTAAAACAGAAATGAGCTTACTACTGGGCCCTCATAGAGACAGAATGCTTTAGTAAGAACTCAGGAACCTGAGCTGCCTGTATAAAATCCATATAATCCCTACTTTACACTAAATTTATGGCATGGAGCAGGACTTTCTCTCTGATAGGAGATTGTATTCCCTAGGCCTCTGAAAGATTAGGTAGTTGTTCAAGTGAGTGGTTAAGATTCCTAGGAACATATTCCTGCTTCAATTTTTTCCTTTTTTTCAACTATCTCCTATGATTTCATAGAAAGTTCCCTATAGCAACTTAATGAAGGAACAAAAACAGTTTTATGTTTTTATGAATAACTGCTTCCCCCCACCTTCATCCTGTCATTACGTGTAAAATTTGGCTGTAATATTTAATTTTTTTTAGTCTTTATACAAGATATCAAGGGGATATTGATACTGAGTTTAGTAAGGTAAAACACTGTCCAGATATGGCTAAAGAGACATATGGAATTATGTGCCCATAATTTTAGAGGGAGAGTTAATATATCTTCATTTGTACTAAGAATTAGTTGATAGTACAGTAGTCCCCCTTATCCACAGGAGACATGTTCCAAAATCTCCAGTGAATGTCCAAAACCATGGTACTAAACCTAATTAGGTACTAAACCTAACACATACTATGGTTTTTTCCTATACATACACACCAATGATAAGGTTTAATTTATAAATTAGGCACAGTAAGAGATTAACAACAATAACTAATAATAAAACAGAACAATTTTAATAATATACTGTAATAAAACTTATGTGAATGTCATCTCTTTCTCCCTCAAATATCTTATGGTACCGTACTTATTCTTCTTTTTCTTGTGATGATATGGGATGTTAAAATGCTTACCTAATGAGATGAAGTGAGGTGAATGATGGAGGCTTTGTGATGCAGTAATATGTTACTACTCACCTTCTGAACAAGTCAGAAGGAGGATCACTTGCTTTCTGACTATGGTTGACCATCAGTAACTGAAACCACAAAAAGTGAAACCATGGATAAGGGGGGACTACTGTAGTAGGTGGAAGAATGATGGAGCTGTTGGTGTTTAATAGCTGTGATAGATAAAATATGGGCAACTCAGAATCATTTCTGTCACTTTTTACCTTCTTTTCTATATCATGTGGTAGAAGCTTGAAAAATGTATTTCCCAAAATCTTTTTCTAATATGTCCCCAGAATAGGACCTGACAATGAGTTCAGAAGATAGAAGAGAAGAAAATCTCACTTTCTGGCAATAGCTGTGCACAGGCAATGACATCCTAGGCTGTGGCTTTCAGAAGTTCTGAGATTAATCCATTTTGGTGCTGTAGACCTATGGGATCATTTTGGCAATTTCCCTGATAATCTTAAGGAATATCTTTTGCCGAAGAATAATTAACATGCGCGGTGATTTATACAATGAGTTGAAGAGTAATTATTGACATATCAGAAATGAAAATATCATATCATGTGTATAGTTAATTTCCATATTCCAATAACTGGATAAAAAGAATTTTGTTCTATCACCAAAAATAAGAGAAAACAAGAAATATTTTACTTCTGCAAACATATCTGTGTAGTCAGATAAAAATCAGAATTTAGTCTAATGTTTGTAAACATAAAATACAGTTAACAAATCTATTAATTAAGCTAAAGTCTATAGTACCATCATTCAAGGTAATTGTCTCTAAACTAATTAAAATCCCATGGATGCACCAGGACTGACAAAATAAACAAAATATGAGTGGTTTGACTCCTGGATACAGCTGAAGTAGGGAACTTATGTAGTAGTTCAAACGTATTTCTGAAGTTTATGATAAATTAAAAAGAATGATAGGTTATGGTAATTTTCAAAAAATTCTAAAGTCATAAAGCAATAATTTATACTAAATAGTGAAAATATAACACAAACTAATGCAATTAAAGAGCGTCTCCCTTTTTATTGATTTTATATATTTATTGGCATTCTGTATAAAAAAAGAAATTTATACACCAATTCACATGCATGCATATGCCTGGGTCTATATTTATATTCACTATATAAACTCATCAAGGAAAAGAAAATCTCTCATTTATTTTAAGATATTCGGAATCTCCCCCCTCTTTTTTGTCAACTTAAAGCAGGACATTTTAATTTTATTTCTTCTTTTTAATATATGAAATATTTAAAACATAGAAACATGCAGCATGCTAGATTACTTAACACATTTACTTAGAAAAATAATTAAATAAAATTGGCTAAAATTTATAAAAATGATGCCATGCAATCTGTATACTGTCTTTTGAAACACCTGTTGAAACAATGAAAATTAACCATATCTTAATAATGATGATAATATCGTTTTCAAAGGAGACATGTTACAGACATAAATTCTGAGTATATAAAATTAAAAATAGAAATAAATAATAAAACTACTGCAGAAAGAGACTCCATTATGCCTAAAGCCTGGCCTCTTTTCTGAAGATAGCATACTTGGGAAAATGACTCTGGGAAAGGCTTCATTCATGAGTTCAATATGAGTGGACATTCTAAAATTTGCTAGAGGAATTAAAAATTACTAGGGTCGGTTTGGCACATAATCCATAGCTGATTTTATGAAGCAAAAAGTTATAAAGACTATGGACTCTGGGAAACAAACTGAGGGTTTCAGAGGGGAAGGGGGTGGGGGGATGGGCTAGCCTGGTGATGGGTATTAAGGAGGGCACGTATTGCATGGAGCACTGAATGAATCATGGAACAAACAATGAATCATGGAACATTACATCAAAAACTAATGATGTACTGTATGGTGATTAACATAACATAATAAAAACTTTTTAAAAATGTTATAAAGAACATCTTTCTTGAATACCAAGGGGAAGCTCTCAGAGACCAGTGGAATTCTCAACCTATTCAGGTAGTATTGTTGGTGATGAGACATCTCGAAAGAATGGGAAGTTTCTGGTTCCACATGCAAGAATCTTGGAGATCACCACTCCATCCTAACAAGTAAACTGAACGGTCTGAAAAATGAACAGCTCTTCTTGCATCCATAAGAGAGGGGAAGACACAGGAAAACTACTGCTCCCATGTAACTGCAGGGAGTCTGGGCTCACCAGTTCATGAAAACGTTAAGGAAGCCTTGAGTGTAAAGACAGAATCTTGCACTATGAAAGGGAGCAACAATATGTAAGTATGACAATTTTACAATTGATTCGAGTTCAAATAAATTCATAATTAAAGTCTGCGTTAAGACTTTTAGAATGGGAAAAGTTATTCTAAATTTTATTGAAGAGTAAACCGAAAGCATTTGATCACATTTACTGAGGGGACTTGCCCTATTAAATGTTATACTACATTATGAAAATTTAGAGTGTTGTTTGTACTAACACAGAATGATAGAAAATATAATGGAAGAGCATGGAAATTTCCGACTCAATATTTTATGATAAATTAATATATGAGAAAACATGTTTAGTATATAGTGGTGTTAACACTGAGTAGTTATTTGTTAAGAAAAGTCAACAATAAAATGCAAAAATTAAATAAATGAAAATTGAATCTCACTTCATTTTTTACGCACAATATAAATCAAATGTTTAACATAAATTAATATGTGACAGGAATGGTAATCACACCCATAATTAAAAAGGGTTTTATTTTCTTGAAGTTTAAGTTGACTTTCCTTAAGAGCTCCTATTTATCTTTATGGTAGAGAGAACATTTGTTTAAAATGAAATGAAATGGAATTACGAGAAAATTAAAAAGACAATATGTACTTTGGGGTTGTTAGCTCAGTGTAATAATTTTCACTCAATTCTAATGTTAAAAGTACTAATTTTAAAACATGCTATTTTTTTCTCCATTTTCTCTCTTCCCTGTCACCCCTTACCATTGTTAAATGGTCAGTTCTTAAGAAATTAAGGTGTAGCAAACATTTTTTGCAAATGTCATTCTGCCATTGTAGTGTGAAAGAAGCTGAGGAGGGTATGTAAAAGAACAAAAGTGACTAAGGTCCAATACAACTTTACTTACAAAAGAAGACAGTGGATAGATTTGGCCATAACGTTAGCTTACCAATCCCTGATATACAAACTAAGTGGAATTCTGATCAAAATTCCAAGGGCTTTTATTTGAAGAAACAGAGAAACTGATTTGAAAATTTATAGCAAAGTGCAAAAAACCTTGAATTGCCACAACAACTTTGAAAAGAAAGAAAAAAAATGAAAAGACACTGGCTTATCTCAAGATTCATTATGAAACTATCACAATCAAGGTAGTTTGGTATTAGTGCCAAGAGAGAAAAATAGATCAATGCAAGAGAAAGGATTGCCCAGAAATACACCTGTATATGAGACATTACCTGATTTTTGCCAAATGTGCAGTCCTCTAAATGGACAAAGGATAATGTCTTCAATAAATAGTGCAAGACTACTTGGATACACATACACAAATAACAAAACTATAATCTAGACCTTGTAAAATGTTCAAAAATCAAAGCAAATTGATTAGAAACTAAACTGTAAAACCTAACTCTGTAAGATATCCAAAAGACAATGTAAGAAAATTTAAGTGAACTTAAGGATAGCCAAAAATTTCTCAAATACAACACCAAAGCATGATCTATCTAGGAAAAATAAGATAAATTCAACTTAATCAAAAATAAGAACTTTTGCTCTTTGACAGATATCATTGTGGGAATGAGACATCAAGTCATGGATGGGTGAAAATATTTAGAAATCAAAGATTTGATAAATTAAAAAAAAGATGTATCCAGCATGTATAAAGAATTCTCAATATAATTATATAACAATCTAATTAAAAAGGTTTGCAAAAGATATATACATACAATTTACTAAAGAAGATACATAGTTGGCGAATAAGTACATTTATACATGCTCACCATCATTAATCACTATGAAAATGCAAATTATATTCACACTGAAAAGCATTGAAATCCTATTAAAATATCCAAATTAAAAAAAAAAATGAGAATACCAAATGGTGATGAGTATGTGGAGTAAGTGGAACTGTCATAATCTGTACATTAAATCGTGAAAAGCAACAACCACTTTGAAAACAGGGCAGTGTTTTAAATAAGTAAGTATCCTCCTACCACATGACCTTGTCATTTCACTGTTCTTCATTTATCTATGAAAAACAAAAGCTAATGTCCTTATTCAAGTCAGTAAACAAATGTTCATAATAACTTTATTTGTAGTAGTCCCAAACTGGAAACAACACAATCATCTGCCAATAGGTGAATACACATTGTAGTATTAAAATAAAATGCTACCCAGGAAAAACAAAAAAGGAATTAAGTATTGATACATAGATGAACACAGATAAATATTAAAATAATTATATTCAGTGAAATAAACAAGAAGAAAATTCCATACTGTATGGGTTCTCAAACATAAAATTCTAGAAAATATAAGCTAACTTATAATGCAGAAAGCAGAGCAATGGTTTCCAATGGATTGGCAGGGCAAATAGGGGCGGGTGATAGGAAGAATCACAAAGGACCAAGAGAAACATTTGGAATTTTTGACATGTTCATTACATTGACTGTGGTGATAGTTTCATAGGTCAATACTTTACAAATTTTACACTTTAAATACATATAATTTATCATTATATCTCAATAAAGCCATTAAAGTAGTCATGATAAAATACAGTCTTTATTATTATAACTGTTATTGTTAGGTAATATCTACAGGTCTTCCTAAAGTAGCACCAATCCAGAAATCATGAAAAAAAAGATTGAGAAATTTGACTTCATAAAATTTAAAACGGATTGTTCTCATATTGTTCCCATGGTGAAGGCTGTGTAGATGGAGCCATTCAAGAAAAATTCCCAGGTGATAAAGAAGGAAACTCAGGGCCAGAATCCCTTACGTGATTTCACTATAATAATAAAGCCTCTAGGAATATTTATGTATGAACACACACACACACACTCACACACAGGGGTACTCTGGTGTATATATACACACACTCATTTCAAAACTAATTGGCTAATTTAGTCGATGTGAAAGAGAATTTAAAAATAAATAATAAAATATGGAAAAGCCAGGGAAACACTTTTAAAACACATGAATATGAAGTGTTCATCAATTTAAATACAAATGACTTATAAATATTTACATGTGGCTTCAGCTTCAAAATATAAAGAACTTGGACATTATTACCCCTGTTCTTATAACAAAATAAAATCAGAACAAAATAATAGTTAATAATTTTTCTTAGATTCATTGGAGTTTTGAAGTCATGGGCAAAATCTCACTACATCTTAAAAGACAATAGTGAGAATCACACCGAGATGATCTTACCTGAATCAGAAGTGGCCAGAGCCACAAACTGGTAGTAGAACTTACATGATAATTTAATACTTTCTGGAGTCTGAGTATGGACTAGTTCGAGACTAAGAAACTCCTGGTCCCAATCTTGAGGTTACCCCAACAGGGTCATGAATTTTACTTCCAGGAATCCACCCAGATTTCCATGTTCAATGTCTGAGAAAATGTCCCTCACACTTCCAGCAAGGGAGAGTCAAAAGTAATCATTTTGAAACACTCCTGAAACATTTTCCATAAGAAATGGCAAGGAAACTACTTTATCAGAGCTTTGTCTAAGTTGGTGTAAGGACAGTCAAGTCTCAACCCTTCTAGGATTGCTGTCTCACCTCAGAGGAAGGAAAAAAGAAAGTTTAAAAATATTTCTGGTGATTTCTAACTCAGCATATAATGAACTTAAGGGTCATCACTCCCATTCACACAAGGAAAAAGCTGAACAAACTGAAAACCAACTCTTCTTAGATCCGTTAGGGAATTGAGGTAACAGTGCAAACCACCACCTCCCAGACTGGAGAGACAGATAGGCAGATACAAGGAATGACAATTTACCAGAACAGAATCCCATGGAAACCTTATGGGGTAGGAATACCTATTCAGTAACTGATGAATCTTGGAGGTCCAGTGTGGACACATTTGAGAGGTAAAAATTCCAGGGGGCATCCAATCTTGGGGGAGGGGAGGTCTCTCATACTATGTGAGTTTTATGCCTTACCATATTCTTACAGGGAAAATCAGAGAAAAATTCCCAAATAAAATTTGGAAATGAAATTCTTGTCTCTAATACAGGAAGAGGGAAAGTAGCCATTTTAAAGTAAACCTGGAGCATTTTTTGAGTCTTCTAAACAAGGCCTGTCCTCAAGAAAAACTATTTTATCAGAGCCTAGCCAAGTTGGGGGCGCCTGGGTGGCTCAGTCGTTAAGCATCTGCCTTCAGCCCAGGGCATGATCCTGGCATTCTGGGATCGAGCCCCACATCAGGCTTCTCTGCTGGGAGCCTGCTTCTTCCTCTCCCACTCCCCCTGCTTGTGTTCCCTCTCTCGCTGGCTGTCTCTGTCTCTCTGTCAAATAAATAAATAAAATCTTTTTTTTTTTTTTTTTTTAAAAAAGCGTAACCAAGTGGGGTTTTACCAGAGCCTAAACAATCTGGGGGAAAGGAAATAACTGTCTCACCTAAGGTGATGAGGGTGGGGCTGAGAAGTACTTCTAAAGGTCATAGCCCAGGGGCAGAGGCTCACTGAAAGACTAGGACCTAATATAGGATTATAGTATGTTTTCCCTCCCCCACAACTTAATATCACATTAGTAATACTCCTGTAAAGGGGAATGCAACTGAAAGAAATGTGCATTTCATACTTTATTTAAGAAGAAATATCTAGGGAAACCCAACTCTAACAGGTGACACAAAAATAAGGGCATAAGAGGAAATTTTAGCCTCTGACGCCTATATGTACAGGAAATAGTAAACACAGCTGCCCCCTAGCCAGATAAACACACAATCTCTCAGTAAAGGCCTATGTACCCCAGTTCCTTTGACTTAGTACATCATCGAGAGCATTCCCAGATTTCAGCACAGATTGACAAGCTACCCTAAAAGACAAAGAAAACATTTTGAAGAGACACAGCAAGCATCAGAACCAGATACAGATATGACAGAGATGTTGGAACTATCAGAACAAAATTTAAAATAACTATGATTAATATCAAATGGCCCTAATGGAAAAAGTAGACGCCGCAAGAGCAGATTCAATCTATAAGCTGAGAGGAGATGCTAAGAAAAAATCGAAAGGAAATGCTTTAGGTCAAAAGTACTGCAGCAGAAATGAAGAATTGTAATCATTTCTTCGGTTACTTAACTCCTGGGTTTTTTTTATTTGAAGTCTCTGGTATAAAAGTTTGCAAATGTCTAAGAATTTAATTTTCTATACATCACTATTATATTGGAGTAAAATCAAAACTTAAAGTTACAAGGATTTCAATTTTATTTTGTGTACAAGTCTTAAAGTTAATGGTTAACATTTTTCTCTTCGTACGTATCTACATATTTGTTCTATGTCAAGTGTTAATAGTTTGGTTTGGCTTTAGTTTTGAATCAAAGCCTTTATCTGGCTCTGTGACTACAAGAAAAAGGTTTCCATGCCAAAGTTGTGATTAACTTTATAGATGCAGGAGAATTATGGAAATGCATCATGCAAAATGCCAACTTGCCAAAATTATTCCATGACCTTGTGCTTAGGCTGAGTTTTAAATAATTCAGTGATGTATTGAATGAATAAATTTGTATTGCTTGTTACTCTAAACAGTCATGCATTCACTTTTCTTTGCCATTTTTAATAAAGCCTAGTTTTCTAATATTCATGAAATATTGCATTTCAATTAAATTACATAGGTTTCGAGAAAATAGTTTGCCCTGAGCTGTTTAGTGTTGACACCAACTGTCATTTGCTTTTTCTTTGGTATAATGCCCAAGGAGGCTTTGAGTACAACTAATGCAAAGCACTGTCACTATTTAATGAGATACTTTTTGATCATGTATAACACAACACTGTCTGAGGAATAGAATAATAAACTCAGACAATATTTTGTTTATGAGGGATATGATATATCAAAATACGCAGAGACTTCAAAATAAACTTTTGCTACTTTAGTGGAAATTATATGTGTATACTGTTCTAACACTAATGAATTCCAAGCATATGGATGCAACCAATTATATTTTCTCAAACTCTTCCTTTGTCTCTCACACACATTACCTATTTTCATGGTACACAAATAAATGGACAAAGAGAACGAGTGGATTTTTTCATTACTACATTAATTTATCTTTCCAAAACTAGAAGCTCTCATTCAGCTTTTACCTTTTACTAACCTAGTGAATCTTTCCTATATTTCATGACATTAATTCCTCAAATAATTTTGATGTTTTCAGGTTATTTCTTACTGAATCAGGACATTAGCTCTGATAAACAGAAAGGTATTCCATAATTAGAAATGGCAGCAGTATCCATTCTGGTTACTAGGTCTCGTGCTTTGAACATATTTTCTGATATTTAATTATAATACATATAATTAATGAATTGGTTTTATTTTGATAGTCACATAGTTTTAGTTAATTTTAGGCATTATGAAATGATAATTGTCATCCCCTTAAATAAAAACAATACAAAATTGAAATATATGATTCTTTACACTTGGAATAGCATGAAATAATATCTACATATTAACATGTACCTTTTTCATTGTCTTTTACAAAATTTTTATTTGTTCTATATGATATTATTGGGTTGATAGCTTGGGATCATTTCACATTAAAATTATTGGCATTTTTGTAACAAAACATTGCTTTCAGTTTCCCTCTCATTCACCTGAGGTCTCTTCTTCTGTGAAGTCAGGTGGCTTCAGGCAGCTGGTATTCGATAGCACAAAAGAATTCTAAATCTACTCCATTGAAGAGGGTTTAGAGAAAGACACAGTCAGAATCTGCCATAGGAATTTTGGAATGCATTTTCATTTTTACAAAAAGTTAGGAGAAATAACTTTATTCATATATTCTCTTTAATTCACTTTATCTGCATTGTATAATCCATGAAAAATAGGGTATCTTCGAGTACACTACTCTTCCTTTTCTTTTATGTAGATGCTTAATAGATTAAGATACAATAATATAGCCAAATGTAGTGCAAAATATCCTTAAAATGGTTTAAATTTTTTTAAGGGAAGATTTTAAAGATTATCTCATTAATTTAGACAGCCATTTTCCTCACCTCCTATGCAGAAAGATTCATCTCTATCTACATAAAAAGGCAGACTTTTAAGGTGTCACTGGGATTTTTCTCCTCTGGTGTATATGCTTTGCATAATTTCCTCCTCTTGAATATGAGGACAATATGTGAATATAATGGAATATAAGTACCTTTGATTATCAGCTCTTATGACAAAAATGATGGTATAGTCACCCCGATGATTATGTCATGTCTTGTAAGCTGTCATGTTGTGAGAGAATGAGGCAACTAGGCCTAGGAACTGAGAGTGACCCTTTGCAGTCAGACAAAAGAAAAAAAATGGAGACTTCACTCCTACAACTACAAGGAAATGACCTTTGCCAACAACTAAATGAGCTTAAGAAACACAAACATTAGATGACATCACAGTCCCAGCCCACACTGTGATGTATGTCTGATAAGACTTCAGTAAAAGACCCAGCTAACCCATGTCTTTTTTCCTTACCTTCAGAAACAGGGAGATGAATGTGTTAAGTGTTAAGTTTGCAGTGATTTGTTATTCTGTAATAGAACATTAATATAGCATTTATAAGGGTTTTAATTTGAGAAGATATCAAAATTATAAATCTTTGAAAGTATTTTTTAATGTATAACATTTATGTTACGTTCGCTTTAATGTGTTAGAAACTACAAATATCAATTCAAGATAATATACATTAGAAAATACTATAGCCTAGAATATTTATCTACATATATGTATACATATGCTTATACAAGGGTACTATATACATGCTTACACTCATTCACATGTCAAAAATATATATCCTTAAATGATATGGGGAAATATATAGCTCTAAATAAAGTGAAAGTTTTAAACTGAATAATATTATATATCTTGTTCACAAGTAGGGAAGAACGACTGCAAAAAAAATAGGAAAGATTGTGTTCATGTGTACATTACCATCTTCTAATGCAGAAAACTAATGTTGCCGATTATATATCTTTAAATTTCCACTGTAATAAAATAAATAAATGAGATATTTAACTGAATAGAATGCAACTATGTCTTAGAACAATGTAATTTTTAACTTAAATTTTAACATAATTTTAATTAATTTTATTATATTAAATTCTAAAATATAAATAAATTCATTTAAATATAAAAATCATTTTGGATCCTTTCTTAACATTTATTGTATCAAAACGAATATATAAAATCTACTTTTAGTGTTTCTATTTTGTACAGAGTTCTTTATTCCTTTTTAAAGCAACTCTTTCACATTTTTTAATATTAGCAGATAAGTTTTAATGTAAACAAATCCATTGAAATATAAAGGTCTTTTCACATTTATATACATATTTTTCGAAGTCTCCAAATCATGACATAAGATGTGGGAGAAGAAAAGAGATGAACTACAATTACTGTCTCTTTTATGATAGGAACTGTATTTTCAAGAGAAGACAAACCATCAGCCATTGAAACAGAGACCAAAGGTGTCTATATACTGCCTTTTTTCCCAAGAGAAGACTTTAAAATGTAATCACAACACACAACTAGCCAAACATTTCTTAGTATTATGTACCTCAGTTATTACACTCTTTCCTTTTCCTTGGCCTTCCAACTGTGGATGAAGACTAGTGCAGATGGCTCATTCCACCATCATGGGAGAATACAAAGATTTTGATGAAAATGTATTAAGTTAGCTTAACAAACCCTTAAGAACTTGCCTTATTCAATGCAGTAGTTTACTTTTAGTAATTTTAGAGCCATCACATATGCTGGATTTCTAAATGCATTTCTATTAAAATTTGTTTTATATGTATGGCCAATATTGCTGATTCTTATATTCCTGGTTAAAAATAATAGTACTGGGGCGCCTGGGTGGCACAGCGGTTGAGCGTCTGCCTTCGGCTCAGGGCGTGATCCCAGCGTTATGGGATCGAGCCCCACATCAGGCTCTTCTGCTATGAGCCTGCTTCTTCCTCTCCCACTCCCCCTGCTTGTGTTCCCTCTCTCGCTGGCTGTCTCTATCTTTGTCGAATAAATAAATAAAATCTTAAAAAAAAAATAATAATAGTACTTACTCTCTTCCATTAGTGTCAGGTTAACTTCCATCGTTCTTCTGACTTAGGAGCTCATGAAAACTAATCTAACATATTGTTTATATTGCATTCGGAAGTTCCAAGGAGAGAATGAAAACTTAGTTCCAGTTTGTCACTTCAGAAATTTGCATCACCGACTAGTATTAGGTGAATTTGTTCAAACTACAATATTGGATGTATTCTGTAAATGGGCTAAAATTAAAGGATCTGAAATGTTAATTTTAAGCCTAGATTGGCCGTTCTTGATGGATTCATTTCTTATTAGGAGAGATTCTGGTCTAAATTATTCCCATAATAAGACACATTTTTGACAATAAGACCTAAGTTTAAAATAAATATAAGTAAAGGAAACTGATCAAGTTTTCAGACTATATAGAAAAAGTAAAACTTTATTTAAGGTGAGTCCAATTTATAAGCCCTGCCTCTCAGTCTAACTTTTGATTTCTGAAACCCCCATGGTTATCAAATATAACAAAACTTTGTATACAATTATATGACAGCTGTTATTATTATTGTTTATGTATATGCAATGCAAATTATAATATTTAATTTAACTTTATATTTCACAGATACTTCTAATTTTGATTGGTATATTTTATGGATGGTAAATTATACTTCATTCTCTGTAAATTTGAAATGCAATGCTAAATGACTACTCTTGGTAAACTCGTTGATATCCTAATCATCCAATTTTTATCTGTGATTAATTAGACATTGATGAGAACCTGAAATTTTTTATCCAGTGTGAATGCTGGCCCAATATCATGTTCAACGACTGTTATGTATTTTGTTATTGTGAGTGTATTTCAGTTGATAAAATGAATGCTAACATTCTATAACATTCGACTTACGTAGACTTTAATTTAAAGGACCCATCAGCTGGAATTTCCAAAGCCTTAATGTTCATGTCACAATTCATATTCAAAGTTAATCCTCAAATGATATTTTTGGAAATATTTCATGACAGGGCGAATTCTTCAGTTACCTGAATCTATACAACTCTTATTTCTTAATATTTTAAATTTCCCTGAGCACGATATATTCCATTGACTCACATTTATACGCACTCATTGTGCAAATCAATATTTCTCTTTACAATCCATACTATTTTTTCTACATTGTCTGTGGTCAAGAAAAACCTTTCTACCAGCATATATAAGACATGTTTATTTTTTTTAAAAGCTTTTATTTATTTATTTATTTATTTATTTGACAAGGAGTCTGATGTGGGGCTCAATCCCAGGACCCTGAAATCATGACCCGAGCAGATGCTTAACTGACTAAGCCACCCAGGCACCCCTATAAGAGATGTTTGAATGGAATTATAAAATGTCTGGGAGTAGTAAGTGTTCCTTTTTAAAATTTATCTCATAAAAATATAATTATACGTAAGCACATTTGATCTACAGTATGTAGACATCAGTAGTGATAATAAAGTAATCTACAGATCTCAGTAGTTGGGTAAATTAGAGCAATAGAATATTTTCCTTTTGCCATAATAAAGACATTGTATATTAGCATATATAAGGGATAAAATCAGAACTTCACAAAGTACAGACAACTATGCAATGTTAAAAAAGAAAAACTCTCCCACCAGTTGAAAAACATCTTGTCTTTTCCATTAATGAAAAAAAATTTATGATTAAACATATAATGCTACATTTTCCTGTGGTGCACGATAGTAGTCTTTTAGTGTTAATTATTTATTAATAAAAATTAAAGTAATTATTAAGCAGTAATTCTAGAATGTGATTGCAAAAAATGACATACCCCAAATTAAAGACTGATAGATACGTGGAAATGTAACTTTCTCCCAACTTAGCCTCTGTAGTCTATAGTCATACTTTCCTATTTTGCTTTATGTTTATATTGTATTTAATGCTAGACTGTCACCTTTAATGTCAAATCTAAAATGATGGCAGCAGAAGCTTGAAAACTACAACATATTAACATAAAAGCACAGCAAGATACCAACTAAGAGCACAGTTGAGAAACTAAAGGAAAACAATGACAATCCCTCAGTTTATATCCTTCCCCAAAAGTTCTATGAATCTCTCCTTCGTTGATTTATTCCACTTTAAATTCATTTATCTGAAACTCAAATAAAGGAAAATATTTATCTCTGGCAAATGTGGAAAAAATTGGGACCTATCCAAATGTGTCCAATATCCTTACTTGTTTATATTTTGATTGTTTATAATATTATTTTTAATCCCAGCACTTCATTCTAATATTTATAATATTTCATTGATTTTCAATTGATTTACTGGTTACATAAGGCTCACAGTGTTATATGTGAAAGCATCCAGGAAATGTACTGCTGAACTGGCCCCAGGGTTGGCTTAAGTGAAATCTGGCTAAAAGTCAGTATTTTAATGAATTAGTTTTCAGTTCCCTTTATATTTTATTTTCAAAGGAAGTTGTAAATTCAGAGCACTCTAGACGCCAAATACTTTCTACTTAGTCTGGGAGCAAATAATTGTATGCATTTGGAATTCCGTAATTAAAAGGAATTCAGCCTGAAACCAATAGTGGTTATAACAAGGCTTCAGGATGCGAGGTTAAGATACACAAGTAAATTGCTTTCATATATACCAGCAATGAAAAAGTAGAATTTGAAAGTAAAAACACAATATCATTTACATTAGCACCCCCAAAAATGAAATACTTATATACAAATCTAACAAAATAAGTATAAGATCTACATTAAACAACAAAATTTTGTTAAAATAAATCAAAAGTAAATAAATGCAGAGATAACCCATGTTCATACATAGGAAGACTCAATATTGTTAAACTGTGAGTTCTTCCAAACTTGATCTTGATCAATGCAATCCTAATCAAAATCTTGGCAAGTTATTTTGTGGGTATTGACAAATTGATTTTAAAATTTATATGGAGAGGCAAAAGACCCAGAACTAAAAAAGCCAGCACAATACTGAAGGAGAAGATAAAGTTGAGGACTGACACTACAAGTCTTCCAGACTTATAAAGCTATATTAATCAAGACCATGTGATATAGGTGAAAGAATAGACAGATCAATGGAACAGAACAGAGAGCCCAGAAACACATTTTCATTAATATAGTCATCAGATCTTTGACAAAGAAGCAAAAAGATCGTCTTTTCAAAAATGATGCTGGACCAACTGGCATTCATGGACCAAAAACAAACAAACAAAAAAAATCTAGACAACAGACCTTATAGCCTTCACAATGTTAACTCAAAATGGATCACAGACCTAAATGTAAAATACAAAACTACAGAACTCCTAGAAGATAACGTAGGATAAAACCTAGATGACCTCGGGTAGATATAACACCAACAGTATGGTCCATAAAACAAATAATTGATAAACTGGACTTCATTAAAATGAAAACGAACAATGTCTGCTGTGAAAGCTACTGTTAACAGAATGAGAAAACAAAACACATAGAGAAAATATTTGAAAAGACACATCTGATAAAGGGCCATTATGTGGCATAGACAAAGAACTTTTAAAACTCAACAGAAAAATAAAAACACTAAAACTAGCTAAAAACCTGAATGCTTTATCAAGGAAGAAATATAAATGGCGAATAAGCATATGAAAAGATGTTCCAACTCACATGTCATCAGCAAAATGCAAACTGAAGCCACAATATCATATAATTACACACCTATTAGAATGGTCATAATCTGGAGCACTGATCACACTGAATGCTAGTGAGGATGTGGGGCAATAGAAACTCTCATACACTGTTGGTGAAAATGCAAAATGGCACAGCTATTGTGGAAGATAGTTTGGCAGTTTTTTTACAAAGCTAAGCATACTCTTACCATATGATCCAGGAATTGCACTCCTTGGTAGTTACATAAATGAGTTCAAAATTGACATTCACAAAAAAAACCCCAGCAACCTGCTAATGGATATTTATTTATAGCAGCTTTACTCATAATTGCCAAAACTTGGAAGCAACTAAGATGTTCTTCAGTAGGTAAATGGATCAATAAAGTGTGATACATGTAGACACTGAAATATTATTCAGCACTGAAAACGATGAGCTATCAAGCCATGAAAAGACATGAAGGAAACTTAAATGCATATTGCCAAATGAAAGAAGTCAATCTGAAATGACTATGTTCACTTGATTCCAGCTATATAACATACTGGAAAAGGGAAAACTATGGGAGCTGTAAAAAGGTCAGTGGTTCCCAGGGCTGGGGATGGGGGGAGGAATTGGATGGGAGCATAGAGGATTCTAATCTCAGGGAAATATTATGCATCATAATATAATGATGGAAGTATTGCATTATATATTTGTCCAAATTCATGGACTGTACAACCCAGAGAATGAACCTAAGGCAAACTATGGACTTCAGGTGATTATGTTGAGTCAACATACATTTATCAATTATTAACCAATACCATCCCGGTGGGAGATGTTGATTGTGCAGGAGGTTATGCATGTGTTGGGGCAGGAGATACTTCGGAAATCTCTATGCCTTTTGCTTAATTTTGCTGTGAATATAAAACTGCTCTAAAAAACAGTCTTAATTTTTTTAAAAAAGGGAAATAGGTAGTCATCATGCTTAACCGTATTTTTGAAATAGATGATTGTTCTAGATACAGCAGGATGCTTTCAATACGAACACAGGATTATTTGGTGAAACAGATTGCATTTTCTATTCCCTAGAAAGGGCTATTGAGGCTTATTTGATTTGGGGACAGCTTATAAAATAGTCTTGTGCACATCAAGGAGCACAGAAAGAAACATGCACACACACTCTTGACATATATAAGCATGTAATTAGTCTTACCAGGTAAATTCAATAATCACACTCACAAACAGCAGATGATTAATATGCTGACGGCTTATTACTGTTTATGGGCTAACCACCAAAGGAAAACCTTGGCAAATGAACTTATTTGTGCTTCTTTAACATCTGTTGTTAAATATACTTACTTGTTTGAAACATGGCTTTTTTCGCTCGTTATGAGGACTAGTAATGTCCCAAAGAAATTAGGAATATAAAATATTACAACTAATACTCAAATTTGGTATTCATTTTATTTCATAGAAATTACTTTGTTTTTTGTAGACTGAAAGATGGTACTTTAAATAGATAGAGATTATGAAGACAAAATATTTTTGAGTATTTAATGACTTATTTTAAAAATAGTAATCAAGGTTGTATCCTGAATAATTAATTAATGTGCAGAATTTTGGAAGTACAATTTTGATTCATCTATCATGCTAAATCTAATATTATATACAGCAATACCAATCAATAATTAAGTGGCATTGGTTGATGAAATTATTTTAAAACCACATAAGATTTTGCAGAATCCTACCCATGCATATTTTACAATCAATAATGAGAGATTCTTTGCACCTTCCTGCAATTTACCTTGCATTTGACTTTTAAATTTTCAGGTTTAAAAGTAAAAGCTATTTACTTTTAAATATCTAGGACATAATCATACTGGAAGGCAATTTACATTATGCCATAATTTTCTTTCTTTAAATATTATTAGATGACATAAGGCTAAACTAGAAAGGCAAAATGTGGACCAACTTAACATTTAATTTACAAGTGAAATTTAACTTAAAGTAACAAATAAAAGCATCTAATAAGATTCGCCTAAATGGGCTTTGAATTTTTAATCTGTCCAAGGAATACTTTCTTTTCATAAAGCAAAGATTGAATAATATAAACTGTAGTACAAGGGCTAAATGACCTTCTGGTTGGACTAATGTTCTATCCTGTCTTTCTCTGAGGCAGCCTCATGTATTTTTCTTCATGTTAAAAATACTAATCATTACTTAGTTTTCTGAAGTTTTAAAAGTTCCTAGCTAAGCTTATATTTTTTCTGAGGTAAGTTAACTTTATGGAGTTAATTGTTAAAGAAATCAACAGTTTGAGAATGCTAAAATTTAATCTGTTGAATCATAATTTTAGAAAGGAATACTTTCCAAAATTCAAATGCATAAACGGAACTCAGAAGCAAGAATACTCAGAACTCAATTTATCTTAAAAATACATTTATTTCAAGATATCAAGTGTATAATGTGCATTGATGACTTTTAAAGCTGTTTGTATTACAAGCCATCAATTCTATGGTATAGAAATTAATAAAAATGACAAGAAATAAAGTCATAAAAATACTATTTAATAATTAAATTAAACCTATAAAATAAACTCCCTCCTCATTTAAAAATTAAAATTCTAGGGATACCTGGATGGCTCAGTCATTAAGTATCTGCCTTCGGCTCAGGTCATGATCCCACAGTCCTGGGATCGAGTCCTCATTGGGCTTATTGCTCAGCAAGGAGCTGCTTCTCCCTCTGTCTGCCGCTCCCTCTGCTTGTGCTCTCTCTCTTTGACAAATAAATAGATAATAAATTTTTCAAAAAAATTAAAATTCTAATATTTAATGAAGAAAGAGAAGTCAACTTCAATATTTACCCTTATGGAAAAAAATATTTATGTGAGATTTGATGTTAGATACAAGCTTTACATATTTTTATTGTATAAGTTAATTAATAATAAATTAGTTACTCAAAATAAAATAAAATGCAATTTACCTATGTAAAAGTGGGTTTCTTTAACTCTGAGGAGCTAAAGTTTAAAAGGCCATTGTTCAAAATTCATTATCTGATCACAATATTTGAGCTCTAGGAAGGGAATTTAAGATACACTTGGAAGATAATATTGAGAATTTAGGATTACTTTTGCATTCTTGAGTCTTACTCTCTAGTAAGACTCTAGTAATACTAGAGAGTTTTACTCTCTAGTAATACAATTTTTTAAAAGATTTATTTATTTATTATCCGGGGATAATAAATAGGAACAGAGGAAGAGGGAGAGAAAATCTCCAGCAGACTCTGTGCTGAGCATGGTGGCCCAAGGGGCTTGATCTCATAACCCTGAGATTATGACCTGAGCTGAAACCAAGAGTAGGACGCTCAATCAACTGAGTGACCCAGGAGCCCCAGGAGCAAAACAATTTTTGACTGAGTTTTTGAATTCCCTCTGATCTTCCTAAAGAACAGACCTAATTAGACCCTCAAAAATAGCTTCAATCTCCTTTCTACCTGAAGGCCTTCACATAAATCTTATACCATCATGCGACTCTATTTTCCTACTTCTTTGCCCTTATGACTCTATCCATCAAGTATGGCATCCTTGCTGAAGATTTCCCTGAACATCCATTGCACCTCCCTAGGATCAGTTAGGCTACTGTATTATAGACTTTCCAAATAACATGCGGTTATCCTTGATAACACTTATAAAATTTATTGTATTAATTTGATTATAATAGGCAATCTCTGTAATTTTCCTACTATAACCAAGTCTGATGATATCAGGGACTTATTTTCCAGCTCTGCATCTCTAAGTAACATGCCGTAACTACCACAGATTTTGCACAGAATTATTTGACTGCAATTTTTGAATATAATTCTGGTCTTGATTGATTATATCTCTATTTCTTAATCATAGTAATAGACTTATGATCATATATATCTAAAGAGAAACCAGAACCATTTTCAGCTATTTTTAGTTTAATTGAGTCAGATTCTATTGCCAAACAATTCAAAGGTTGTTATAAATCTCTGGACTTACTGGTTTAAAATGACTTCTCTTTATATGAGTTTCTCATGCCATTAGGATTGAGTGAAAATATATAGTAACTATGAATAACTACTCAGGAATGATGAAAACTACCCAATTAGTAAGATTCTGAAAGAGCCTTTGACAGACAAATATTAGAGGGCCCGGAATACAGATTCTTTGCTCTCAGCATCCCTCACCACAGTGCTTGGAAACTCATCTTGGAAGACTCCACTTAAAAACGTCTCCTCTAGATAATATTTCCTCTGAACACCACTGCCCAGACCTGCCCCAGAGTCCACCACTCTCTTCTTCATCATGCTTTATCTAGTTTATAGCCCTGTTATGCTCTTATAGAGGTTATTACAAACGATTCCAACTTTTCGAGCATATCTGCCTCCTGTATTACACACTGTCGTATTAAGAACAGGAATCATGTTTTATTCAATCTATATCCTTGGCAAATCTCTCATTTTGCTAAGTAAAGACTTTAGATTAATTTCATGAGGCAAAACATGAATATTATTACCATTTTACTTATCAGCATGCTTTTGAATTTCATGATTTATTGTAATGGTGGTAACATCTTACAATCCAATCATAAATAGTGAAATATAGTATGTTTTCGATATTATACTCATGTCCCTGTTTTGCAATAATGAGAACCTTCTGCAAGAATTTTCATTTAATTTTTAACTGCCACATCTAACAGTAAACAACTAAATGGATGACCCTTTTTATAGTAGAGTAATGTAATGAGGAACCCAATGTTGACTCATAGACAGCTTTCATGACAGGGGCTGGGGTGATGAGATTCCATCTCCTCCCACTATTTCTCAGATACTAACTCACTTCATATTTACCAAGTACCTGCTCAGCCTAAAAAACAAAAAACAAAACAAAACAAAAAAACAGGGCTCTGTCAATTGCAGGCTAGCATAATAAAAAAAGAAGGAAGCAAAGGAATAACATATAGCCAATAAAAATGAATGTTTTTTAATTATACTGGATGATAAGACACTAAACCTGCTTTTATCAACAGACTTCTCCCCATTATATATTAAAGTTGACAACTCTGTTTCATTATACATGACAACTTACTTGCCAGGTATTATTACTCAGGGCTTATGCTCAGGTCTCTGTCCAAGTTCTTCTCAACTATCCTTTAAATGACAGTGCTCCCACAGAAGCCCCTTTTTAGGTTAAAATTAAAAGTATACAACAATTTTGCTTATGCTCTCTAATGGCATTTATTCTTTCGATCTGTATAATAATGAAATTTTCTTGAAAGTTTTCATAATTTTATTTTTAATGGCATATTTAGTTCAACTATATAAATTGATAACTTTTATAACATTCATTTATGATGTATTTAGTAATGTCATTCTTTATTATTATTTTTTTAATTATTTACTTATTTGAGAGAGAAAGCAGGGGAGGAGCAGAGGGAGAGGGATAAGCAGACTCCCCACTGAGGGCAAATCCCATCATGGGGCTGGATCCCATAACCCCGAGATCATGACTGAGCCAAAATCAAGAGTCATTCACTCAACTGACTAAACCACCCAGGTGCCCCTATTAATATCAATTTTATTTTGAAAGTGAATTTCATCATTTTGTCTTTCTTTTACATCACCACTCAATTTAAAAGTAGGTTATTATCTATTCATGTTTAATTTCTATTAGTGATATATATCCAGTAATATAAGAAAATATTTGTATTCATTTAGAATATTCCTTTGCCTTTTTTACGATATGAAAAAATTAAATAGCATGTTTTTATATTTTTTCTCAGAAACTGGTTTTTAATGCAATGAGATAACTTTCTACTGTAATTGCATATAGTTTGAGTAACTTGGAAAATGAATAACGGAAAGTCTACATCAACTTTTTATTCATGACATTATCCAATATGTTGACTGCCATTCACTGATAATGTCACAAATAACTCTGTTACCTACCACTGGCTTCCATTCAGGCTGTTATTACTTACTCTCACATTCTGCAATCACTTATTATATAATTCAGTGGAGGGTAACCAACACATTTGAAAGCTTTCCCTTTCACCCCACCCCTTGATTGACAGAATTCCTGGTTTCTATTAGGAGTGGACTCATTTGTATGTAAAATATTCTGTAACATCCAATTGCTTGCATAAAAATTTAAAACAAACAACAATCAATGCAATTTTGTCCTAGTTTCAACTGACAAGTGCTGGATGTTGAACACATTGAGGAAATTCTCAGAGGACTTTTTGTGAGTGTGACTATTTTTAAAGTATTTAGAAATATGTATCTTCAACCAAAGGAAAAAAAAACCCAAAGAAATAGTTTAAAAGAGGAAATATCAATAACAGTGGCATCCTGGATTATTTGATTTTTGAGACTTGAAGGTAAACGTAATTCAAGTGACAGATGAATTTATGCCTCTAGCAGTACCTCCCTGCACACTGAACTGTATATTTTTGAACACGGCAGCAAAAGGTTAGATGCCTACCGGTTACGTAGTTAAATAACACAATCCATATTCACAGCTTGCAGATGGGACAGTTAGATCACAGAAACCATTCACTTTCTAGTATGTTAATGTTTTGTTTGTGCAGCGTTCTTCCATTGTCACAGTTTAGGAAATATGCTTCCCCCTTCATTCTAGCCAACAGGTAGCTCATTGGTGTTCACTATACCCTATGCCATCTGACTGTAGCAACAGAAGGCAGAGCTTAACTATTAAAATAATGCGTTTTTCACAATTTTGTAGGATTGCAAAAATAACTGAAGATTGTTACTCACAGCTCCTCTTGTGAACATTATATTAACCGGGAAGGTTAGAATTGGACCCTCAGTAGCAGTAAGGCAATATGGCCTTTAAAGTTCAGAAATATAATGACCGACTGTGAGAATAAGCTGAAATTTTCTATAGCTTGGGAAGAACACACTCGACAAAGTAGTATAATTATCTATGTGGAATGGGTTCGAATGCAGGATTTATTACACAGTTAGCCATTTGGACAGTCTTCAAAAATCTGGTGATACACAGGGGGAAGCAGCAAGGACTGAGTTTAATAACTAATTAATTGAACTGCAGAAACTGACTAAGGCTTAACTTTTCAACGTAATTCTCAAATGGAGTGTCAAGTAACACAAAAGAACAACTGGATACACTATAGAAATATTAAAAAAAAAATAATCTCAGAATGCTTTAGGCATTTCCGTTGGTGCCTTCTAAAAAAATAACTTGCTTGGTTTCAGATTATTGAACTGGTTATTTTCATGTCAACTAAACCCCAGACCCCTCTCTATACGTGCATGCACACACACGTGTGCCACATGATGAAGAATCACTGTGATAAGTCATCACAGCCTTTAACTAGTTTTAATACTCTGAAGAAGGAACTAAAAATGAGTTTGCCATCTGTTGAAGTAGAAAGGAGTAATTAATCATCAATGACCCATTACCAGATAGGTGTCTATAAATTGCCTGATCACTATGTTGCCCAGAATTATTTATGGGATTGCTTTCAATGTGTTGCTTGTTTTGGAAGCCCTCCAATCACCATGATCATCATGGAAAAGAGTTCAGGATTTATAATTCTATCAATTTCTACAGATTAAGTAGAGCTAGGTTTTCAAGTGGCAGTTCCTTCATGCTTGGGTATCAAATCACAACTTATGAGCAGCATATTTTATTTTCAGACCTGGAGATCTTACTTTGTCAAAAGATCTAAATGTGAAAATACATGAAAAATAGAAAAAAAGTTCATAATTATATCTTTTAATAGTTTTGGTAAGATATCCTCCTTGCCAATGAGGTTTGTCTGCCAGGCACAGGTTAATTAGAAATTAGCTTTTGCCATTTGTTTTTTCACGATAAATTTTTAATAATTTTATGATGTTAGAAAATATGTAGATATCGTGTTCAAGAAATATGCTAGTTGTAAAGCAATGTGACTAAATAGGCAGCAAGTAAAGGTAGAGGAACAAAATCATAGTGGTGATATGTAACTTCTCAATTTACATATAAATTTCTAATTTAATTATATGTAGATATCTATAAAATTATTATTTAAAGTAAGACTTTGGGTAAACAAATAGTCATTGCCATAGAATATTTTAGTTAAAATAATGAATATATTACAATTAATTGGTTGCTTCTAAGTGCACTGGAGAACTTGGAGAAAGAAGAACATGAGTTCAGTGCTTCAAACTTCGATTAAAGGCTTCAGTAAGAAACAGAAAGTTTCTGTAATTGTGCTAACAAATCTTTAGTTCCTGTAGCCACAGGGCTGTTATTTCCAAAAACCTAACCCAGAGCCTAATCCTATGAGTGGCTGAATTACAACAGAAATGAAACTTACAACTTCATAAGGTCTATTACTATAAAGATGGGACATTCACTAGGAAATAATGGGACCCTAGAAATTGGCACATGGGCAGAATCTCATTAAGCTGGAGACAATGCGTTCCCAAATTCCTTCTGATTTTCCTTGCCAGGAGAGCCAGCCTTTCTTCCCTTCTTTAAGGAATGTAGTCTCTCCTTGTCTGAAAAATCTTTAATTGCCTTTTCTGAAGTAGTTGTTTGGTAGGGGACTTCTGATCCTCTTCTGAACCCATTCCTATAGCCTCCTACTGCCTCCAGACCCATAGCCAGACTCAAGTACCAGCATGTCCCAGAGGGAAAGGTAAAAAGTGTGATCCATGACGACACAGTATACATACCAAAACCTGGCAAAATCATGTCAAATGACATCGATAGAAATTGGAAAAATATTTGGGAATGGATCCTAAGAGTTTTGTGTTAGAATGAAAGAAAAACAATATTGTATCAGGCTGTAATCATTGATAGGGATACACTAAAAGGCAGAGGAATAGAGATATTCACATATTAGATTTATCATGCAACACCCCCAAACTATGTCCTTAGAAAAAAGTCTAGAGACTAATGCTTTATGAAGGCTTTGGTAAATATCTTTGTAAGGGGAGTCCCGACATTCTCAACACTCTGTATTGGCCCTTGTATGTAGGCCAGAAATTGTAGTGTAAAATTGTGCCATCTCAGGACCTGACTCCCTGAATTCAATTCAGATGATGAGGCCCAAGGTGGCAAGAGCCTGTCTTAATTATTAAAGACAGTAGTTGTGATTACCGTAATAGTAAGTCGTTATAAGCACTTACCATAATAATTTGACCTATAGAAAGGGACATTAGCTAACTGATCATGTTGTCCCTAGT
The DNA here is from genome assembly GCF_024610735.1 of Ursus americanus. Classification (NCBI taxonomy): domain Eukaryota; kingdom Metazoa; phylum Chordata; class Mammalia; order Carnivora; family Ursidae; genus Ursus; species Ursus americanus. The sequence goes on from NC_142139.1 coordinate 27,001,552, forward strand.
ATTGAAATAGATGGATATCTTACTGAATCCTTTCTTGATTGATATAAGTGGATAAACCCTAGAATCTTGAACAGAAGTATGGACTAACCACAATGGAGAGTCACAGTCACTCAAAATATTCCCCAATTTAAGGCAATTTACAGTACGGAGATTCCTGAATGAAAAGGAGGCCTGGCCCTTTTGAGGAAGTCCTTGCTACACTGACAAAAATTTATAATGTAAATTTTTTCTCAGCCTTCCCTAAGGGACCTGACATTATATTACCAGGAGTATAGTGTACTAGGGAAGGGAAATAAATGAAAATATTTGGGGATACCAGACACTGGTTCATACTCAGATCCCAAACATCACTATAGTCCACCAGTAAGAGTAAAAGCTTATAGAAGTCAGGCAATCAAAAGAATTTGGTTTGGGTCCACCTAACTCTGGGCCTAGTGGGACCCTGAATGCAATCTGTGGTTATTTCCCAGTTTTGTAATCGATAAATATATCCAGCAACTGACTGAATTCCCTGATCCACAAAGTGAAAATTATTATGGCAGTAAAGGTCAATTAGATGTCATCATAACTGTCTCTATTGACCAAAGCAGTCAATTAAAGGTTACACTGTGTTACTGGAATGATTACAGAGATTGTGCCGCAATCAAGATGCAGAGGAAGTGAGTCTCTTCATATGCTCATTCAACTCACATCCCTTTGACCCATGTAGAAGACAGATGGATCTTGGAGAATGAGTGTGAATTATTGAAAACTTAATTGGTCATATGAATTGCAGCTGTTGTCCTAAATGTGGTTTCAGTATTGGACCAAATTAGTATATCTTCTGGCACCTGGGATGTAGATATTAATGTGGCAAATGCTTTTGCCCCGTAACTGTCAGTAAAGACCATCAGTAGCAGTATTCCTTCTTCCCGGTTGGGCAGAAATAAATTTTCACTGTCCTACTCAGGGCTACATTAATTCTGCAGCCTTGTGCTGCAGGAATCTTAATTGCCTATCCATTGCAAAAGACATCATGCTGGTCTAAGACTTTGACGATATCATGCTGACTGGATGGAACCACTACCATAGCAGGTGGTAGGAACTTTATTATTGGAACTTGGGGCCTTGTTACTATTTACAGAAATAAGGATTATATAGCCCCTCTCTACATTTTCCTTGAATTGTAAGGTACATATCTATAGATATTAAGAAATTTCTCTTTTCCCTCCTATCCCATCCACAATCAACAAATGTATGAAGGTTAGATATGCCATAAATTACTCACTTTGTTAAATATTGAAAATGGATTATAATGAAGAAAATGAGGGTTTATATTCAGAGAATCTAAATTTATAGTATGATACTAAAGTAACTAATACATCTTCAGATTTTCTACTCTTGTGGAGTGATGTTTGTTTCCAAAACATCTTTCTTATGTTAGTCTTGCCATTTTAGGAATTATATGTATATAAGAAAGTACTATAGGCAATCAAATGACTTTATTATAATGGACACTTTACTTCTGTCTTGGCCTACCTTGTATTTACCCCTTCTTCTTGATTGTCTTATGTGGAATGATTTCATTCTTAATAAATAGAATTTGGTAGACTACATGAAGATACCTTTTTTCTCAGAGACAAATGGCAGACATATTGCTCAAGGTTGGTCAATGGAGGATGGCCCTATGGAATATAAATCTTCTACAAAGTGACAAAGGAACCTGAAAATTTGCAAAGTGCTCTGGCTTTATGAGGCCTGTTCTTATACTTCCTACCTTCTAGTTCTATGAAGCTGTTTAGTTTTTGACAAACTTCCAAGCACAGTGTTTATATTTCCATAGATGTGAGCTCACCATATAATTTTGCTTAAAAATGACTAAAGATAGAACTATTGCTTGCAACTAAAAGAATCTCATTTAGACATCATTCTAATAAATATTATTTCTTTGTTTTCTTATGAACCTTGTTAGTGTCCTCAAGTGACAATATCATATTATAGTACCTTTGCTTAATGGTGTGAATACCTTCTCTATTCTGTATATTGAATGGTGTGGCTTCTGATATTTCCTTTTTATACTTGGAAATGCATGAAATTTTTTACAGACATATATGTACACACACAAAAATGCAAGACTATGTTTGCTGGTTCTTTCAAAAAAACACTAAAATGTGGTGGGAAGGATGAGGGAACATTTCACCATTTCTAATTGATGGAGAATCCTCCAAGGAGACAAGTACAATGCCAAAATGTTGTGGAGTATTGAACCCAACTCCCCATGGTCCCAAAGGTGATATTCTGATTTGTGTATTTTAACATGGCTATAAACATTTGGTTCACAGTTGTTAAGAGTTAAACAAAGGAAAATAGGTTAAAACTGGTCTCTCTTGAGAGAAGAAGAAAGAAAGAAAGAGCAAAGAACATCTTGGCAAAGTGTAATGAGGAAGTGGGATCCCAGGGGAATACCCAGCTTCCCCAAATGAGACAGCAAGAAAACCTGCCAGAGACACACTGGGGAAATATGCCAAGATAACATATTTTCTCTGAGGCAAACAGAGCCTGTGAGGAAAAACAAATTGAAATTGAGGAAATAACTGAAAATAAAATCCAAAGCATGGAGGAAACAAAAGGTAATGAGCACAACACAGGAGAGGAGGAAAAAAAAATTGAGTTTTCATTTATTTACAGATGTTTACCTTTATCGGAATATATATGGTGATGATTTTTCTTCTAAAACATATTGTTAAGAAGATTTTAACTATTCATGTATATGACTTTAGTATTCTCTTATTGTATAATTACTGACTATATTGATATAATCAATATTGATGATGAAGATAACAAAATGTTTAACATTATTCACAAATCTGGATTAGAGTTAAGATTCAGATAGTGGTGGCATAAAATCCCAGTAGTGAGTAAACTGGTACAATGCACTTTTTGGGTATGGAATATAGTCTTAAATATTATGAGATCAGTGTTTTCTGTTTGTTTAACAAGGCTATCTCATTGTTTTGAAGACAAACCATAGAAACAAGCAAATAATTAGAGGAAAAAAACCACTTAATCCCCAAATAAAAATAATAGGTTAAAATATATCATAACAGCAATGTCTATCATGGCCAAACTGTGGAAAGAGCCAAGATGTCCTTCAACAGATGAATGGATAAAGAAGATGTGGTTCATATATAGGATAGAATATTACTCAGCTATTAGAAAGGATGAATATCTACCATTCACTTCAATATAGATGGAACTGGAGAGTATTATGCTAAGTGAAATAAGTCAGAGAAAGACAATTATCGCATGGTTTCACTCATATGTGGAATAGAAGAAATAGTGCAGAAGATCATACGGGAAGGGAGGAAAAACTGAATGCAAAGAAATCAGAGAGGAAGACAGACCACGAGAGACTCTTGACTCTGGGAAACAAACTGAGGGTTGCTGGTGGGAAGGTGGGTGGGTGAATGGGGTAACTGGGTGATGGGCATAAAGGAGGGCATGTGATGTGATGAGCACTGAGTGTTATATGCAAATAATGAATCATTGAACACTACACCGAAAACTAAGGATGTACTATATGTTGGCTAATTGAATTTAAATAAAAAAATGAATAAATATTAAAATAGAATATAGTGACAAAACTCTAACATTTAACATTTTTTAAATGTAAAATTGTATATAGAGCTATACTTCCAAAATGACAAAACTTAAGTTTTACAAAGTATTGCAACTTTAAAAAAATATATCTTACAATAACCAAAACAGCAGAGAGCATAATAGTTTCCCCTAAAAGAATCATTACTCTTACAGAGACATTATAACTGAGCAAATAATTTCACCAAAACATATTTTATTAATATAACACAATACTATTTTTTACTACATTTTTATGAGAACTGGTGAAGACATATAAACTCCATTAAAACATTTAGAAGAATCAGTTTATTTATAGAGATAACATTACTATGATTTTCTACAAAATCTAATGAGATAGCATTTTAAAATAACCCAGTAGGGATGTTTGGGTGTCTCAGTCAGTTAAGCATCTGCCTTCAGATCAGGTCATGACCCCAGGGTGCTGGGATGGAGTCCCACATCAGGGACTCCTTGCTCAACAGGGAGTCTGCCCTCCCTCTGCCTGCTGCTCTCCCTGCTTGTGTGCTCACTCCCTCTTGCTCTCTCTCTGGCAAATAAATAAATAAAATCTTCAAAAAAATAAAAAAAATAGGGGCGCCTGGGTGGCTCAGTTGTTAAGTGTCTGCCTTCTGCTCAGGGTGTGATCCTGGCGCTCTGGATTGAGCCCCACATCAGGCTCCTACGCTGGGAGCCTGCTTCTTCCTCTCCCACTCCCCCTGCTTGTGTTCCCTCTCTCACTGGGTGTCTCTCTCTCTGTCAAATAAATAAATAAAATCTTTAAAAAATAAATACATACATACATACATAATAAAAAATAAATAAAAATAACCCAATAGATATTTAGAAATATATGGATATTTTGTGGAACTTTATCAAGATAAAAAGCTTCTGCACAGCCAAGGAAACAGTCAAAAAAACTAAGAGGCAGCCCGCGGAATGGGAGAATATATTTGCAAATGATGCTACAGATAAAAGACTGGTATCCAAGATCTACAAAGAACTTCTCAAACTCAATACATGAGAAACAAATAAACAAATCATAAAATTGGCAGAAGATATGAACAGACACTTTTCCAATGATGACATACAAATGGCTAACAGACACATGAAAAAATGTTCAAAATCATTAGCCATCAGGGAAATTCAAATCAAAACCACACTAAGATATCACCTTACACCAGTTAGAATGGCAAAAATGGACAAGGCAAGAAACAACAATTGCTGGAGAGGATGTGGAGAAAAGGGATCCCTCCTACATTGTTGGTGGGAATGCAAGTTGGTACAGCCACTCTGGAAAACAGTGTGGAGGTCCCTTAAAAAATTAAAAATTGAGCTACCCTATGATCCAGCCATTGCATTACTGGGTATTTACCCCAAAGATACAGACATAGTGAAGAGAAGGGCCATATGCACCCCAATGTTCATAGCAGCATTGTCCACAATAGCCAAATTATGGAAGGAGCCGAGATGCCCTTCAACAGATGACTGGATTAAGAAGTTGTGGTCCATATATACAATGGAATATTACTCAGCTATCAGAAAAAACGATTTCTCAACATTTGCTGCAACATGGATGGCACTGGAGGAGATAATGCTAAGTGAAATAAGTCAAGCAGAGAAAGACAATTATCATATGATTTCTCTCATCTATGGAACATAAGAACTAGGAAGATCGATAGGGGAAGAAAGGGATAAAGAAAGGGGGGGTAATCAGAAGGGGGAATGAAGCATGAGAGACTATGGACTCTGAGAAACAAACTAAGGGCTTCAGAGGGGAGGGGGATGGGGAATGGGATAGGCTGGTGATGGGTAGTAAGGAGGGCACGTATTGCATGGTGCACTGGGTGTTATACGCAACTAATGAATCATCGAACTTTACATCAGAAACCAAGGATGTACTGTACGGTGACTAACATAATATAATAAAAAAATTTAAAAAAAAAGAAAAAAGAAATATTTGGGTACTGACATTTAAATTATAAGCTAATAAATAGTATAATAAAATCTGGAAATTATACATTTTTCTATTTAGTATAAAGTTTAATTGATTTAAAAATATTAAATGGTAACTTCATACTTGCATATTTACTAGAAAATGAGCAACTATTTTTTTTAGCTAAAATTCAAAAATACTTCCATAGGTGTGTGTGGGTGGCTCAGTCAGTTAAGCATCTGCCTTCAGCCCAGGTCGTGATCCCAGGGTCCTAGGATGGAGCCCAGTGTCAGACTCTCTGCTCGGCGGGAAGCCTGCTTCTCCCTCTCCCTCTGCCTGCTGCTCCACCTGCTTGTGCGCTCTCTCTGTCAAATAAATAAATAAATATTTTTTAAAAGTTTCCATAATTTTATGTTTATGAATAATCACAAGTGGGAAAACATGAAGCGTTCAAGTATGAACATATTTTAATACCTTCAGCCTATCGATTAGATAAATACAGGATTACTGTGCAAACATATCAAAAGGCAGCCATCCTTTAAAAATTATAATTCTTTTTCAACGTATTATCTGAAATGACAAAGTTCTTTTGAAATACTAACATCCTTATGCATTATGATCCAGGTTAGGTCAAGCTATGTAATGCACAACAAATGTATCTTTGTAATGTGTGAAAAGAAATATGATAAAAGTTATTCAGCAACTTTTTTTTTTTTTCCAGTTTCTGGGTCATTTGTTTGGTCTCTGAAAATATCAGGGTAAGACAAATATTCATCACTTCTTTTGTTTGTTTGAAAAAAATATAATGTTGAAATACTTTCTTGCTTAACAGTTGAATTTGTATTGCAAGTAGTGGTGGGAGACTCCAAAGCCCTTATCATCTTCACAGCCATCGCATTTCTGTCACTGAGTGGAATGTAATTGATGATACGCCAGCATTTTCAGGTTAAAAGTTTTAGAAAACGGGTCAGTGCTACAAGGTTTTTATTTCTGGAATATCTTTCTTCTTTCTACACATACCTGCTGTGTTTTTATTTTTTTAAGATATATTTATTTGAGAGAGAGAGTGCGTACGCATGCAAGGGCGAATGCGTGCAGGGGCAGGGGAGAGAGGGGCACAGGGAGAAGGAGAGACACAGTGTCATGAAGACTCCTTGCTGAGGGTGGAGGGTGAGGTGGGCTGTATCTCACCACCCTGAGATCAGGACCCGAGCAGAAACTAAGAGTCCCCCACTTAACTGACTGTGCTTCCCAGGCACCCCACTTGCTGTGTTTTTTGTGTGGTTTTTTTTTTTTTTTTAACATAAATATAAGGTTAACTTAAATTAACAATAACCTTGAAAAAATTAGCTAACTTATTATAAGTTTGAT